>NC_139006.1:82298425-83020863 GCF_964374135.1 Grampus griseus | reverse complement strand
AACTGCTCCGTGGAGGCGAGCGGGAAGCCAGGATATATAGAAATTTTGCAACAAAGGGCAGGTAGTAGGAACAAAAGATTACTGTTAATTAAAGAAAACTAGAAATCTCAGGTTAAGGAATTTAGTGCTTTTCTATGTACGGGAAGATGCTAGAGTCTGGGCTCACTGAAATCATTCCTTTGATATGCACCTCAGCTCTCTGGGGCCAGTGTGCGGTGTTTTCACATCCTGAGTTTCCCCAGGGCTCAGTGTAGGGAGTGGCTGCAGTCTGCAGTGCTGCTAGATGGCAGGCATTCTTCATTTCCTTCCTGAGTGCCCTCAGGGCTCACCAGCTCACCATCGGAGGTGGCTGCAATGGCTGATGACTGTGACATCCTTTGTTTACTGATACGGGCAGGCAACATTCCATTTCTCAAAACCTATGACTGCAGGGGGTACAAAAAAGAACAAAAGGGAAGAAATGAGAAGAAAAGAGAGAAAATAGAAGCAGCAAGAAGAGCGGGAGAAGGTGGACAAGGATGGGTCAAGCTGGTGGGAAGATGGAAGTAGAGAGGGAGCAAGAATGGAAAGGAAAAGGATCCTTATTAGACAATCTCTCTCCGTCCTTGGATCTCTACCTGGAGAAGAAGGAAAGAAGCAGGAACGATTCCTCACAGTGGGGTGAAAGGCAACAACATCTCAGCAAGAGGCACTGAGGCAGCCAGAAGGACCCCAGAAGAAAGGATAGGACACAGGGATGCAGAGCTGATAACAATGTGCAGTTAACTGGTGATGAAAACAAAGCATTGCTTCTTAGGAGTTTGATGATTTTGCTGCTGGAAGGGAGGTCCAACGACCAGCAAGACAGAGATCACTGAGGAGTTTGTTGAAATATTTGGAATTTCAGGTGCCCTAATCAGCATCTGCATTTTAACAAGATCGCCAGTTGATTTGTATGCACATGGAAACGGGAGAAATATTGCACTATTCTCTATGGATCCCTGGGGCTACATGAACATTGCTTTACATTCAAATAAATGAAGAGCCAGCCACTGGGGTGCTATAAAAGCGACCCGATATCTAAGTCAAGTGACATTCCAGGGAAGGCGGTAATTCTTGAGAATCCCCTAAGAAATACAGCCTCTCATACTAAACAGACTCTTAAGGTTACACTGCCTGGGAAAATAAATGCTTGTTTTTGGAAGCGGAGCAAAATTCGCCACTCCAAATGTGTCTCTCTGGTATGTGAATGATTTCGAATTTTTGAGTTTTAAAAAAAAACTCAAAGCCCAAAGGACTCAGGAAGATTCTCTGACCTTCCTCCTTAGCTGTCCAAAAGAATTTAGATAGAGGACCGTCCCTGGAATAGAGCTATCACCAAATGTCTGCAAAGAATATGGCCTAGATGTGGTGGGGGAAATGCCTAGAGGTCAGAGTCCACTGTCTCCCATTGTCTCTGCCTGGCCCAGCAAGCATGTGTTACCAAAATTTGCTTTTGTGCTCCACGTGAATTCCCTTCCTCCTCTGTAAAATCCCAAGCTTCTACCCTCAACGTCCTCTTTTGTCTCTAGTTGAAGATGGTATTTAAGTTGAGAGCTTTGGCCATTTAGGCCTGTTACTCAGTTTTCCTGGGTCTCCCCCAGGTATACATGTTGTTAAACTTTTGTTTGATTGTCTCCTGCTAATCTGTTTCATATCAATTTAATTCTTGGACCAGCCAGAAGAACTTAGAAGGGTAGAGGGAAATGTCTTCCACCTTGACAGCATAAAAGTATGACCCTATTGATCTTATAAGTGGAATGGCATATTACCTATTCTCATTTGTATGATGATCTTATCTGAGGAAAACTGCCATAGAGTATGTTATTACTGTAGTCAGACTTACACACCAGAAGTTGAGACCTATCATCAAATCTGTTATTTCATATTAAATTATTGTTTGTTTTTCTCCTGTTAATTGGTCTTTTATTACAGAGGGTTCTCAGCTGAGAAGCAAAAGAGTAAAGTATAAATTAATTTTTATCCCCTACTAAATACAGATGCTCTTAAATTCCACTTAATGCCAGTTTCTACTTCATTTATATATATTAACTAGACAAGTAGGTATGTGGCTTATATATAAAGATCATAGAGAGTACTTCTGTTCTTCAAAGGCACGTCACCAGTATTAGTAATAAATATCACTATTTTTTCATGATAAAGATTTATATCTCCATGATTTGAGAAAAGTGATATTGGAGGTCATATTTTTAGGTATCCATCTGGATTTAAAATATTAATTATCACTTAACAGTAAGGGTGGGAAAGGAAATTTTCCTTCTCAGATAATTCTCACCTGTTGCTTGGAAACAGAACATCTTACGTCATGTGCTCTGAAATGAAATTAGACATAGCAAACTATTATCTGACAGAAATTTTTACACTATTATTAATCTATTTCCCTCATTCTTTTTGTTTCTTTTGTGATTTAGAGAGTAGTAGTTTTTAATAAACATGGATTTTTTTTTCAATTATTCTGCCGTATAATACACCTAGTTCTTACCTAAAATTAAGTCATTTCTATTGCTATACCCATTTGACTTCTAGATGCTAATGTAATTTTACATACTTTTCATAGCTTTATTAATCAGGGTCAAAGATAAATAAAATCATTTATAAGACATACAATTTGTGGGAAAGATGTTTTTAAAGTCTATTAGCGTGGAATAAATAAAAAGATAGCTACAATTTTATATATTTAGAAAGAAAATATATTAAGTATAAAGATATATAAATGAACATATGTGACTATATTGAGTATATATTAGAATAGATGAATAAAATGGACATTAAGTGACTCCACAATATGGGTTTTATGTAAACAATGTAAATATACTACTTGCTTTGAAAGAAAGGTACCCTGCAATCAAATAGCATAAGGCAATGATAGAAATTGTATTAGGTGAGGTGGTTTACTGGAATCTGGTTGAATTGTTAACGTAGGCTTTACTCACTAAAACCATGTTTCAATAATCCAGTCAGAAAAACAGATCAGATCATATTCTAACTTATTAAGGATAATCTTTGGATAACTGAATGTAGATGGGAACACTTTTAAGGTACTCTTCTGATTTTCATAATTTCACATCATTGTGCCTCTGAACTAAATCTCGTTTCTATTTTCTCTAAATTTGGTTTTTGATTGGACACTGTTTCTGGCAACCCGTCTCTTGGTTCCTGTGTAATGCAGTTTCCTTGTTCTGCTTGAAATGTCCCTCAAACACTAACACTGGACTGACTCATAGCAAAGCTTTTCTCACTGATGGCAGCTGCAGGGGCATGATGAACTTAATCTTGGTTTGTTCTCATGGAAATCAAAACTTCAAAAAAATGTATATTGTGTATGTTCTTCATTTAAAACAATTTCATTTATTTAATATGCAGGTGTATTTTATGTACAAAATTTTAAAATACAGAAAAACAAAATGCAACAGTTCTCAGCTATATTTTAGTATGTAATATTGAATATTTAGTTTTGTTGAAACAAACAGAGAGCACCCAAATGAGAACAGAGGCTGTTTATTCAGAGCTTTCTATGGCCACCTGTTACAGGCTGAATGTTTCTCTTTCCTCAGCACTCATATGTTGAAACCTAATTCCAATGTGATGGTATTTGAAGGTGGAGTCTTTGGAGGTGATTAGGTCACGAGGGTGGAGTCTTCCTGAATGGGATCAGTGCCCTTCTACGAGAGGTTCAGAGAACTATCTGCCTTTCTTTTCACCATGTCAGGATAGAACCAGAAGTCAGCAGTTTGCATCCCAGATGAGGCCCCTCACTACAACCTGACCATGCTTCTCACCTCAGTTGGACTTCCAGCCTCCAGAACTGTGAGAAATAAATGTTTGTTGTTTGAAGCCACCCAGTCTACGGTACTTTGTGATAGCAACCCAAAATGACTAAGACGATAGCCTCACTTGCATTTGCCAGGGACTGGAAGACAGGTAGGGAATTGGAAAGCTGCGAAGTTAGAAAAGGTCATTTGAGATGAGGACACTATAACTAGAAGTAGGGCTTTTCATGCGACTGGTTTGGGGTGAATCTCTGACTTTCTCTGGTTGGTCCTGAGGTGAAGGTGGGGGCAAAACCTAGGGAAGCTGGTGGTCACTGATCAAGTCCAGGCAGTCCTAGGCTTATTGACGCACAGGATGTGCTTTGGCTTCCCAGGCTGGTTACTGCACAGATCCTGAGTCAGAATTCTATTGCCCTGTGGGGTCTAGTCATCATCCCTTTGTATATGTCTCTCAGTCCTCCCATTGGTCAGTTTCTCAGCTATAAGGACTGACACCTTTCAGAGGCTACAGAGCCAGATCTTCACCTCTCAGGGTTTGTTCAATTATCTCCAAGACCAGTCACAGTATGGGATCTTATTTACCTTTTTGTTGCTATATCATCATGTATCAAATGAAGAGAAAGTAGCTGCAGAGAAGCATTAAGGCTCTATACAGAATACAGTGGACATATGACCACTATGTGGAAACAAGAATAAATAATAATCCAAGTAAGAAGCTTCAGAATTGGGAACCCCAATTGCCCAACTTAGACCAAGAGACAAATCCCACAGAATATGAGGATCAATCCTAGAGAGACAAGTAGCTTCTTTCCGTAGTGGAACATATGGCCTCTTTTATCTTGGCTGCTTTATTGATCCAAGAACAGCAAGAAATATTAGCCATGGCACAGATGTCTCCAAGATTAGTCAATAAGAAATGTAGAGCAGTGCACTGTCCATCACTAATCATGCTGGCTTGAGACGGATCTGTTTTCCACGCAGGGCAGAGTTCATTAATGACATCATTCATATGACCATCATTAATAATATACCTATCATTAATCATAAAGGACATGGTGTTGTTAATAATGTGATAATTTCCTTACAATCTTTTGTATTTGTGTGATTTTTTACCTTAGGTAAAGGTCAGTAGTCTAAAGAAAAGCTTACATGAGTGATAGTATATCTTGCTTAAAAACCTTCAGTTTTAGTTTTGGAGTAAGATCCATCCCCCACATAGTATGAGGTTGGGTTCTCAG
Organism: Grampus griseus; assembly: GCF_964374135.1. Taxonomy (NCBI): domain Eukaryota; kingdom Metazoa; phylum Chordata; class Mammalia; order Artiodactyla; family Delphinidae; genus Grampus; species Grampus griseus. Next base: position 83,015,816 of record NC_139006.1, on the reverse strand, counting down.
TGATTTATTTAATGTGATAGATACTCGCCAATAAATAGGAGAGAGGCATAGAAAAGTTCCGTAAGCAAGGTAAAACAATTTTGGTTTTCCCCTTCTAGCAGAGGCAGAAGAGAAGCAGGATTCAGGGTTCTGCAGAGAAGAAGAGAACTGTGAGAGGGGGAGAGGAACTGAATCTCAAAAGCCATTAATTGTCGGACTGGAACATGCCCTGTGTTCTCAGTGAGGAGTAAAGTCTGCACTGGGTCAGGAACCATGAGATCAAGAAGGAGCCTAGAATTCATTCAGCAGAGGCACCACCGGGTTTTACAGCAGCAGCTATGACCCTGAGGCATGGGGTATAAGCCTTTGTAACTGGTTAAGGAGCAGGCGAGAGCAAGCAATTTTGGGTTTTTTTGAAATTTCCCATAAAGATGAATCAAAACCATAAGGGCTTTTTTGTCCGGGTTGCTGCCGCACAAATAGACAAAATGGGTTTTTGTAGTTAGGGACGCCTAGAGAAGGCTGTGGGAGATGCCACTGTGGGTCACAGAAAGCCTTTGTGTTCAGGGTCACGCAGCAAAGGGTCTCTTACCGAGGACTTGGTCACTTCATAAAAAGGCATGGCAATCTCAGAATACTTTGATGCCAACTGACTGCTAGATCTAGTTAAACCAAGAAATCCTCTCAATTATCATTTTGTAAGGTGTCTAGGATACATCTGGATAATCTTTAGTCTGTTAGGAGAGAATATATTCCCCTTGTTAGGAAGGACGGGACCAAAATAATGGACTGTGTTTTGGCAAAATTGTAATTTCTCCTTGAAACTTTTTTTTTTCCTTTTCTGCAAAGGCTGAACCCAAGTAAATGGAATCTTTTGTATAGGTTTCCCTGTTCCATGAACAAAGTAGTTCACCTATATATTGTATAGTAAGTCTCTCAGACATCTAATGATGATGCCATATACATAATATACTTTAACAAAAATGCAAAATATATATATATATACATTTTTGTAAACATTTTTTCTAATAGTTTGATAAGAATTTTTTTCAAAATACTCTATGTTAGCATAAGCTAACTTTCATGAAATTTGCATTAGATTCCTTTGGATAGATATACTAAAATGTATATAATCAATTTTCTGTTTAGACATTTAGACTTCCTCTAACTTTTGCTATATAAATGAGTTTGCCCATTCACTCATAAGTGACATTTTAAATTATTATCTATATTCTCACATTTTCCCAATACTGGACATTATTTTTTCAAGAAAATATGGTTTTAAAAACTTAATCACTGTCTTGTCAAAATATCCAAAAGCTAACCTCCAATGCCCATGTTTCATAACTCAGAGAAGCTTCTTTAATTGTAACACCCTTTCAGAATAATTGATTAAAAAAAAGAGGGTACAAGAAAATCTTTTGAAATTAAAAACTGTGGTCCAATTTTTTACTTCCTTCAAGTGTGATTCAAATAATGATATTTATAAAATACAGAACAGGGAGATAACTTTCAACAACTCATATTGCAGTTTAGATGTATTTCATTTGGACAAAAAGCAAATTTCCATAAAACATCTTGAAGAAATATTTTCTAAATATATTAAGGTATTTATAGCAATGATCACATAAAACTGATTGATCCTTTGTTTTCCAATTATCTTCTGTATAAACCTTTAATCACTAATACTAGGTAACCATTAACTGTTTTGTCACCTTCACTGAATAATGTCTCAACCTGTTAATTCCCATATGTTCAGCAGATACCTCAAAGTAGGCCATAGAGTAGCAGCCAAAACTGTTGATTGAATGTCTAAACAGATGTGTAATTGACAAAAGGAGGGAATTCTTTTCCTTAAGACCCCAGTCTTTATTTTTACTTTCTACACACTCCCCAAAATCAATCACCAACCCTAATTTTATATATATAGTTATTATTCTTTTTTTCCAAACCTCCTAGTCATTGATCCTTTTCAGCAACAAAATTAATTCCTTTTATTTTTAAATCTTTTAAACATGTCTACTGTTCTCTTAGATAAGAAAATAACCAAAACTGGGAATAAAAAGAATTAAAGAGGAAAAGAAAAAGAGAAAGGCAGGAATACATCATTAACTGAATTTTCAGTTTTTGCTTAACAGGGAATTTACTACACACTTTTGAAAATGTTATAAATATGTATCAGCTCCTGGGGGCTTCCCTGGTAGCGCATTGGTTAAGAATCCGCCTGCCAATGCAGGGGACACAGGTTCGATCCCTGGTTCAGGAAGATCCCACATGCCGTGGAGCAACTAAGCCCGTGTGCCACAACTACTGAGCCTGCGTGCTAAAACTACTCAAGCCTGCGTGCCTAGAGCCCGTGCTCCACAACAAGCCACCGCAATGAGAAGCCCACATACCGCAACGAAGAGTAGCCCCCACTCACCACAACTAGAGAAAGCCCAAGTGCAGTAATGAAGACCCAACGCAGCCAAAAATACATAAACAAAACAAATAAATTTATTTTAAAAAAATGTATCAGCTCCTTTATCTCCCACAAAATGAGTTTTTAAATTATGAGTGAAATTGGATTTCATATGTTTTGTACTTGTGAATTTATTTTAATGAAGCCTGAGTTTTCGAGGGCAAGATGATATTTCTTTCCAAGTTGTCTGTATAACTTTGTATCAATGTTAAGGCATTCTTAAAATGCATTCTTAAAATGCAAGGCATTCTTTAAAAATTGTGCAACTTTCTGAATTTTCTAACACACTCATTCATAAATATGAATTGTATAAAGGGGAAAGACTAAAGTCTAGCAGCTCTCTCCTCACACCTTTCCCCACCCTGACTCCACTCCTGCACGTGGCAGACAGGAAGTAATAAGTTTCATGAATGTCACATGGCCTCTCCCTCTATCCCCGGCAAGGTCAGACTGACCACTTAGCATTCAGTAAGTAGTCCCTGAAAGTAATTTGACAATAAACTGCTCAGGAGTTAACAGTTAACTGCAGCTCTGGAGTTTAGTTTTATCATTGAATAAAAGCTGTGAATTTACTGGACTGAATGTGAAAATACACTTAAAAGGACAAACATACCTGCCTTTGATTCAAATGAGTAGAAATTAAAACGTTTTGTTTACTTTTTCAGGCTTTGTTTTTTTCTTTTTAAAAGAGAGAAGTTGTGACTTGCAATATCAACCAACAAACTATGTACTTGTAACAGTAATTGTCTTTGTATAATTCTAGGGGATCTTATAACATCCCACTCTATCTATCTATCCTAAAATAATTTTTAATATTAGATATTTCATTGGTTTTACAAGACATATAGTAGGGTACTTGCTAATGTTTCATTAAGAGGCATCATCAATATTTAAATTAATCCTATTAAAAAATAACTGAAGTTTCAGCAACTTTCACTTAAGGTATTGAAGATTTTGACTAATCATTCATGTCTAAAATACTATTGTTTTATCAAGATGCTCAGACTTTCCAGTCAAGCACCTATTTTGTTTTTGGTTTTGTGTTTTTAAATTTACAAGCTCTGTGATAGGAAAGACACAAAAAGAAGGATGAGTGTGGTTTACCAGTGCTGACGTAACACATACATAAGAATATAAGATGACAGGGCTTCCCTGGTGGCGCAGTGGTTGAGAATCTGCCTGCTAATGCAGGGGACACGGGTTCGAGCCCTGGTCTGGGAGGATCCCACATGCCGCAGAGCAACTAGGCCTGTGAGCCACAACTACTGAGCCTGCGCGTCTGGAGCCTGTGCTCCGCAACAAGAGAGGCCACGATAGTGAGAGGCCTGCGCACCGTGATGAAGAGTGGCCCCCGCTTGCCACAACTAGAGAAAGCCCTCGCACAGAAACGAAGACCCAACACAGCCAAAAATAAATTAATTAATAAACTCCTACCCCCAACATCTTCTTTAAAAAAAAAAAAAGAATATAAGATGACAGATAAAAATAGGACATTTGCCAACATTACCATCCCACTTCACTAACAGACAGTGGTCCTAGCTTCTGACACGCTGACTTGGAATGACAAAACCAGTTCTGCAATGATTTAGTGTTCACTGTAAAAGCATTGAACCCAATGGTTAATGCACTGAGCAGGCACAGGATGGCTAAACCTCAGTGCTCCTTCATCACACACGCTGGAGTATGTTTCTAGGTACAGGATCAATACCTGCAGCTTCGTTAGGTAACATAAAACGCGCCAATGAGTTTACATTGGGAGGCCAGGTCACGGCCACGGGAGTCACCCTCCAAACCAACCAGATCAGAGAGGTGCAACCCTGCAGTGTGGCCAGAGAATGGACTTCAGAAAGTTTGTCTTGATCGATAAGCACTCAATACCTCTTAGCTCCCCCTCTCTGCTTCTTTGTTTCCCAAGGCACTCAAAGCAGAGTAAGAGTTTATGAGACAGGAAAGCTGTTTCCATATAAATAATACACCAAAACTTTTATGATCCATTTCATGCCACAACTTAAATATTCACTAAAAGACGGAAATGCTTCATCTTGATGGCAGGCTTCTTTGACTTTTTATCTATCTTTTTATTGATTTCCTTCTACAAAATCCAAAAAGAATGAGGATTCTAAGATGTTTGTATGCCATTTGATAACAGGAGAAAAATATTCTTGCTTTTGTGTATTCAATGAGAAATAATGGAAATGTGCCTTTAAAGTAGAAAACCCACTTTAAAAATAACTTCCAATCTTTACAGTCCCCAAATCATCCCATTTTATTACACTAAACAATTTCCTAACCCAGAAGATTGTAGTTAACATGGAAAAATATGAAAGCAAAATAAAATACGATCAACTGAGTTCAAAAATGACTTTTTTCTAGGCTTCAAGACAGTTAGCCATTAGTGCCTGTCATTGGGCTGCTTCCAAAATCCCAGTTGGTATTATTTGTTATCATCGGGAGTATTACATAACTGGAACCCCGGAGCAGAAAATCTTCGCCCCCTAATAATTTGTCCTTGCCTTAGTGTTACTACTGCCCCATGTCTTCACAAAGACCATACACTTATTTTTGTGCTTTTTGCTTTCCCTCATTCTCAAAACAAAACAGTATTTCCCCTTATTTTTGTTTATACTTCTGTCTTATTGTTTTCCATATGTTTATATTTTCTTTAATTATGCTTTTAATGACATTTTTACATCAAACTTCAGGAAGCTGCACTAAACTTGACCAAATGAATATGAGAAAAAATATTTAGGGAAATACTTTACCTTTCATATCTTTGCAAGCATAGAAGATGCACTTGGGAATATATTTCCAAGGGGTCTAGTGTGCCAATGCAAAGAGGTGAAGCTGGGTGTGCAGGATACAACAAACTTAGCCTTATAGTTAGTTCTCTAACAAGTTATTTGTGAAGAAAATAGACTAGCTACATTTTTTGAGGACAACTGGTTCAGAAAGTGATGAAAATACAAATACTCCAGAGATGATATGTTGGTTTTGAAACTTGTTTCTCATAGTGTCTGCAAACCACCTGGGCGGGAACCATCTAGGATGCATCTTAAAATTGCACGTGCCTACGACCACTGGGGTGTGGGCCTTGAGCCTCTTACGCTAAAAAGTCAGGCTTGAGAAATATTTAATAAAACAGCAACAAAGGCCTTATTCACTATTCACAGACAAGTGAAATAAAAACTTCTCTGAAAGATGGAATATTAAAAATATTCACTTAGATATGCAAAACTTTGACCTCATTTAGAGTAATTACATATCTTGTGACAAGCAATTTGGAATAGCCAAATGACTTCAATTATTTTATATTTTTACCAAAATTTAATTAGAATACTGGCTATCAGCACTTAACTGAAAGATACTTCTGCCAAGATATTTGTGCAGTGAGAAGCTGTGATTGGTAGAAAAGTTAAAATAATTAGCTATACTCAAAATATTAGAGAACATAGATTTAGAAAACATCAAACTATTAATATTTTTTTCTTCCTAGCCCCTAACTGAATACTTGGCTAGTCAGCTACTGTCTGAAAATTAAATGGTTATTTCCATATAAAACTTACAAGAATTTGGAAAATTACAGAGGGATCAGTTTTAAGAGCACTGGGATTAAACAATACCTGGAATGCAAGAAAAAAAAAATCTGAAGGGATCACACACTAATTTAAATAATACAAGATATATTCAGAAAGTCAAATTTTATTTTTCCAAAATGCAGAGAGCTCCTGAAAAATACTCTAAATCTAATATATTTCCAAATTCTAACGCATTCTGATATTCTAAACATATATATTTCTGTATTGGATATTGTAAGTTAAAATTTGGAAGGAAATTTTCCCTGGATTCAGTGTTGTGCATGTAACAGACCTTGAAATGTGGTATAAACCCATAGCAACTCGTAACCCACACTGAAAAAGAAATCATGACATAATTGTTCTATAGACACTTTCTATTGGAGAATCCCTATATCATCACATGTAATACCCTTAAGTACAAAGATAAATGTCATTAGGAGATGTATATTTGGCCAGTTTTTAACCTGCCAGAACTCTAGGGGCATTTACTGTGGATGACATATCATAGTCATGAATTAATTAATGTTCTTAATGCCACTGAAAGAGAGATGGAGTCAACAAACTCAATGTGTAAAACAGTAACTATATGATAAATGGGTCATTCAGTGTGTTTTATTAAATTAAATATATTCGTGACAAAAGCCAGCACTGCAATATTGACTGAATAATTTAATCTTGTCATCTTATAGAGCGGGTTGCAAAATAATAAATTGTTCAAGCTGAGTAAGTTATTGAATACTTTTAGACTCAAGAGAGTTGTGGGTTTAAAACACACTCCTGCTACCTCATTCTTCAGAGTTGACAGATATTAGAGCATTCATAATAAACCTGCCATTAGGGGCACTCATCTTTTCTTTTCTTATTTCTCTGACAGAAAAATATACATTTTTGGCTGAAATATTATCTTTCAAGAGGCCTAATTTATGAGGACCAAACTAACTCAGCCCAAAATGTCTACTCAGACTTTATTGGAAAATATTAAGACTTTCCTGACATTTCTTCAATCCTGTTAACTAACCTAATGATGATGTTTAAACGGTAAACAATTCAAGATAGATTATCAAAGGGCTAAGCAAAGTGAGTGCAGTTAGATGACTACAAATAGTAAGAGAAGAGTAGGTTTAAAACACAGTTTTGTTTAGTTAGACTAGGGATTCAATGTCATCTATTAAGCAATCCTACATGGGAGCCAAGCCTTTCCATTGTTTTCATCAAATAAGGAAAACACAATCTTAAATCATTTGGGGCAGGAATGAGAAATAAAACATGAGCATCAGGTGGAGAATAAAAAACATATCTATACCCCTACAATTTCCACCGTTTAGTGGACAATACTTTCTTATAACTTCCCAGAACAACACAAACACATGCAGGCCAGGTTGAAAACGGGTGGACAAAATTCAGGGAGCCAAAATGCTGGGTCCTCCAACTATTCATTCTGTGTCCTTATGAGAAATGTTTTCTCTCTTAGTAGTTAAATAAGAGGGAAAAAAGTAAACCAATAAAGGAACCACCCAGTGAGATGTTCTTTGCAGAAACAGAAGCTTATGACTATAATATGTTTACGCTTTCAAGTTTACGTGAAAAACAATGCTCTAGAGCTGGTTACTAGTCACCCAGTGTGACTAATGCATTATATATAGGATGGATAAACAACAAGGTCCTACTGTACAGCACAGGGAACTATATTCAATATCCTGTGATAAACCAGAATGGAAAAGAATAACTTTGCTGTACAGCAAAAATTAATACCACATTGTAAATCAACTATACTTCAATAAAAGTTTTTAAAAGTTTTTTTAAATAATAAAAATGTTAAAAGTCTCATTGATCAAGGTGCTCCTTTTTGGCTTTTGAAAGATTCAGATGTTGTCTTAGCCAGTTTGTTATAAGATGTCATAGACCGGATGGCTTAAACAATAGACAGTTATTTCTAACAGTTTTGGAGGTTGGGAAGTCCAAGATCAAGGTGCAAAGTTTACGTTCTTGGTGAAGGTCCTCCTCCTGTCTCAGAGATAGCTGCCATCTCTTTGTCCTCACAGGTGCTTTTCTTTGTGTGCACGTGGAAAGAGAGAGAGAACTCTGGTCTCTTCCTCTTCTTAGGAGGACGGCAATCCCATCATGGGGCCCCACCCTCAGGACCTCATCTCAACCTAGTCACCTCCCAAAGGCCCCATCTCCTGATACCATCACACTGGGGGGCTTAGGTCTTCAACACATAAATTTGGGGGTGGCACAAACATTCAGTCCATAACATATACCTTCCCGTATATGTTTATACACATTCAAGCTAAAGGACTCAGGGCACTGACTTGTAGCTGTAATAATCAAACAGCTGTTGTGAGTGGCCTCAGGACACAGGCAGAGCAAACGCTAATGAGCAAAGTTATATAACATTACACTCCTCAAGAGAATCAAGGACTAAAATACATAACCAACTAATAAAATGTTATGTATAAAATATTTATGTTGATGAACAATGGATGCATAGAAATTGCCGTCTCTAAATGATAACACAAATAGTGCTCTAGCCGATGGTTTATAAGCAACATGACAAATGTCTTAGCTACCTTTAGTCCTATAATTCTCTGCTACTTTCAAGCGGCTCAGAAGCTGCTTACAAGTCAGAGTTGCTTATCTACTCATGTATCACAGTTGAGAGCTAACCCAATTCTAATAGTTTTCATCTTTGCTTTTTCTTCTAATAGGATTATTTTATTTGCTTAAAAATATTATTAACATTGTTCTTACTAGAGAAAAAGAAAAATTATATTAGTTAAATCCACAAATCAGAGTACCTGAGAATGGGTTGGAGAATTACCAAATATTTGTTCACAGCTGTTAAGTGTAAGATTCCATAGAATCTTGAGTTGATATGACACGCTTATTTCCAACTTCCCTTCCAAATTATTTTCCAAAGAGGTGTTGAAAAGATCTACTTTTATGCATCCAGTAAGAAAAACATCCAGTGAAATAAAAAGGTAACTGCCCTATGATTTGTACATAGTGATTATAATCTGACCCACTCAATAATTAGTTTTTAGATCTTATGTTAAGTATAGTATACACGTAGAAAATTACCCAAATCATAATAAATTTTCACAAACTGTAAACTCCTCTGCCACTGAAACTCATATCAAGACATAATTGCTAATATCCCAAAAGCTCTCCTCCCTTTCCCTATACCTCAGAAGTAACCATTATCTTAATTTTATGCAGTAAAGATTAGTTTTGCTAATTTTGAACCTTATACAAATGGAAGTGTACACTCTGTGCACCACTGAGAAATGTAATAAGATGTGAAAAGATTGTAAATGCTCTTGTTTTATAATATTAAACATGGTCTTCTCCTGAAATGACCAGATTAAGAAACACTGCAAATCTATCCTTGGAAAAAATGGAAGACATGTACGGCAAAACAGTAGAAACATTATAAATTGTCATCAAAAGAGTGATAAAATAAATGGTGATTTGTTTTTATACTAAGAAATACAGTACAGCTATGAAAATGAACCAATTACGGCCACACAGTTCAGCATGAAAAAGTCATGCAAACATAATGTTGAATGAAAGAAAACTTGGGAACGTGTTAAGATTCTACTTATGTACAGCTCACAAATGGACGGAGTATTCAATATTGATAGAAGATAGACAATGGTAACTGTGCTGGAAAACCCTAGAAGGAAGCATGCAGGGGCTCTGTGAGATGCTGTTAAGGGTCTATTTCTTGATCTGCCTTGTGATTTTATGGGTGTGTTTACTGTGAAAATCCACTGAGGTAAACATTCAGAATTTATGCCACTTTCTGTATGTCTGTACCAATACAAGAGATTTGTTTTTAAAAATGAAAGACACAAAGGCCAATTTTTTAAAACAGGGAACAAGATGAGAATGTGAAAGTAAGCTTATTAAAATGAAAATGAACAAATGTTGAATATAATAATGTCTTTATATATTATTAAAGGGACAAACACATAGAACTTAAAAAAGTCAAATGAAACCATCCAGATATAAAATAAGGTTTAAACCCACTAATTGGAACTATATCACGTTCCACAAAAAAATGACCACAGAAGGAGAATGTTAATTCAGACCCTAGTTCTGTTTATAAATATTAAATATAAAGGAAAAAATAAATCTTAGAAATAGACAAAAATTCCAAATCTTATAAATATGGATCATTTGTTCTGGTTTGCCTGGGTCGGCACCAGGCGTACTGCTGTCCTGGTGTGATAGTAATACCATCTCCTTTCATTCTCAGCAGTGTCTCAATTTGCACAATGAATCATATAGCTACCCTCACTTATAACAGGTGACAAACTACCTTCGGATATTTCCAAAGTTACTTTTACTTCTATGGGGATTAAGGGTGCACATGCATCGGTGCTCTATCTCCAAGCATTTTCAGAAAAATATACAGCACGCATGAATTCACATATGGGAACAACAGTCTGATTTCAGCTGTTTGCATTCTTCCATATGTCTACAACGCTGAGTTGCCTCGTGAAATAATCTCATCCTTTCTGCCTTCCAAAAACCCAGGGACCCTAGGGTGTCTGTCTGCAGAATGCCTTCTTTCTGTGTGGTGTTTTCTCCACACAGGCAACATACGTCACCCAAGAAGAAAGCAGAATAGAATTCCCATGACCGGTGTTTTCCTCTTTTCCCTCTTCTTGGAATTTTATGTTTAGTAGCCCTTATGACAGAAACTGGAAACGTGGGCATGAGGAAATAACAAGGTGAACTGTCCAGTCTTGTTTTGGAAGGTCTTCTGTAATTGGAACTAATATCCTTAGAGAATAGAGCTGAGCAAAGGGATTAAAGATCTTGATATCAGAAAAGAATAATTGTGTCTGTAGCAAGAGGAAATGATAAATAAAATAGCTGCAGTTTCCAAAGCAAAATGTTAATATGGCAACACTTGGATCCAGAGTTGGTAGAGTGGTTAATGCAGTACTGAACCCTTTGTCACAGGCTGCCTAGCTTCTATTTCCAGCTTTGTTACTTGTGAACAGTGGGATCTTTGGAAAATCACAGATTATCTCTGCTCCTTGGTATCCTCATTTGTAAACCAGGGATGGGAGTAGTAGAATCAACATCATATGATTTTGTGAGTTAATACATGTAAAGCACTCAGAACAAATGCTGGCGGTATTTATTTGCTAAATAAATACCGACAATCCTAGGGCTCTATCTGTGACTGACTTAAGACAAATGAGAATAAAGATTCTTAAATTAGAAGATAAAAGTAAATTTGAAGCTGGAGAGTTTTGAGGTATCCTAGATCTTAATCCAAAAAAGATCACGTTGCCTCCTCGTGTAAGTTGTGACCCAGTGAGAAATATATTAAAGTGTGAGCAAATGGACATTCTAATATCAATTTTATTAAGTGAGAAAATTGACATTGGAGGTTTGGCAGGAACTTTGCAAGGACAAGAGACCTCAAAAATACAAGGTCCCTGTGCAATTTTATTCCTAAAATCCTGAAGGAGAAAGGCCATGTGATGCATCCGTACTGAGGGTTCTCCAATGACCCCAGTAGAATACACTCGCTTCTCATAGTGGGGCCAGTGTGTGGTGTGTTGTGTGAGTGTCACAGGGGTGGTGGGTGGTGAAGAGAGGGAGAGGGGATGCCTGAAAATCAAGGGGAAGTTTAATGCTGGAGGAGATGCTGCTACAAGGAAGGAATCAAACATCACGTTACCCTAGGACAACGGCATGTATTATCATTGACTATTGGAAAGGTATTGAGTAAGGTAGGCAATGTAATCAAAACCAGGAGAGCTGTAGCAGTCCAAAAAGACCCTTATCAGCTAAGCTCTTCGCCACCTGTGTACTTTCTCGAAATCCATCATATTCCTCTCTTCTCTGAATTTCCACCACTTCTGTGTTTCTGTCAATAATTAAGAAAATGCTCTCATTTTACCCTCCATTGGATATGGCATCGATCCCAGTAAATGGCTGTCTTTACTGCCTGAAACCCAGCCTTTATTCTTTTATTTACTCCTACTTTCTTTGGCTTGATTTATGCTTCTGGCATGCTACCATCTGCTACTGATTTCTAGACAATCTATATGTATATGTCACAGCATTTAAAACAATAGATGTTGGTAGATAACAAATGGAGAGATGATTATGAGCTGTTCTAATTCAAGACTATGATGGGTGGCCCCAGGCCGTATCAGGAAAGAAGAGGATATTCCATTAAATTTTCTAAAAAATTGTGGAACTCTGTGTGCTAGGTAGATGCACGCTCCAGGGCAAGATTATAACGAAGATATGGGTCTGTCTTCTAAAAGTTTGCATTTGTTTCAAAATGGCTTTGAGACTAATGGCTTATCTGTCTGCTTGAGTCAGTTTAGGTATTTTGATTAAATATAATATTATTTTTATTACAAATTTGTTTCAATGAAAAGAGTTGGGCCTGGTAAGTAATAAGTATTCTGAATCAAGAAGGAATTTGTACCAGCTTATTCTATTAATGCACATCATAACCCAGTACGTGCATTTTCACCATTGGCATAATTGTGGCTAAAATCAAATCCAATATAAATGATTGTTCTCTCAATTGCCTCCACCTCTAAATTTATTCTCTCCTTCAGAAGAGAAAATCCCAAACCATTATTTTATGACTAGACAAAGTAACACTTTTAATTCAAGAGATTCCAAAGGAGCAATATGATATTAGAGGGATGCCATTTTTAAAAAATGAAACAAGTTAGTAGAAACACTTTGGGAACAAGGTAACAAATTAAGCATGTTTACTGAAAATATAATAAAATTGCATGATAAAATTGAATATGTAGAGTGATATCAGCAATAGTAAGGAAAACATGTGAAAGGAAGAACACTTAGAGTCTAGGCGGTTTTGTCAATTGGGATGTAACTTTGGACAAGAGGGACAAAAGTCAAGGAGAAAAAATCTGGGAGTTGGTCAAATGGAAAAGGAAACTACAATGAAAGCAGGTGGGATGTAGATATAACCAAGTTTCTGTAAAATTGGAAGCAATATAGATAGATAGGACTGGCTCAGCTCCTCCCACACACAGACTGTGACACCCGGTACCGACAAAGATGTGTGTGATAGCTCAGCACTCGGCAGGCAAGAATAAAATATGACAATATCAACCAAATCTAATATGGTATCTGGCTTCTATTCATATGATATAGTATTAGTTGTTGCAACAAAATGAGCTCAAAATACAGCGGCTCAAACAAAACAGAGCTTTTTTTCCACCACTGTAACGGTCTGTGCTTTATTCCACAGGACGTCGTATTCCAGGTTGATGGGGGCTCTGACACTAACCCATTTGATGCCCTTCTCTGGGTTCAAGGGGTCTGCTCCGGTCCTGTGCACCCCCAATCAACAGAAGGTGGGAATGATCAAGTCCAAGGCAAGCTTTCTGCTCATATCCCAATGGACAAAACTAGTGATATGGTCACATCTAACCTTAAAGGAAGCTAGGAATTGTGGTCTCTAACTGGGCATCAGTGTTGTCCTATAAGATCTGGGACAGTACAGGTGAGAATGGACACTGGAATATCAATTAGCTCTGAGTGTCACGATGCCCACCAGTGTGACTGCATGTTGTATGTGAGTGTGCATGCCGCAGAAATGGCGCCCCCAAAAAGTCAAGCTCATAGGATTGCCTGGGTGTTAAATTCATTTCATGGCACCTGGATCAGTATGCACCCCGACCTTGCCCAAGCCCTGTCCCCCGAGGTGTTGCTGATTCGTGCTGCATAGGCTGACTGCTGACTAGCTTTCGTATTACCAAGGGGCCCAGAGGCTTTATAACTCTGCTTTAAATCAAGTCCTAAATCTTCACTTCCCTGTACTGCTTGACAAATACAGAAGATACGCTTTAAATAAATAGTTTTATAAGTTACCTGCAATATTTTATTTTTACAGAAAAATACTGCTTTTAAGCTTGTAGGTGCAGAATATAAAGATTCAACATTAATGAAATGCTGATATACCCTAAATAAGATGAGAAAGTGTTGTTCAACTATTTAATATAAAATCAGCAACAAAAATTCACATGCCTCTCTGTGATCTCAAGACAGATACATATTTTCTAATTCTCTTTAGGAGGCAGTCCTAGGCTTTTATACCACACAAAGGCTGATTCTCCAAGTACTCTGGAGAGGAAGCTCCCCATTTGGGTGGATGTGCTGGGCAAAGACAAGGGAAGGGTACAGGGTCAGTTGTGAGGTTTACCCCCTCAGGGAGGTTAATTTACACTTCCAAAGTTTAAGGTAATATACAATGCAATTGAAAAGTTATATAAAATGTTCTTCAAAAATTAGAAGTCAAAGAGTAGTAGTATTAAAACTAGGAACGTAGCAAGGTATCAAGGATGGAAAAGTTCAGTCGCATGTCAGATTGAGGTATATTAAGAGTCAAGAGGGATTTTAATATAGCTTCATCATTTTTGAAAAAAAAAATGGCACTCTTTCAGGTGGAATAAATAACATATCATGTGCACCCAGGAGTATCCAAAGAGAAGCAATTAAATGAATGGAGAATAAGGTTGAGCAGCGTAGAGAGTAGAGAACGTTTTGATAAATATCAAGCTTCCTGATTCACTAATACTCTATCCGCAGATGCTCACAAAGTAGTTTTTGGAAATACGGACAGTACTTAAAGGCAGGACAATAAATAAAAACCACCCTTCATAATATCCCTTTCTTTTTAAAGACAAAGTTATTAAAACTAAAACGTGTATGCAACCAGGTGGAAAATGTAGACAGATTCCTGTGCCTAGCTAGAACAGAATCAGTTTTAGCTTTTGGTCTTTGATATAATACCCAAAATATATTAAATTCTTGGATAAATAAAGAAACATAAGAAAATTAGAGTGGAAATGTTGGGTTAGAAAGAGACTGATATGGGCCTTTCAATTTTTAAATTGTGTTCTGGTGATATAAATCTACAAATTAGATATTCAAATAAGATTTCCCAGTAAGGACTATTAAACTTCTAAACACTTTTCAGGATAATATGCAAGATATAAATTTGTAGTTTAATTATATACCTTGAATTATGTCAGACATAGTAAGAAAATTTAGATTTGGGGTACTTCTCTTATATTTTGAAAATTTCAAATATTAAAATGTATATGTAATTCTGTTACATAGTAAATATATATTACCTGTGTTTAGTGCCTCAAAAACCATGTACCTCTCCCTAATAAATCTAAATTGTCATCTGAATTAATGAAATTTGCAAGGGATTGTTGAATTTACATGATTTTGTGGCTATTGTGTTTTAATGGGGAGAATAGTTTTGCATGCTAGAATTTTACACACACACCCACAATCAGCAGTCTAAGTATGCAGTACTGAAGGGTATTAAATGAGAGAGTGACAAAATTATATAAAAGCCTTTGGACAATTAATATGGCTATATTGTACAGGATACATGGCATCTTGAGGTCCTGGAGGAAAGGAAACAAATGATGAACTTGGTAATGACAAGGCTGGTGCCAGGATGTCATGGAAGCTAGTGTTGGAACACATTCTTCTGTGGGTCCCTTGCACTCCTCCGTGTCCTGCTGGGATGCCAAGACTGCAAGGATGTGACTTCTCTCTTTTTAGACCACTTCTCTAAGCTGTGTTTCCAGTGAGCAAACTTGAGGGCTGAGGTGACCGCTCCTCTCGGAAAAAGGGCATGTTTGAATATATTACAGGCCACTAATAAGGCTCAGGTGGTACTCTCCTAAAATGCAACCCAACACCGGACTCCATCTTAGGCCACCTGTACTACACAGCGGTAATTGGGATGCAGGAATGGATGTGGCCACCCTATCCTTTGACAACTGCTTTTGCCTTGAGTAGTATATAGTCTTTGATCTGCAACCCAGGGGTCTTGTGTCTTTTCCCAACATCCATAATACCACTGCAATCTTACTTGTTAGCATGCAGTAAGGTAAAATCTGAAACCCTTCATAGTTCTTGACAGCTAGAAATGGATGTAAAACAGCATCTATCACTTCAGTGAATTTTGCAGGAATGATCAGTTAGTGAAATGTTGAGTAAAAAGTACAGGGGATCTGCCAATGGTTAAACCTGGAAAACCAGGGATAGTGGGAGCTCTCATGTCTGGAGACTGTGTGAAAATTTAACAATTTTAGAGGTACACATAGTTAGTGCTTTGGAATGTGCAGATACATAATTTCAATCATTTCCTGTAATGCACACTCTGTAGTGGAGAATATAAAGAAGCAGTAAAAGGCTCAAAACTGTGAAAACTATGTAAGATACTGTGATGGGAAGCATGTAATAGAGCCCATCTATGTTCTAATTAATCCACCTGAACACCCCAATCATTGATGATACAACTATTATTTTCCTTGTCACATATTAAGAGATGTTGAAATGTAACGTAGACTAGTATTTTCTTTCAAAATCTAATCAGTGATTTTTCATCTGTATTTCCCCCTCCCGGATATACTTTAATTTCTCAATATGTAAAAATGAATTGTCTGTATTACATTTAATTGACTTAATTTGGCTGCTATAAAAATCCCTTGGTAATTACTAGGTGCTGAAGTGCACACCTTGACACCAGAACACTCCTTCACTTGTTCTCTTGGGTGTAGCAAGAAAATGGACTGTTAAGTGGCTTTCACAGACTCTACCTGAAGAGAGATGTTCTGAGCTAATTTATGTGCCTTGGAGAATAGTTAGCGCTCCCTGTGCTTTAAGTTTGAACTTTGATTAAAGCCAGCAGGGGGATTGATGTCACTAATGACCAGTTAATTAGGGACATCAAACAGTCCTTAAAGGAGATGTGGAGTATGTGATATCACTAAGCTGAAATGCAATTCCCCAACTTTACCCTTATTAAATTGCTCTAGTCTTTTCTTCCATCCTTTGGTATGTGTGGTTTTAATTATCACCCAGCATATCTTTCAGGACAATGGACAAGGCTGAAAAGTGCAATTTAACCTAGCTGGCTGAGGAAAGAGGAGCTACTAAAAATTGTGCTTATATATTTTTGTCACTTACGCTAGATTTACTTTAAAACTAGAATGACTGACTAAAATTCTAAACAAAAGTACTTAAAACTAGTAATGTTGTAGGGTAGATGGTGATGGTCTAATGGGTATTTTCTACCCCAAAGTTCATCCACAAACGTGCAAAATTTCTGTGCAGGCTAACCACGTTACACACATCGTAATAAGTCTCTTCTCTGGTCTGTCAGTAATGATCACTTTGTGCACATAATAAAGTTTCTTCTCTGCTGGGGGTTCGTAGATGAGTGTGACTTCAGCAGCCTACAAAACTGAATGTTATGTATCACATTAAAGTCAGTGGCTTAAAGCCATAAAAGTGCAGACAGGAAGATCCTAGATGCGCATAACCAAAGCTCCTGAGAATAAGACCCATGCATTTTGATTTCTGTATCGACTCAATACACCCCCAAAAATGATAAGCTGTAGCAAAAAGGTATAAAAGGTTATGACTATTATCTCAACAAATTTGGTTTAGTTTTTTTTTTTCTGGTGTATTTATATGACTTGAGGTTCAAAAGAGAAAAAAGGAGAGAGGATGCTCATGATTTGAATATAATATTTCAAAGGATCTAGACATTTCCTATATAAGTGATATAGTTAAAAAGCATCATGAACAAAATTATGCTCACTTGAAGTATCCAGAAATACCACATAATCCTCTGTTTTCTGAAGGATCATTAATTTGTATTATTGACTCCTTTAAATATAGCCTTTCAAAAGCTCTACCAAAAATATAACAGCACATAATTAAAGTGGCCCAAAGGAAAACATGAAATATAGATGTTTGTGTTAGTTTTCAAATTTTAATTCCAAGGGAAGTCCCCAAAACAGTATTCTAACTCATCGAGAATTTTCTGAGCTTCAGGAAATATTAAATATTCTCATACAGACTTTCTCGAAAGTTTGCTTCTGAGAGAATATGCTAATCTGCTCTTCTCCAAATTCCACGGGGGCGCTGAGCAAAGGGTTATATGAAATTGGGGAATGAATTAAAATGTGCCCTAAAACATGTTCAGCAGACATGCGCTGCAGCTGGTAATCGCTTTTCTCTAACTGAAAGCCCGTGGAGCCTTTGTTCCCTTGAGCATTTAGGATCCTTGGTGACAGGAAATTTGGAGGCATCAGTCAGTTTCTACATTGACTAGGGGCTGAAAATATGCTCCCACATTGGAATAACACTGGTCATTCACAAGTAACACAATAAAATAACAGAAACCAGCTTAAAGCTCGTAATTATTGCCCTGTTTCAGGTTCTTCAAGACGCAGACACCAAGACGTGATAAGATGCGCAAGAGATTTTTGTGGTGAACATGGGGGAGGAAAAAGCAGAAAAAGAGAAGAGGATGGAGATACCAAGGAAAGTCCTCAGGCCACAGGGTCGTCTGAGCCCTGTGAAGAAGGGCAGCTGCTTTCTCACACCTGCAGCAGAGCAGATGTAGGAGAGTTCTGACCGTCCCAGGGCAGCGTGTTCGAGCCCACCTTGCTCCTCAGAGGAGCCCCTTGGACGGTGGGAGGGAGCAGGCCTGAGAAGCCCAGCTGTCCCGAGGCACTGGCTAGAGGAGCCCGCTGGGAGCAGAGCTGTGATGCGAACTCGTGGTGGGCTCCAAACACAGTACCTGGGGTTCTCTCTCAATCACGCTCCCTAAAGCAGGAGATCTGGGTGCTGCGTTGTCATGGCCACCACTCCGCCCCCGTCGCCCTGCACCAAGCAGATGTGTTTCCACACACGGGTTCAGGCAGCCGCTCCACGTGGGGGGAGAACTTACAACAGGGTGGTTCAAGGAAAACATCACAGTCACCATCATGGGAGTTGACCTTGAGGCCACAACGGGTCTTCATCCTCTCCCTCCTCCACTATTCATACAGAATTTTCCCTTACCCTCAGCTATTAGCGGAACTAACTGTCTGCACTTTCAATAGTCTATGTCTGCCCATTACTCCACATGCCCTGTTACTGTCAGGGGACGGGAACACCAGGCGCCCGCCTCATCTCTGGATGTGTTCCGCCCTGCGTGCATGGCGAGATGGCAGCCCCAATCGCTCCTTCTGCCCGCGTCATTAACTACCGCCAATGCGCGCACTCCTCCTTGCCTCATGGCCCCTGCACTCACGAAACCGGAAGTTCCCTGGCAGTAGCTTTACCTTGTGGACCAATGGGGCTCTTGCTATGTCCTCCACCAAGAGCGTGTCTCCTTGGAGCATGGAAACTTCAGTTTCCTAGAGCCCAGAGAAGTGGGGATGGGAAACGCTAAATCCTTACGTGGGACATTGGGATTCATGGAGGGCAAAGCCACTTATGTGTCCACTCCTTGATTCCCAAACCCATGTTTTTTGTATTGAGCAAAAATCACCATAGAGGGGCTTCCCTGGTGGCGCAGTGGTTGAGAGTCCGCCTGCCGATGCAAGGGACACGGGTTCGTGCCCCAGTCCTAGAAGATCCCACATGCCGTGGAGCGGCTGGGCCCGTGAGCCATGGCCGCTGAGCCTGCGCGTCCAGAGCCTGTGCTCCGCAACGGGAGAGGCCACAACAGTGAGAGGCCCGCGTACGGCAAAAAAAAAAAAAAAAAAAATCACCATAGAGCAATCTTTGACATATTACAAATATGGCGCCCTGAAGGGCAGAACCACATGTATTCAGAGTATTGCCGTGCCATGTAAGTTTGCCTTTAACAGTCCATCCAATATTCAGTGAGGCCAGTGGCTTCTGGAAGGTACAACCTTCTGTAGTCATTCTCTGGGCTTCCTCTGGTTTTTGCAGAGATCAGACTGGTGAATTACACAGAGGGGTGATGGTGACCACCACTTCTGCACCCCACCATTTTAACGGGGACACTACTTTCCACTCTCACTTAGGATGTAATAATTGGTTTTCATTTACTACCTTGACTTGGGTGCTATTTCAGGGCTTCCTTACACTGATGGGTCTTACCCACAGGACTGGAAACCAAAATGAGGTTATTGCAACTGCTAAATATATCAGCCCCAAATATACATGTGGGTACTGGAGACATGATCACTGTGAGCCACAGTTGGGTCAAGATGCCCCTGACCCCTTTAGACCCCACTTTAATGGGGTGACCATTTTGACCCTTTGGGTTTCCATGAGCCAATCAATGTCAGTGCTTTATTACTGGTCCAGGTTTTCTCATTTTCTCCTCAAGTACATGATAGACTACTAAAAAAAAAAAGCTGTAGTATGTTTAAACTTATTTATTCTATCTCTAAAATTTGTATCATGGAGAAAATGTCACCTTCTCTTATGTCAAGATGGCTTATAATCCATGTCTCAATTTAATAGATCAACCCTATTTTAAAATTCTTTGACTGTTTTAAAGCAGTGGTGTATTCAAATTTGGTCGTGCCAGTAGCCATGGCAACTACAGACCTCAAAGGCTACCTTTGCGGAAAGTCGCTGTTAGGACTTGGCAGCCCTCCACTGTGGACCCTCAGCTCACACCCGCTGAGGTGGGAAACAGGTATCAAACGTGGCCTCCAGTGGTGAGAAGACTGAAGGCGCTGGCTGGGTTCTTGCAGGTACGGAGACCCACAGAAGCCTAACACGGAGCAGATTATTTTTATTTTCTGGTCAATGAAAAGACCCAAACCTAAGTTATATAAAAGGAGAGGATAATGGAAATGGAAAATTTCTAAGAATAAAGAGAAGAAAATTAGTGAAACAATTTGAAACACTTTTCCTAGCTCAAGAAAATGCATTTGATAATTTCCTGAATGTCTCTAAAAGTATGGTTATACATTTTGCTATGATGAAATTTTAAGTCAGTTTTAATGAAATTCGATTCACAAACAGTACAATTCGCCCATCTTTAGTGTGAAGCTTGCTGAGCTGTGACAATTATAAAGGATAATCACCACCCCAGTTGAGATAGAAAACCTTTCTATAACTTCAAAAATTAACTTCAAAAAAGAGTGGATCTATGTATATGTATAGCTGATTCACTCTGCTGTACAGAAGAAGCTAACACAACATTGTACATCAACTGCACTCCAATAGGAATTAATTTAAAAAAACAATTAACTCCTGCTTCCTTACAGTCAATCCCTCACCCCCAGGCTCTGGCAGCTACTGATCTCTGTATTTACAGTCTTGCCTTTTTAGAAACTTTTATAAACGACCTGGCTTTTTTCACATACCAAAACACTTCTGAAATTAATCCTGTTATTCATCAGTAGTTCACTCCATTTTATTGCTCAGCCCGTATTTCTTTAGATCAATATGTCCCAATTTGTATATCTCTTTATAAACTGGGGGACAGTTGGGTTGTTTCCAGTATGTGGCTATAATGAATGAAGCTGTTACAAACATTCATGTTCAAATCTCTGTGTGCATAGTTTTTACATTTCTGTTGGATAAATATCTAAGACTATTCAAAGAGACTGTGCCATTGCACCCCATCCACAATGTAGAAGGGATCCAGCTCTGCACAGTCAAGCATTTGGTGTTGCCAATTTTTCTTGTTGTTGTTGCTTAATTTTAGCTCTCCTAGTAGCTGTGTAGTAGTATCTCATGGTGAGTTTAATGTGAATTTTTCTGATGAATACTGATGGAAAGCACCTTTCTATGTGTTTGCTCTGCAAATCATTTCTTTTTGGTAATGCATCTGTTCAAATATTGTAATGAGTATGTTTCAGTTCTTTCTGTATTATTGATACACTCTCCCATCAGATACGTGTTTACAAACATTATCTTTCAGGTCTGTGGTTTGTCTTTTTATTTTCTTTTCAGTGTCTTTCAACGAGCAGGGAGTTAAATTCAATTACTCATTTTTAGGGGTTCTGCTTTTTATAAACGTTCTATAAAATCTTCGCCTAACCTAAGATCTCAAAAATTTTCTATGTTTTTTTTTAATTTTTTAATTTAATTTTATTTATTTTTTAATACAGCAGGTTCTTATTAGTCATCAATTTTATACACATCATGGTATACATGTCAATCCCAATCTCCCAATTCAGCACACCACCATACCCAACCCCCCGCGGCTTTCAGCCCTTGGTGTCCATACTTTTGTTCTCTACATCAGTGTCTCAATTTCTGCCCTGCAAACCGGTTCATCTGTACCATTTTCTAGGTTCCACATACATGTGTTAATATACGATATTTATTTTTCTCCTTCTGACTTACTTTACTCTGTATGACAGTCTCTAGATGCATCCACGTCTCAACGAATGACCCAATTTCATTCCTTTTTATGGCTGAGTAGTATTCTATTGTTTATAGGGACCACAACTTCTTTATCCATTCGTCTGTTGATGGGCATTCAGGTTGCTTCCATGACCTGGATATTGTAAATAGTGCTGCAATGAACATTGGGGTGCATGTGTCTTTTTGAATTATGGTTTTCTCTGGGTATATGCCTTGCAGTGGGATTGCTGGATCATATGGTAATTCTACTTTTAGTTTTCTAAGGAACCTCCATACTGTCCTCCATAGTAGCTGTATCAATTTACATTCCCACCAACAGGGCAAGAGGGTTCCCTTTTCTCCACACCCTCTCTAGCATTTGTTGTTTGTACATTTTCTGATGATGCCCATTCTAACTGGTGTGAGGTGATACCTCATTGTAGTTTTGATTTGCATTTCTCTAATACTTAGTGGTGTTGAGCAGCTTTTCACGTGCTTCTTGGCCATCTGTATGTCTTCTTTGGAGAAATGTCTATTTAGGTTTTGTGTCCATTTTTGGATTCAGTTGTTTGTTTCTTTAATATTGAGCTGCATGAGCTGTTTATATATTTTGGAGATTAATCCTTTGTCCGTTGTTCCATTTGCAAATATTTTCTCCCATTCTGAGGGTTGTCTTTTCGTCTTGTTTATGGTTTCCTTTGCTGTGCAAAGCTTTGAAGTTTCACTAGGTCCCATTTGTTTATTTTTGTTTTTATTTCCATTACTCTAGGAGGTGGATCAAAAAGATCTTGCTGTGATTTATGTCAAAGAGTGTTCTTCCTATGTTTTCCTCTAAGAGTTTTATAGTATCTGGTCTTACATTTAGGTCTCAAATCCATTTTGTGTTTATTTTTGAGTATGGTGTTAGGGAGTGTTCTAATTTCATTCTTTTACATGTAGCTGTCCAGTTTTCCCAGCACCACTTATTGAAGAGACTGTCTTTACTCCATTGTATATCCTTGCCTCCTTTGTCATAGATTAGTTGACCACAGGTGCTTGGGTTTATCTCTGGGCTTTCTATCTTGTTCCATTGATCTATGTTTCTCTTTTTGTGCCAGTACCATATTGTCTTGATTACTGTAGCTTTGTAGTATAGTCTGAAGTAAGGGAGTCTGATTCCTCCAGCTCTGTTTTTTTCCCTCAAGACAGCTTTGGTTATTCAGGTCTTTTCTGTCTCCATACAAATTTTAAGATTTTTTGTTCTAGTTCTGTAAAAAATGCCATTGCTAATTTGATAGGGATTGCATTGAATCTGTAGATTCCTTTGGGTAGTATGGTCACTTTCACAATGTTGATTCTTCCAATCCAAGAGCATGGTATATCTCTCTATTTGTTGGTATCATCTTTAATTTCTTTCATCGGTGTCTTATAGTTTTCTGCATATAGGTGTTTTGTCTCCCTAGGTAGGTTTATTCCTAGATATTTTATTCTTTTTGTTGCAGTGGTAAATGGGAGTGTTTTCTTAATTTCTCTTTCAGATTTTTCATCATTAGTGTATCGGAATGCAAGAGATTTCTGTGCATTAATTTTGTATCCTGCAACTTTACCAGATTCATTGATTAGCTCTAGTAGTTTTCTGGTGGCATTTTTAGGATTCTCTATGTATAGTATCATGTTATCTGCAAACAGTGACAGTTTTACTTCTTCTTTTCCAATTTGTATTCCTTTTATTTCTTTTTCTTCTCTGATTGCCGTGGCTAGGACTTCAAAAACTATGTTAAATAATAGTGGTGAGAATGGACATCCTTGTCTTGTTCCTGATCTTAGAGGAAATGCTTTCAGTTTTTCACCATTGAGAATGATGTCTGCTGTGGGTTTGTCATATATGGCCTTTATTATGTTGAGGTAGGTTCCCTCTATGCCCACTTTCTGGAGAGTTTTTATCATAAATGGGTAGTGAGTTTTGTCAAAAGCTTTTTCTGCATCTACTGAGATGAGCATATGGTTTTTATACTTCAATTTGTTAATATGGTGTATCACATTGATTGATTTGCATATATTGAAGAATCCTTGCCTCCCTGGGATAAATACCACTTTATCATGGTGTATGATCCTTTTAATATATTGTTGGATTCTGTGTGTTTGTATTTTGTTAAGGATTTTTGCATATATAGTCATCAGAGATATTGGTCTGTAATTTTTTTTTTTTGTAGTATCTTTGGTTTTGGTATCAGTGTGATGGTGGCTTCATAGAATGAGTTTGGGAGTATTCCTTCCTCTGCAATTTTTTGCAAGAGTTTGAGAAGGATGGGTGTTAGCCCTTCTCTAAATGTTTGATAGAATTCACCTGTGGAGCCATCTGGTCCAGGACTTTTGTTTGTTGGAAGAGTTTTAATCATGGTTTCAATTTCATTACTTGTGATTGGTCTGTTCATATTTTCTATTCCTTCCTGGTTCAGTCTTCGAAGTTTATACCTTTCTAAGAATTTGTCTATTTCCTCCAGGTTGTCCATTATTGGCATAGAGTTGCTGTAGTAGTCTCTTAGGATGCTTTGTATTTCTGCTGTGTCTGTTGTAACTTCTCCTCTTTCATTTCTAATTTTATTGATTTGTGTCCTCTCCCTCTTTTTCTTCATGAGTCTGGCTAATGGTTTACCAATTCTGTTTATCTTCTCAAAGAACCAGATTTTAGTTTTCTTGATCTTTGCTATTGTTTTCTTTGTTTTATTTCATCTATCTCTGCTCTGATGTTTATGATTTCTTTCCTTCTGCTAACTTTGGGTTTTGTTTTTTCTTTTTTCTTTTAAGAAGTTTAAGTCTTTGTTAGGGGAGGTCATGGAGAACACTGAAGATTGGCTGTTATCTCTGCCAAGATGATGAGGCTTTTATCTCTCCAATACCAGAGAACATATTGGGTATTGATATTCTGCAAGGTCAATCTCTAACTTCCTCCAGGTTACAGTAATCAAACCAGTGCTGAAGAACCAGTACTGAATGCCATCTGGGAACCAGTAAGCCTGTCACCCTCGAAATGAGTGGTAACTACCAGATAACAAAAACTTCCTGGGGAGCATAAGGAAATAGGAGTAACCATCTAAGAACTATCCTTAGCTGGTATTGTACACCCTGCCAGTAGTGCTTTCTACAGCTTGTATGGCTGGTAAAAAAGCCAGATGCTCCTGGAAGATGATGACCATGAACCACTGAGAACTGAGCCAGGTGGTGCCCCCGTCCACACGACTGTGCCCAGCATCACCACCATCTCGGATACCTTGGCCACGATCCTAGGAGTGTGCCATGCTGGACCGCACTTAGCAGATGCCTTTCTCAGCCCACCACTGCCTCTGAGTCACAAGATCAATTTGCCTTCACATCAGAGAGGCAACGACAGACCTTCCAAGTGCTCCCCCAAGGCCACCTGCATGGCCCTTCAATATGTCATGAGGATGGTGGCCCGACCGAGACCCATCTACACCCTCCTTCCCACATCAGTAAAATGGGCCCATCACATTGATGATCTATTGCTAACAAGTGAAGACTTGCCTCTGCTGCAGGACGCTCTGCAGGCTTGGCTGGAACATCTGTGAGGGAGAAGACAGGCAGTGAACCCACTGAAAATTCAAGGCCCAGAGATGACCCTAGGCTTCTGGGAGTCACTTGGTTGAATAAGACACATTTTGTCGCAGAAGCTGTGTTTGCTAAAGTGGAAGCCTAACCAACTCCTAACAATGTAAAGAAGATGCAAGCCTGTGTAGGGTTTTAGGGTTTGGGGGGACTTCTTCCTCCTCTTGGAACAGAGCTTCTATCCCTCATTTTGCCTGGTAAGGAAAAGGAACATGTGGGCCTGGGGATCAGAGAAGGGAGTGCTGTGGAAAAGGCAAAGATACCAGGGAAGTAGATCAAAGCTCTGGGTGTGTCCCAAGCAGGGCTGCCATTTGTGCTAGATTTGTCTGTGACTCTGGGATGTATGGGTCAGACACTGTGGCAGAGACAACAGAAGAGGACAGTGTCCCTAGGATGCTGGTCCCAGCTAGAAGGGAACCTGATGTACCCCCACAGAGCAACGGCTCCCGCAGTATACACAGTGCTCCTCCAGATGGAGCATCTCAGGAAGGATAATCTGCAACAGCCAATGGGCAGAACAGAGAGGTTTGGCTGGCGATCACACAGGAACCGGGGCTGTCAACACTGTGCTCTGACAATTGGGCTTAGAAAAGGGAATGCTGAGGAGTGGATGAGTCATGAGTGGGCCCTTATGGGGTCAGAATGTGTGGAGGGACACTTGGGTTCACCTACAATAGCCTGAGGTAGTCCTCACTGTTCCCATGTCCCAATTCCTAAGGAACCAACACCCCCTGGCAATCAGGAAACTGATGCCCTAGCTTGCATACAAGCCCAAGAAACTGACCCTTCAGCAGATAGAGCAGATGGAATGAACAGAAAGAGCAGCCACCACAGAACCCAGGTGGGGTGGTATATTGCCAAGGATGCCAGATTGTCCTCAGAATACAGTGGCTCAGTTAAGGCAGTAACAGCATGTCCTGTGTGTTCTAAAAGCCCAAGGCAACTGCCAAAGTAGTCCAGGCATCCACTGGAGTTCCCAAAGGATGAGGGATTGGCAAATTCATGATATTGGACCCCTCCCTCTGAGTGAGGGTTCTAAATATACTTGGTTTGTGTGGACATCGTATCTGGCTTAACCCAAGCTTTCTCCTGTTGCCATGCAAACCAGGTTGCTCCCGTTAGGGGATTAGAGAGACTGAGAACCATGTACAGATACCCTATTTGGATAGACAGTGATTGGAGGTCACGTTTCAAAGCTCATCATGTGTAAGACTTGGCAAGAAACCATGACACTGAGTGGAGGGTCCATCTCCCTTTTAATCCACAAGCAGCAGGTTTGGTAGAATGGAAAAATGGAATATTAAACAGCCAATTAAATTACTAACAGGTAAAACCACCTTGGCCACGTGGACTAAAGTACTATTTCAGGCTTTAATACAGTTGAATGACTGACCAGGAGGGCCTGTTTTCCATATGCCAGCCTGGAACCCCTGCTAAGACACCCAACACCATGAGGGTAGGAAAGTCACCCTCACCCTGGATCAAGATGCCGTGCTGCTGAGAACACCAAGCCCCGTCATGCTTGGGAATTTGTAATGGGATGTCCCACGAGGATGGGTGAACTAGTTCCTACCCCTGGGTGACGGGACTACTCAGTCTCCACTGGGGTAACACTGTCCTGCTGCAAGACGGACCTGCCAAAACGCATTATACCTGGAATGGAACACACACCTGGAAAGAGGCGAGAAGGTAGGGGGTTCTGGTCTGGCATATCTCACCCCCAGTCTGTGTCCTCACAACTGATGGTGCTGCTGTCCCCAGCCAACATGTATGGCATGAACAACCAGGTCAAGCTCCTAAAGCTGCCAACCTCCCTCTCCCAAAGGCCAGGTGGACATGTCCTGTTTGTTTCCCACTGGTATGATCTTTTGTCTGCCTTCTTTGTTCCCTCCCTTGGACTCAAGGACCCTACAGCCTGTACTAACTTCACCCAGCAAGCCCTGAATGATAACCAAAAAAGCCTGTCCTTACTGAACACAAAATGTCTCTAATGAGAAGTGCCGTCCTCCAAATAGAATAGCCTTGGACATCATTACTGCCTCAAAAGGAGGCACTTGTGCCATTATCCAAACAGAATATTGTGTGTTCCCACCTGATGTGTCTGCTAATGTATCACCACAAGTGAAGGCCCTGAGTGATCTGGCCCCCAGCCTCGGGGACTTAATAAATCAATGGTTTAGATCATGAGGCTGTTGATGGAAAATGTGGTCACTAATTTTAAGACTCATTGTCTAGACGTGTGTTTTCTTTTGCATGTGCCTATTCTGTTGCTGAGGCATCTGCCCCCAGTGAGGGCCAGAGGGCCACGCAATGAGCCACTTCATGCTGGTGAAACTCCTCGTGGACCACTCAGGGCACACTGTAGAAGGGAGAGGGGGTGTAAAATTGTAAGAGCCTGTCACCGGGGTGGAGTTTTGGAGGAGGTCATCGAGAAGATGTGACTCTGGCAATTAGAGGCTTCCCACCTCCTCCTCGTCCTTGGAATGTGTGCTCTGCTTGTCTCCTCTGGTCCCAGAAGCAGCCCCAAGGATGCTGCACTGAGAGTGATGTGTTGAGACCATCTAGACTGTGTATATGATTGAGCCCAGTTAAGGCCTCCGCATAAACTTTTCAGATTCTGGTTTGTAAGTTCCCTTGCTTGTTAAACCTACCACCTGCCATCTGGAGTGGTCTGCCTCTTTCTTCCATCCTTCCCTGTCCTCCCTGTTCAAGGGCTGGTTTCAGATTTCACCCGGGGAAGCTCCCTAGGAGGGTGGGAACCAACAATTTTCAATTCTTGTACGAGGTATATCTCTCCATTAATTTAGGTCTTCTTTATACTTTTTAAAAATTAAGGTACATCTATTTGACATATTTTGAAGAATTATTCCTATGTATCTCATGTTTTTGATCTAATTGTAAATGATAGTCTCTTGTATATTTCAATTGCCAGTGGTTCATTACTGCTACATGGAAATATAATTTTTTTATGTGGATGTTATATCCTGAAATGTTATTAAATTTGTGTATCAGCCAACTTCATTATTGATTATTGGCCATTTTCTACCTAGACCAACATGTCATTTGCAATCAAGGATGGTGTTTAATTTTTTCTTTTTCAATAGGTAGGCTTTTTGTTTAATTTTTAAATTTCCCTGCCATGTTGGATGGTTAATTTCTTCCAGTATAGTGCTGACAGAAGTGATGAGAGCTGATATCTTTAACTTGTTACTCTTTTTAGGAGGAAAATATTCAAACTATTACCATTAAATATAATATTAGCTGCAGGTTCTTCCTTCTCTGGATTTTTTAAAATCAGATTGAGGAAGTTCCCTCTCTATATTGCTGACATTTTAAAATGGAATATTTATCCTTATCTCAAGTAAGTTTTATCTGGATTATGATAACTTCTCCCAGATTGCTTTCCCTGCTTTGTTTTACTGCTCTGCATTCTCTGTGGCTAATTTAAGACTTCCTCTCTTTTTACGTTTCCTATTAAAATTTTTTAATGTAATAAAGTTGTTTTTGAACTTGCTTTATTTCTTTAAATTTGTAATCTTCCTTTTATGTCATCCTCTATTCTTAATAATATATATATTTTTTCTCTCTCAATTTATTGAATCCTTATTGTTCTAGAGCTTAAAGGAATTACGGAAAATTCCTTCTTCTTTCATTTGTTTCAAGGTGGTGAATTAAAATGTATAATTATCTCTATTATTCTGACATTAAAATTACAGCTATCTATTCAGTGATGTACATAAAAAACAATAAGTGGATATTTAGAAATATTTGGGTATTTGCAGCCAGAGAGATGGAATAAATGTCAGACAAGGCTGAAAATGAAAATGCCAGATTACCAATGCTTTTTTACAAACGTCGGTATCCCCCATTTTTATGGAATTTCTTTTCATGTTTTTTTATGTAAGTTGCATTTTTCTTTTCCATATATTTTTCTATACCATTATATACCATTTCTATACCACCTATACCATTTTTACACATTTATTAAAATGTGTACAAAATAAAGGAATAATGCATCTTGCTCTTTAGCTTTTTTTAGCAAAGAACTTTATATTCTATTTAATCCTGCTTTTCTCTGTTCATAAAAACTATTTATATGAAGAAAATCTCTTAATGAATAGAAAATATTCTTAAAACAATTGATACACTACTTTTTTACAGAGGGAAAAAGTTAATGCATCCTTCCACTCCTAACTAATCTTTAAACACCATTAAATCTCCACCACAGTCAAGCTTAGCAGATTTAATTTGTAGAAAGTACAATGAAAACAATTTGGAAGACTTTGGGGGCCACTTACTTTTATTTTCTAAATTAATTTTCTCCTAACCAGAGCACAGTAAAGAGCAAAGTGAAATGCACAATAAAAATAAAACCGATTTTTAAAAATACCTTTATAAAACCTTAACATTGTTCTCTGGAGTCCTTTTTAGGATTGCAAAGTGTGGTTTTAAGGCAGGAACTTTCTTTTCATCAAACTTTTAATTTAAAATGTTCAGGCAACCACCAACAGACAAATAAACACGTAAGCCCTAAGGGAAAGACTGCATAATTACAAGCGCTCAGAGTCTGAGACATTTCTGCACGTTGGCACTCTGTTCCCTTGAGTAACTTTTACACCTGCTAACCCAAATAAATGTCCATTGTATGTGATTTCCCCTATGCCTCTTTCACACTCAAATCACTAGCCTTTTTGTTTAGGAACATCTTCCTTTTAATGTGATGCTCCTCTTAAATCCAGCATTTTGTTAGCACAGGCAAGAGTGATTTCATGATATTAAGTAATTTTATCGGTCCTTCTCCCAAGATTCTCAGTGACTTAATAGCAGTTATTTTTGTTTTAAATATGATCAGTCTGAAAACCTTTCATTTCCTCTACCCTCTCCCTCTACTCTCTTTTCTCCTTTTTTCCCTTTTATAACTGCAAACTTCACCTCATGTATATTGCACAAATGCAGGTCAAGATTATGGTTATGCAAATTAGAAAACATTAAAATAAAACTGCTATCATCTCTGAGTGCTTCATTCCAAAGAAACATAGCAACCTTTAAGGTTTTAGTTAAAAGTCACACCCTCCAATCTGAGACAATTTATTGGTTCTTTCACCTGATGGGATTGGAGTTGTGGTACTTAGTAAAAATTTTTAGCAATCTTGAACTAAGAAAAATGTCCATAGTTAAGCAAATATGTTCATCATTAGGATTATAATTGCATTTTAATTCTAAGATGAATAACTATTTTCATCTCCACTATAGCACTACAGTTGAGATAGGCAGGAAACAAATGTTCCATCGTGGGTTACTGACCCACAGATAATCAATTATGATGCTACACACAGGGAATAGGGGGACATAATGAGGTCCAAGTTATAAATTTCAAGATAGTCTCTGGTGGACATGAACAAACATTATCTAGTCTATTATCAATATATCACAAAGTGAATATATTTAGAGTCTTATTTTAAAAATTTTAAGTACTACTTAATGAAGCTGTGTTCTGAGAGCCAATTCCCTAGAAATAAGTACATTGTTCTTAATAGGTTTCTCATGCTAAATAAAAAAGTCAAGGCAAGGAAAAGCGAAAATCTATGTCGTTCAGATAAAGAGGAAGTTAATAGAAAGGATGCACAGAAGAGACAAGATATGCCAATATAAAGCTAAGGCGTAAAGATAAATACACCTATAGTTTTATTAATTTTCTGCCTTAGGCTTTGGACTTTAGAAGGACAGTCTATAATTGCTTATGTCATTGAGCTTAACACTGAATACCCAGATTTGTATCACATTGGACAATCTGATTATATATGTTCATTCAGAAACATATTTATCTTCTTGGTTTCCTGCTCATCAGAATATTAACATTAATTCATACATGATATTGTTATATACCTTGTTCTGAAAAGGTAAATCAATACATTAAAATATTGCTAACATTATTAAACATCTTAAAGATTTCAGCTTGATGAGTACATGACAGGATGTCACTTGTCATCATTTTAGAAATACATACCTCCATCACTTGCATTAAGTGTGTCTTCTTTCACAACAAATCGATGTGGCGAGAAAACAGGAATAGCGGCTAATGATACTCAACATCTTTTCATGTGTTTATTTGCCATTTGTGTATTCTATCTGGTGAAATGTGTTATGTCTTTTGCTCATTTTTTAATTTGATTGTTTGCTTTTTCTACCGTTGAATTTGAGAGTTCTTTATATTTTCTAGACACTAGTTTTTTGTTGGCTATGTGGATTCAAACATCTTCTCCTGTAGCTTGTATTTTCATCTTCTTAAGGTCTTGTTGAGCAATTTTTTAAAAAATTGTAATGACGTCCAAGATATCAATTGTTTCTTTTATGAACCATGGTTCCACGTCAAATCTAAAAATTTTTGCCTAGCCCTAGTTTCCAAGATTTTCTTTTTTTTCTAAAAGTTTTCTAGTTTTATATTTTATATTTCAATCCATGATCCATTTGTGTTCATCTTTGTACAAGTTGTACGACTTAGGTTGAAGTTTATTATTTTGGCTTTGGATATCCAATTTTCCAGTACCATTTGTTGAAAAGGCTATCTTTCTTCTATTAAATTGCTTTTGCAACTTTGTCAAATATCAACTGGACATATTTTTGTGGTTCTATTTCTGAGCTCTCTGTTCTGCTACATTGATCTATGTGTGTATCCCTTCTGGAAATTCTTTGATTACTCTGGCTATGTAATAAATCTTGAAATCAGGTAGACTAATTCCTCCCACTTAATTCTTTTTTTATTTGACATTGTTTTATCTGTTCTAGTTACTTTGCAAACACATATAAATTTTAGAATAATCTCATATATCTTTATAAAAAATTTTCCTGGGATGACTAAGTTTTTTAACAAACTTTTGTTTTAGAACATTCTTAGATTTACAGAAAAACTGTAAAGCTAATACAGAGAGTTCCCATACACCCCACACCCAATTTCCCTTATTATTAACATTTTACAGTAGTGAAGTACATCTGTCACAGCTAATAAACTGACATTGATTCATTATTATCACCTAAGGTCCATGCTATATTCAGATTTCCTGAATTCTTTTTTTTTACCCTATTATTCTTTTTCTACTCCAGGATCTCATCCAGGACACCACGTTATGTTTAGTTGTCATGTCTCCTCAGGCCCCTCTTGTTTCAACAGCTTTACAAAGTTTCCTTGTTTTTGATGAACTTCATTGACAGTTTTGAGGAGAACTGGTGAAGTAGTCTGTGGCATGACCCTCAACTGGGATTTGCCTGATGATTTTCTCATTATTTGATGGTAGATACAGGATTTGGGGAGAAAGAGCACAGAGGTAAAGTGCCATTATTCATCTCTTCTTATCAAAATGTGTCCTATCAACATGAATTATCGTGACTGCCATTACCCTTCTTTAGCTGGCTGGCATGCTCTTCATCAGGGTTCTCTACTCGAAAGTTGAAAGTTGCTCTTTTCTCCCTTTTACGTACACTGCTCTTTTTAAGGAAGTCACCATGCACGGCTCATACTTAGAGAGGGTGATATTTTGAGTTATGCTCCATCTCCTTGACGGTGGAGTATCTGCATAAATTATTTGGGATCCTTCTATACAGATTTCTCTCTCTCCCCCACTGATTTATTTATTCATTCGATCATTCTTTTATGTCAGCAGCACTCATGTATATTTATGTCATACTTTAAGTTACAATCCAAAACTACTTTATTTATTTTGTTTCTCAAATTGTTCTAGCTTTGATCATTGGGAGCCCTTTCAATTAGGTCCTGTGTCCCTTTGACATATCCCCTCATTGTTTTTGTACGTTTGATTTGATTCATTTTCCTGTTCTGAGCATTCCCTTCATTCCGCCACTACAAAAGTCTCTAGGTTCATCTCGCATATTTGCTACTCTACTCGTATAACTGGCTCTTTCTCCAGGGATTCTGGGTCCTGGTTTCTTTTATTAAATCATGTTATTATAAATTGATTAGTGTTTTTAATTAGTAAAACACCACTCATTATTTCATTTCAAAATACAGCATAAAAGTTATTGCTCAGTGGGCCTCAGCAATGAGGAAGGAGGCAGGGAGAATATTATAGTAGAAAAAGCACATTAGAAAAATACATTATATTTACTGAAATTATATACTCTGCTTCTTTTAATCTCAGATTTTAATCTACTGATTTTAGGCACTTCCAAGGAAATGGCTCATGCTTCATAGATTTCATGAGGAATGTTAGGTTTTCCATCTTCCATGGGTACATTTGATTTCTGTATTGTGTACAGTGTGTGAAAACCTCCATGCCCGTCCTGCAGGAACGTGATATACAGATGAACTTCATTACTGATGTCCTTGTATTCAGTCCAGAGCTACAGGTCAAAATAAGTTTGTGCTGACAATATGACAACACCAAAGTTAAAAGACTATATCACCATGCTTATACCTTTATATTAGTACAGATTTGGGGAGATGAATTACTGTTTAACGTCAAATCAGAGCACCCCCCCCCCAATTTTTTCTCATGTTAGTGATCCATTTGTATTTAAAACTCCCAATTTCATACAACTGAATTGAATTGAATTACAAAAGTTAGGTTTGGGATTATAAAAAGTCATTTTCTAGACTTTCCTTCTTAACTGAATTTAGTCTGAAAATCCCAGAATTTTCATACAATATTTATATATGATTTCAGAGCATTATCGTAATTCCAATTTAACTTCTTACTTGCTAAAGTACTAGCTCCAATGTAGTAAAATACATTTGATAGGAAAACTCAAAATAAAATTGACGTTCATTATCAACCATGTAACCATTTAATGTGACAGTGGTAGATAAAATCTAGAGTATAGTTATATATGACTATATTTCAGTGATTTATATCTTAAAGAAATAATATGTTCTTAAAATTACAACCAAATATGAGGTAAACCATGATTTCATTAGTTTACATCTTTATGTACAGAAACATTTTTCAGGCATGGTAGCAATTTAGTTTATTTTAATGATTGTTGGACAACAATTTCTATGTTGCAGAAATAGTACAAGACCATGACAAAGGAGATAATGTGAGAGGCTAACCTCTCCATGGAGTTTATAATGATAGAAGGCAAGCCTACACTTGTTCTATCAAATGATAAGTTCAATGGTGGCAAAAACTCAGATAGAAGCATATTCTGTTGAATCAGGCTTAAGTGACTTAATTTTCTAAATAAGATTAACTAGATACTAGTAATGTGCAAACAGGGCCTATGCTACTTTTAAATCACCCTCCAAAGTACTTGATTCATGCTCTCCATTTAAAATACCCTCAATCTATCTTAACGATTAGCCTGAACAAGGTGAAAACTTTCCTTTTCTCCAATTCAACTCAAGATGTTTATCATCTTAAAAGTTTAATTTAGGAGTTACAGCATATCATGGTGTTTAAACCCGTGGTTTTGGACATCAGATCAGCATTTTATTCCCAATGCCAGAATTTATAAGAATGAATAAGCTATTGTGACCCTGATTAATTTATTTCACCCTAGACTTGGTTTCCTCATCTGTAAAATGGGGAGAAACAGTACCTACCTCACAGAATTATTATAAAGGTTAATAGTGATATTTTAGTGTTGTAAATGATCACTATAATATTGAATGGTAATTAGTACAAATCATTTATTCTAAACATGCTAACAATTTCATAATTTCAAAACAGGCTCTGACAAGGACTCATATATTACAAGTAGTAGACCAAGAATTCCGTTTTCCTTTTATCCTCTTTACACAATTTTTGAATTAATGATAGAACAACGCTGTGAAATAGTCAAAGAAAAGTGGATAATTTTCTATTTTTAGATGCTTATGCTTGAGCCAGAGAGCTTAAAATATATGCCTGGTGCAATGTTATTACAGGATCTGAACTACATTTCAGGGTGTTTAGCTCTATTCCACAGGTATTTCTTTATGCTGCACTCACATTCATATAATGTTTTAAACATTTTTGGAATATCTGTGTTAATCAACTCCTTGAAATTATACATTGAGCTTCTAGTCATGGCTACCTACGTAATTAAGTCTGAACTCTGCAAAATCGTTCTTACCAGATTTAGAAGTCATGTGGGGTTTTTTTAGGGTAATAAAGATACAAAAGCAGGTTCTTTGTTTCCATTTTCTGACACTGTGTTAACCAATACTTCACAATTTACTAACACCTAAATTCGCCAGGCAGACCTCTCTGCGTTTTACTTGAACTTCAAGTGTACCTGCAGCTCCCTAAAAGCACCAAGTAGGGTTCAATATGCAAATATTTGTGTATTCATATATAAGAGAGGAGCTGCAATATGGATCCCTTTGCTTTTATTGTTTGAAGTTATATTCACAATTCAAGCCAAACGGTTTCTTTTCAAAGTTAATGCACTGAAGTGGATGCCAGAAAAAAGAATGCTGTGAAAGCTGTCATAAATCTTATAATAGTCTGTAAGATTTTTGGCGATGTGTGCACCCAAATAAAGGGCTTTCATTTGCTGTTAAAGGCTGTTCATAGGTTGATAAATGGCACGTATACCAAAACCCATTTTTGTGTCACTCTTATGCAAAATTAGCTTTTAACAAAGAAGTAGACGGCTGTATTGTCACAAAGTTTTAAATAAGAAACAGAATTTATGCTTGTAGGCTTCTTTCTCGTTTAGGAATAAGGTAGGAATCTCTCCCCACCCTTAATATTTAAAAGGGTGGTAGAGGTTCAATAACTATATGGTGAATGATTGAGTGAATGAATGAATAGTGATTGATTCTTTACCTAAAGATTATGATCCAAACATGATCTTGCTACCAATATTGAGATATTCAAATCTTTGCTTGGCTAACTATTAAGCCGTCTGTAGAGCACTGAATGTCTGTGTATGAGGGGTTTTATTTTCCAAGTAGAAAAGGAGTCTAGAGTTCACATTTTACAGTAAGTCTGGAAGGAGAATTCAACCCTTGGGCAATATGTGAATTTACCATGTTCATTTTCTGACTCGATCTGACCCATGACTGGACATACCTTCAGGACACCTAGGGTCCTAACCACCTTCCCGAGTCCCTGCAGCCACCTCCTGAGGAACCAGCGCAGTTTCCAATTTCACTCATGTCATCTCCTAAAGCTACACAGGACAGTGAGAAGTGCTGCCACTTGAAATACTTGTCATTCTCCTACGCATACCTTTTTCTGGTTTTAGACATTAATTTTATCATTTCAGTGTTTCGCTAGATTGTCTTAGAGGTGGTCAGTTAAGTTGGACCTTAAGAGATCCATGCTACCCTTAAGGCATATTTTAGATTCATGACAATTAAGTGCAGTTAGTCAACATAGTTGTCATATTTTTTCAGTGGAGTTCAATTGTACAAGTGCAAAACAACAAAGGCAGAAAGTTCGGTTTAATCCTGATTATAATCAACCAAGCAAGATTTAAAGTTCGCTGCAAGGGAGGGAATAATAAAAAAAGAGGAAAGCACTGGCGTGTCAGGTGTCTGGTGAGGATCACCTTCCTGGCTCACAGACAAACACTTAATCTTCACATGGCAAAGAGAGACAGAGAAAGTTGGAGAGAGAGAGACAGGGAGGAGAGAGAAAGAGGAAGAGAAGGAAGGAAGGAAGGAAGAAAGAAAGAAAGGAAAGAGGGAGGGAGGGAAGGAAGGAGACCGGGAGGGAAGGAAAGGGGAGGGGAGGAGAGGAGAAGGCAGGGCACTAGCCCTCTGGTATCTCTTTTTATAAGGACATTAATCCTATTATAAGTGTTCCACTCTCAGGACCTAATTACCTCCCAAAGGCCCCATCTCCAAATACCAGCACACTGAGGATTAAGGTTTCAATATGTGGAGTTCGGGGGGACACAAACATTCGGTCCATAGCACAGATCCTTCAAGCCTCAATTCCCGCAGAGCAATGTGCAGAGCAATGTGTCAACTGTCATTTAACACGTGCTCACGTGTGTTAAGGACAAGAACCCAGAGTATAAGGAACCCCAATCTGTTAGAGGAGGGCTGCCATCAAAACTGTCCACACTTGCTAATAGAGGGAGATGATATGTTTTATTTTCCTGGATAGTGTCCTAGAGAGAGGGACCTTTATAACTATCTTCCATGTCTATATTTGCCATACAGAACACGTTTGAAAGAATGGCATGGAACAAAAGCTGTCAGTCTTTGTTCAGGAAATAGGCAGAAATGCAAGAGACACAGGAAAGATATTCTCTTAACAACAAACAAGAACAAGTTGTAGAGTTAACCAAGAGAAATCAGAAAGAGAACAAATGGAAAAGAATAAAACAACTATCGAATTGGTAGATTTTAATATGATATCCAGGGACTTCCCTGGTGGTGCAGTAGTTAAGAATCCACCTGCCAATGCAGGGGACACAGGTTCAGTCCCTGGTCCAGGAAGATCCCACATGCCGTGGAGCAACTAAGCCCATGAGCCACAACGACCGAGCCTGCGTGCTGCAGCTACTGAAGCCTGTGCACCTAGAGACCGTGCTCCACAAGAGAATCCACCACAATGACAAGCCCACACACTGAAATGAAGAGTAGCCCCCTCTCACCGCAACTAGAGAAAGCCCCCGCACAGCAATGAAGACCCAACACAGCCAAAAAAAAAAAAAAATGATATCTATAAGAAACATGCTTCAAATATAGAGAGAGATGAAAGTAAACAGAGGGATAAAGGACTAACACACAAACACCAACCACAAGAAAGCTGGAGTAGCCACATGAATATTTGACAAAATAGACTTTAGAACGAGCAATATTATTAGTGATGAAAACAGATATTTCATAATGAGAGAGCTGGACATTCTCAAAGAAGACATAACAATCCCAACTAAGCATCTGACAACAGAGATTTGAAGCTCATAAAAGAAATACTAGTAGAACTGAAAGGAAAAAGAGACAAATCCACAATTATAGTCACAGGTCACAATATGCTAGTCTCAACAGCTGATAGAGCAATGAGGCCTCAAATGTATAAGTGTGTAAGGACCTGAAAACACTATCAGGGAACTTGCTATGTTTGTCACTTGTAAGGAGCCACCCAACAACAGGGAACACTCATTCTTTTCAAGTACCCTTAGAACATGCGCCAAGATAGAACATATCTTTCGCCATTAGGAAAAAAAAGAGACAAATTTAGAAGAATGGAAAGCATGCAAGTTCTGTTCTCAGAGCATAATAGAATTTAACTTAAAATCAAAAATGGTAAGATAACTGGAAAAGTTCCAAATATATGGAAATTACATTACACACTTTTAAATAACCCATAGGTCAAAGAGGAAGTTTACAGCAAAGTTATTAAAATATTTGCCTGAAAGCAAATGAAGTATAACACTGAGGGGTTACATGTCTAGCTATTTTCCCAAAAGGATAAAAGCAATTCATGCACCAGTCAAACCTAATGCCACTCAAAAGTCATCAGTATGTGAATGGGTCATATGCTGTATTGCATCCATACATCCAATACTACATAGCGATGAAAAGAGTGAAGTATTTATATAGACTACAATATGAATGAAAGTAAATATAGTTAGAGAAAGAAGACAGGCAAATAGATTCCATACTGCATGATGCCGTTTTTATAAAATACTAGGAAATACAGTGTATTGTATCAGACAAGAAGCTGAACAATGGTGACCTGGGAATTGGGGGTCTAGGGAGGGTGAAATACTTTTGAGAATGATGGATATACTCATTGTTTTGATTTTGTGATGGTGTTGCAGGTGTATACAAATGTCAAACTTTTGAAGGTTTGCACTTTAAATTTATGCTGTTTATTGTATGCTAATTGTACTTTAAAATGTTAAAATAAGTATTTGAATAAATAAGCAAGCACATTTGTAAATAAGTAAATCAATACCTTTATTTTGTTTCACATTTGATGCATCTGAAATGAGTGTGAGCTTACAATGGATGACATGATATGTGGCAATTATTAAGTTGCTGTCTCTCAGCCCTAAACCTTGTGATGTTCAAGCTGGGGCTCTTTAAACCACACTGCTGCTTTGCTGCTCCTGTCATGTTAGGATTTGCCCATAGAGCATCATAGAGGAATCCTGCGCACATCCCGAGGGTTCTGGAGCAAATCTATGCTCTCTTCCAAAGATCAATATCTTCTTTTGAAAAACATTGGTGGATGCCGCAGGACATCCAGTGACTTGAGCTCATATCATGAATTATGTTTACTTAATCCACACAATCATAATATTGGGTAAGTATAGCAAGCATTCTATCTTCAATGCAAATAGTATATAATAAACAATAAATCTTTGTATTTTTGAAATTACAAATTTTCCTTGAATTATCCATTAATAGATTTTTCATTGAAAATTAAAATGTCAGTCATGAATTTCATAAAGCAAATGACTTTTTTTTCTTCTTAGGGTGGCAGACTCTGATACGAGCAATTTAAAATTACATTTAGGTTATGCTTTATCCAACATTATGCGTTGCCTTTTCTAGCCAAACAATTCAAGCACTGTCATGTAAGGTACGGTATCACACCAATTATGCCCAAGCAGTATTTAATGAAACTGACACAAAATCGTTGATTTGTAGGCAGTTATATTTTCCTAATGGAGCTTGTTAATGGAATTGAATTCTGTTCAGGAATGTTGTTTAATGTCACACCAGTTTATATTATGCTAAATTATCGTCAAACATAAAACAGGAAACAGATTCTACTAAGTCTTAAACGAATCAAAACTATGTTGCAAACTTTTTGATTTGTGATTCAATACAACTTGGAAAAAATAAAATGTAAAGTAGCACAATGTAATGTAAGGACATCTGTGTATTCTGGCAGGTAAAGTGATGAATTGCAATAAATAGGAACTAAAATATGTAAATGTGAAAGCATCTTCATCTTACAAAGCACTTTAAATACTTGAGAGTAAAATTAAATAGCTTGTTTGGTTTCTCTTCTGAAAATGTCCTCACATATAAGGTATTTAACAGAGTATAGTTGATTCATATCTTTGCGTAGTCTCTTTTAAATTAATAGATCTGGTATTTAGAGACAATGTGAAAAATAAAGAAAATACCTAAGTCTGACAAAGAACATATCTATACATCTATTATTTAGTTTAAACCACCATAGTTTTGAAGTGTGCTTTACACCTAAAAATATATCATGCATATTATCAACTGAATATTATTTTATAATAATTTGAAATTGATACATGTTATGTTGTCTTATATATGTGCCATAATTTGTGACCCAAATTCATTTCATTTGCCACTTACATTCTATTGCTCAAAATTAGTTATTATATCTTAAAAATTTCCAAAAGTATTTATCTATATTGATCTTTTATAGATTATGTATAAATATTTGAGAGTACTTTGGCTGTGTTTTTTCCCTCGAGATGGATAAGTTGGTCATATACTCTCTCAGTTTTTCTCTACCTAAAAAGAATATCATTACACATGTGTGACAACAACAACACAGCTGTATGTGATGCCAATAGACTCAGACAACTCAGAGGACTATCGGGGAGACCAGAGTAAAGGCATTCAGAGGGCGCAGCTAAAATCACAGTCATCCTGAAGGTCATGACGATTGTGCACCTTCCCAATGCTGTGTCCTCTGAGGAAAGAACTTCTGGTTCTCCCCTCTCTGAATGAGTGAGGGGTAAACTCATCAACTCGCTGAATTGAGAAAGTAGCCTCCAGGCCACACACAGATCTAAGGTTACAGGTAGAAACCTCACTGCTTCAGGGAGCTTAAGCACAATCCACAGCTGACTCCTAAAGCATCCTAACCCAGGGCGTCCTGGGGTATAACCTGAGCAGGACATCAGAGGCTGCACTGAATTATTCCAGCCAAATCACTACAGCAAACAAACACAATCTTTAAATTCAAAGACAAAAACAGTTTGAAAGTTAAATGATGGGGACAAAAGATATACTATGGAAACAGCAACCAGAAAAGAGCTGGAGTGTCTATGCAAACACCACATTAAATAGACATTAAGACAAAACCGTTGCTAGAGATAAAATGATACTTTCCAATGCTGCCTCAGAAGATTTCCATCTGTCTAACCTTTATCACATGCCTATGTTCTTGTTTTCTCTCTTTCTTTCTCAGTTTCCACAACTGGATTATTTTCCTTCATCCCATTCTATCCATCACCCCATGGAAATCTATTTCAATTTCATTTATTTAGGGAATCTGTTTATACCGTTTAAACAGTCTCTTTTTTTCTTTTATTTTTTTTGAATTTTTGAATTTTATCTTATTCATTTTTTATACAGCAGGTTATTATTACTCAACAATTTTATACACATCAGTGTATACATGTCAATCCCAACTGCCCAATTCATCACACCACTACCCACACACCCCCACCGCTTTCCCTCCTTGGTGTCCATACATTTGTTCTCCACATCTGCGGCTCAATTTCTGCCCTGCAAACTGGTTCATCTGTACCATTTTTCTAGGTTCCACACATATGCTTTAATATACAATATTTGTTTTTCTCTTTTTGATTTACTTCACTCTGTATGACAGTCTCTAGATCCATCCACGTCTCAACAAATGACCCAATTTCGTTCCTTTTTATGGCTGAGTAATATTACCACATCTTTATCCATTCGTCTGTCGCTGGGCATTTAGGTTGCTTCCATGATCTGGCTATTGTAAACAGTGCTGCAATGAACACTGGGGTGCATGTGTCTTTTTCAATTATGGTTTTCTCTGGGTATATGCCCAGTAGTGGGATTGCTGGATCATATGGTAATTCCATTTTTAGTTTTTTAAGGAACCTCCATACTATTCTCCATAGTGGCTGTATCAATTTACATTCCCACCAAGAGTGAAAGAGGGTTCCGTTTTCTCCACACCCTCTCCAGCATTTGTTGTTTGTAGATTTTCTAATGATGCCCATTCTAACTGGTGTGAGGTGATACCTCACTGTAGTTTTGATTTGCATTTCTCTAATGATTAGTGATGTTGAGCAGCTTTTCATGTGATTCTTGGCCATCTGTATATCTTCTTTGGAGGAATGTCTATTTAGGTCTTCTGCCCATTTTGGGGCAGTTTCAAAAAACAGAGTTTCAAAAAACAGAGTGCAAGCTCTACTGAACAACTTTGCTAAACAGTGTATATTGATGAGCTGTGTTCTCATCCTCTTATACCAAAATCTATTATTTGAACAAAAGGATTCTATACCCATGGAATAATTTTATGTGTACCCAGGACTTAAAATGATCACCCCTCTGCTGACACTTTTTTAAATATATATATATATATTTAAATATTTATATATATATATATATTTAAATATTTATATATATATTTAAATATTTATATATATATAATATATATATATATATTTAAATATTTATATATATATATAATATATATATTATATATATATATATATTTAAATATTTATATATATATATATATATATTCCTTAAGCTTATATTATATACCTCAAGTTTTTGGCCATTGGTATACTTTGCAATCTCTGTCTGCAAACATTTCCTTCTGTTTTTCCATGGCAACCCCAGACTGTATTATAGTATTATCTTTTCCAGACAGTCTTTCCTGACTTCTCTTCAGACTAAGGCCTGAAGCTCCTCTATCACCATATCATTAACAGCAAAGTACTCATCAAACAGTATTGCACAACAGTATTTATTCCTATATACCTCCTATTAATCAGATAGTTCCTGAGAGTGATACCATTAGACAGCAGAATTAAATTATTTCAATGTATCATATGGTCTCTTTTTGTAATTTTTCATTATCTTTTTATTCATCAATCTACATATACTTTACTCCATTATACATAAACCTTAAATATGAGGATCACTGCCCCTGAGAAAAGAGAAGAC
Source organism: Grampus griseus (assembly GCF_964374135.1). NCBI lineage: Eukaryota > Metazoa > Chordata > Mammalia > Artiodactyla > Delphinidae > Grampus > Grampus griseus. The sequence goes on along the minus strand of NC_139006.1, from coordinate 82,972,198 downwards.
AAAAGAATGCGGGGAAAACAGAGATTACAACGTTGGTTTTAAGCTGAAAAGCAGCTTTAAAAGTCAGATTCCCGGAGCTCCACGCGTAAAAAGGTTCAGAGTCATCATTCCTGTAATCACCGTAAGAAAAAGCCAGATGCACTGAAAATCAATGACTTTTCTTGGACCCATCAGGAGAACTGAGTTTGTAGGGCAAACTGCCCACATCTGGAGAGTCACAGCCAAAATGTGCTCCCTGGAGCAGAAGCTGCCGGAGACAAATGGAAGGGACTCTCTGGTGGTGATTCTGATGAACTGCTAGAGGCTGTGTGGACTGGCGTGAGAGGGAGGAACTCCTGAGACCACAGTCTGGAGGGGCCCTCGCACGTTCACGGGCTTGGCCTTCAGCAGCTCCAACACATTCTCAGTCAAGATCCAAGAAAGACCCCTCACGCCATGACAGGCAGAGTGGAGGAATCATCACTGTGAAATATGCACAGAGCCTCCTCCACAAAAAAAGCCTATTTCACAAGGAAAAGGCATTACCAGAGTATGACTCCAGCGCCCTTTAATTTTCCTTTTTCACCTAAGTGGGGGGGGGGGGGATCATCAACAAGGGTAAGAAATTCGAGTGGCTGTAGGTTGGGAATGCAACAGACAGAGAGGGAAACAGGGCCAGAGATAAAACACTACATGACAGAGAAATGCAGGTAAAGGTCACACTCCTAAGATGCAGGCCTCCTAAAAGGCTATTTAGGAAATTACAGAATGATCCCATAGTTCCACACCTTACCTCCCCATCAACAGTTGTTCAACAGATCATTTAGAAGAGCCCAAAATCAAAAGAAAAGACAAAAGCAAGGATTCTGAATGAATGTGAAGCTTCTAGAACTTATGGCTACAGTGAACATTCAAAGCAGTACAACCACTTGTGCAGGGTTCAAGGAATTCTGGAGCTGATCAGTGAAAAAGTTATGACCACAAGAGGCAGCAACACACAAAGGGTTTTACTGGGCTGCACCTGGATATTGTTGCACAAGAGAAGAAGCTCTCACAGTCTGAGTCTCTTCAGTATGAGACAAAATGGCCCAGGGGCCACCTCCAGAAGTGGAGGGGAGCAAGGGATCTCTTTGGAGAAGAGGGGGTCAAAGAGGGGGCTTACATGTCAGGGAGATGTTGCTCAGTAGCATGGTGGGTGTCTGTGTTTAGGGGGCCATAGCAGCTTATGGTCTTACACCCCCAAGGCTCTGTCTTATCAGTGGCCGGTGGATGCCGGGTGAGGTCTTGTGGGGTATGCAAAGCAGTCGGGCTCTAAATGACTAAAATACCTAGTTGTCTAGACCATTTTAAGACTGAATGGATATTGTGATTTCTAAAAGAGCTGTGGAAAGCTCTATACTCAGGAGGGAATATATCATATAAGAGGTAAAACAAAACAGGGAATTCACCACTGGTTTACATCTCGAATACTGAGGTTTTTAACTGGTCTGGCATTTTTCTTTTACCTTTCAGAATCTTTTGATAGATGTCTTATGTGTTTTGTCTTGGGTTTTGAGGTGTAATTCACAGAAGAGAATAGAATGAAGTAAGTTTGCTCCACTTTGCCCATAATGAATGCTATTTTAACATATTAAAAATTGTTACAACTTAGTATTTTTTTACTACTTCATCAACAAGGCAGGGATCTTAAGGCATGTCAATGCTATTTGTCACCCTCCAATTTTCTTCTACTGTTTTTATTTATTTTCATCCTATTGCTACGCAAAGTTTTTCAGTGCATTCTTCTTATTATTTACACATGACATTTATTTAGAGTTCCTAATATTTTTATCCTTTTTGATGTGTCTCTTTACTATATGCATTTCCTTACAGTCATACAGATGATTTTCATTGTGCCTTAACAAGTCCATTTTACATTCCTCTTACTATGGCTTGTTTGTGAGAAATACACTTTATGTTTGTTTCTCTGAATATTAACTTATTATGCTTTCATTTTTGAAAGATAGATTTGCTGAATTTTAGTTTGACACTGATTTACTTTCAACATCTTGAAAATGTCATCACGCTGTATGATAGCTTCTACAGTTCTAGGTATAGTTTTATCTTTCATCCTTACTGTCTCTCATTTGAAGATAATGTGTTTCTTTTTCCCCTGGTTCTTTACAGTTTTTTCTTGGTCAATAATTTTGAGAAGATTTACTAGAAAGTGCCTATGTGTAATTTTTATTTATATTTATCCTGAGGAAGCCTATAACACTTTTGAATCCATGGATTAAAGTCTTTCATTTGCTCAAGAAAATTCCAGGAACTAACCCTTCAAATACTGTTTCTTCTCCATTCTCTCTTATTCTTCTAAGAGTATAACTATGTATTTGTTACACGTTGACTCTTGCTGCATGTTCTATATTTCTCACTCCCTCTCTTGTCTTTTTTCTGGAAAATTTCTATAGATATATTTTCAAGTCCACTAACCTTCTCTTCAGCTATGTCTAAGATTCTGTTAAACTTATTTATAGAGTTTTTAATTTCACGTACTGTATTTTTCAGTTTGAGCACTTCCATTGGACTTTTATTCCTAAATCTACCTGAAATATTAGACACCATTCTCTAGTTTCCTGAACATATTTACCATGTTTTATTTTAAATCTATATCTAATAACTAGTAGCTGGAATCTCCAGTGACTGTGTCTATGGACTGCTTTTTTAAAATAATTTAATCTTTAGTCATCTCATCTTGTCATACAATGTTACTGGTAGTCTTCTTTGATTGTATGAAAGACTACAGGCATAGTTTAGGCTATGAAAAATGTTCTCCTGCAAACCAGATTTTTTGTTTGTTTCTGTCAGGGATTAGGCTAGTTATGGATCACCTTAATCCAATCATGGACTGGGGTGATTTAAGGCTGCTTTGCAAACTTTGTTAAGTCTGGTCTATTTCTGACTTCCTAGTTCAAAATCACTGCTCGTATGTAATGGTGAGTAGCTTCCAGCTGATAAGGCCACATCTATTCTCTTGGAATAGTGTGGCTTCAGTTTATGTACAAAATTAATATAGCATTCTCTGCAACATTTTGTAATTAGTTTTTAGACTCCAGAGAATGTACCAGAAAAGAATTTATTGATTTAGAATTCGAATGTCATCCTTAAATTTGTATTCTATACAATTTAGATAAAAGTAATATCGTGAATTTTAAATGATCTGACTAAATCTTACGGACAACCTGAGGAAGCAGGGCTCCCACTCAAAATTTGGTTAAGATGCCCAGATTGATGAAGCCACACATAGACCAAGAGTATAAAAACTTTCGTTACTCACATAGTGAGGCTTCTGGGGAAAACAGGGCAGGTCCCCCAAGCTTGTCTGAAAATAGCTTGGAAGAGAAGAGGAGGAGAACAAGTTTGGGATTTTTACTGTGATGAGAGGATGGGGCTGGGATAAGAGGTCCCTCCCAGGGAAAGAGGTTTGCAGTTTGAATCTGTCACTGAAGCCAGAGGACCCAACATTCAGGATCTCTTGTGCTTGTCCAGACGTAGGGCACAAAGGAAGAGGGAGGCGTGAGGCTTAAAAATCTTTCATGCATCAAACTGCAAACAATAAAGTGAGACCTTTTACCACACTGAGACACAATAAACAATTTACCCTTAAGAAGACTGTAAAAGAAAGAAAAAAATAATTAAGTCACTAACTCAAATAACCTGCTTCTTCCTCCTCTTCCTTTCTTCTTTTACTTTCACTCCCACAGCCTTTAGTTTCAGCCATGACTCTCCAGTCTCTTGCAAATAAAAATGATACTCTGAGTAATGAATCATCTTTTAGTTGCTTTGAGTTTCTTGCCAGCTTAGGGGGGATTTTTCAGGTTTACTTAGTGCAGCCTTTCATCATAAGCCTTGAGGTAAGTGTGTGGAGGCAAGGGTTGAAGAAAGAATCTATGGGTGAATGACAGTTACCATAGCTGGTGCACTAAAGCTCATAAGCTAGGAAGGCAGTATTTGCCGCTACCTGGCAAGAGACTCAAAGCACTGTTTTTTATATAGCTAAACCTAGTGCCCTTTGGGTAATGTCTTACTTGGATAAAAGAAAATGCTTTGAGCTATGCAACTGCAAAACAATTCATCAGTCATCTTTTAATAGATGCATGCATTTTGATAAATGCATTTTGAGGAAATGCAAAACATTTGTAACAGAAACTGCTTTCTTTTAACATTTACATGAAGGCATCTTGTTATATTAAAATTTTCATTTCTTGTATGCCTGTTGAGACTCAGGCTCATTTAATGTTTGTGAGTATGTATACAGATGGGGTAAAGGGAGACAGGATTTTAAAAAATATGTATGGAAGGGAATATTTACGCAGATTTTTATGAACAGATCGTTATGCCAAAGGGAAGGCTGAGAATGGGTCGATACATAGGTTTTATAGTGGTAATGCTTTCAAGGAGACTGATAGCGTATTATTTCCTTATCCATTCTTAGAGGGCAGAGGTGGCTGCTTTATTTAGTTACTTGTGGTTAGTTAGGGGATGGAGAGCAGAGGCATAACTGAACCGAATTCGCTTAGTTGTTCCTGTTGTTTCACTCCAGAATCTCATTTTGTCTGGTATTTCAGCATGGTGAAATAGAAACAGGGCATTTCTGTTCCATGTGACATGAGTAACTAATTGTTTTATATGCTGATCAGAGGGAGAAGAATGGGTTTGGGAGAAGTGGGACACATTATACTGACTGGAGAACTTTTCACTTTGTAGGGAATTTATTGAAATCATTTCTTATCCCTAGATGAGCTTGGGACTTTTGAACCTCATTTTTTTTTTCTAATTGCAATGTTATAAATAACCTCAAACCACTTTTTATTTCATTTCTGTTGATACATTTTGCAAAGTACCCAAAAGTAAAAGGGAAATGAGAAAAGATAAAGAAGTCCCGTAGGTAGATAGTTAACAATGTATTTACCTCTGATGTGGTGTGTGTGTTGGGTAGAAGGCAGGTTATGACAAGGGAGATAAAGGGGCTTGTGAAATAAGCTTAGCATTCTTCCTAATTTTGGAAGAAAAGTACTCAAAATATGTTTCAATTATCATCCACTCATTGTATTAAACAATCCAAAATACAGAGACTAAATGAATCTAGAGCAGTTTTCACCGAATAAAAAACCATCAATCCAAAATTGCCATGTCCACCTTTGGCAACTACCCTGCTCCACAATGAGTTAGAGCATGGAAAGCCTTAACTCAGATGCATGTAGTTGGAAGCTAACCTGAAGGAAAAGCTCCTGAATATGGAAAATGAAATAGTAAACTCAAAAGTAACTTGTCTTTTAACCTTAACAGAATACTTGAATGGTCAGATGCGTGCTAACAGGTTAAAACTCAAGAGATTGAACGTGAGGTTGTGGGAAGACTGTGTGTAGAAAGTTAACAGACAATTGGAAAAACATTTAAACATAATAAAATTGCAGGTGTTCAAATGCTTATGGAATTCCTAGTGCACTTATTGATATTAACATGTTCTCATTTGGGGTACCATAGTGAGAAACACTATCAGTCTTATAAAATATATGGTGATTTCCATGTTTTTGGTCACATTCTTTGGTTATCTCTATTTTTGTCACATTTTCTCTGATTTCTCTTTCCTTTAAATTTTTTTTCCATTGAGGACATTAAAATATGAACCTCATTAGAGGTACATCTAAATCCTATCTATTTTTCATTTTAGGTAAGCATGTTCTCTCTAACAATTTGTATGTTGAAAATCTTGTGCCTTTTTGCATTTATTCTCATGACAATTTTGATATTAAATTTTACTTATTAATTACCTTTAAGACTAAAGCTCATACTATTAACATAATATTTGCACATACTGGAGGAGTGACATCAGACAAACAAAATGCCCTTTCTCTGATTACAACATTCTGTATTGTGTAAGACAAAATGAAATTTTCTATTCATATTAGTTTTGAGCTATTCCAAACAGATCTTAATTTCATGAAACACCCATTCATGAATTTCAAAATGGATGAATTTTCAAATGGATGAATTTCAAAATGGATGAATTTAATTATTTACTCACCAATTGAGTAAATAATTGTCATTCCCTAAGAGAAAAGTGGAAGGCCATTGCCTTATATTGTATTTTCTTTGCTAATAGTTTGACAACTGTAATTGGAAGGAACAGCTTGTGATGTTTTCTAAATATATGCTCAGAAAGATAAGGTTAAAATTTAAAGATACCTGATAGAAAGGTCCATAAAAGGACAAACCTTTGTATTTTATGAGACAACTCAACCCTCTTTCTAGAATCAGTTCCAGCAGGTTAACTTTTCACTGTCATGCATATTTGAAACTGGCTTTTTAAGACCAAAACGTTTGTACCTGTTCTCAATACACTTGTAGCACAAACTTCCATGAACTGGTGTGCTCCATATGTTATACATAATAATACAATGCAATTATGTGATAGTGTTTTTTCTTGATTGTTAGAGATGCTTGTTTAAAGCCTATGTACACGTGTGTTATGCTTATTTATTAAAATAGAACAGCGATTAAATCTTTAAAAAATGCATTACGAGGGCTTCCCCGGTGGCGCAGTGGTTGGGAGTCCACCTGCCAATGCAGGGGACATGGGTTCGTGCCCCGGTCCGGGAAGATCCCACGTGCCGCGGAGCGGCTGGGCCCGTGAGCCATGGCCGCTGGGCCTGCGCGTCTGGAGCCTGTGCTCCGCAACGGGAGAGGCCACAACGGTGAGAGGCCCGCGTACCGCAAAAAAAAAAAAAAAAAAACATGAATCAATTCTGATAATAAATCTCCTCTTGTACATATTTCTACATATCCTATTGGTTCTGTGTCTCTGGAGAACTCTGACGAATACAAGCTGTTTGAAGACTGGTCAAGTATTTTCATCTTTTAATCCCAAGTATTTAGAACAGAAATGGGAAAACTTCTAGAACATCTTAATATTCAAAGCTACATAAATTGGCAAATTAAAAAATAATAGAAAACAGTCACATAATCAATGAATTTTGATTAATGGATCAACTCATCAACAACCTGAACTGGTGTCAGTATTAAATGTAACCGCAACCTTGTGAGTAAGAATGAATATTGCCGTGGACTTTTAAGGTATTTTAGTGGCTTTATATCAACAATTTAATTGCCCTACTTTTTCTCAGAAATTCTATTCTTCAGAATTTATTCTTCAGCAATGTGTGCGTGTGCACATGAAATACGTATGAAACTAGAAATTAGGAATCATACAAATAAGCAGAACCTCCAATAGAAAATACTAGGTATTTCAAAGGTGGCTTTGGCTCTGTCACATTTGCCTTGGGTGAGCACTTTTTTCACCATTTTACTGTTTGTCTTATTATGTAATCCAAATCCCCAGCCATGTATATACAATAAAGACCTCATCTCAATCCCACGTCATCACAGTTGCTACTTTTAGTCTTCATTTGAAATAAAATGTTATTTTACTCTGCTGTATTACAAACATTGTTCCATTTTTAGTTTTGTTCTACCTTCATATTCTACCACTTATACCTCCATAAATAATGAAAGTCAAATATGGCACACAGAACTTTATATGATTGGTCCCATTCTCTCTCGTTCTGTCTCTTTAACAGACACACACACAGAGGATTGGTATACCCATCCTAGTGTAAAGAAATATATGACACAATCAAAAATGTAAAGGAAGATGTCACTATAAATTAGTGCTCTCCCAGTTAGTTGCAGGTTAACACATATAATGAATATGGGTTTAAGTGCTTTTCTCAAAGCATGTTCTTTTCTCTTGTTCTCAAAGCCCAACCCCAATCATCAAATTAGCACTGTCATAACATAACTCTTCATTTATTCCCAGTAACCACCTATTTTTTATTTATCTGATTCCATTTTGCCGCTCAGAATACTCAGTTGGCTACACCTAACGTGACTGAGACCATCTTGTCCCTGTTCCTCCTGCCTGTTCCATGTCCATGGTCATGGGCCACATTCTTATTCCACAAATGGGGGCAGAGGGATGAGATATAAAGGCACAGGGCACAGTTAAACAGACAGCGTGTATCTATTTGCTAAGCTTTTTTTTTTTTTTTTTGACATCTTCATTGGAGTATAATTGCTTTACAATGGTGTGTTAGTTTCTGCTTTATAACAAAGTGAACCAGCTATACATATACATATATCCCCATATCTCTTGAGTTTCCCTCCCACCCTCCCTATCTCACTCCTCTAGGTGGTCACAAAGCACTGAACTGATCTGCCTGTGCTATGTGGCTGCTTCCCACTAGCTATCTATTTTACATTTGGTAGTGTATATATGTCCATGCCACTCTCTCATGTTGTCTCAGCTTACCCTTCCCCCTCCCCGTGTCCTCAAGTCCATTCTCTACGTCTGCGTCTTTATTCCCGTCTTGACCCTAGGTTCTTCATGACCATTTTTTTTTTTTTAGATTCCATATATATGTGTTAGCATATGGTATTCATTTTTCTCTTTCTGACTTACTTCACTCTGTATGACAGAGTCTAGGTCCATCTACCTCACTACAAATAACTCGATTTCGTTTCTTTTATGGCTGAGTAATATTCCATTGTGTATATGTGCCACATCTTCTTTATCCATTCATCTGTTGATGGACACTTAGGTTGTTTCCATGTCCTGGCTATTGTAAATAGAGCTGCAATGAACATTGTGGTGCATGACTCTTTTTGAATTATGGTTTTCTCAGGATATATGCCCAGTAGTGGGACTGCTGGGTCATATGGTAGTTCTATTTGTAGTTTTTTAAGGAACCTCCATACTGTTCTCTACAGTGGCTGTATCAATTTACATTCCTACCAACAGTACAAGAGGGTTCCCTTTTCTCCACACCCTCTCCAGCATTTATTGTTTGTAGAGTTTTTGATGATGACCATTCTGACTGGTGTGAGGTGATATTAATGCACAGAAAACTCTTGCATTCCTATACACTAATGATGAAAAATCTGAAAGAGAAATTAAGGAAACACTCCCATTTACCATTGCAACAAACAGAATAAAATGCCTAGGAATAAACTTACCTAAGGAGACTAAAGACCTGTATGCAGAAAACTACATGATACTGATGAAAGAAATTAAAGATGATACAAACAGATGGAGAGATATGCCATGTTCTTGGATTGGAAGAATCAACATTGTGAAAATGATTATACTACCCAAAGCAATCTACAGATTCAGTGCAATCCCTATCAAACTACCAATGGCATTTTTCACAGAACTAGAACAAAAAATTTCACAATTTGTATGGAAACACAAAAGACCCCCAATAGCCAAAGCAATCTTGAGAAAGAAAAACGGGGCTGGAGGAATCAGGCTCCAGGACTTCAGACTGTACTACAAAGCTACAGTAATCAAGACAGTATGGTACTGGCACAAAAACAGAAACATAAATCAATGGAACAGGATAGAAAGCCCAGAGATAAACCCACACACATATAGTCACCTTATCTTTGATAAAGGAGGCAAGAATATACAATGGAGAAAAGACAGACTCTTCAATAAGTGGTGCTGGGAAAAATGGTCAGCTACATGTAAAAGAATGAAATTAGAACACTCCCTAACACCATACACAAAAATAAACTCAAAATGGATTAAAGACCTAAATGTAAGGCCACACACTATCAAACTCTTAGAGGAAAACACAGGCAGAACACTCTATGACATAAATCATAGCAAGATTCTTTTTGATCCACCTCCTAGAGAAATGGAAATAAAAACAAAAATAAACAAATGGGACCTAATGAAACTTAAAAGCTTTTGCACAGCAAAAGAAAACATAAACAAAACGAAAAGACAACCCTCAGAATGGGAGAAAATATTTGCAAATCAAGCAACTGACAAAGGATTAATCCCCAAAGTTTACAAACAGCTCATGCAGCTCAATATCAAAAAAACAAACAACCCAATCCAAAAATGGGCAGAAGACCTAAACAGACATTTCTCCAAAGAAGATATACAGATTGCCAACAAACACATGTAAGGATGCTCAACATCACTAATCATTAGAGAAATGCTAAGTTGTTTGAATTTAACAGGACAAGGGGACTGGTAAGCAGGGAGGCCCACAATCTGGCCTTGCTCCCTTGAAGCACCTATAGCAAGTTTTCTCAGCCCCAGCACACGGGGCACACTGGGTCTGAGAATTCTTTGTTGTATGGGGATGTCCTCTGCACTCTTAAGATGTTTCGCATCATCCCCAGCTGCCACCCACTAAATGTCAATGCCCCATTTGTTACAATCAGATATGTCTCCATTTTCTAAATGCTCCCTGGGGGTAAAATCATGCCCAGTTGAGAACCACTGGTCTAGAGAGATTATTTAATTATACATTAGATTGCTCCTCATTTGATATACCGGCCTGAGAACACGTTCGTTATTTGATTTTCTTAAACTACTAAAAATCTTAGCACTGAACTTGCTGCCTTCTATGGGAATGTGGTTAATACTAATGTTATTTTTATCAAGTCTGCCAAAGTAAATTTTCTGAAAAAGAGTGGAAACAAAAACAATAGCTCTGCCCTCCTATTGTTTTATTCATTTTTACCTTTCTAGTTTCAGTATTATTTTAAAATTACAAAATCAAACAATAACCCCAGTTAATGGAAAATAATAAATATATTCTGCCTTTTAAATTTTAAAATTAGTAAAATTATATTTATCTAATTATTAAAAATTTATTCTGATTTTGTAGTCTTTCCTTAATCTGCTTTGAAATTGCAAATTTTAAATATTTAACACCTTTTTTTACAAGTTTTATTTTTAATCTGGCTAGACAATTTAATTGGAAATGGAGACATTTAGATATAAATTATGAAAATTTTATTAAAGGGAAAAGCCATTTAGTTATTTAAATGAATAAATATAGCTCATTTGGCATCAGTTATACTGCTTTATTTGTGACATCAGACAAGCCTGTTTAGAATTTCATATTCCTAAACAGAGACGAATACAAGAGTTCTAATTCAAGACATCAATCACTGAAAATGAACATAACCTAATGTCAGTACTGAATCAGGCCATCAATTTATTGTTTTGTAAAAGCAATCAGCAAGCTATCAAGCAATAAAGTGTATGAGATAAGTGCTTCTTCTGAGACAGCACTAGCATTGATAATGATATACTGATGGGGAATAGCAACCCTTTTCCAGCATGCTATGCCTCTTACTTGTTAAAAGCCCTGTACTGTGCAACAGATATGAAATATGTTTCTTATTATTATGGACCAATCTAGTTTGCTTAATAGCTTTGGATGCCACATAGACTTGCTGTCTTATTTAATGAGGTTATATGTGAGCTCTTTTTATGTAGAGAAGTGCAGCTGTGAACTGCTTTTCACTCAATTTCCCAAAGACAGAGAGTTAACTCACAGTGTTGTCTTTTACAGCGTCTTATTACAGCAAGAGCAGCATGTCTGGAGCAAATTTTGATGCTATTAAAATAGTGTCACTTCTGAATAAAAGGCCAAATATTTTACATTATGTTAACAAGATGTGACTGGTTGTTCACAGATATCTAATAGGTGGTAGGTGCCTTTCTTCAGGTCTGTTTGCTTGTGATAAAAGGCAAGAAATAGGGGGAAAGCACACTGTCTGGCCACCTGATCTGCACATATATAAGATGGATCTGATTTGATAGCAGAGTGAACTCTTTAACCCTTACCTGCAATTTTCAGAAGGTCTAAAACTAACAATCTTTTCATATCATTTTTTCCCCCCGGAGAACCAGGAGCCTTAGGGAATGATAAGCTGGCACCAATAAAGCATCACAAAAATGCTGTTTCTTTTTTAATAGAATCACGAGTACCTTTTAAAAAGCTGGTGCTTCTTTCTTTCTAAAGATGCATAATCCATAACCTTGAAAACTGGTAGGATCAATACAATTCATTTTTACTACCTTATGTCATCGATAGATTTGATGACTTTTGTGCATTTAAATTTGACTTTTATAGTTTTAAAGTCCATAGAATGATATTTTAATGATTAATACTTCTTACTTGCAGAGAAAAACTTAACTCTGTTTATGAATATCCTGTAGAAATTATTTATTGGCAGATTTAACCCAAGTAGACAGACCAGACATTTTATGTGAGCACATTTCAGGTTAGTTATAATGGCTGTTATTATAATTATTACAGTACTAACATTATTATTTTCATATTTTTCCGCAGCTTCCACAAAACTGAAGTTGCCAGTTTAGGAAAGTCAAGGAGAACAAACAGCCTCTGTTAACAGAATGGCTTCACGAGTAATTATAATGGACAGGCATAGCAGAAGAACCATACAAAAACGGAAACAATTTGGTCAAAGAGACTCTAAATTAACGTCATACACAGACCTGTACTAACTGATTTTTAATCCATAGGCCCAGAAAGGGAATATTTACTGGACTTGTTATAGCAAAATATTTATGAGCAATATTTCTGAAACATAAATATAAAAAACACTTGATATATTAGTCAAAATAGACTGGATGAGTCTAATATAATTGACAATTCCAAAATCTCAGTGGTTTAAAATAGGCATGCATGCCATTTCAATGTCAAAATAGTTGCGATAAATGGAATGAATTTAATATGAATTCTTATTAAAAACTTTAAGAAAATTAGGAATAGAAGGACTCTTCCTCAAACTGAGAAAGGGCATCTTCAACAATCCTACAGGTAAATAATACCTAATGGTTAAAGACAGAATGTTGTTCACTTAAAACTAAGATTGGGATGTCCACAATCGTCACTGCTATTTTACATTGTATTGCCAAACAAAAAGCAAAGAAATAAGAATAAAGAGACATCTAGATTAACAAGAAAATTTTTGTTCACTGACAACCTGTTCATATAGATCAAAAATATGATGGAATTTTCAATAAAACTACTGTAACTAGTAAGTGAGTCTATTAAGATTGCAGTGAATATAGGACAGTTTGTATTTCTGTACATTAGCAACAATCAACCAAACGTTGAAATAAAATTATCATTCACCATAGCATCAAAAATATGAAAATAGAGATAAGTCTCACAAATTATTCAAGAAAACTTTGTGACTGCTGAGAGAAACTGAAGAACTACTAAGTTTTGGAAGACTCACCACCATAAAAATATAAAATGTTTACCACATTGATCTATACTCTCAATGCATTAAAAATCCAGTAAGCTTTTTCTTTGGTAGAGATTGATATGATGATAAATAACAAAATGATACATTGAGTTCTACCAAAATTGAAAATTTCTCTTCCTTGAAAGACTCTATGAGTATAAAAAGATATAAAGAGATGTTGTTCCTTGGAGGAAAATGTATATCCCTCAAAAATCAACACAGAAGAGAAAAATCCAATTAAATATAGACAAAAGATTCAGATAGATGCTTTAATGAAGAAGATAAGCAGTCATGTGGCAGATAAGAACATGAGTTGGGGTTTCACCTCATTAGTCATAAGAGAAATCAAATTAAAACAATATAATGCGAATACAAACTTACTGAAATGGCTAAAAGTAAAAATACTGATCATATGAAGTACTGGTAAAGAAATAAAGATACCGAAACTCTATTACTCTGCTCACAGAAAGTAAGATTTCTCATCCACTTTGTAAAACAGTTTGCAATTGTGTAAAAAGTTAAGCGAACATCTCACATGTCATCCAGCCATTCACCTTCTAGATATTTATCAAAGAGAAAAGATACCATATGTCTATATAAAGACTTAGACATAAATGTTTACTGCAGATTTATTTGTAATGGCCAAAAAACTCGAAACAACCCATATGTCCATGCAGATGAATGGCTAATCAATTCGTGATGTATCCATACAACGTAATATGCCTCTGCGATAAGAATCAATAACTGATAAATAATAATATGAGTGAACTCCCAAATAATTGTATTGTGTAAAATGAAGAGGTCAAAACCTCACAAGAAAGAGTGTACACTGTACCATTCTGTTTATATAAAACTCTAGAAAATACAAAATATAAAATAAAATAAAAGCAGACCACTGGTTCCTGGGTTGTAGCAGGAGGGACGGTGGGTGGAGGCACGGATGACTTTATAAGAGGGACTAGGAATATCTGGGGGATGATGGATGTGTTCGCCCTTGACTGTGCTGATGGCTTTACTGGTTTTGTACATGTTTCAGAGCTTATCAAGCAGTACAATGTAAATATGTGCATTTTGTTGTCTGTCAATTATATCTCAATAAATATTTTTTAAAAAGCATATCAAGTTTGTAAAGTCTATTAGACACTGTATCCTTTTCACATATTTTATATGTGGTGTTTTTACCCATTTACTCCTCTTTAATCAGAAATTGCACTTCTTAGCTTCCCAGTATCAGCTAAGGTCATGCAATTTTCTTTGGCCCATGAAATTTGAAGAAAAATACACGTCAATTCTGGTAGGAAGCTTAACTGAGTATTCTTTCCTTCCTCTCCAGTTGTGGAAAAACATGTTGCTCATACCCATCACATCCTACCTACCACATGGATTTTTCCACTTGTTTCCTATGCCTGGAAAGCTCTCCCCTCCCTCTCTGTCTGGCTGATTTCTATACTTCCTTAAGTGAGGATTTTGGTTTCATAGTCTTTTTTTTTAATATATTTATTTATTTATCTATTTATTTATTTTGGGCTGCATTGGTTCTTCATTGCTGCGCATGGGCTTCCTCTAGTTGACGCGAGCAGGGGCTACTCTTCATTGCAGTGCGCGGGCTTCTCGTTGCAGTGGCTTCTCTTGTTGCAGAGCACGGGCTCTAGGTGCATGGGCTTCAGTTGTTGCAGCATGCGGGCTCAGTAGTTGTGGCTCACGGACTATACAGTGCAGGCTAAGTAGTTGTGGCACACGGGCTTAGTTGCTCCGCAGCATGTGGGATCTTCCTGGACCAGGGATTGAACCCGTTTCCCCTGCATTGGCAGGCGGATTCTTAACCACTGTGCCACCAGGGAAGTCCCTCATAGTCTCTTTTTAGCGCAATTATTCTTGATCACTCTTTTTAAAATATCTACCACTTCACCCTACATTTGTCCCCTGAACATAACACCTTATTCCCATCTTGTTCACAGTCTTTGTTTTATTTTCCCTCCACGGCACTTACAATACAGGCCACACTCTATTTTAATGAGTTGCTTATTTTCTCCTTCCTCTATTTGAGTACAGGAATTTTGTATTTCTGTTTGTGTGTTTTGTTTGTTCATCATTTTATCTCTTCTCATGGCTCAAACAGCTTCTGGCTCTTGATTTTTAGTAAACTTCTCAGGGTCTCTAGCTCAGACTCTGGGGAGAGACTGCTTGTTTTTGAGAATGGACTCTGAAACTTGCCTTTGCTCTGCCTTTGTGAGCAAGTTCATCTCTCTGGCCAAGTATGGATATCTTGAAATAAACTCCCATATCACTCAGTATGGCTGCATTATTATTTTTGTGTGTGTGTGTGTGGTACACGGGCCTCTCACTGTAGTGGCCTCTCCCGTTGCGGAGCACAGGCTCCAGATGCGCAGGCTCAGCGGCCATGGCTCACGGGCCCAGCCACTCCGCGGCACGTGGGATCTTCCCGGACCGGGGCACGAACCCGCGTCCCCTGCATCGGCAGGCGGACTCTCAACCACTGCGCCATCAGGGAAGCCCCGGCTGCATTTTCTTATTATCATCATTATAATTTCATTTTAGCTTATAAACACCCTATCTGCAGAGTGATATTTCTCCTCTGAAATTTACACACATTATGAGACTTTTAAATGGAAAATATCATCTGCTATTTCCATTCAGTCCCATGTGAAAGGTCCTGATCTATGTGAAGTTAGAGAATAACTCCTCCGTAAAATGTGATATGGCAATAGAGAGGGTGATGCGGTAATACTTTTAGGGCTGTGCCCTTAATTTCTTCATCATTTATTGCAAACAGCATGATTCCCTTCAACGACCAGTATCTATCAATATCAATTGTGTTTCCAATTTTGGCCTGTGTGTCTGTCAGTGATGAGCAACTACCCAAAGGACATGCTGTCAATCCAGCTTCTATAGATACAAATGTCTGTAGGTCACTTTACTTTTCTTTTTTTTTTCCCCTCTTTTTCTTTTTGATGTCTGAGTTACCCTGCAGATAAACTGCCTGCTATAATTTCTTTTTCTTTTCTTTTTTTTTAACTAAATCTCAATTGCAGTTGAGGCTATGTATTGAATTTGGTGTTGAAGAACTTCCAAAGAGAGTGTTCATTACTTGTCCCCAATCTTCCACTCAGGTCATGATAGCAGCAAAATTAACTCTGGACTCCTTTTAAAAGTATGAAATTAGAATTAGAACTCTGTGATACTGTCTGAGCTATGAAATTATCTGACAGAAAGGCTTCAGAATAAGTACGAAGTTTTAACCCCCAAATAGTCAGTGTGCTTGTAGGACACCTAACATGGCACCTGGTTTGTGAAATTTCTATGTGTCATGCCTGAACTGATAGCCCTGATGTCTTGAAATGGGCTTTTGCATTAAATCAGGAAAACTAAAAAACTATCTCAGAATATATATGACCCAGACCTTTAAAAAGTATTCATTTGTATCAAATGCCTAACATTGAATTTAAGGGCTTATAAACTGTATGAAAACGTGTGATCTTTGTATCCAGAGTTCAAGGATTGTAGAACTGACAAATAGCGTGACCATATTTACTACTTTTCCCAGAACCCTTGGGTTAGCCCATAAAAGTCCCATTTTCACATCTCTTGACATGGTGAAATTATTAAATAATGCCTCTGTTTCATTCTCTACAGTGTCCTTGTTTGGAAGTTAAATTATAGGGTCACCCGGGATAACATTTATTTATTCGTCCATCCCTGTGTCCATCCATTTTTCCATTCTCTGAGTGAATTTTTGCTGAGTCAGATGAAGGGCACACATTCTCTGTTCTGGGGTCAGAGAGGTGACTGAAAGAAGCAGACACAGCTTCCTTGCTCTTTCAAGGAGTTTGGTTTTGAGTGTAGAGCTACAGACATTAAACACACAAGTAGAAAATAACAGTGAAATGATATGCCAAATATCAGAATATAGCAATGTGGGGGAAAGTGAATTTTAAGTATGGAAGGATGAGGAAAAGCCTCCACCAAAAAGTTGACATTGAGGAAAGATTCTTTCTGGTTAGAAAGAAAAGCCAGGACAGGTGCTCTAAGGTGAAAACAAGTTTGAAGTGGTCCTGGGAATAAGTTCAGAGTGGATGGAGTATGCTGTGTGGGTTTGGGGAAAGGGTACAAAATTAGTTTAGGAATGTTCAGACAGGCCAGATCATATTTATAAAGGTAATATAAATTATTATTATTAATTTTTTAAGAAACCAACAATATAAAACAAATACCACAAAAATGGGGCTCTGAGGGGCAACAATTAATGACAAAAGATCTGGGACACACTTCCCCTTTTAAAGGTAATGACAGAGTCCCAGAAAGAAGAATCTGCTTATGGCAGAACAAGAACTAATTAGAATGTACCACCTATAATGTAGATGATCTAATGCTCTTTATTTTCACCTCAGTGCTTTCAAAGTGCACTTGATCATCTATGTTACGGAAGGTACATTCTAGTTAGTAATTGTCCTGCCATACGTAGCATCCCCTGACCTTGCTATGATCACTTATTTGTCCTTGGAGGTTTTTTTCCAATTCTTTTTTAAATTTACATGTTACAGCATCATGACAGTCATGTTATCAGAGACAATTTTATTTCTTCCTTCTCAATCTTTATGCCTTTTATTGCTTTTTCTTTTCTTAGTGCAATAGCTAGGACTTCTAGTACAATGCTGAAAGCAGGGGTGAAAGGGGATACCCTTGCCTTGTTCCTGATCTTAGTAGAATTTATCACAATTAAGTATGATATTAGCTGTTGTTTTTTACTGAGTTAAGGAAGTGTGATTTTGAATGTGGGTTGGAATGTTGTCAAATTTATTTATTTTTTGTGTGTGAATGGGTGTTGGGTTTCACCAAATGAGTTTTCTGCACCTAAAGGTATGATCATGTGATTTTTCTTTTTCACCCTGTTGATATGATATATTACATTAACTGATTTTCAAATGTTGAACTGGTCTTGCATAGCTAGGATAAATCCCACTTGGTTACAGTACATTATTCTTTTTATATACTGTTGAATTTGAGTTGCTAATATTTTTTGGAGAAACTTGAACTAGTTTTTACAAAGGAAACAGGCTAAGTATTACAAGTGGACTTATGCTTTCTTTTTCTTAGGATTTTGATATTTATTGCTTCATTCTTTGAAGACAGAATATTGCTCTTTGCACACTGACTAGCACACTGATTGGTATTCCCACACTGCCGTCATTTTCTTTTTGCTTTTTTTCTCTTTCCTCTTCTTTTATCTTTTTTGAAAATAGGGAAATAAGGAATATAATAAGAGAAACAGCTGATAAAATATATCTTTTAAGTGAATCTTTAAGATACATATAATGTTTGAAATTGTGTTCTCCTTATCTTTGTAGTTTATTACCTATAAAGTTAACTACTGTCTAAGTTTTAACCATTTGCTTGAAATTTTTCTGTAACAGTATCAATATGCTGATTCAGGACTTTACAACAGAAAACAATTCTACTGTCTTTAATTTGGTGGAATTCTCTATTTCATATATTTATTGTATTATACAATACAATAACTATTAATTTTTCGGTCAGCTTTTAAATTTTCATATTTCTATCCCTTGTTATGATCTGATAATAAATATCAAAGTTTATCTTTTAGTTGGTCTATTAGGTTCCTTGATATTTCTAAAATCTTGATTTGATATGTAGTCTTATTTCTTTATTCTTAAAATGAATTATCATCAGAAGTTTCCCTTATTATACCCCTTATTATATGTTGTCTATCACCTGGTCTTTGATGCTTCTTTCACTGACATTGTGTTGTTAGTAATTTATTATATTGAGAAAATCATTCAATATGAGAAATTTTATTTTATTTTGTAATGAAAGATATCTTCTGTACATTATACCCGTTTTGCTCTCATATTTGTAGTTGAACTTTTACAGGTGTGCCATCTTTTCCTATTCATTGGTTACATATTTAACATGAACATGTTTCCCGCAAAATTTCTACCATTACATTACAGTTGACCTTTAAACAACACGAAGGTTGTTGTTTTTTTGATTACCCCATGCAATCAAAAAACTGCATGTAAATTTTGATTCTCCCAAAACTTAACTACCAAGAGCCTACTGTGGACTAGCAGCCTCACCAATAACATAAACAGCCAATTAACACATACTTGGTATGTCATATGTATATCTACATATATTTTATGCATTCATGACAATACCTAACTTTTTCTTAAACACAGTGTTTCTTAAACACTCAGCTCCTGCAGAGTGTTTTATCTTATTTATTATCTATCTGCCATCTAGTTAATCTCTAAGTCTAAAGATAATTAATTCTTGATGATTATGTTTATCTGCTCTTCCCTTTCATGCTTTCCTTCCAGCTGGGAAAAATAAAACAAGAACAAAATATTGAATTTTGTGTAATTTCCCTGTGTTGTGACTTAATTATAGAATCAACATCTTGCCTTAAGTAGGCTTCTGAGCCTTGGTCTTCCATTGGTATGGGAATGAGAACCCATTGTGAGCTTAACTTCTTTTTCAGTATACCTCACTCGTTTCACCAATAATATTTGATAATTCCCCAAACTAAACTATACTGATTTCTCCTGTTGATTCCACATTATATCTTAAAGTTTTGAGTGTGGCATTGTGCTTTGTCTTCATTTGATGAATTGATATACTATATTTTTGATACCATTTTATCTGGTTACATCATTAAATGTGAGGGGCGAAAAATCTGGGACCTAGCTTAACATTGCCACCTTACAACAGAAGTCTCCTTAAATTGATTTAAAATGTAAAGTTCTTTGCAAATATCTCCACATACAGTAATTTTGAAGTCAATATTTATCAGAAAAGTGCTAAAAATCCTAGAGTAAGTTAGACATTTGGAAACTGCGTTAATTTTATTAAGCCACTAGAGTATAATGGTTAAATAATTAATGAAAAGCCTAAGGAATTATGAAGGTTTAAATTAAACTCTAAATTTTCTTAATAAACTATTGTCATAGGCATTTTGAAAACTCTACTATGTAAACTATATGTATAAATTATATATAAATTAGTGATTTTGAAAGTGTTATTTCATATATAAATTAGTGATTATGAAAGTTTTATTTCATAAACTATACATATATATATAAACTAGATATAAATTAGTGATTTTGTAATAGATCGTTTACTGCTTTACAAAAAAATTAAATCTGCTGATCACTTGTTACAAAACCTTAGTTTTTGAGCAGTTACTTGCTATTTTCATTTTCATAAACATAGCAATATTGTATGAGAGTGTATTTACTTTAAGTGAGAAGAAAATTAGTCATTGTTTCCTGACAATTTCAATGACTAAGTAACAGATATTTTTTGGCATCAATGAGCAATATGCTGTCAACGAGGGGATTTAGTCAGTTTTATTTATTTATTTATTTATAGTTTTATATAAATGGGCTTCGCTAAAGAGTTTTAGAATAATTGCACAGTATGAAATATAAATGATAAATAAGGGGAGTAAATTGACTTTTACGTTAAGCCACAAGGTTGTAAGTAATGAAATTTATGCAAGATAGATGCTACTTTACTTTCAAGAACCAGGGCAGGATAATGAAGAAGCTGGGGTATGCATATCTCAGCCACTTTTCTACACCTTCCCTTCCCTCTCCTCCTTTGTCCCTTAAAGAAGAATTTAAATATTCATACTAAGTCATATCTCTAATGGGGGAACATGAGAAAGATGAATAAGACATTGCACCTGCACAAATAGGTCTTACAGATTAATATAGAGAGCATGTGGATAAAGATAAATGAAAATATGGTGTGGCCTTTCCCACCCTAGTGATGTGGACACAATTACCTTTACTGATGATCTTTGCTTTTTCACATGTAGGCAAATTACTGTCTGGTTCCCTTGCTTTCAGCCTGAAGATCTTCTTTTACTATTTTTCATAAGGAGGGTCTGCCAGCAATGATTTTTCTCAGTTTCATTTATCCTGGAACGTCTTTATTTTGCCTTCGAAAGTGAAGGTTCCCTTTTACATGGCATGTAATTTTTTCTTTCGTTGCTTTCGATAGTTTCTCTTTGTCTCTGGCTGGGAACATTTTTACTTTGAGGTATCTAGATGTGAATCTTTATTCTACTTGGAGTTGGTTGAGTTACTTAGGTACATAGGTCAACGTATTTGATCAAATGCGGGAATCTGAGTCCTGTGAGAGGACTCAGAGCTGCTGAAAGGCCTGATGGGCAGGACAGATTCTAGGGTCTGCTTAAGAGCGCCAGTAGCAGGTATTTGTAATTGGAGGCAACGACTGTCCATGGGTTCAAGAAGTATTCAATACATGGTGGCTGAAAAGGCCTAAAGGAAACAGTGGACCCACAATGAGAGTCCAAAAACTAGATCAAAACCCACATAGTGGAAACCAGAGCCCAGAAGACACCAAGCAGAACTGTGTCTCTCACTCCGGGCTACATCATTGTCCCATTGGTGTCCTACGACACCCATAATCTGAAGCCATAGCAGATCAAAAAAGGAGGAGAAAGAAATAATATAAAAGACTAAATTTTTTACACTAGAAAGATGGAGTTATCCTAAAGCATGTAAAGTAGATATGGATACATATAGATATTTCATATAAATGAAGCATATGTGACAATATTATATATTCATCATCAAAAGTGACAATTTTAAAGAGAAAATACAATGGACAACTTAAGACCTCTGTCAGGTTAGGGTGTAGGAGCTTATGAGCAAGGATAAAACTGTCACTAGAAAATAAATAAGCTATGTTTTCTTTGCATATCTGAATAGTAAAGTGTAACTACTTACATCTTTGTAACAGATACACAAGTATTAGTGAAGTAATCTCTAAAAATTTACTGAGGAATAGAAAAAAAGGAATAAAACTAAAAAACAGAAGCTCTTAATGAAGTTTATGCACTGAAAGACTCAGTATTTAAAGAAACAAATTCTCTCCAAAACAATTTATAAAGATCTTTCAATCCTGACCTAAATTTCAATACAACGGCTTTAAATTTAACCTGAAAAGTGAACAATTGATAATTGTTAAGAATATATTGAAAAAATTGTACAGAGAACAAAGAAAAAATATTTGAAAATAAATTATATTTTAACATTTGAACATAATTTGCAAATAACTTACAATATCATTTAAAACATGACATGAGATTTTAAAATAAATTATAATGTGATAAATTGAGAAGTCTGTATTTACTTCAAAAGTAGACACCAAATCAAAGAAACTTAAAAATAAAAATAAAATAGAATATTACACAATAAAAGTTATCTTAAGGTATAAGAGAAAGCTGTTTACTGTTTTTTATTCTTGTTGTTTTGTTGTGAGACTACCTTATGAAAGAGAGTTCAGGAAACCTTTCTATCTGTGTGTTAGACATCACTATAAGTACAAAATATAGTTCTTTATATAGAATGCATTAGGTTTTCTATAATATACCTATTTTGACCTCTGTTTGCTGTGAAATATAGCAAAGTATTCATTTTTTAAATTTTTTTACCTGATCATTATTAAACATCATAAGTCACTAAATGAATTAGAATCTCCCATATTTTATGGACAATATTGTTTCAGCCCATATCACAGACTGCTTTTCCTTTTATAATTAACATTTTCTATATTTTTATATTTCCATAAGAATGCCTTTTACAGAATGTTGAATTACAGACATGTCTCTTCATGTTTTAAAAAAGAAACAGAAATTAACATATTTGTCTCTATTTACTAGTTTTCTAAAGTAAAATTATTTAATAAATTCATCTAATTTTTGAGAAATAAAGGTATATATGTATACATATATACACATATATATCACATGTATAGACATGTGTATATTATATATATATATTCATAACCATATATATATATGTAGACTGAGAGAGAGAGATGCATCTGTAGATGAAGATAGAGAATTTTATAGAAGGCAATTAAAGAGCAAATTTTTTTATGAGATTAGAAAGAAAGAGTGGATTTTTTTCCTCAGGTTGGTAAATTTGCTTCCCATATGGAAACAACCATTTTTTAATATTGACTCAATTAGTTTTCTTCATGCAAAGTGATTTCAATATTGCTTTCATTTTATTGTTATAGAGATACATCTTAAAATTTATTTCAAACATTAGACTAGTATAAGGATGATTAATAACTGAAAACATTTCTAATTTAAAACTTTCTGGAGAAATATCATTTAATTTTCCAAGAATTGGCTCAACAAAAGTACTTAAAAATTTTATTTATTGTCTGTAATGCTTCAAATATTTTAAATCAGTTTTGTTGCCCTTGGAAAATCCTAGAATATATGAAAAGCACGTCAGAGTTGATACGAGACAGGGTATGAGTACAAGACTGAAATAAATTCAAAATGAAAACAAGAAAAGTGCTTCCATTATCTGAGATTATTTAAAAATACAAGGCCCCATTATAATTTACCTCTTTCTATATAAGTGAATTTACTTTGCAAAGGGACAGGCTGAAATAATTCTGGAAAGGCATATGAAGAAAACTGTAAGAAAATTACATTAAAAATAATTAGCCTAAAGATGAAGAGTTAGAATAGCTTATCTGTGAAAAAGTGAAAGATATTAATGTCTTAATCTACATCCCTATAAAATAGGTCAATTTTTGAATGCCACTGTAAATCTGTACACATTAAATTTTAATTCTGTTTTTACATAATCTGATAGTAGTTCATTGTTTTCCTGAGCCTTTGAATTGTATCTATTTAGAGGTATATTGTGTGTGTGTATGTGTGTATGTGTGTGTGTGTATGTGCGTGTATGTGTGTGTGTGCGTGTGTATGTGTGTGCATGTGTATGTGTGTGTGAGGGTGTATGCGTGTGTATGTGTGTGTATGTGTGGGTGTATCTGTGTGTGTGTATGTGTATGTATGTGTGGGTATATGCGTGTGTGTGTGTGTGTGTGTGTGTGTGTGTGTGTGTGTGTGTGTTGTGGGCAGTTAGAAATAGGAGACAAACAGAAAAAAGAGCCAGTGCTCTTGACATCTAAAGTATTCAAGTACTTAGTTGACATTTAAATATTTTTTTATAATCTTGGAAAGCATACCCAATTTCCATTTTCTTTATAAACTAATGAGTATTTCCACGACGTAAGTTTTCAAATATAGTGGTGTTTTTGACCTAATTTATTGCCTGCATCCAACAATGTGCCTTCTGAAAATTCTTCCTCTCACAATTCCTTCCTCACTTCCTATTGTTTTGGAACAATAATAATCCATATTAATCATTCTTTTCTAACATTTCTACACTTTCCAAATATCTAATTCTTTTTAATTCTCCAAAAACAGTCCTTACTATGTCCCTATTTATTTATAAAAAATCCATTAGACAGTTCTGACTTTCTGACTATAACCTTTATAGTAGTGATTATACTACTTTCTCTCCTTCATGCTATTTTAAGATATACTTCCGTATTGTAAGTTCCTTTTAGGACACTGTAATATTTATCTCACCAGTCCCTTTACTCCTTAATATAAACTCCTAAATCTCTACATCATGACAATACCCATTGACAACTACCCTACCTATGCTCATCAGTGACAGTATCCTTCCTCCTCTCATATGTGAAATTCCTAAATCCTTTATCAGTCTTTTCTCGCCTCTCAATGGATCTGTCAATAATTAAACAGAATCTATTTTTTCCTAAAAGGTCCTTATTTTACAGGTTTTCCATATTCCCACCTCCCTAGCTTTTTAGCCAAGACTTTATCAACTGCTGGTAAATTACCGCAGTGTCAATTCCTATCTTCGATATGCAACGACGCTAATGATTCTTTCTTGGTTCAGTACAAGATGTAGACTAAATAACACTCTATGTCTTCTCTATGTGTTTTTATAGGGAGTGGCCTGAGGATTTTAAGGTCAAAAGCCATCTAGACTTTTGGCCCTTCCCTCAAGAGGAGGAACTCAACTTCAGCTGATCACTTCAACAGTGAGAATGTAAAGGCATCAACTCTGATGGCCATGGCCAAGGATCCTCACCACCATGTCTGGAATTTACTATCCAGGAACTGTTCCTATAGGTGGCACACCCTGCACGCAACTTGAACTAGTTATTTGTAATATATTCATTGCTGTTAATAATGGCAACACGTAATGTTCTGCATACCTGTCCTCCTCGCTTTTAGATCATACACAGCCCTGAAATCCTGAGTGAGGTCTAAACTCCTTATGAAGCCTTTTCTAACAGCTCCAGACCACAGAAACACACAATTGCCCTTTTATAGTTCTTATGCCTTCATACATTTTCATACTTGTACATAATTTCAGGTCCTCTTCGGTTTCGTAAACATTTTTATGGAGTTTGTCCTTAAGTAGCATTTTTTTTCATATTTCATCTCCCTTCACTGCCCACCTAATGTTAAGCACCCCTAAAGGATTTATTTATTACTCCATTATATGATTTGCAGAATGCTATTATACTAATAAGTAATATCTTAAAGATAATAGAGAAATCTTAATATTTTAAAATATTTTTCAAGGCACAGAGAAGTGAAAGGGAACTGTTCCCACTATGCCACAGCTCTTTCACCTGTAAAATATTTATCAATAATTTAGAAGATAGCATTTCTCTTTTCTTCTTGTACGAATACGTGACACTGTATCCAGTGCCCTGAAATGTCAATGTGCCTTTTTAAGATCCTGAATTAGCAATAGGGACTGATTTAGACAAGTTAAAACCTGAGAATCTTAAGTAGGATTAAACCAGATGTGGAAGTTAAAGCCATCATTTTTACAGAAAATTTTACAGATGCCTTCAATAGAAGACATTGGTAGTACTTAAATTATCAAAACCACACCTTTGGCTAAAAGAGCAAGAGAAACGAGAAATCCCAGACTAATTTTCTCCCTTAATTGCTCAGGAACCAACTCTAGAAACTGATTGCATCCTAACAATGCAATTTAACATTTTTTAATATTTTAATTGATTTTAATATCGCAAGTTTTTTATCTGGTTCATTGCTCCTGATGGCATTGGAGAGGTATATCTCAATAGCGCTGTTAGTATATTAAATCAGTATATCAATACACTTTGCATTAAGAAGCAAGGGCCTTAGAGAATCTATGCATCGAAGAGGCAAGAAAAATGGTTGCTGAACTCCAACTTTCCTTAAACACATTAATGGAAAAACTTCATAGAAGTCTTCCTTTGTGCTGAGGGATATATAAAACAAAAATGCATAGCTTGGTAAATATTTCCCTTCCATATACTGATATCAAGTATTAAAGTGTTTTCTCTGGGGCAGAAAATTCAAAGCGTTATCTCAAAATAATGCATAAGCTATACGGATTAAAAAAAGTGATAACCTTGTATATGACAATCATTTACTCTAAAATGAAGAAAGTAACTATGGTGTTTACCTTTCTCACAGGGATACGGACAACTCCAATGTACAACTTGCTTATGCCCCAAACTGGTTAAGTGAGGAAATCGTAGACCTCTGAGGACAGTTCCACAGACAAGTTCAAAAACGGGTTAGTGAACAGATCTCCGAAGACAGTTTATTCTTGATAAAGTGAAAGTAGAATACTAGTAGTATTACACTCTCTTTAATATCAGTGTTTTACTGGGAAAATGCTTACCAAAAAAAAAAGAAAGAAAAAGAAAGGAGAAACAATTTTTTTTTTTTTTTTTTTTTTTTTTTTTGCGGTACGCGGGCCTCTCACCGCTGTGGCCTCTCCCGCTGCGGAGCACAGGCTCCGGACGCGCAGGCCCAGCGGCCACGGCCCACGGGCCCAGCCGCCCCGCGGCACGTGGGATCCTCCCAGACCGGGGCACGAACCCGCGTCCCCTGCACCGGCAGGCGGACTCCCAACCACTGCGCCACCAGGGAAGCCCTAGAAACAATTTTTTATAGAAAACAGCATTAGCAATTGTTCTTCGACCTGTTGTGACTATGATGGTGGTGGTAATAATGATGATAGTTAACATCTATTTTCAGACACTATAATACTACCTGTGTGCTTTTCCTTGCAATGCCCATGTGTATTGTTCTTGTTATTTTTATTCATGGCTGAAAAAATTACTGCAAAAATTACCACAAAAACGAATGTATTAACATGCTCCACTACAAGAGATGGAGCTGTGTTCCTAGGGTCACGTTATAAAGTGGCTCTTCTGTCGTGACTGGGGGACTGGCCTCTCTCCAGGAGTTAACTCTGTTGACAGAAAACAAGGTTAAAGTGAAATTGAGACAGTCTTTCCATGGGAAAGATGTACTTCCTAAGGCTGTCCATTTATTGTGGTTTATACGACTATATCAGGGAGAAGACAGGGTGGCGGTGTGAGCATAATCTTGCCAAACCATTTCTGTAAGTGGTCCTAGAAACTGTGAGCGTGATACAAAGGCTGAATTTCTTCTGCCAAAACGAAGCAAAAATCCCCAGAGGAATTATTGAAAGGGAGTGTACTGATGAATGGCCCTGTGTAGGAGGTAGATCAGCAGTAATGGACCTTGGACACTGGAGGTAAGAGCACTTGGAAAGCTGGGTGGGACAGAGATCACGTGGCTATCAATCAAGGGATCGTGGACAGCTTCTACTAAAATGTGGAGGAACTGACATGTTCAAAATCATTTAAAGTGTAGGACGGATCTTCTACATATGCTGCATTATATATTTAATGCTTTATGTCAATATATGGAAGAGAAGCATTTATCATTGTGGTCTCGGATCATATTCCTCAAGTATCCCCCAACTTTTCATTTATCTCTGAAAGTTAATTTATATTTTTATATAACATGCAATAAGAAGATTTTTGAAATTAATGAAACTGATATTAATTTCAGAACTGTAGATGAGGTCAAGTTTTCCCATGAGATGAGGAAGGATCATGAAAGCTGAAAAGGGAGGCACAGGTGATGTGGGTGGGCCGAAGCATGTGATTATTCAGGTAAAAGCAAGGTTGCATTTGGATTAATTGTATTTGTACAGTTAAAGTGGAAACTTCTCTGGAAAGTGTCCAGTATATTCTGTACTCATCACAAAACTTAGTAGTTTAGGGGCTTCCCTGGTGGCGCAGTGGTTGGGAGTCCGCCTGCCGATGCACGGGACACAGGTTCGTGCCCGGGTCCAGGAAGATCCCATGGGACCGTGAGCCATGGCCAAAAAAAAAAAAAACTTAGTAGTTTGCTTTTATTATGATCACTTTATAAACAAAGAAAGTTCTGTCTTGTTAATGACAGAACCATCATTCAGATCTAGTTCTTAGAGAATCCGTAGCTCATGATCTTGTCACTGTACCATATAACCACAGAAAATGTTCTTCATTAATAGCTAAGACATCATCATGATAATATTACCATATAGTGATTATAGAGAGAAGATTATAGAGAGAAAATAAAACCAGGGGTTGGTTGGTCAGCCAAGACCCAAAGAAGAGTCAACCATCCAAGCTAAAGGTTGGGGATGCAGTTCTCTGCTCATTGTAGGGAATAGCACAGTAGTTGGAATAGATATTGTTCACTCAAAAACTTGAATGACATCCAAGGTCATTACTGGCAGGAGAAAATAAGAAAAAA
This sequence comes from Grampus griseus, assembly GCF_964374135.1. NCBI lineage: Eukaryota > Metazoa > Chordata > Mammalia > Artiodactyla > Delphinidae > Grampus > Grampus griseus. Next base: position 82,943,553 of record NC_139006.1, on the reverse strand, counting down.
GGAAAAATGGTGCCCTTTTCAGCTGAAGGTATTCTGGAGATGCTGAAGTTACTTTTTATTCACTTATCTGTTGGGTGCAAACTTTAAAAATATCAATACATGGATGTATGCACTTCGATGTTTATTACAGTTTCTACTTTAAGCTTGAAAATCATGTGTTTGTACTTCTCAAACGTCTTACAAGCAACTCTGGTCTGCTCTCATATCTCAAGGGTCTGGTTTGAGTGGGAAAAAACCCCCAAAAAACCCTACTTATAAAAAATACATGATTTAAATCTTCTGACCTCTGTTATTTGACTTCATTCTTTATCTTCATTTTCATATCCTTTGTAATGATCCCCATGCCACGCTTTTAATTGGAAATTAGTCCCACTGCTAGAGATATGCCTTATGCTTTAGTCTCCATGGCTTGCCCAAACATTCTATCAATCTGGAATAACTTTCTTCCTGTTTACCTCTTACCCAGACTCCATGAATTCATATCACCAGATAAATAGCACCCTCTTCTATGAAAACTAGTTAGATTTATTTCTTGTTCACTCTTCCTAACACACTTTACTAGGTATCAGAATAGTACATTTGTCTGTATCCATCCAGATTTGAAGCCCTTAAAAGGTAAATCCCATGAGTTCCACTCTGTAGAACAACTATATATTACTCTGGTTTCCAGGAATCATGCATTTGATTTACTTTTAAAATCGTGCATGGCTTCATGTCATCTCTTTCAACTGTATATTCAATTTACAAAAAAAAAAATAATGATTAAAATCTCATTGAGGAGTTAATAGGATTATTCATCTCTAAACACCTTAGAACAATTATACTTAACCATTTCCACCACAGAGTCTGATTAAAACATATGCACGTTTGCTAATTTTTTTTTCAATTTCTTGGAATATTTACACACACTAGAGGCGCATCATTTTCTTTCAACTGGACGAAAACTACATTGAATTTGTAATAGATTCAAAACCAGACACCAAATCACACACTATAGAAGTTGTGTTTATTAACAGAAATATATGTTTAAGATAATTTTTCCAGTGATTTCCACATGATGGGCAACTTAAAGAGATCTTTATCCACTAGACATCCTTTAAGGTAGAACAATATGTTCACCTGGTAGGAATAATTTCCTAATTATCTTGGACTGTGGGGTGAGGGCCCATACTCTAACTGGACTAGTCCACAGCCAAACTGATAGTCTGAGATAATGAGAAGAATTGCGTTTTTTTCCTCTGTATCCTGAGTGTGGACAATGGTTGGGGGGAAAGGAGTTATTGAATAACATTGTGATTCCATGTTCATGTCATCAAGTCCATTTTATACTCTTTTTTTAATGATAAATAGCTATAAGGCCAACTTGATGAGAGGAACATTGATTAACAAGCACATATCTGTTTAATTCTTTTGTTCAAATTGAGGAAGTAGTAGCCTATATGACTCTTAATGAAAAACAAGAAAAAATATTCTCTACTGTATATTCTCAGAACTATGCTGGAAATTTTTTCACAGTGAAAACAAACAGAAAACCCCTTTTCCTCTTTCATACTTGTGTGGTCTTACAGTTGGCAAGGAGCTATCCGCCACAGTGCCATGCTGAATTTGAACAGCAGCAGTTTTTAAGGGCAAGCACCTCTATATTGATACACAGTTGAAAAAAGGAAACTTCTTTTCCTCTCTGTATATCTTTCCAAGGACCCCAGGGTGGTCCCTCTGTGGGTTTGTGAAACCCCCCTCTCCATCTCTTCAAAGTATAAACAGGCTCACATTTTGTACTCAGTTAAATCAATTAACAAAACAATACAAAGACACTCACTGAAAATAGAATGGCAAGTTAGTGTCCAGTCAGGATTGCTTTATTTTTAGGGTAGCCATAAGGCAAAAGTTGTTGGCAGAATTGAAACATTAGATCAATAGTTGTCAAAGAGAGGCAAACACCTTAATGCCTGCAGGTGGAGTTACTGGCTGTCACTGGAAAGAAACTCTTATTAAAGAAACTCTTATTAATTGAGGACAAGTGTTGAAGAGTACAGATCACTGGGAAATTAAAAGCATGACATGTCGGAAGTCAGTGATGAATATCGTATTTTATCACAAAACTCAGTTAACAAGGCTCTTTGGAAGAAGTTTTATATCATACATCAGGCTTTCTATAAACAGCAAATTGAAATTTGCATTGCACTCAGATTATATTTACTGTTAAGGTCAAGGATTTGTTATTGATTATTCAACCTCTCAGCTGTTAGGTCAAGGACAATGTTTCTGCAAAGTGAGGAATTTCATACACTTACAGAAATAAGCCTCAGTTATTTTTCACCAACTTAGAAGAGTTCTGCGTGGAGTGATTGTGAACTGAAGTTTAAAAAATAGTATAAAAACTGGGTTCAAAATTCATTTTAAACATGAATTGTCTAAGGACTCAAAGACAAAGCATATATTATTTCTGAGTCCCAGTTGCATGACCTGTAATGCAGGAATAATAATAACAAAAACATTACAGGATTATTGTGAAGGTCAAAAAAGTTAACACATGCCAAACTTTTATCAGTAAAGTTCAACACAAACCTTACTCAGATCCTCAACTTCTTGTACTGATTATAAATTTAAGAAGCATTACTGGAGCTTATTTATAAAATTATATATGCTTACAGATACCAACTATTTTTTTGTTTGTTTGTAGCGTAGTTGCAGCTTTGTTATTGAATGTTTTTAACTTTTCGTATTTCCTCAAGAAATACGAAATACATTCTAGTAAAAAAAAGTACATTCTAGTAAAAAAAGTACATTGAAATACATTCTAGTAAAAAAAAACCAAAAAGGCTTTAATTTGACTAAGGAAAATGATATTTGAGGGAAGTGCCTCTCCTCTCTAATTCTTGTTGACGTGAGGAAGATACTGTAGTTTAGTTTTCTGGCAAAGAAGGGGAGCTAGCTGTGAATGATTTGGGGAGAGGAAAGGAAAGTTACTCAGGCAGAAACACCAATAGGAGACTGCTGGTTTCCGGTTCTGTAAAAGAAAGAACACGGAAAGTCGCCACTTCATCCAAACAACAAGGTAAAAGCTGAACAGAATGAAAAATGAACAACACTTTTGAATGCATATGAAAGGGGAGAACACAGGGGAAACCTCTGCTGCCCCTGACATTAGAGAGACAGACAGGCAAATGCAGGGAGCTGCGCAGAGTCTCTGGAGCTAAGTCCAATTTGGGATCCAGTGCTGGGTGGGAAACCAGCCTTGTAACTGATGAATTGCTGGAGGCTCAGTGTGGACAAGTCTGAGAGTCAAAAAACTCCAGGGTTTTCCTAAACAGTGGGCGAAGAGGGTCTGCACAATGTAGTGAGATCTACCTCTAGCAGTTCCACCAGGTTGCTACAGTGAACATCTGAGAAAAATCCCCTTGTGCTTCCACAGGGAGGGGGAAAAAAGAAACATCTTGAAATACCCCAGATCTCTCTGTTCTTAACCAGACTTGCCCTCAGGGGGAACTAGTTAGCCGGAGCCTCACCTGCTGGGGTATTGTCAGAGCCTAACTGACCTGGCAGAAGGGAAACCCAACTCCAGCAGCTCTAGCCATGCTGTCCCACCCAAGGAGAGAGAAAGAAATACTACAAAACACTTGTGAAGTCCAGTTCCAGAGGCACGTGCTCAGTAAAGACCAAGACCTAATCACAGGTCCATAGAACACCTCTCCCACCACCTAACCACCACATTACTAGTTATTAAAGGCCGATTTACAGCAATGCCTTTTACTCAGTGTGTCATATTTGGCTATTAAAAAAAAAATTAGAAGGCATACCAAAAGGCAAAAAACACAGTTTAAAGAGAGAGCAAAGCATCAGAACCAGACACAGCAGGAATGTTGGAATTATCAAGCTGGGAATTTAAAACACTTAACAATTCATATGCTCATGACCCTAATGGATAAAGTAGACAGCATGCAAGAACAGATGGGCAAGGTAAGCAGAGAGATGGAAATCCTAGAACCAACAAGAACCAAAAAGAATCTAGAGGAAAAAAGCACTGTAACAGAAATGAAGAACGCCTTTGATGGGCTTATTAGTAGACTGGGCACACCTGAGGAAAAAATCTCTGAACTAGAAGATGTATCACTAGAATCCTTGGAAATCGAAGAGGAAAGATGACAAAGACTAAACAAAAGATAACAGAATATCCAAGGACTCTGGGACACTACAAATGATGTAACATGTACATAATGAAAATCATAAATAATCATTTAAACTTATTCTCTATTTTTGAAATTTCTGTTGCTTAGTATAGAATTCTGGGCTGACATTTGTTTTGTTTTGATTTGTTTTGTTTTGTTACTTTCAGTGTTTTCATCATGTCACTCCGTTGTCTTGTTTTTGATGTGATACTTACTCTAATTCATACCTTTATTTCTCTATATGTATTGTCTCTTTTTCTCTCAGCTTGCTTTTAAGACTTTCTTTTTTCTGTCTTTATACTGCTCCTGTCTTCTGAGTTGGCGAAAGTTAGCAACATCAATTTTGTTATTTAATATATTCTAACTACTCAGGTAGCTATCAAGAGACTATTAGCTTTGTATACTTTTTTAGTCAAGGATTGAAAAGTAACATTATGAATGGAAACTATATTAGTTCATCTCTTCAATCCTATTCCTAATAAAGGACTATTCCCTTTAGGGTATCCTTAAGTGTTCAATTTGCTCAGTTTTTAAATGATTCAGTGTACAAAATCTACATCCATTCCCTCAAGAGCTCAGTCTACTGCCTAATAAATTCCATAGTTATGAAAAAAAGTGCTTCTGTATTTAATCTATTTTTACAATTGAATTTTTAATTTTGCACACGTATACCCTTGTATAAACATTGCTTTTTTTTTTTTTTTTTTACGGTACGCGGGCCTCTCAGTGTTGCGGCCTCTCCCGTTGTGGAGCACAGGCTCTGGACACACAGGCTCAGCAGCCATGGCTCACGGGCCCAGCCGCTCCACAGCATGTGGGATCTTCCTGGACCAGGGATTGAACCCGTGTCCCCCGCACTGGCAGGTGGATTCTCAACCACTGCACCACCAGGGAAATCCAAACTTTGGCATTTTTTTAACCTTCAGTGGGTTAACTATCTTTTAGCTTCTCCTTTTAACTATCAAATAATTTACTTTAACTCTTTAATCACATATATTACTTTTAAGGTGGTTTCCCAAATATACCTCCAAACTGAGCCACCTTATATACATATACATGTATAATGTACATTTTATATAATGTACATTATGTACATTATATATACATATATACTAATATTCGTTTAGTTCTCTTTTAGAAGAAAAAGAAGATACTGTCTTTACAAAACAATTCTGAAACTGTTAAGAAAGAAATTTAACCATATCCCTGTAATTTTATAGTATTTTTCCAAAAATTTGAGTGTGCAGTGTATTTCTGAGACTATTCATAAGTAGACTTATTCACTGCTAATTCAACCTTCCATGAGGCTCTTCAACTAATCAATTCAATTCATGCATCTCCTCAATAAGAATTTATTGAAAAACTACTATATTATAAATTTTGTTTTAGGAATTGAGGATACAGTACTCAACAGGATGGTACATAGTCTTTTTGTTTTTTAAAGAATAACCTTTTTCGGGGGGATGCCATTTATTTTTTATTTATTTTTTACTTATTTGTTTATTTTTGTCTGCGTTGGGTCTTCGTTACTGTGCACAGGCTTTTTCTAATTGCGGCGAGCGGGGGGGCTACTCTTCATTGCAGTGTGCGGGCTTCTCCATTGCAGCAGCTTCTCTTGTTGCAGAGCATGGCCTCTAGGCTTCAGTAGTTGGGGCACATGGGTTCAGTAGTTGTGGCACACAGGCTTAGGTGCTCTGCGGTATGTGGAATCTTCCCAGACCAGGGATCGAACCCACATCCCCTACATTGGCAGGCAGATTCTTAACCACTGTGCCACCAGGGAAGTCCCAGAGTCTTAATTAGCTCAAATTCATGTGCGAGGAGCAGAAAATAAATCACTAAATTAATTTACCACCGATTTAATTACAGAAAGTGAGAGTTGAATGACTCCTCTGTTCCTTCTGCTGAGTCTCAGTTCCCTCTGACCTGTTCCTACCACCTGCTTGAGGGAAGAACGACTTAGGCTGTGCTGAGACTGTTGATCTGAAGGATCTTCCAGGCAGCATTCAAACCCATATCCCCTTCTGATCTCACAAGTTCCTCAGGGGTATTGGGTTTTCTGATGTAGCTTCCAATGCTAGATGCATTACTGGTGTTTTTTTTTTTTTTTTGATATTGACCATTAGTATTTATTTAAATGTATTTCTATGAGACATCTATGTTCTAATCTTTTGAATCACAAACAACCTCAGAAGGTCAAAATTATGTATATCCTCAGAAAGAAATGTACTCAGAGAGGGTGGTTTAGTGTGATTACCACATCCTAGAGTCCATAGAGAGCGAATTCTCCCCTCTTCATGTATTTAAAACATATATTAAAATAGATCACGCCTTTAAGCAATATTTATAGCAGCATTCATAGGATGCTGCTTTCTCATCTCATACAACACTGAAATTACATTATAAGATGAAATGTTCAGAGGATGAATTACCATATTCTTGAATTCTGTAGAGAATATTTGGGTATATCAATAACTTTCATACAATTGTAAGGAGATAATTCTTCTCATCAGACAGGAAGATTCCTGAAAGAATTCTTCTTCACCTGAGCAATTTAGAAATAATAACTGGATTTCTACAACATTGCTTGGCAATAAAATATAACAGTTTTCTGTAATGGCAGAATATTATAGACTCATAGAAGATCATGATCCAAAGGGATTTTACTAGGTTGTTGAGTATCTAGAGATATCCTAAAGGATGTCTCCTCTCAACAGAACTGCAGGCTAATAAGTGGGAAAGACTCCATCTCCTTCTCTCTATTCTACATAATTGCTGTTTTACTAATAATTTGGGGCGGGGGGTAAAGTATTCTACTCTTTAAAAACAAACAGTACATACAATTTTAACTGTATTGTTTAGTAAACTTGGACTCAGATTAATTTTAAGCCAGTTTGTAACCTGCTGTAGGTTCCTCCTCTACCCTCAATATTTATTCCTTAAACAGGTATTTATCGAGGTACAGCCCACTTTATAATAGCCACTCTCTAGGCAGTAGGGATAAATCAGTGTATAAGATATACACAATTGCAGCTATCATGAGAAATATATTCTAGTGCAGAGAGACAGGCAATTTAAAAAGTAATTAAAACAGAGGTTGTTTAAAATATATTAGCCTGCTTTGCTTTGGCAGATTATGTTTAAGGAAGAACAATAACAAACAAACGAGCAAAAAAATCAAAAACAGAAAAGAAAAAAGGAGAAGAAATCTCAGTGGCTGATATTAACAAAATTATATTTCCTTGCTGACATGTTAGGTTAAGAGGCTTTCCCTCTTTGAAACAGAGCGTTGTCACGGCAGAGAAAAATGGTAATGGTGGAACTATAAGATTGCTCTTATAGCTTCTACTTGTACTGTATATGGTGTGTAAGTCCTTTTCTTTAACCACACTGGACTAGGGAGAGAAAGCATGAAGCCAAACTGGAGGCAGGGAAGTGTACTCATATCTTACAGAGACTTAGTGAAGTACCAGGGAATAAGCAGGGATATATCATCTTGAAAGTCATTGCAAATAGTACAGTAAGCCCCCTACATACAAACCTTCAAGTTGCGAACTTTCAAAGATGCAAATGTGCATTCCCATGTCCAATCACATAAGTTAGTTCACGTGACTGGCGTACATTGTCACATGGGTGCATCCTCTACAAGTGGTTGTGCTTTTGTGTAGCTTACTAACGAAGACCTGATGGAACTGGAGGCCGAGAGAACGGACGAAGAGAGACAAGAGTAAGAAGAAGTAACTGAAGAACCAAAGAGATTCACGACACAGGAAATGGCAAGGGGATTTTCTTTATTTGAGGAGAGGTACTGTTAGTTTTTGAGGCACAGAACTCCAGAGTAGAACAGTACACCAAGGTTGCAGCAGCTGTTCAGAATGTATCCAGTGCTACCGTGTCATCTATGAGGAGAAAAAAAGAGCTACTACCCAGACATCACTGGATTCTTTTTTCAAGTGGGTAGACAGAACTGAATCCAGCAATTGAATCCAGAACCTGTGCCGTCACCGTGAGGCGTGAGTGAAATGGCAGCTCGCCCTCCGTCTCCTACTGCTGACGATCCTTCAGCTCTACCAACCCCCACCTCCTCTCCCTCCTACAGTCAGTAACTCTTCTTGCCTGGTTCACTCGATGCCAGCCCCTGGATGCCAGCTGTTGTACTGTACTATGTACTATGAAATTTCATAAAAGTACTGTACTACTGTGCTTTTCAAGGTACTGTATTGTAAGATTAAAAATGTTTTATTTTTGTGTTTGTTTGTTTTTTATGTATTATTTGTGTGAAAAGTATTACAAACCTATTACAGTTCAGTACTATATAGCCGATTGTGTTAGTTGGGTACCTAGGCTAACTTTGTTGGACTTATGAACAAATTGGACTTATGAACGCGCTCTCAGAACAGAACTTGCTCGTACGTAGGGGACTTGCTGTACTTCAAAGGAGTAGTGGTGGTAACTTAGTGGTAAGAGCTCTACAGAAAAAGGAAAAGAGAATGAGGCTGAGTCATGCCAGGAGCTGCAGGTGGTGATTTTGAATATTAAGTAGATGAGTCCAAGAAGGCCGCAGTGAGCAGCACCTGAGCAAAGGCCTGACGGGATGAGGGAGTGAACGGACGGACAGACAATCTACAGAAAGAGCAGAGGCACAGCCTGGAGGCCAGTGCATGGAGCACAGTGAGATTCAGAAAGAAGAATAGGAGATAAAGTCAGAACTCAGCACAAAACTGTGTGAGGCAGATCAACGGGGTTGTGTAGACCCAATTAAGGGATATAAGTTTGTTCTGTTTTAGTTTTTGTTTTTTCTTTACTTCACCTCTCTGGCTGCTTTGTGAATAAAATGCAATAGCCAAGCGTAGAAGAGAACAGTCGCCAGCTAGTAAAGAGGTAACAGTGGATTGGGCCAGAAAGGCATCAGTGACAATGGCCAGCTTGTGGTTATATTCTGAAGTTAATGCTGGCAAATTATTGTGGTAGAAGTAGAGTTCTAAGGAAGGAGCAGAGTCAAACATCCGCCACAATGGACTGTCCATTGATGAGAGTGGACATGCAAGTGACTATGCCAAGAGGCACTTGGATACACAAGTCAATGCAAAGAGAAGGTCTACACCTGTGATGGAAATTTCACATATATATATATTTATAAATAGAATTTTATTTCATTTTTGTCCTTAATATCTTAGTTAAGAAAGATGTTGCTACAGTGACTGTGCTTTTAAATAATAAATATTTTCTTCAAAGAAGATGCATAACTCAAGCTGAAACCTATTAAAACATTTTTCAAAGGAAACTTTCTTACAGAGAATGCTAATGGCCACTGATAATCTCTTTCCCGGGGACAATGTCAAGACCATGTGATAATCACGTGGAACTATAGGTTTGATTTCTGGATAGTGAAATACAAGGAGAAAGGCCATGTGCATCAACCAGGTCTGACCTCTAAAATTTCTCATTGTGAAATCATCCTCTCTTTCTCTCTCTCTCTTCTCATTCAGAGTTTCTAGTGGAAAAATCAGGGGCTCTAAGGAGCAATGAAACCACAGGGTAGAAGAGAAGCCCATTTATCCTTCACTGATACTGATAAGAGAGGAAAAATAAACCTTTGCTGTTTGAAGCTGCTAAACTGTGGGGGGGTGTTTGTTACAGCAGCTTGTGGTGCATGCACTGAATAATACACCTTTCATATTACATTTTACTCTGAGTATCTTTTCCTAAAATATATACAGATATTTCCCAAATAATATAATCGTTTAGTTTAAATTCATTCACTTTGGAAAAAAAATAATGCTGATGTTCCCTTTTCTCTTTTGGCACTAAAAAGTAAAATTCTCAGCAAAGTAATATAATTTGGAAATATAAAATATAAAGAGCAAGATAGACAAAAACCAAAATAGGAGATTTGCTAAGAACAAATTTATTTGTACAAATGTGCAAAATAAGTGTAGGACTATAGCTCTAAGTGAAGTGTAAGATAGCATTAATTGTAACTGATCTATCTGTGATGTGTATTTTATAATTTTCTTTTGGATATGTTATTTCCCTTAAGCACAACTGTATGGATTCTTGTGTTACTAACATCGGGAGAATGCTTTAGCAGTCCCCGTATGTTGGTTTTTCTCCTGTCATTTTTGGTAGTAAAGTAAAATAATTTTCCATTTCCAGTGAATTCACTACTCACTTAATTGCCTCCTGAAGAGCAAAGTGTCAGCAAGGATTCCTATCAAATCTTGCAGAATGATTAAAAATGGAGAAATCAAGGCAACTAAAGAAAAGGTCACCATATAATCTCTTCTTATTGAAACAAACAGACTTAAGGGAAGTGCTCTATCTTTTGTGTACATCTCAGTGACTTTTTTCAGTTCTAAAGAAATGACCCCTTCCAATTTCATTACACTGAATTAAACGTTATGTTTATGAGCTTTCTCTTGTCAACAATAATGATGTGGACATCTCTAATTCTACTTTTTTTCTCATGAAAATTAACTTTTAAATAACTGTACCTTCCTTTGTGAAGGACTAGAGAAATATGTGTTTCCAAAGTAAAGAGCATTTTTTCCCCCTCTTTTAGTTGCAGAGAATAAAGACTCTCCAGCTTTTTGAGAACAGCAGCTCACATTTTACTGTTATGGGTGTAAATATGTATACTTTTCCTTTAATAGCTAGAAAATGTTCTCTAGTGCAGGAAATGTAATTAACATTGAATAATATTTTTGACAGTTTACTATAGAAAAAGAAGCCAAATATACTTTATTTAAAGCTCAACATTAACAGATGAGTCATAGCATCATTAAGTAATCACAGAGAAGGACCTAAATAATAATGATGATTGTGATGATAACATCAATAATAACACCCTGTTTCTTTACTGGATCCCAGTAGTGATTAGGCCTGTGTGATAAACTGTTTTGCGTGTATTTAACTAACTTAGTCCCTCAAAACCTTTTGAGGAGAGGTTCCATTATTAATCCCCATTTTAGAAAGAGAAAACTGATTATGTATTAAATCATTTTTTTAGATGTCACATGAACAAGCTGAGATGTAAACTCACATTTCAGATATTTAAAATAATTCAGTGAAATAGAGAGGATGAAAAAATACAGAACTTATTTAAATAACAAAATCTACTCGTCTTGAAGAATATGTGCCTTTGGAGCTGTTGTGTTTTGGGCGTTGTAAATTATATCTAAGCTAACTTTTTTTAAAAAGTGCTGAATGGAAAATAATAACTGCAGAAAGGGGTTTACATTAATGGTATCATTTTACAATATTCTGCAAACCTGCAGTACTTTCAATTTAGGTTTAGCATTCTTAAATCTGAAATTTCTTTAAAATTCGAGATGGAATTCAGTAAGATAATTCTATTTAAATTGCCTTACTTTAGTTCTCTAAGGTGTTAGTGATTGTTTTGACAGAGAAAAATAAACCTATATACAAAGTTTTGGCTAATAACCCCTCAAGGGATTTGCCTAAGGAAATCATTCAAAAGAATGTGCCTAAAATGTTTTGTTGAAGCAGCATGAGAACAATTTCTAGTCAAAACACTTCATTCGTAGCAGTGCTTTCAAGAGGTCCAATGTTACAAAAGGCTATCTAATACAAACTTGTGTATATTTTTCATGGTTTAAACAAGCATGGAAAATCATACTATAAAATTTAATAATATGTGTTAACTGAGTTATGGAATTTGCCTTTTTAAATAAAGTTCAGTTTTATTCTTTTGCCATGACACAATTCATGATGTTTCAGGTTACTGTGAACACTTAAACACCTGTAAATCCTAAATATACACCTAAATATACAGTACTCACACACACTTGGATTATACTATTGATATTATTGTGTAATATTTATTTTAAATATTAGCATATGCCCATGTAATTTAATAGTTTATAAACATATATCAATGATATTTCAGTTTCTGAAGGATTTTCAGTTTTTGAATAAATTATTAGCAAATCTCCTCTTGTTGGATATTTGATGATGTTGGGGGAAAAAAATCTAAGACATAGCTCTATTCTAAGAAAAATAAATTTTATACACAATGGAATACTACTCAGCCATAAAAAAGAATGAAATTGGGTCATTTGTAGAGATGTGGATGGACCTAGAGTCTGTCATACAGAGTGAAGTAAGTTAGAAAGAGAAAAACAAATATCATATATTAACACTTATATGAGAAATCTAGAAAAATAGTACAGATGAACCTATTTCCAGGGCAGGAATCGAGATGCAGAGGTAGAGAATGAACATGTGGACACGGTGGGGGAAAAGGAGAGTGGGATGAATTGGGAGATTAGGTTTGACATAAATACACTACCACGTGTAAAACAGATTGTTAGTGGGAACCTGCAGTATAGCACTGGGAGCTCAGCTCAATGCTTTGTGACGACCTAGATGGGTGGGATTGGTGGGGGGAGGTCCAACAGGGAGGGAATATGGGGATATATGTATACATATAGCTGATTCACTTCATTGTACAGCAGAAACTAACACAACATTGGGAAACAATTATACTCCAATAAAAAATAATAAAAGGAAAAGAAATTTTAGGAAATGTTTGATGGTAAAATAAATATGTTGTTAAGACACCATCTGATATCTGAGATTAGTTGAATGACTGGAATCACATCATCCTTTTCTACTTTCATTTATTCGATAGGGTCCAGAGGAAACTTTCTAGTACATGAAATGTCATTTCTTTTGCCATTTCCATTCCCTTGATTAACATTCTCTTACCAGTGGAAAGGCCTATCATTTCAGGAAAAGCCTGAGGCTTTAAGTTAATGGTTCCGTGAATGTCAGATTGAGTTTATTCTTTGAAATATACAGTTCCTTATTTCAATTAAAATACATAGTTACATTAGTCATATAAAACTATAACCATAATCTTTAGCTATTTATTTGTTTTGATGGGCCACATTAAGAAATTCAGATTGATTACCAATCATCCCACAGAATTTTATCTCTAAAAATCCTCATTTGCTTCCTTGATTTTTTTTTAATTTTAAAAATGTCATGCATACATTCTACTAAAGAATTTTGTGAATAAGTGCAGAATATTACTATTAAACTTTCTTACATTGTCAATAAATGAGTGTCATCAAAAATGGATATGAACAAAACTGATTAAACATCTGATATAATAGTTTATTGTATTTTGAAATCACAGGATGAAAAATTCTCCACTAGATTAATTTCACTGTGTAGTCAATATAGTAGGTATTGCCTTTGTGTGTTGTCTAGCATGCACTCACAGCTCACAAAAGTATCAAGTTTCATTTGGAGGAAATTTTTCTCTCTGATTTTGGGTGGTATTTGGGGAACATTAATCTCACTTGCTTGCCTTCCTGTATGGAATCACAGGAACACCATTCTTCCTCTCCAAGATTTCTAGTAAAGTAAGTGCTGAGCACGGGACCACAGTTCTGCCCTATACACTCTGTCTCCCAGGGCTCTGAGTTTTGAGTAAGTGGCTTAAGGTTAGGGCAATTCATCCCTGCCTCTTAGCAGTAGCTGTGGCAGCAATATCCAGTGCAGCTGTCAGACAATTGCTCTTTGCAATGTGCATGAAGAATCTTAAAAAGCTCATACATTTCCAATCCTTGGTTATGATTTTGTCAAATCTACTTTATTTATTGCAGATAATTAAAACTGTTAATTCCTGAAATGTTATGATGATCCATAATATTACTCAATGCTCACTCTATACTAGTTTCCCTGCCAACCATTTTGCAGACATTATGTCATGACCTCCATGACACGTGCTTGAAAGAGTATACAACTTTCCAGGGCACACATGCCTGAACTCGTATCTCTGAACCCAAAGCTGCAGCTCTCGACCACTCACAGTTCTATTGGCAACCTGCTTACTGGTTTACTTATTATCTTCAGTTCATCCAATGACTTTTGAGGACTTCATTTCTACCGAACACAGTGTCATAGAGTGGGCTCATACAGCAGAACTTGATATTATCCCTGCCTTAATTGCAGTGTAGGAAGAAGAAACAAACATTTAAGCAATTAAATGAAAATGAATATGGTAGGCATCATGACAGACGTTCAGGGTGGGGAGAGCATTATTTAAAGGCAACGATCAGTCTCTATGGATCAGGGTCAGGAGAGGATTTACAGCAAAAATGACCTGCTAACACTAAAGAACATAAGGTATTTTCCAGGCAGCAAAATCAGGGAGAGATTAGAGGAAGAAATAACACCTTGACATAATTTTTACGTGGTGAAACAAACCGCCATATGTTGGATAAGGAATTTGATGATCACGGGTATAGATGATTAGAGTGAAAGGTACGTGGAAAGCACTGTGCAAACATTAAACATATGGGCAAAGGCCAGATCTTGGAAAGTATCAGATGTCATAGTAAGCATTTAGATTTTTTGCTGTATTTAATGAGAATATGTTGATGATTTTAAAGTATACAATAACAGAATCAATTAGGATTTTTGGAAGATCTTTATAGATAACATGTTATAATATTGTACTGAAAAGATTATAAAATTATGAATAATCTTAGCAATGGTAGCTAATACTGTATCTGATTTGTATAGCTTTCAACATACAAATACTAAGAGATCAAATGTAGAGCCTTCCTGGGCAGTTAGGGGCTTTTAAATTATGTATAATGTTGCTCTTTAGTTAGACTGTTGGGCCTTTCTGAGGTTGTAGAGTTAGCTCTTGGCAAAATGACTGTGTAGATAAAATCTGTCTAGACACTGTTTTCATCTTCTGAGTTCTCTAAGTGTCCCCTCCCCCGTGATCCCCTTGCCTTCCTAGGATTCCATTCTTAGCTAAATGATATCTAACAGCTTTATCCACACCTGCCTGAAAGCCCAGTGTCATCATTCTCCTGTCTACCTGTTTATCCTTCAGTGACAGCAAATACAATTTAAAACAAAACCTCAATTAAGTTAATAATAAATGCTATGTTAATGTAGTTTCCCCATCTGGATTTTATGTATTTTAATAGTTATTGTCTATATTTATGTTACTGACCTGAAAGGAAACATTAATTGTTGACATTTCAGGTGCAGCAGATAAACTGTGACCCTATTCATGAGAACTTGGGAGCAGCAATTAAGGGACCAACATGCCAAATTTTTGTTTATTTGTTTATGACTTGTTTTATGAGATGTATGATTCTTCATTCTTTACTAAGGCTGAAGAAATTTCTTCAAATTTGTCAGTATCAGTTATGGTTATTTTCTCGACACAGCGTGGCAGACAGAATGACAGGGACTGAAAGAAGAAATGCAATAAAATAGAATTTTGGAAAGAAGAGCATCAGTGTGATGGGAACAGCATGAAAATCCCCCTCCATTGGTCTGCTTGTTCTTTAGGGTCTGTTTGTTAACTCTGTCTGCATTTGTTGCAGGATGAGAGCTAATTATGCAAAAACAAAATACAATTAAAAAAATATGGGATCCGTGATTTAATAAAATGGTAACTGCAGTGTGTACCCATCTCTCTTCCTTCAAGTCTTCTTGGGGCTTTAATCAACACTAACATGAGCAGTTTTACTACCAATAACTTCTTCATTGTTTATTCCCTGAAGATGTGATCTGTATTTTAAGAAGTAGGATAAAAATAATGCTTATGATGGAAAAAGTAATCCGCTATGATTTTACAGAACAAAAGCATTTTTGGTTAACATCAAGACATCAACATATGATATTTTGGTGTGTCTTTCTATAGGAATTTTATTATATTACGTATCGCTGCAAATCACTATGGCATTATCTGATATGTTCAAGGTAAAGCTTTAATTCTATTTTATTTTGTCCGTTCACATGGATGATCTACTTAGATACATGACTGATGATTTGATTAAAACAGAAGAGATATCATTAAAGAACTAGATAACCTTTGTGCTACATAACAATAATTCAGCATCGTTAGATATTTTTATGATTTTGTTGCCTCTCATTTGTTATACTCACTTCTGTTCAAATAGAATCAAATAGGATATTTTCTGCCCAGTTACTAAGGAGTAAAGAATTTTAAGAACATTATAAGTATAGAGTTTCATTAAGAGAGCTTAGGACTCCTTGCAATTGAAGAATTACAGATTAAAAAAAAAAAAGAGTTTCCTGCTTTTATAAGCAACCTAAAATTTAAACAGGAGCCTTTTTTATCAATTAATATACTATATATTTTATTTAATTTAGATGTGTTGCCGTACCTGTTTGTATTTTGGAGTGTTACATATAGGCCTAAATTATGCATATTTACTGAGAATCAGTCCTAGGAGGAAATACCTAGACTCAAACCTTGAACTAACCACTTTGATCTCATTTTGCCAAAAAATATGACCCAATTATCCTCCTTTAGATTTGAAGTTTTATTTTCAGAAATATTTGGTTTAAAAAGTCATCCATATTGGAAATTCCCTTGGGTTCAAAATGAGATTTTACTCTGTACAGGTCTCCACATGACTGAGATCTTACCAGCAATGCCACTAAACCTGGAGAGTGCATATCCCAAAAGTTAGGATAGCTTTTTATGTCAGAATTTTATTTTGTGTTAATGTGACTCTTTCCAGAAATGATTATTATTGTCTGGTGCTCCGTTAAGGAACAGTGAGTTCCTGCAAGAGCAAGGCTGTGTCTAATTGATTGTTTTATCACTGACGTTAACAATGAATGGTGCATAACGGGTGCCTTATTAATATTTCATGATTGAATACACAACCTTCACTTTCCTGATTTACCCATGTATTTCAGAAATTCATAGAAGCTTCAGAAGCAATATTTTTCTGAGTGCATAAACCCATTACTATAATTGTTTGCATAACTAACTAATTCACCTTTGAAACCATTTCCATTATGTATCCATTGAAAATATGTGACAAATTTTAAATGACTGCTTATAATTTACACATTATTAATTTAGTATATAGAAGTAGAGTCCTTATATTGCTTTTTATTCATATTCATTTATTATATGAAATACAATAAATATTTATAAGTATAGTTCTCACTGATAGGAAATATTGATAAATATTTTTAAGACCTCCTTTTATTTAGCATGTCATATTTAAGATGCAAATACTTTATTTCCAAGACATACCTGGCAAATAAACAGTTTTTATCTGATCTTTCTTTAGCTGCATTTATTAGGATTCAGAATTGGAATACTCTGAGATTTTCTATCTCTATGACAGCTATTCTCTTCCCTGACGCCCCTCAAAATTCACCTGGTCATAGACTTAATTCAGCTTTTCATATTCGTATCATTTCTTTGCTGGGTAGACTGACAGATCCATTTTCCCTAGATCTATGCAAATTTGGTGAAATGCACTGACTGGAAAGATCTGGGCTGATGCACTCAGCCATCAGGAAACTTCTAGACACCCCTGAAGAAGTTATCCTGAGCGGTCTCCAATGCCATGATTCACTGAGAGTTTGGCCCACGTGAATGGGGCAAAGCACAAGATAACACCATTTAAAACAATATTTCAAAGGAAACAGTTGCTACAATGAAATCCTGACATGAGTTTCCCTGAATCTATCCCCAGTGGATTGAGAGAGACAGGTGGGATGCTATTCTGATAATCAAGGGAAGAGTAATGGTTGCTTAACCTAAATGGTGTCAGTGGAGATGCAGAGGAAAGGAGAGGTTTGAGAGCTATTTAGGAGATGGAATCAACAGGACTCGATGATCCACTGGTTATGCAGGTTAAGGGAGAAAAGAAGTGTGAACGACGGCTGCCAGACTTGTGATGTATTTCCCTCTATGATTTATCTAACAGTAAATGACAAGTGATTTACCCATCAGGTCTTGAAATACAGTTCATGTGCTTTTATAAAATTCTGTTTACTATAATGCAAGATATCATAATTGGACATGTTGGAAACAGGAATACTACTAGATTATCAGATTATCAAGGCATTGGTCTTCTGAAATAATTCAGATAGTTCTCTAAATAAGAAATATTGAGTGAGTGACAGTAAGGCTATTTTAGAGCAAGTAAGTCAAGTAATAAAGGTAGAGTTCAGACAATCAGGTCACAAGGCCGTTTTCTATCCTGAAACACCAACTCACATGCTTAGTGTTTACTCCTGGTAGCTGCACTGCTGTATGTGCAGGACACAATGCTACAGACTGTAGCACAGCTGATATCAAAGTGTTGGCCTCACAGCTCCTTTACAACGTTAAAAATTACTGAGAACCTCAAAGAGCTTATGTTTGTATAGATGTATATACCTCTTCATATTTCCTATCTTTCAAATTAAAACCAAAATATTTTTAAAAGCACAAAAACACATTACACCATATTTCCCATATTTAAAACTAAAAAACCCAAAAAACACAAAACACAAATACAGATTATATTATCAGTCAGTTCAGTGAGGTCTTCACACCTCACGTAGCATCTGAGAAACTCCTCTGTACATGTGTGACAGAAACGGTGAGAATTCAAAAGGCAACTTAGTATGAAAGTAGTTTTGCACTATTCTTTAAAATGCTGTCAAGCACCGCGAGGCACCCCCACCTGATACACTGAGAACCGCTGCTACACTATACACTAAAGGAATGGTAATGAGTACTGGCTATATGCCAGAATACGCTATGACCTACTCATATGGTGTCCTCATTAGATTTTCGATAGCTTGGAAAATATTTTCATTTAATATAGCCAATTGATGCTTAAAGAGGTAAAAGTCATTCGTCTAAGGTAAGTTTTAGTTAGAAGAAAAAATAGGATTCAAAGTCAGATCAATCTGCATGCAGGATCCATTTTTCCCTGTACGTCACAATTTTACCCAATTCCATTTATTCAAATAGTAATTATCTATAGATAACTATGAGAACTGCATTGGAAAAGATGTGGATATCTATGATCTCTAAGTTTTCTTCCATGTGTATTCTTCTTGTTCTTATATATGTGTAATATATATATATATAATAGCTGGGTAGAAAAATCAAGCAAATAACTAGGCATCTACAAATGATATCCTTAGTTTTGTCTAATTAATGTGAGTTTACATGTGAGAAGAATTTCTTTGATAATTTTTTTCAAATTTAATTTACTTTTGTGATATAAACTCATTTTTGATACAGCTATACGTCACAACCCCCAAACTGAAAATCCGCAGTATGTGTGTGTAGTTTAAAAATTTAATTGAGGAAAACAAGTTTAAAATTTCCTCTAAAATATTGATATTAACACCATATATTAATATTAATAGGACATACCACATACAAACAAAAATGTCTGTTTAAAACAATATCCAATAGAGCTTGTTTTTACCTGGTTTGTCTACTCTTAGTACTAGAACCTTAATTTGTGGATATCAATTTAGAAAAATGATAGTCAATGGTTATTATTGCTGTATCAAAAATTTATAAAACTATTAAGATTTACTTACGAGGGCAACACCCATCACCTCTGTAAACATACATTTACTGAATATCTACTATATGATATACATATTCTGAAGATTTACTGGTGAGCAAAATCAATACAACAGTTCACCTCACAAAACACAGCCTAGTTGAAGAGACAGACATTAAACTTATGATGACAAAAATTACTACATAATTATTATAGCATTTGCATGCTCTTAGACACACACTCTGGAATGAGAATCATACATTTTTACTATATATAGAATTTATATATTATGACATATACCATATTGTAACTAAAATCCAAGGAGGTCATGCTATCAATTTTGCATTCTTGTAAGGCTTGATATGAGAGATGATAATAAGCGTTAGCCAGACATTTGTTTTTGTTTGTCTTTATTTTAATTTTTGTTGTTCACTTTTCTGCTAGTATCCTGCTTTATTATTCATGGTACTTTCTCCCCCATTCCTATCAGAGAGTTCCTTGAAACATGGTTTATATTTTTAGTTTTAGAATTACTCACTTTTGGATCTTGGATTAAAACCCTGATCCAGAACAAAGGTTCATGCAGGCTAAATTGCACAGATGAAAAAGCAAAGGATTGGAGTCAGAGAAATCTCCACCACGTTCTACGTTTCTGTCTGTTAATACATTTAATAGTTCTGACTCCCAGTGTCTTGTAAAGCTATCATTCATCATTGACATACATTAGCATACATTCCAAAACGACAAATGGAATTTCGAATCATAAATTACATTTCTAACATGTAATGCTGATGTGATCTTAAAGTTTCTGAAATTATTGAAAAATTGTGACAGTGCATGATAGTAAATGGACTGCCATTAGTCAGAACCTTTTACTAATATCTATTCATTTCTCTATTTAAGACCGTATCGAGTTCAGATTTCTCATATACAGAGAATTTACAATTTCCCTAAGATATATTAATAATATTACCAATGATGATTTATTTAATCCTTAACTAACTTCATGTAATATATCAAGCATGTTTGCAGGGACTTCATTTTGAGAGATGACATCAGGAAGAAGTTTTGGGGGCCAGGGAAGAATGCCATGGAAGGAAAGAGATAAATCCAAGGATTCATTGTCAATATGGGAACCCCTGTAGACAACTAGCACTCAGACTCCCTGGAGGCCTTCTGAGATGCAGTATGGAACACACTCCAGGTATGAAAGAGCAGGTACTTATTTGTGGGTTCTCATGTCACCTTTCAACTACCTTGCCTTCTCAGATTTGCCCATGATAGAATGGATGAGCAGACTCCTGCAGGCAAAATTCCAGCTGGAGAGAGAGGAACCCTGGCAGGAAGTGAGCTGAGTGTGTCACTGAGGCTAAGCTGAGGTTCTGTCAGTTTCCCTCCACCCACAGCTTGCTGCCGTGGCAACAGTAGAGTCACGGGGCTCATCAAAAGGATGTGAAGTGGGCCCAAGAGATTTCGGATTCAGTAGAGGTTGGGTCAGGTTGGCATCTAGGCTAAATTAAAATGGAATCCAAGTTGTCTGATCCCTGCTCTTAAATCTGTCTGCAATGCCAGGGATAAAAGCTTATACTGGTAATAAACTAGACCTCTAGTCTATCCTGAACAGTCTTCCAAATTCTCCTTTACTTCACACTGCCTGCTGGGTTAGGCTGAAAAATATTATTTCGGTTTCCCATCTTGGTGGAAACACCTTCCTCTTAATGAGGGCCAGAGCTGAGAATTAAGATGAAACACTGGTAATCTCTTTTGGCATAGGTGTTCATGGAGTTTGTGAGAACACTTTCATTTGTAGTATCAAGTAATTCATACTAAGTCTTATGGAGAGGCGAGCAAAAATGTTTGCTGCTAGAAAAATGAGTTCCTTTTTCACCACACTGGCAATGGAAGTGTAACTACTTTTAACAGTCAAGAAATTGTTTGCATTCACAGTCTGATTAATAATGAGGAGCTCATCTCATATGCTGACTACATATTGAAAATTTAAACATTTCTGTTAATTTTCCTTAAAACGTGTGAAGATTTTTGTATTTGTTTAAAAGAATAATTATTCCTAAACTGTGAAGATTTTGATGTCAAGAAATTTAACACTGTACTTATTATTAAATTTAATGCATTTTAAAATCCATACGCTTATTTCCATTTTGTATTTGTTGTCTTGGCTCAGGGCCTTCCTACACTATGTTTTCTATGCTTGGAACACTTTCTCCAGCAAAAACTTCTACCTGGTAATTACTTCTCCTCATTCATGTTTCAACTCGGGGAAGATTTCTGACAAACTTGCCCATAGCACCAATAGAGACAAATTCTTCCCTGTATTGTTCTTTATTGTAAATAAGCATTAGCTCTTACATTTTTGTTTAATATCTGTTTCACCTACCCATATAAATTCCATGAGAGCCCTATGTATTCAGTTCTAAGCATAGTGCCTAAGATTTCTTGTTAAGTATTTGTTGAATCCAATAATTCAACATATTAAAAAATACAAAAGTATGACTTATCTTTAAGTACTTAATTTTAATTCATTTTATGAAATCAAAGTGATACACATCTATAGTATGTACGAAGACACAATAGACAGCTCAAGACACTTTCTACATATTCTTTATTTATTATGTAGTACATGTATTTATGTTAGTTGTTATAGTATTTATGTTTGCCATATGGTGTCACTCACTGCTACAATTCATTTGGTTTTAAACTTGATAAAATAGAATGGTATGTGATAGGGTGACAAAACAATTATGTTTCTCATACTTGTACTTCATTTTTACCAAGTGTTATAGGGCGATGTCATCCTCAAGTAAACACTGAGCTCACTGAAAACTAGGAATGGGTGACAGGAGTCTACCTATAGATTGCAGAGACCCACAATTAAAGCCGCATGTATCGCTGGTGATCATTAATTATAAACATGACATTCTGGAGGTCAATATAGATTGAACCACACTTGACAATCTGTTTAGGCTGAGACAATGACATTTAAATTAAAGTCTATACTTGAAATACCACATGACAAAGCATCATTCATATGTGGTATATCAGGTCTTCTAAGGTGACTCTAGTGATTCCTGGGTAGAGCTGCATAAAAGATCACTAGCTATCAGTTCTGAAGACAGTACCAGTGATGTGTGGCTCCTGAGGAAAGTAACATTTCTGGGTTCCAATTTCTTATGCATGAAAAGAAAACAAGTTAATAGTTCTTACCATCTAGGCTGATTCTGAGGCTTAAATTAGTTAATATTTATACAGTCCTTAGAACTACTCCGACTACTAAGTACTATATGTTACACTAAATAGTATGTGAAAGAGGTATCTTTTTCAGAAGCAAAATATTACGAAGATATTTATAAACCACGGCGCACCCATCAGAAGAGAGGGCTGGTGTCCTTGCCAGAGGTCACCAGATCCTCTGAACAGCTGCGTTTAACACATCGCAAGGGAAATCGGCCTGGGAAGTAAACGAGCAAGTATTGGGGGATTACTTACACCTGTATTGGGGGATTATTTCCACCTGTGTTGGGGGATTATTTACACCTGTGTCAGACAAAGTACAGGAAGGGTCTGCACTTCCCAATGTTACTAATTTTTATTTTCCCTCCCTCACCTCCCTAGAACACTTCTACTTCATAGTCATTGAGTCAATTTTCGAAGGTAGATCAAGCTATAGTTTGAGAAATCTTGAAATGGATATCCAAGACTATTCCCGTAAACAGCTTTAAATTAAAAGATTATACAGAAATGGAATGAGAGAGGAGAGGGATTAAAGTATTATTTTAAAAAGAGCATAGTTGTCAGTCAAGCCCTGTATCTAATAAGTTAATGGTGTAGAAATACTGTTGTCATATATTGTTTAAAAAATGATGTTTCTTTTTCTTTAGTCTTCACCTCATAGCTAAAATTTTTCTAATGAATTGAACGGGAATTTCCCATTTTACCAAAGACAACAAAGATACCAATCACAAATGGAATATGCACTCACACCAGAAGACAAAACTGTCACAGATCCGCCAAGAGGATGCCCCATACAAGGTCCCACACAAATGCTTCGCCAATGCAAAGGGTCCTCGACGTCAGACACATGTTAGAACCAACTGGCAACATGCCCAAATGACACTCCGTGCTCACAAATGGTCCTCAACAGTAGACACACGTCAGAACCAACTGGCAACATGCCCAAATGACACTCTGTGCTCACAAATGGTCCTCAACAGTAGACACACGCCAGAACCAACTGGAAAAATGCCCATAGGACACTCAGAGCTCACAAAGGGTCCTCATGGTCAGACACGCATCAGAACGTCTAGTGCTCAAAAGAGAAGTTAGCACGGGCGCACGCCGGTGCACTTACTCAGTCCTGGAGCTCCTCAGCTTCTCCACACGCGTGTTTCCGTTCCACCAAGAAAAAGTGTCAGTTGGCAGCCAGTGCCGAGCAGGGAGGATCCTCGAAACAAATGGTTTCGGCAGCTGCTAGGAACGTCCGCGCAAATCCCACTCCAGAGGCCGCGAGCCGCGAGCAGCCGGCTCCCAGCAGCCATCCCAGCGCATCGTCATGGCCGCAGCTCTGCTCGGAAAACCCGGGAGCCAGATATCGCGAGAGCGCAGCTGCACTTTCGGCGCCAAAACCTGTAACCGGAAGTGGCGTCCGGCTGCTCGCCGCTCTGCAGCCAATAAAGAGGTAAGGATGGTGGAAAGGAAAGTTTGCTTCATTTCAGAAGCCAGCAAGTGGAGGGGGGGCGCGGTGGGGGGAGGGGAGGGCAGACTTCTGTCCAAAGGCCAGCTCTCCACCTTGACGATCAGGGGGCAAGAGCTTTTGTAGACAGAGGGAGGAAGCTACATGCGGAGACAGCACAGGCAGCTCCGACAGTCACCTCGAGATTGTTCATGCGGTGGTCTGATCATTGTCGCTTGATTGTTTTAAGCACAGTTAATCTTCAGTTGCAGAGACAGTTTGTTCCCATGTTTTTGAGGCCAGGTCTCAGAATTCTGGAGGCTTATGTCATGGCTACAGTCTGGTCATCATGTAGTTAACTTCTTCCACCTGGTGGGGCTTTAATATCTATAGGACAGCTCACAGGATATGGCTCAGAATATTACCTAGAGCCCTTGAGGAGGAACTAAATGTCCTTGACTTTGCTTAATGACTACACTATTATTATTTAGTCTTGTTGGACTGTTTTCCTTTGTTTCTGCATTTTCTCCCTTCTTGGATTAAATTTAGTCTTTGGCTAAGGTTTTTCCACAGACAAAAGGCAGGCTGAGGACATGGGGGACAAGGACCGCAGGGTCCTGCTCCATTTCATTATGAGAAATGAAATTCCCTATATAATCTTATCTGATGAGATGAAAGTGATTTTGCCAGTTGCCTTTCTCAAATCTAATTTTCTGAAAGAGGATTTTGTTCACTTATATTTTGTTTGAATAAATACCTATTTGAAACTGTCCCAAGTGGGAACTTGGTTTATAAGCTATGTTAAGGCAGAGAGAATGCTCTTCGGCGCTCGAGGGAGAGTGTGTTTTAAAACTGTCTCAAAAAACCACACAAGTCAATGTAGCCAAAAGCACTAATCAGTAGTCCAGAAATTGGCTCGAAGGTTGTCTAGGAAAGAGATCAACCTCTCTGGAAAGCAATCATAGCAGGCAAACTAATCTGGGGAAGACAGGGAGAATTAGGAAAAAGAAAGATACTTGAAATGTATTTGTTTTCACCAAGAGGAATAGTCAACGACCTTCAGGAGCAGTGACAGTGGTAATAACAATGGTATTTATCATTTATCTTTAATTAAAGGTGAGAAAGCAGAGACACTGCACAGATATCATTCTTTAAAATCAGACAGATATTAAATAGCAGAGTGAAGATTCAAACCCATGCTACCTCCACCGCTTTTAAGCAATACTGTATTCAAAAAGTAGAGGGAGGGCTTCCCTGGTGGCGCAGTGGTTGGGAGTCCGCCTGCCGATGCAGGGGGCATGGGTTCGTGCCCTGGTCCGGGAAGATCCCACATGCCGCGGAGCAGCTGGGCCCGTGAGCCATGGCCGCTGAGCCTGCGCGTCCGGAGCCTGTGCTCCGCAACGGGAGAGGCCACCGCAGTGAGAGGCCCGCGTACCGCAAAAAAAAAAAAAAAAAAAAAATGTAGGTGGAGAGATTCTCAACAGACACACTTCATCAATAGGGACAGGAGGACTGTAGGAAAAATAGGTATCATGTTGGTAAGCCTTATGTCCGGTAATAGTAAATTCCGATATTGACCTGCCAATGCTTCTGTTTTATCTGTGATGTAGAGGTGTTTTTTTTTTTTTTTTTTGTCTGTCTGCATTAGGTCTTGGTTGCCGCGCATGGGCGTTCTCTAGTTGCGGCAAGCAGGAGCTATTCTTTGTTGCGGTGCGCAGGATTTTCATTGCAGTGGCTTCTCTTGTTGCAGAACACAGGCTCTAGGCGCACGGGCTTAGTTGCTCCGCAGCATGTGGACACGTGGGATCATGCCAGACCAGGGCTCGAACCTGTGTCCCCTGCATTGGCAAGTGGATTCTTAACCACTGCGCCACCAGGGAAGTCCTTGTGGTATAGTTTTTTAAGCATCTGCTAAGAGTGGGGATACGCTGGAAACCATGGATTAATAGTTGATATATTCAGCCCAGTTTTATGATTTCTCTTTAGCAGCACTTCGTTGAAACCTTCTTAACATGGAAAGGGTAGACACCTGGACTCAATATAGATATGAGCTTTTGACCCAAGCACCATGGTGGAAGGAAAACATAGAGGTAATTTGACAGAATCTGATTCCATGTTGGATTGAAAAATGAAATTGGATGGCCAGGAACGTGAATGAAAAAAGTGGCTAATATGGTAAGAAATTAAAGTGTAATTGGACTAGAAGTGCCAGTTTGTTTATGGAACAGGTATCCTGGGACTAATACTCCTAAGGGACTTTGAAAATAAAGGTGCCCACAGAGAACAGATAGTTGGAAACACTTGTAGGTCTAGGTTACTAGGTCTACAAGTTCCAAAGTGTGACCATGATAATGTGTGGATACATTTCAGTTCAGGGACAGGTCACAGGAGAAGAGGATGCCAAGAAATTGAGAGGCTAGACCTTTGAAAGTGTCATGGGCATGAATGTTAAATCTCCTGAAATGAAAAATAACTGGATAGTGAGAAAAATGGAGACATTGGTATTAACAGTATCTATCAGTGAGTGACGGAAAGAGACCTCAACTTTGAGAAATGACATTAAATTGGAGTAAGTAGATAATAGGTTTAAATAAAGTGACAAAGGGGTGCAGACAATGGGGTTTGTGAGTTCATTAACTTTTAGTGGATCCACAGAGAAAAAAGACTCACAAGATATGAGCAGTGTTTAGAGTAGAATGTATAAAATTCAGTAATGTTACGTGATGTATTAGGAAAGAAAGAGCCCAAGATGGCTCAGGGATATACGTTTATGTATAGCTGATTCACTGTGTTATAAAGCAGAAACTAACACACCATTGTAAAGCAATTATACTCCAATAAAGATGTTAAAAAAAAAAAAAAGAAAGGTGACCTTGTCAAACTATTTGGGCTCTTTTGTTCTTTTTCATTTGGACATTGGGAAAGGATTCACCAATATATTATTAGCAAATGTACTGCTGTCACCATTGGGTTGAACATTTCTTCTCCGAGTCAGAAATTACCTGGCTGAGGTGCTGTCACTGTATTCATAGGAACACAGAGCTGAACAATTATTGTCTTCCCCAATCGACTGCTAGTTCATAAATAGCAGAGATTTGAGTGTTCTCATTTTTTAAAAATAATAAAACCTGCACTTTGCTTGACCAGGGGAGAGTGAAGTAAATATTTTGAATGAATGAATGAATGAATGAATGGGAAGTTTGTTCATCATGCCCTCCTCATTTTAGCAATGACTACCAAATGGTACGGCAATGCCGTACCAAAACTAATTGGATGATATAGGATATAAGGTTAGTATGGAAATAGCTTCATTCAATAGGATATAAGTTATATCAAAAATTAAAATATTTTGTATTTTAGGTCTTGTGGCCAAAATATTAATTCTAGATGAATTTTCATTACCACAGGGTACTGAGAGAATAAAAAAACAAAACTTGTCATTCAAGATTTTCAGAGGATGCCTATGTCTCTCTGGCTATGATTACAAAAAAAAAAAAAAAATCTCAACGGGAGAAACACTTCTTTCCTTGAAGTCCCAAATAGCTGAGACTTCAAAGTTCATTCTGTCCTCAGGCTTCTCAAAGCCCATATCCACTAGAAACTTGTGTAAAAAAAGAAAAAAGACAGAACTCTAATTTGTATCAATGTTAAGTACTTTGATATATTACCTTCAAATCACATTTCCTTTTTAAGGGAGAAAAGTCAGAGAAAAATCAAATAGGCACCTTAAAGAAGGGGTTATTAAGAAAAAATAAAATAAAGAGAGTGAGTAACAGTAGATCAAAACTGCTGCGGGACGTTCCATTTGTATTCCAGTGGATTCCTTAAAGGAGCCTTTGTGAACAGACGACTGACATAGATTTGCATTTAATTTCCTTGCAGGAACAGAAAATCCTAAACCATCAGTTACTTTAGAGCACAGTGATTGATCAGTTAATAATTCAATTCACAAAGACAAGACATAATCTTAGTTCATTGGAATACTTGATGAACAGTCAAAATATTTTTTTTCCAACAGATTTTTAAATGTCATTGCCAATGATTCACACGTTGCAGGGCTAAAGGGCTTTAGCATGGATATTCCAGGGAGCAGTTAGGATGTGACAGCTGGAACAACAACAATCTTCTTTTGACAAAAAAAAAAAAACATTTTGACATAAAGAGATAATCTACATTAACTAGAGATCTGATGAGTTAACAAAATAATAACATACATAAATAGTCACGGGGAATTCTAGAACAGTTGCATGCGTTGATTTGTAGGACCTTTACCATGAATGCCCTATTTCTTATCACCCTTGAGGGTAAAGGACAGAGCACTTTGCAGAAAAGTCTTCCACACCTGGCAACTGCTAGTTGAGGTCTCTTAATGGAAATCATTCTTAGGAGATGTTTTATTGAAGGTACATTTTCTCTTTGGCCATTTCTTCCATTATTTACATGCACTTATATCTCAAGTTTGATTCCTGGCTTCTCTTAATTTGACTCCTTTTCCTTTCTTTCCTTTCTTTCTCTTTACCTTTTATTTTCTCTTTCTTCTACTTCCTTAAGATTTATCAGTATAAATTTCAGGGTTAAGTGGTAGTCGTTATTCTCCTTGAGACATTCAAGGAGTTTAATTATTTTTCTTATCAACAACAATGCTAAACTAAAACCTTCAGGTTAGCTAAGGTGCCATATTGGAAGCAATCAATCTGCTGAACACAGTAATACACCAACATTTTTAAGGGTTCTTTTACTTTCAGTAGGACTCTCCCACCACCCTTCCCACCACCGTGAATGCAACATCTTCAAACTCTGTTCTACTTTCTAGTACTGTGATGAGCTTAAACAACCCTTAAACCTGGTGCATCATCTGAGGTTAAATACATATACTCATTAAGTCACTTTTTAAAACTTATGCCAGAAAAAAATTTATAGGCCTTCATTAAGCTTACTTTCTAATGTGAGGAAGTGGCAAAAAACACATGAACAGAAGTATAAAAATAAATGCAAATGTAATTTGCTGTAATTTTTTAAAAATAGGTGTAATTAAAAAAAAAAAAAACAGAGTGGGGGACCCTTTCTGGAAATTATAAAATTTCCTCTGGGAAGGAATGGCATCCAAGCCAAGCCTTGTCTTTTTTTTTTTTTTTTTTTTTTGCGGTACGCGGACTTCTCACTGTTGTGGCCTCTCCCGTTGCGGAGCACAGGCTCCGGACGCGCAGGCCCAGCAGCCATGGCTCATGGGCCCAGCCGCCCCACGGCACGTGGGATCCTCCCAGACCGGGGCATGAACCCGCGCCCCCCGCATTGTCAGGCGGACTCCCAACCACTGCGCCACCAGGGAAGCCCAAGCCTTGTCTTTTAATATTATGAATGTTTATGTCTAGAATAGGATTCTTTGAAAACCATCCAAGGTCTAAATTAGACAATTTATAAGACACTTTGGTAATCATTTATGCTTCTGAAAATCCAGTATATTTATATGCTACTTTAACTTAATTATTTGAGCACAACAAACTTGCAGTTGAGATCACCTAATTGACATGCATATTTTATAGCTATTCCTTCAATGAGTTTACAGAATAATTTGTACTGACTGCAAAGAATTTATAATATACAACCCATCAAACATTTTATCTAAGTATAAATGAAAACATAAGTCATAGTTTAGTATGGTTTCAGACACATTTTCTATTATAATATAATAAAATCACTCATGAAGGAAACCACCAATTTTTATGGATTCTGATTTTTTAATGATTTCTTCAGCCTAAAAGAAAAAACAAAAGATCATAGAATAGCATGAGAAATATTTAGTTTTGAAGAGGCACAAATACAAGTCTCCAAACTACATTATGAAAAAATAAATACATATAGAACTATGGCATAGAATGATTGTCTTAGAGACAGTTATTCCAATCCTGAAGTACAATGATGTGAAGGAAAAACAGAGAAAATATATCACAAAGTTACTTGAAAGAAAACTTACAGTACAAGGGAAAATAGAGTAATTTGTATTTTACTTGTATTTTTATGGCAAATTGGGTGTGAGAATACTGGAACGGCAGTGCTAGGAATAATTGCAGATCACACAGGTGGATGAATGGTTAGATCCCACTAGGCTGAGTTTATTCATCGCATTCTCTATAGTATCCAACTTAAATAGATACAAAGTAGAACTTTGAATATCTTCATCAGTATACAATTGTGAAGGCCCAGGAATATAAAAATCTTTAAGCAGTAGGTTGCTTTCTTCTCTGAGACCCTTTGGCAGTGTAAGGAGGACAAGTTAAGGAATATCCTTGCCCCTGCAACAGTGGGAGTGTGTAGGGAAAATGTTATTTATTTTTACTATTTTTCAAATTAATGTTTCCTTAGACGTCATGTATGGAAATAACTGATTTACTGAGCAAAGTGCTAAAGGCTTGTCATATGTCGACCCATTTAATCTGCAAAAGAACCCTGTGAAAGAGTAGGACTTCTATACTTTTCATTAGAGTGGGGCGCTTTGGCAGAGCCTAAAGGAGATAGTGTGGTTGGGAGAAGAAAGCTATGCCTAGGCATTTCACATCCGTTATAGATCAGCCTCTATATACTGAATCCTTAAGTTCTGGGAAGAAGCTACGACTAACTCCATATTTAAATGTGGACATTGAAACACTTTCCTCTCAGCTACATCTTCCTCCAAAGGTCAGATTTTGGTTTTCCTGTTACAAGTCCATGCTGTCCCAATACAGAGGAAGATACAAGAAAGGCATTTTTGTTGGTTATGAGTCAGTTAGATTGATAAATTCACTTAAAAGGGGGAAATGGAGATTATCAAAGTGAAAAATTGAACCAATCTGTAATTTTAATGTTTTTAATTTAGCCAACCGCATTCTGTGTATATCTGTGTGCACAGCCAAACTATTTTTAAATGCTAATGTATTTTTAGAAAATCAATTAAAAAAAAAGTCTAAAATATTTTTTCCCCTTTTTTCTTTTTTTTTTTTGTTTCATTTTAATTCTTAGGTTTGAGGAACTATGTAGCTTTTCCTGTACGGAAAGAACCTAAATAGTTTTCCAAGCAAATTGTCCCACCTTTTGGGGCAAGTACAGTTTTACCCACTTGCTATTTACTGATCAGATATGTAAATGTACTGGAAGACTATTTTGTGGTTGGTGCTAGAATTTATTCTACAAATTAGGAAATTAAACACCTTTATCATTCTTCTGGTCATTGGAAGTGCAATATTTCTGTGCTCTCCCTAAATAAAATAAGAAAGAGGAAGAAAGGAAGGAAGGAAAGAAAGAAGGAAGGAAGAAATGAAAGAAGAAAGGACAGGAAAGGAAAGAAAAAAATCAAAAAATAATAATACAGAGAAGAGTTTACTATTTTCTGCTTAGTTTTTTTTCTTTGAGAGTACAATGATTAATTAATTCTAGTAGTCACCTGGTAACTGCTAATACTGGGACTGCTCAAGAAGGCAAATGCTAGAGTTACCAAAAGCAATCTGGAAGGGCCTGCCCCGGTGGCGCAGTGGTTGAGAGTCCGCCTGCCGATGCAGGAGACACGGGTTCGTGCCCCGGTCCGGGAAGATCCCACGTGCCGCAGAGCAGCTGGGCCCGTGAGCCATGGCCACTGAGCCTGCGCGTCCGGAGCCTGTGCTCCGCAACGGGAGAGGCCACAACAGTGAGAGGCCCGCGTACCTCAAAAAAAAAAAAAAAAGCAATCTGGAAATCAGTATCTTTGTCATATATGTAGAAAATATATTAGCTGGCCAACGGCAGAATATATGTAAAAGTACTGAGGATTAAAACCTTCCCACATTTATGGAGCGATGTTTTTTTGAGAAAAAGAGGCTCTATATCTGAAATCAACCAATGCTTATGCAGAAGAAAACCAAGGATCTTTCTTTTATTACTTTGCAATGACATATAAGCTCAGGTTAGTTTTGAAGTTCTGGAGTTCTTTATTTTTTAATCAATATCTAATCCAACAAAATTAAAAGCACCAGTTATTATAAGCATAAAATCGATGGATTAAGCCTAGTTGCCTAATAATTACGTATACTGAACACATCACTGGACACTACAATTAGAGCTTGACACTGGGCTCACATTTGTGGATTATTGTTGTAAAAGGCTAATTCTTTCTTCAGATAAATAAGCAGTTCTCTTATGGAAGGATCCACACGTAAAGAAGTAATACGTACACGTAGACCCAATCCTGGTATAAATTTATTTAAAATCAATCAAATTGAATAAGTCACAATTTGGTCAAACTGCATGTCAAATTCCTGTTCTTTTGATCCAATATGCAGAAAGTAATCTGGAAAAAAAAACTAGAAAGAAACAAATTTGAAACATGTTTTATGAGAAAATAGTTAACAA
This sequence comes from Grampus griseus, assembly GCF_964374135.1. Taxonomy (NCBI): domain Eukaryota; kingdom Metazoa; phylum Chordata; class Mammalia; order Artiodactyla; family Delphinidae; genus Grampus; species Grampus griseus. The sequence continues at coordinate 82,910,995 of NC_139006.1, read as the reverse complement.
TGACAAAATGATTAACAGTGTTAAACTGAAGCTTTATCTTAGTCTTAACATTTTATTTAAAATTAAAAAATACATATATAACCTGAAATTCCCAACTGTTCTATCCCTAAAAGTTTTATAGAAAAAAGATACAGCTAATAGAGTCCAAAGCCTTACCTGCCTGACCATAGGAAATTCATCTTCCTTGTTGAATCATTCTCCATCCTGAGAATTTCTGAACATGCCAGAGTGTTTCTGCAAATCTATCCTAATTGTCCCGTCACCCTTAATTGAAAATAGTTTTCCTGTGCATTCTGCACAGTTTCTGTCTCAAAACAATAGCTGTAGATCTATCCCCAGATACTTTTCCCGAGTGTGCATGCAAGTTGTTTCTTTAATTATCCACAGCACAGCCAACATAAGGCTACACTAACCAGAAAAATGTGAAAGATGATGTGAAAGTAACGCAAGATCATTATGATCTCAGGTGGCCTCTGCCTGCAGCGGCTAGATGCAGGGTTTCGGTTCCCTGGCCAGAGATTGAAGTCAGGCTGCAGTAGTGAAAGGGCTGAATCCTGGCCACCAGACTACCAGGGAGAAGTGGCCAGTGACAAGACCCTGGCCCGTCAGCTGTGTAGAAGTGAATTTCCACATAGAGACGGAAAGTAGTGAAACAAGTAAAGTGTTTATTAGTAGGAAAAGCATACAGATACGTGTGGATAGACACAAGGGTGGGCTCAGAGAGAGAGATGCACACTCTTGGGAGTTTGAATCACTTACATGGCGCATTTCTTCTGGGTTTCCTTTGGCCAATCACCTTGCTTTGCCTGATTCTGAGTCCGTTTTTGGTTTATCTCAGGGTCCTCCTGGGTGTGTGCGCATCTCTTAGCCAAGATGGATTCTAGCAAAGAGGCCTATGAGTAGGTCGCCATCACTTCCTACAAGGTGATGCCCCCTCCTTTTTGACCTTCAAGAAGCCTTTCTGCGTGTGTGTAGTCAGGAAGATCTCCCTGACCTCGAGAACAAGGAATATGTGGTCTTTTGTCTCTTATCTGGCCAGGGCTCAGCTCTTCTCTCACTTCTGCTGTTTTGGAGTTTCTGTCCACAGGGGACGAGTCTAGCTGCTCAGACTGGGGCCCATCTATCTCCTGCCTCAATTACAGTGATTTAAAACTGAATTAAAAAAACAATTATTTTGGTTTTTAACGTAGATCGAGCCAGCAAATTTTATCATCTTGGCTTAAGCAGATAGAACATGTGACAAACATTATAAAACAACTCTTTTCAGACATTGGACCACAGACTACGCAGACCTGTGACCCCTGACAGGAGAAACACGTAAGATGAATCATGATTGTCCCAGCTTTTGTTGGGAAGTAGTCAAAAATCAGCCTGGGAGTGGATATGCAAACATATCCTGGCAGTAATGTTGAGTCTAGGAAAGAACATTTGGAGTTGGAAGAGGTCAAATTGATTAGAATTTGTGGGACAGAATGTCAGAAAGAAGCGAGCTATAGAGAGAGACAGAGATAGAAAGAGACAGAGTTCTGCAAAGGGGCACCTCCATTGTTGAACAAATACTTCTTGCACATGAGTGACAGAAAAATACCGAGGCTCAGGAAATAACAATCGGAATTCAGCCGACTGAATTATTTTTGGAATTCACACATAGCTAGGATTAGTTCCTATTCAAACCACTCGAAATGGAAAAAAGAAAAATTTAAAAAGCGTGCAATGGTTGGACCCTCAGGTAGGGTCCTCCAAGTATATCATCTTAGGAGCAGAGCTAACCTGTCATTTGAATAAAGTTCTGAATGCCCTAATAAAGCATAAAGTGAAATTTGAAAGGATAAAAACGGATCTCGTGTAACCTAAGTGTGAGCCAAAGCAAAGCCCCGAATACTCAAAGGCATACGAGGAAATCCAGCACCAACAACACACAAAATGTCTGTAGCTGTTGCTGCTTCTCACAGCAGTTGTTTTTCTGATGTTTATTTTGCTTCTAAAAGTAATTCTGTAAGTCTATGGTCGTTTTCACCCACGGTGACCGAAGGCTCTGATCAGTTAACTTCATGGTCAGATAATAATTGAAGTTTCCCTTAAATGCTTAGAAACGGTAAATCTTGCAGGGTAAGCTGAGGGCCTCTTGTGCGTGTCTGGGCTGCACAGTCAAGGCTGAGACAGGCAGGGCCCACCTCCCTCCCCCTCAGCCTTATTTCCCGGTGCCCAGAGCCTCAAAACAACCCAGAGGAGCTGAAGAGACAAAAGTCATCAGGAAGACAGAGAATATTAAATGGGAATTTAGCTCACTTTCCTAGCCTCTTAAATGGGAAAGACAATCTTTTAAAATCTCTGTAACTGCAACTGGTGTCAGCTGTTCCCTAATCCTCTTCCACCCACACCTCTCTTTTCTTTCTTTCTTTTTTTTTTTCCCGTACGCGGGCCTCTCACTGCTGCGGCCTCTCCCATTGCAGAGCTCAGGCTCCGACGCGCAGGCTCAGCGGCCATGGCTCACGGGCCCAGCTGGTCCGCGGCATGTGGGATCTTCCCGGACCGGGGCACGAACCCGCGTCCCCTGCATCGGCAGGCGGACTCTCAACCACTGCGCCACCAGGGAAGCCCCCAGCTCTCTTTTCAGTCTTCACCCCACCCCCAGTCCTCCTCATATATGCACACCCACCTCCATCAAAGCACTAGCAAGAAACTGTAGATTCCATATCAAGATGAAATTAAGAGAGAATTTTATCTTAAAACCAGCGACCATTATTTGAAATATCTCCTCTGGACATTTCTACAGTGTCTCTAATTATGGAACTGCCTGGGAAGACACCCCCTTTCCCCTTCTGCTGCAGCTCAGTTTCTTTCCCCTCCCCTCCCCCTCCCCTCCCCCTCCCCTCCCCCTCCCCTCCCCCTCCCCTCCCCCTTCTTCTTCCCTCCCCTCTTATCCACCCCCCTTCCCATCCCCTACCCTCTCTTCAATCAGCCTGCCAATCACTCCCGATGCAAGGCAAAAGGTCCCAAATTTAAAAGGAGAGAACAGTTTTTTCCCTCTTATTATTATATCTGTACAACTCCTATATTTTTGCTATCTCTGAAAAAAAAAAATTAGAAGGTAGCTAAGTCTTCCTGTTAACTTTCAGCTCTTCAACTCAACTTCTTTCTGGGCACAGAATCAATTTTCCTCATCCCTTGGTCCTTCTCCAAAGGAAAGCACTAACTCCAGTGTCTCCAATTTTACCATCTAACATTTTTTCCAGCAAGTGGACTCCTTGGAAATATAAGAGAAATGTCAGTAGAAAAACAAAAGAAAAAACAGCCAGAAAAGAGGATTTAGGACCTTCCTAGGTCTTTTCTCAGCAGGTACCCAGCCCAGGAAAACATCTACATTTGACTGTTTTAGCACCTTTGTGGTTATCTCATTTCTTATCCTATCTTTTAAACTTTTTGGTTAGGCTAGTGTTTGTTCCAACTTTTATCCATTACTTTCGGCTGTAACAACTTTAAACACATTGTGCGTCTTTAGCAAACACCCTCTCAGTAAGAAAATATTAACTCAGGGAGATCTTTGCATAAGGTCAAATAAAGATGGGTTTTTCAAGTTGGGTCTTCCAGGGAAGCAGTAGAAAGGTAAAATCATAATAATTCTTTGGAAATGAGGCTTTCTAACTGCACCAGCTCCACATTGCCCCCTAGATACCAGGAAAGTTAGGCTAATTTTTAAGACTACTGCTGACCTGGAGATGGAGGTTGAGATTAAGGGAAGTTAAAATGCCCCAAAGCTCCCTGTTCTTAAAGAGACTCAGCTCCTTGCTTGCGTAAGTGTTCTCACGTTGTTCCGTACTTTTAGTTTCCAGAGTTCTGAAAAAGTTGATTCAGGTGAATTTGTTTGCCATTTATTGTTGCTTTCATGGAGGGGTAAGCTTTCAGAGGCACTTACTTGGCCACTTTTCCTGGAATCACCCAATTTGCTTTTTTGAAGTTATTATGAAAGTGATATTCGATATATCTTTAGTTGCTTCACCTTCACTGTAAACGTTCAGTGAGTAAGAATGTATTTCTAAATTTCTACACGTTTGATATTCTCCCACGGCAGTGCACTGTTAGCACGTTTCCATCTGATTTTGCCTATTAGCAAACTATTTTAAAGAAAGCAAAAGAAAAATCTCAACAGCATTGTCCATTGGTTAGGGATGTCTTAGTGACATTAGTAGGGCTTATAAATGTTATTAACCTGAATATGGGTCATATGTAAACAAGCCTAATCCTAGTGTGCACTGAATGAACCCTGACAGAATCTAGTGGCTTTTCTGTCAAGGCAAGGTTTGGATTTTGTGAAAAGGGGATGAAATGAATGTGGTATGTTAGGTAAAAAGGCTTAGTCACTCAATTGCTCTACTCGTTGTAGTTACTTCTAATAATTGATTTATTTCCCAGTGTTGGAACCAAACGGTAAGTAATACTCCTTGCCACCTCTTAGCTCAGAGAAATTCTAACTATAAAATGTTTGAGCGCATGGAAATGAAGATATTGTATAATTTTAAAACAATAAATTTATCACAATGGAAAAAATAGCTGTTTCACTCAAATCTTGGCTTTGTTCTAATTTTTCTATATTCATGGCAGTATTTTTTAAATAATTTTATATATAATTCAGGTAGCTCATAATAAAGAATAACTTCTTCCCATAATGGTCATATATATATTTATATGTATAGCCTCAGAATAATTTTTTAAAAAACACAGTGAGTAGTTCACATATATTATTTTATTCTGGTTAGCACTCCTCCTGGAAATAAAATTTTAAAAGTTCTGCAGATGAATTATTAACGTACATGAAGAAATAAAGTCTGTTTGTGAAGATCGACCGTGCAGAGTGGCTTATGAGCCCCCAATCAATAGGAGGGAAGCCTGAGTATCCTAACATCTGTGGATGTAGGAGATTGATAGACATGGGATAAATGGTGAGTAGCAACAGCAAAGACAGAGTCAGATGGTCTTTCCTGGTGAAGGAAAATCTTTTCGTAGAAATGTCATCTGAGGAGAAAACTTTCAGATACCTTACTGAATCATCTCACAGGTAGTTTACTTACTGGCATGGCTTGATTCCAAACCATGATAAAATAGAACAGGATGAACAACTTTTAATAATTCTCCTAGAGAGATACAGAGAGTACATGTTGTTCTTCTATAACAAAACCTGAGGTACTTATTTGAAGTTCAAAACAACATTTAAATCTACCAATTTATTAATGTGACAAGCGGGAAGTTTTTCTTTTCAGATACTCCTTTTGATAAAATAAGATGAAGTTAAAGTTGGCTTCAACACAAGATTTATTTCCGTTAGCTTTATTTTTCAGTACTAAGTATTTGATAATAAAAAAAGGCAGTCTTTAAAAAATCTCCCTAAATATTTTCTCTGTCTGCCTGTCCATACATCCGCCATACATCCTTGTCAATGAATCCCTATCATTTAATTCACCCTGTTTTGTAAACATGCAACACCTGCCTTCCCCCGCCCTACATGTCTTTCCTTTCTCCCTCCTAAATCATATCTATTCTCCTATTATTTTTTTAGTCCTGTCTGCTCCACAAAACTGCTTCATTTCCCACTGCACATCACCCCTCCACTCACCTGAATTTCTACGTGTGCTCATTATTTTGTAAGAGTAAGCAGATATCCCCAGTTCCCACAGTGACATACATGAGAGTGTACCCCTCTCCTCAAACCCCAGTCCTTCCTTTGTGCTCCCACCATCAAGAGGGTGTCAGATCCTCTACTCCACCAAGGCGCTGGAAGCATCCAGAAGACGTTCACTTGTGTCAGCTCTATTTCTAACATAACTGCATTATCACACATCCCAAACTGCTTCGATTGGCCTCAGAAAATTCCACTCCAACAATTTCCAAGTAAACACACAATCTAGAATCTTGATACCAAGACACTTCCACAAGGGTTAACTCAGCCTACCAACATATTCAAGTTTGCATGACTCCAAACAAATTCTCCTCGACCCAGCCAGCTATCATAACTAATCTATTTCTCCTTTTCTCCTTCATGTCCAAATCTTTTGAATTTTTTTGTCTATGCTTACCAACTTCTGCTTGTAGATTTTTTTTTTCTAAGTCCAGAGAATTGTTTTCTCCCAGTCACACCCAAACCATTATTATAAAGGCCACCATTGATATTCCGAGATCCAAATCCAGTGTATGCAGTTAATCTGCTGGATTCCAAAATCTATGCTTGTTGTGGATTGAACTGTGACACCTGCCCCTGGCCCCCACCCAAAGATATGTTGTAGTTCTCGCCCCTGGACCCCCAGAATATGACCTTATTTGGAAATAGTGTTTTGCAGATGTAATTGGTTCAGGTGAGGCTGTGCTGGAGTAGGGCGGACTGCTGTCCTCATAAGAAGACACACCGGGAGGCAGAGATTGAGTGATGCGTTTACTAGCCAAGAAACGCTAAGGATGCCGGCAGCACGGGGAGCTAAGGGAAGGGCACGGAACAGAGTCTCCTCTAGAGACTTCAGAGAGAGCACGGCCCAGCTGCCACACTGATTTCAAACTTTTAGCCTCCAGAACTGCAAAACAATAAATTTCTGTTGTTTCAGCCAACTAGTGTGTGGTACTCTGTTACAGCAGTCCTAGGAAATTAAGACAATGCTAACCAATTTATTGGAATTAAAAATGGATAATAAACAGCTATTTTAAAAAGCAAGGCTGAATAAAAGATATATTCTCTAATACTGCCCTTTAACAAGAAATTATAATCATATATGTACTTTGAATATGTATGTAAAACTTTCTTGAATATCTATAGAAGGTTTAATTTTGGCACTGAGGCATCACAGCCTAGTTTCTAAAAATGCATAATCATAATGACAGATACCCAGATGACACACATCATCCTCATAGTAAGTCTGTGTCATATGTTATCAATAAAAGTTATAGTTATAATAAAGCAGTAAAGGATTCCTAATGAAATTGTTATATAAATATGTCTCCTATGTACTAATTTTATAGTGTATCATTTAAATTATGAAAAAATTTTACTGTGCCAAAGCCTGACTACCAAATTATTGTAAAAAGTTTTGTTTTCTCAAATTACATGGTTCAATAAAATTCCATGTGCAAAATAAATCAACTATTTGACTTATTGTTTTGGATTGCTTAGAACACATTAAAAACCAACAAATTATTAAACAATAGAAATAATTTAAACCAACAGCTTCTATGTACCATAGAGGAAAGTAAATGCACAGCTGTATGCAAATGTTATGAAAAATAACTAAATAATTCTCATTTAAGAAACTGTTGACTCAGTCTAGAAGTAAAGGTAAATTTTATATAAGCCAAAGCAGCGTACCTGTCTACTGTTATATCTGTAGGTGAAAGCTAATGTGGATATATTTGAAAGACGTAATATCAATATAAAATGCATTACATTCTTCTTGTATGGTACACACCATTATTTATTGCATCGATCCAAAGTTGACTTTGCATCATTTCATTTTTCACTTCATATCTTTCAGAAATACTGCACCATACCAGTTAACCTTGTTGCTATTAAAACTAGTTTTTAATGTAAATGCTCATAAAAACTTTATTTGTAATAGCCAAAAACTGAAGAAAACCAGTGTCCATCAACAGGTGAATGGGTAAACAAATGTAGTATATCATAGGATAGATTACTGTTAATAAAAAGCAATGAACTATCGGTACATGTAAAAACAGGGGTGAAACTCAGAATAAGTATGTTGACTGAAGGAAAACAGACACAAATGAGGACATACTCTATCATTTCATTTATAGAAAAGGCTGGAAAATGCAAGCTACTCTACAGTGTCAGAGCAGACCAGTAGTTGCCTGGGGAGCGGAGGGGAATAGCAAGGCTGCCAGAAGGAGGGATCACATGTGCATTTCGTTATCTCTCCAGGAAGCTCCCCAGAGGAATCAGGGACAAACTCATTTTGGAAAAACCTCTAAGTCATCTGAAGGCTACATGATCTGGTGTTTCCTTAAATACTTGAAGGTCTCTAATGACTAAACTAAGCTGTCAGTCAGTGTTTCCAGCAGGGAAGCAAGTTCATGCTTAGTTTTCACACAAGAAGTAGAATTGCAGGGGCATAATATGGTGCCCCTAGAAAGAAGATGTTTACAACTCCTGGGGCTTTTTAAGCAGAAAGTGCCTCAGTTCAGGAGCATAGGTTGACATCGGTTCCAAAATGACCTCCTGGCTGGCTGGTACAGCTTAGGGTCCCCAGTTCAGTTTGAAGAACTGAATCTTTGTTTCTGAAGGAATGGCTTAGGGTAGTTTGTCCTACTTGTCTTATTAGTTCAAGTCACTAGCCATTCTTCTTCCCCACAAAATGACTGAGAAGGGGAGTGTGGAAAATATCTACATCTTGATGGACATTTGCATGGGAGATGCAGGAGCTGGGACCATCCCTGGCTGTTTCTGATACATTCATCTTTATGTTAAGAAGAATGATGATCAAATTGTGGGTTGAGTCTTTCAGGGGATGGTAGACTCAGCAGCCAGTTAAATTTAAGGTGCTGGGCTTCCCTGGTGGCGCAGTGGTTGAGAGTCCGCCTGCCGATGCAGGGGACGCGGGTTCGTGCCCCGGTCTGGGAGGATCCCACATGCCGCGGAGCAGCTGGGCCCGTGAGCCATGGCCGCTGGGCCTGCGCGTCCGGAGCCTGTGCTCCGCAACGGGAGAGGCCAAAGCAGTGAGAGGCCCGCGTACCGCAAAACATAAATAAATTAAAAAAAAAAAAAAAATTTAAGGTGCTTGTAACAGTTTGGGAGAGCCATCCAGGATGTTTTCTTTGAGAAGAAGGCTACAGGCACTTTTGTTCTGAAAAATAAAGTTGATTTGTGACTCTCCTTTCCCTGTACTTCATGGAGTCTAAGGCTTTTCCTCATCAGGTGTCTGGAGTGTTGCTTTTTCCCTTCACTGCCACATAATTATTGTGACCCATTCTGGAAGATAACCTTAATACTAACGAAGTGTTAAAGTCTTTTTTTTTTTTTTTTTTTACAGAGACATCAATGGTTTATTGGACAAGGGGATCTTACACAAAGGGTCCTAGAGCAACGCCACACACCGTGTGCATCAGACGGTGGACAGGACGTGGCAGTAGTCTTCGCTACTCAGGGGAGGAGGCGGCCATTTACAGGGGAATATACATCAGGTGGGCGCATTAGTTACCAGAAGCTAATTAAGTCTTATAATTAAGAGGCTCGGATAGTCATGTGAGTGAAGCAGGGGCGGGTCAAGCAGGTGATGGGCGTGGGTGCTGGCCCCCCTCCCTTTATTACCCGATGGAATCCAACGTGTCTTAGAAGATCTCTTCAAAAGTAACCATTTCTCTTTAGCTTTGTATTTAGAAGTGAGCCACGATTAATGTGTAATACACGTTAAAAATAGACCTTGCTTATCCAGCAAGAAATAACATTGTTCTCATCATTAATCTAGCGAACTGTGAGTGAGTCTCTGACTGACAATGACTATCCCTAGCTTTGTAGAAAAGATACATCTTTATCGCTGGCAATTCAATTTTATTCAACTCCATACAAGTCAGTGCAATCAAATAAGCATTTTTTTTTTTTTTTTTTTTTTTTTTTTTTTTTTTTTTGCGGTACGCGGGCCTCTCACCGTTGTGGCCTCTCCTGTTGTGGAGCACAGGCTCCGGACGCGCAGGCTCAGCGGCCATGGCTCACGGGCCCAGCCGCTCAGCGGCATGTGGGATCTTCCCGTGCCGGGGCACGAACCCGTGTCCCCTGCATCGGCAGGCGGACTCTCAACCACTGCGCCACCAGGGAAGCCCTAGAATGAAGATTTTTAAAGCAATCAACTCATGTCTATTTATTTATTGTTAGAACAGAAATTATTCAGTTGGCTCTCAATTAGCATGTGCTTGATGTTGAGAGTAGGTTGTACATATTAAAAACAACAGGGTAAGAATATAAAGCAAAGTATGTAATAGATCCTATAGAGCAGTCTATAAAGGTTATAAAACTGTAGTGAAGGGACACTTACTTTATTGTTATTGTCCCAGAAAAATCTTGGTAGAAATTTAAATTTTGGACTATCATTTTAAGAGGCTATATAGTTTGAACTGACAGAAGTAACCTGTAATCTCTGAGACAGATTATATACTTCTTTTAAGCAAACTAACTTTCTATCAATATATCTATCTCTGCTCCATATATACACAATATACCATTTAAATGGGCAGATACAGGGGTATCTACCCATTTACCAATTATAATTTTCTGATTAAAACTATATAGACATAAACCAATTTAATTGCTCTTAATCTGAAGTATAATGCATAGTATAATAGTGGTGCTAATATAAGTATATAGTTAAATTGTCTGTAAATCTAGGAACTGTTCTGAAAGTTGTCAAAAGAAAGTGCAATGATGGACCAAATTAGTCTGAATCTGACTTGTACATACGTTGTGCACAGGGAAAAAAGTGTTCCATTCTTTGTAATTTGGCTATTTGCAGACCTGGTCTAGGCTTTCCCTGAAAACAAGAAGCCATGCTTGCCAAGATATTTTAAGCCTTCTTGAAGGTGTTCAAAATCTGGCAAGAAAATAAAGAATATTCTGCCAAAAATAAAGTGACACCAGATACAGAGAGATAAGTGGGTTATTGAAGCATGCTTTTTCTAGAGGGTGTTTGCCATGCCGTGGGATTTTAAGCTTTGGTTTGTTAAATCCTGAAAGTTCTGAATTGTGGAGAAAAGCTTAGGCCCATCCTAAGTAATAAGCGTAATAGGAAAACCCCCTAAATGTAAGACCTTGTGTAATAGGGAACTTGAAATAAACACCCCACTCAGAAGAGCATTAAGAAAATGACCATCATCAAAACATGGTGATGAGCGGAAGAGGAATAATAATAATAAAATGAGGAGAAGGAGGTGGGGGAGGGGAGGAGACAGGGATGAGGGCCGGGGGGAAATCATGTGCACCTGAGAAACTGTAAAGGAAAGCCCGCCAATTCTCTTAGGCGTTCGACAAATGAATGGAGTTCTCTTAAGTGGATTTTTTTTGTTAGGTTTTTTTTTTTTTTTTTTTTTTGCGGTGCGCGGGCCTCTCATTCTTGTGGCCTCTCCCGTTGCGGAGCACAGGCTCCAGACGCGCAGGCTCAGCGGCCATGGCTCACGGGCCTAGCCGCTCCGCGGCATGTGGGATCTTCCCGGACCGGGGCACGAACCCGTGTCCCCTGCATCGACAGGCGGACTCTCAACCACTGTGCCACCAGGGAAACCCTTAAGTGGATTTTTAAAACTCAGATCAGTAATTTAATTTAAAACATTTCTGACTCCCTAGTGAACCCAGGCAGCTGAGAAAAATCAATTCCAGTTTCTCTCTGGAGAAATCCATTTTAATTCAAAGAATTCTCACACCTCAAAGAAAAGTGAGAAACTCACTGTTGAAAAACTGACAAAATACACAAGAAGCCACCATATGTAAATACCAGTAGAAACAACAGAAAACAGAATCATGCTCACAAAGCTTCCTAGATGAGCATTATTGGACACAAGAGAGACACTAACTATGATTGATTTGTTTCCATAAGTAAACTAAGTGAGTAAATACAGTCAAATAATGAGTTATCTAAAAATAAAATATTTAGAGCTAAAGATAAAATATTTTGAGGTTTTAAAAAAATCAATCATCAAATTTAGAAATTCAGATGCACCTGAAAGTAGAATTGTTAGTTGGAAGATAAAACAAATAATAAGAATAAACACAATGCAGTTCTGAGAGGCAAAGAGTGGCAAAGCATGAATAGTTACAATAAACGCAGAGATTAAGAAAGATACATGTAGTGGATTTGAGAAGTTTTGAGTTCCAGAAAGAAAGAAGACAGAAAACGGGGAAAAGACAATATTTGAAGAATAGATGTCTAAAACGATTTTTAGAACTGATTTTAAAAATCTCAGATTGGGTTCCTGAGATGGAGATCACAAGTCAGTGAGCTGGCTCCTTTTTGGTCCTATTTTGAGTTTAACCCAAGAAAAATGGGGATGCAAGACAGGAAAGCAAAGGGGGCTGGTGTGGTGTGCCTTGAAGGGCGAGTTTACTCTGCAGGTACACTGGCTCCATCCTGCCGGGGACTTTGCGGGGATGGCTGAGATCAGGGCTTGGCAGACTTTTCTGCAGAGTCGGACGGTAAATATGTTCAACTTTGTGAATCACACTGCCTCCCTTGTGTGATCTGTTGTAGTGCAAAAGCAGCCAAAGACTGGACGTAAAGGATGCCCATGGCTTTGTCTTAGTACAATTTGACTTGTAGAACAAGCAGCAGGCTGGATGCTGACTCCCAGTGTAGAGCATCCTTAGCGTTGTACCGGCAGAGGGTCAATTGCTCCCCAGGTGGTTAATTCCCCAGCTGTCACACCCTGTCCCGGGGATGGGCTCAGAAAAACAACCACAACCACACCCTCAGGGGGAGAGTTTGCAGTACCCTAAGGAATTTGAGTGCTGAAGGGCTGTGGGTGTGGCTCTGGCGGGGGTCTGATCCCACCAACAGATCAAGATGCCTATAAATACCAAGATTTTTAGTATTTAAAATAAAGGAATACTTTAAAAAAGGAACCATCAAAAACACATGGTGGTGAAACAGCAACTTTCAAAGACAAAGGGCCCCTTCAAATGTGAGAGGAATGGAGGAATGGATGCCCAAATGGGCGCCCAACATCCAAGCATGGCACAGAGGCGGGAGCTCACAGGAAGTTCTGTGCATCAGGTTGAACCTGAAGACACCACGCCTGCAGAAGGGCCTAGTGGACCCCATGAACTCCGAAGAGTAGTAGCCTCCATTCCTTGTGACATTCCAAATGCAAGTTCCTCTCACTGATACAGTCTGCCCTGGAAACAGGGCAAGACTTGCATTCTGGGAAGAATGATCTTCAGCCTTGGTTTGGGTTGTGATGGTGAGGCCAGATGACAACAGACAATCCAGCCCTTCAAGTGAGGTCAACAGTGGTGCTTCGTTATGCTTCTGGGGTCCTTGGGCTCATCATGTCTTCTCTCCTTAGGACATCCAGAAAATAGGCTGTAGTCATCTGATCTTCCTCAGAACATTCCACCTGTTAGAGGGGTAGGAGTACGTGACCTCACAGATCTAATGTTTGGACATTATGTCACTGACCTCAGCTGTGGACGGTGAAGATATAACCAGATCAGAAGAACTCCCACTCCAAACTGACCTGCTAAACAAGTGCTCTCTTTTATGGTATGAAAACTGATCCACACGAATGCACTGACATGACAAAAGACAGATACGTGACATTGGCTCTGGGGCCAGGTCACAGCAGAGGCTGGCGAAGGAATGAATAAACTGTCCCCAAAGGCTAGAAAAATAGTAAGACATTTACCTTTGTGGGCTGTAATAAAAGGTCATCTTATTATCTAACAGCAATATGATGGACCATTTGTTACCACCAGCAATTTGGGAAGAGTAACGAATGAACTTGCTGATTATCTGTGGATATCTCTCCTGGCAAAATGTTGAAAGTGTTATGCATTTGTTGGGGCTCTATATCATAAGGCAAAGGGAGAGAGAGATCATCTGCAAAGCAAATGTAAAGGAAATATGAAAATAATGACTTGTTCAGTTAGGTGATGAAAAAAAATCTTTTTCTCATCTTCAATCTCTCTACCAGCAAAAGATCCTCAGAGTAAAGTAGAACCTGGACACATAGATCAAATAAAATATGTCGTATGTGGCTCAAAGATTATTTTCTAAGATTCTTGAAAGATTTAAGCAGAACCTGATTGACCTTCTCAGCTAGGTAAAAGGATGGCTCAAATTCTTCAGGGTCTTATCTACACAGACCAGGCATGATGAGAGTAGCAGTTACAGGCCACCTATCTTGCAAAGAACTGTGGATGTGGAGAATGAATCCAACTCAGATTCATACAAAGCTGAGGAAGATTTTAGGCTTATTGTTCTGGCAAATAGACCATCAGGTTGGACTAAAAGAGACTGAAGCACTTCAAAAAATGTTCTCTTGGCCCCTGATACATTTCTGGCAATGAACAAGCTGAATTATTTACCTAGATGCTAGCATTGATGGGAATTTTATTTTATGACATACGAAGACGGATGGGTCAGAGGTCTGTGCCCTCTGGGATCTATGCTTTAAGATCTCAGAGAGCAGATTAAAATCTGAGGAGGTGAGTTTTCTTTTTTTGTACAAGAAAAAAATTTTCGTATTTTAAAAAAGTTATAAAAATATGCAGTAGCAACTGTATGTAGCTCACAAAGCCTAAAATATTTATGATCAGGACTCTTACAGAAAATATTTGTCCAACCTTGACCTTGGAAGCCACATCTATGCAGCAACAATGAACATCGGGCTGGATTTATTCCCAGGGAGAGGAATCAAGCTCTTCAAAAGGAATACTGTCTCCCCCCAGGATAAAGAGTTCTGGAAACAGGTGCATAGATATCAAAATTGCTATGGTGAGTGACTGGTACATGCCTCTAAGTCATCATTTTGAAAGAGAATGTTGGCCATTTTTCTCTCCCTGTCCCTGGTGTCTGGAGGAAGATAACTTAGTGTTTTGTTCAGATCTTTCTGGAACAACAAGAGCCTCTTCCACACCTTGGCTATTTCTAATACTAAGAGCATGCAATAGGTTCCTAAGAAGTACAAGTTGTCAGCCCTTTGCTTTGGTTCACTGATTAAAATAAATACAACATGAAAAGGGTAGGTAATTATTTTAAAATTCTAAGTAACATGTGCATGTTTTTTCATATACTTGTCACATTGTGGTTTTAACGTACTCCTCAAGGTAATAAAAAGATTCAAAGAATGTCTTCCAATATTTTAGCTAATCTTGACAGTAATGGGAAGACAGGATATACTAAATGAGTTAATACAATAATTAAAATGAATGGAAATATACAAATGATTGTGTGTGAGAGAGAGACAGAGACAGGGAGAGTCATAGGCACATGACCACAGTTAACCAAAACAGTATGTTAGCTTAAATAACAAAGGTGGGTAATGCTTTTCTCCCTGCCTCCATCCACTACAGAGTATATGAATCTAAGTTTCAGGTAGCTGCGTCTTATTTTCATCAAAGGAGGCAACAGGGCACACTTTTTGTCAACGAGACGTAACGTTAGTGTGCCGTGAAGGTTTCTATGAAACTTTTTACTTTTCTGATGTAAAAAGAGAGATTTGTGTCTTCATGTTTCCTCTTCATCCTGCCAAGAGTGTTCACATAAACCTGGAGAGGCATCAACTTTCTTGCAACCCTAATGCAATAAACATGAGGAAAGGAGCCAACGCAGTGAGTTTGATAAAGCAGAACGAAAAAGAGCCTGGTCTTCTGATGGTTGTATTGAGTAGCTGAACCAGCGCTGAAGCTGCATAGCCCTTGGGTACTGATATCCGGGGGGGAAAGGAAACACCCACGTGTTTATTCTACTTCTAGTCAGGTTTTCTATTACTTGAAGTTAAACACATTTCTTACTTATACATATATTTAGAGGGAAAATCACTGAGTATTGATTCTTGTTTTTATTTTTTAACCCAACGAAAGCAATGATTGCTTTAGGGAAAATATAAAACAGAAACAACATATCTTTTAGTCTTCCTTTCCTTCTTTTTCTATTTGCTTATTCATACTGCAAAAGTATAATTTTCCATAAGATTAGCTTATTAATTTAGGTCATCCTTCTTTTTTTTTTTTTTTTTTTGTGGTACGTGGGCCTGTCACCACTGTGGCTTCTTGCGCTGCGGAGCACAGGCTCTGCACGCGCAGGCCCAGTGGCCCTGGCTCAGGGGCCCAGCTGCTCCGCAGCATGTGGGATCTTCCTGGACCGGGGCACGAACCCGTGTGCCCTGCATCGGCAGGCAGACTCTCAACCACTGCGCCACCAGGGAAGCCCTGGTCATCCATCTTTGGTCTGCTCTTTTAATTCAAATCTTATCTCTGCTCTGACCAAGTATTGCCCAAATCAATAAATAACACTACTATTTTCTCAGGACTTCAATCTTTAAAAGAACTTTAATTCATATCTTTTTTCCCGCTTCCTTCAGCAAATTTTGTTTTCTACATCTTCGAACCTCTCAAGATTTCCACTGGTGTACCATTCTAACTTACGTCATCATCACCTGTTTCATAGACAGTTGGAATCGACTTCTAACTACACTTTCTGTCTCTGCTCTTGACTCTTACATTATCATTTGAGAGTATGATCCTTTTACAACATAAATCAGGTAACATCACTACCCTACCCCGGCCTTAATCTAAGTTCCCTGTGTGATAAAAGTAGATCGGGCCACCTTAATATAAGCTCTGATATCTTACACAGTCTGACCCTGACAACCACTCATTCCATTAGTCATTGTGCTCGACTATGCCTTCTCACCGTATTGTTCTTTAAACACACCGAGTGACTTTGTTGAGGAGGAATAATTGAAGAAATGAGGGGAATCACTCCAGTGGAGCATCCTTTTCGTGGAAACATAGAGCCAAGGGAAAGGAGAGTCTGTGTTAAATCAGGAGGTTTTTTAAGGGCATTAATGCAGTGAAATAATATATGTTACCCCATGACATAATGTCCAGTAACAGAACATAGAATTTTAGAGTTGAAATCAATATTAAATTGACTTAATATGATTACTGCAGGTAATCTAGTTCTCTATAGTATAATATTTGTTAAATTAATAGACTTGATTTTTAGAGCAGTTTTATGTTTACTGAGAATTGAGAAGATAGAAGAGGATGCTGACATATACCCCCCTCTCCCTCCTGGTCACTGTTTCCTCTATTCTTAAAACCTTGCATTAGTGTGGTACATTTGTTAAAATTGATGAACCAATATTGATGCATTATTATTAACTAAAGCCTACTTATAGTCTATAGTTTACATCAGGGTTCACTCTTTGTATTATACAGTTCTATGGGTTTTGAGAGATGCATAACATTATCATTTCAAGCCCTAAAATCTTCCTGTGCTTCAACTATTCATCCTTTCCACCTGTCCCCAAGCCCACCTGACATCCATTAATCTTTTTTGTATCTCTATAGTTTTGTTTTTACCAGAATGTCATATATTTGGAATCTTATAGTTCGTACCTTTTCATACAATTTTCTTTCCCTAAGCAATATGCATTTAAGTTTTCTTTGTGTATTTTTGTGGCTTTATAGCTCATTTCTTTTCTTTTCTTTTCTTTTTTTTTGGAGTATAATTGCTTTATAATGTTGTGTTAGTTTCTGCTATACAACAAAGTGAATCATCTATGTGTATACATATATCCCCTCCCTCTTGAACCTCCCTCCCACCCCCCATAGTTCATTTCTTTTTATTACTGAATAATATCCCATCACTTAGAGGTACCAGTTTGTTTATCCATTCATCTTTTGAAGAACATCTTGGTTGCATCCAGTTTTGGGCAGCTATAAATAAAGTTGCTATAAATATTCATGTATGGATTCTTGTTTGACCTAAGTTAAGACTATATTAGGCTTTGTAAAAACAAACAAATAAAACAAACAAGCAAAAAAACTGCCAAATTGTTCTCCAACGTGACTGTACAATTTGCAATCCCACCAAAATGAATGGGAGTTCCTGTTGCTCTAAATCATGACCAGCACTTGATATTTTGTTTCCTTTTTATTGTAACCCTTCTAATAGATGCGAAGTGATATCACATTGTTGAATTCGTTTGCAATTACCTAGTGATGGGTAATGTTGGGGATCTTTTTATGTTTAATTGTCACCTGTATATCTTCTTTGGTGAGATGTGTGTTCAGATATTTTACACATTTTAAATTGGGTTGGTTTTTCCCTTATTGTTGGGTTTTAAGAGTTGTTTGTACATTTTGTATATAAGTCCTTTAACAGATAATGTTTTGTAAATATTTTCCACTAGTCTGTGACTTGTCTTTTTATTTTCCTTACAGTGTTTCTTACAGAGCAGAGGTTATTAATTTTAATGAAGTCAAATTAATCATTTTTTTCTTTCATGAATCATGCTTTTTGTTGTGTTTTAAAAGTTCATTTCTGACCTCAAATTTATAAATGAAATCTGTAAAGTAAAAAGATAAAAGAACAGTCACTCTAACCTTGAAAACCTGTATAATTTTAGAAAAAAAGTAAAGGCATAAATTTCAAAATTAAATATAATTGAGATCTTTGAAATGGAAAGAATGGTGTGAAAAGAGAGTAGGGTTATGAATTAAACTCCAAGGTCTGCCTTAAGGAATTACCACAAAATGGGTGGCTTAAAACAACAAAATGTATTCTCTCACAGTTCTGGAGGCCAGAAGTCCAAAATCAACCTTGTTGTGTCCTTGCAGAAAGGAAGAGGGAGCTCTCTGGGGTCTCTTTTATAAGGGAACTATTGTCATTCATGAGGGCCCCTGCTCATGACCTAATCACCTCCCCAAAGGCCCCAGCTCCGAATACAGTAACATTGGGGTTTAGGATTTCAACATATGAATTTTGCGGGGGGACACAAACATTCAGTCTATAGCAGTTAAGGTCCACCCTAATTGAAAGTGATTTCATTTTAACTAATTGCATATGCAAAGACTAACGACATTTCCAAATTAGGTCACATACTGAAGTTCCAGGTGGACTACAATTTGGGAGGAAATTATTCAACCCAGTACAAATCATAGATAGGAATATGCTGCAGGTACTTTCATTAGAGCATGCAAAAAGTAAAGTTGCCTAAAACCAATGGGAATGATAATAAAACACCATAAATAAATTTACTAAAATAATCCATAAATAAGACCATCCACATTTAATATTAAAAAATAAGTTTTACTAACAAGAAAACTTTTTTAAATGACCTTAGCTGATATCTGAATTTTCTATATGAAGGTGGTAGTGTTTATAATGTGAACTAAATCCTCTATAGCCACCTGTGACATCACTCATGATCCACAGGGACTTTGAACACGTCCTCTATTGTGTAGGCAGCTGGGAAAATGACAGAGGATGTGTTCCCAATATCATACTGCACATTTGTCTGCGTTGAGAAAATTCAGAGGGAATCTACTTATAAAGCATCCTCAGCAATTCCTATATTTAAAATAAATTTTGGAGTACAGGTAGCATCAACAAGCTTATTTTGTACTGGACTTTTAGTGTTTATTATAATTGGCTTACTCTCCTTAAAACAAGTTAACAATAGGCATGATGGTTCTGTTGTCTGAGCGAAAATTTAATTTTTGGTTTTGTATGATTGTCAGTTGTCTACATTTATCAATAGCACAATCCCTTTACCACTCTCATGTACAAAAACAGCAAATAAGTGGAAACAAACTCACAAACATAATTATATAGAATAGTTTACATTTAAAAGAGTAATTCTTAATTTAATTTTTATGCATGAATTATTGGAGTAAATTTAAGACATTAATAAGTATTAGTAAAAGTGGATAAAATGTCCCTCACACTTAGTAGCTGGATTTAAAACATATTTCTAATTTTGAAACATTCAAAGTATCAGTACAATTGCTGATGATTATAAAATTTTGATGATTACAACAATTTTCCTCATAAGTTATAAAGAAATTGTAAATCTCAGGATGTGTGTGAATGCTAGAATGAAAATGTGACAGAAAATTTTCATCAATTCAGTGTTAGGAGCTGAAACACCAAATGCATATAAGTTGTCCATATCCACATACAGGGAGAAGCATCATGTGGTGAATAGATTATATTCTAAAGCTGGACTGAGCCAAGTGTCCTCAGTTAAGTCTCTAAGCTAGTTCATCTTCAAACTCAATATTTACTCCGCAGGGTTGGAAGGATTCAAGAAATATGAAGTGAAGCCACCAAGACTGCGGCTAACTCTTTGGGTGGTTGGTGAGATGTATCCTTAGTTGGAGGGTGTCCTCATGAGCATGTGGCACCCCTTATAAACCTTAGATTGATTTTCCCCGTTACAAAGAGTAAGGTCTGGGAAAATGAGATTTCTGAGACTCCTTCATCATCAGGGTACCTAATAATATTTAGGTACTGAAAACAAAATCACTTCACTGAGGTTATTCCAGATGAATGCGGAAGCCTGTCCTGTTTTCCCAAAGAAATTTCTTACACCATGCCTTTTCTTCACTTTGTAGATATGTTCATTGAAATTATCCACCAACTGTATTCTGTTTATTATAAAAATATTTAATAATTTCTCACATCTCTCCACCTGACTCTTAGAGGAGGGAACACCATCCCACTTTGCATACCAAGGGACTAGATGCATTTTGATCACATTGTAAGGGTTCGTAAGTATTAGCTGACTAACAGGTAATTCATTAAAACAGCAGTGTGAATATAAAGTCAAATCATGTAAGGTTTTCTTGGAATTAATTCTGTTTGGAGATATAAATGCTTTCTGTGCTTATATCCTGGGCTAAAATCCTTAAGCATATTCAATTCTTTACTTTCTGAATTCTTATAAGGTCTGACTAGAAAGTGGAATAAGAATGGCTGTTACAACCACAATGGCAGTGAAGGGTTATATGCTCATTTGTAAGTATGGCTGATTAAAATAAACTTATTTGATTAAGTTATGAAAAAAGATTATGAATAAACTTATTTTAATTATATATCACTATTGAAAGTCCTCAGGAAAATATTTTGCAAAATATCAATAAAAGTTTACTTCTTTTATGGTAAGGAAAAAGTTAAGTTTACCTTCACATATTTATGTTCTAATGTATTGATATGTTGAATTTATATAGTTCAGTAAGTTCAGAACCTGCAGGCATATTTACCATCAGACGCTAATTGTAGTATTCAAACTTAAAGATACCAAAGATGTTACCAAATATACTTAATGGTTAAATACTGTGTTAAAGATTTGGAACCTAGGTAAATATTTTTGTTTCATCACTTTTAAGGGAATCTTGTTTTATGTTAGAAGAAAGATATTTTTAATATGCATAGGGATATTCTTGATATACTTGCATTAACAAACCTTAACAAAGAAACATTATTTTTAAAATAATACATTTTGATTTTAAGAACTCTTAATGCTTCCTGGTGAAAAAATTTGGAAGTAGTACTTCCCCATTGCAATTTGTACTTTTTAACTTCCATTTGTTTTATATTGATAGTTATGAAGTTAAAACTTATTTTTGACCTATTTATAAAACTTTACCCATTAGTTCTTTACACAGTGAAATGAGAACTTGGCTTTAGAATTTAGCCTGAGGTGTAAGTATACACCCAATGGTCCCTAAATTTACACTTTTCAGCTCCCAAATGAAAAGCTGGATCTCCTTGACCTATTTACCAGTGAGAAAACATATATTTATTAATGTAGTTTTCAACAGCTATACTTAAAATATGTGAACTTTAAAATTTTACCTTAAAGGCTTTACATTTTTAAAAAAGTATGAACAAAATAGATGTTTATTTTTATAAATGGACGTAGGATTTTACTTCCTTTTTTATCCTATTTGTATAAGATACTAAAAAAATATATTTCCATTAAAATATTGTCCACAAACATTAGTCAAAAGTATAAATTTGTACCTCAAATACTGAGATCAAAATGTTCCTGGTTATGCTGAAATCCACATTCAGTGAACCCAAACTTTCGGGTCTGACCAAAATAGAGCATATGTCAGAACTGCCTGGGATCCTTTGCATTAGCAAATAATCACATTTATCTTTTAAGTTTTTTAATTAACTTATGAATTTACCACATTCTGAACAATGTATATATTAAATATGACATCATACCTAGGAAAAATATGTAAAAAAATAAGATATGGACCAAACCCTTATGGTAATCGATTTCTTTGCAAATAGTTGTCCTATTAAAAGAAAGATTTTAGTCTGGCAATATATCTTAGTCTCTATTCAATTAAATAGACAATATAAAAATGTTGACCAGAGTATTAAAAATTGTGCTCAAATGAAAGGTTTTTCAACCTACATGTTACATCTTAATCATGAAATCCTCTCTATCATTGCATTTTCAGACAACTTGATATTATAGAGCCATGATAAATAATGTAATGAAACATTATTTCTTTTGTCTAACTTCCCCATATTAATTTATACATATTTATTAAACAGATTTTGATAAATATAATCAAATTTAAACCCTGCTCTAAAAAACAGAAGTAAACAAATATTATAATAAAATGAATAAACATGGCAATTTTGTCCCTAGGTCTATCCACAGTCCCATACTGTTCATCCTATAGTTGAAATCCAGATATAGTCCAACTGAAAGTTTTTATTTTCATTAGCCTTAATTGTGTAATACAGAAAGATCACAGAAGACAAGTTTTGAAATTCCTTATTTTTGTTAAATGATTAAAAAATTTTAAAATATATATATAAATATATATTAAAAATATATATATTTTATCATCAGGCCCCTAGGTCTTCTTCATTGCTGCTGCAGTCAAATATAGCCTTTAACTGACATTCTCCAGGAAGAGAATTCTGAGAATAATAAGTAGATATTCTGTAACACTGTTCTCTAAGAACTGTTAGTTCTGTTATATTTTCTTCACTTGACATTTTGCAAAATCCTGCTGTCTTCATTTGTAGGAAAGAACTGAAAGTTTGTGGAGACTTAGGAAACTTTTCTATGAAATCTTTCAATTAATTAAACAATTGAAATTGAAACTAAGGTGTTTTATGATAGAGTAAATACAGAAATGAACAGTTCTCTGTCAGATCCTAGAAAGCAACTTATTCTGGGGATTTGGAATTTCCTCTGTTTGATCTCTCTATTAAGGCTTTGTGGTGAGTCATACTTCTTATGTCATAAAACTCCCTTCTGGAGTGATATGGTTGTATGATGCTACTAAATGTCAAATATAAATATGGCTAGTATATACTCAGTTTGTTCAATAACAACACTTTCAATTTCATATAAATCTGACTTCCACAGTATACTTCCTTTTAAATTCAGTTTAAACCCAAGTCCAACAAACATGTACTGAGTGTATAATTTATGCTAATCTTTATGCTGAATGCTAGAAATAAAAAGATTAATATGACAGAACTCTTTCTCACATCTAGTTGGGAAGGAATAAATTTAACAGTAAATATACTATAGGATAAGTATTATACTATATTAAGGTGAAAACAGATGGACAAAGAGATTAAAACAGGGAGGAACACTGTGTTATTATTGAGAACTTTTAAAATGTTTGATTATGGTATAGCCATGATATCAGTACACACACTGTCACTGTATTCCTCATCCTGTCAAAGCCTACAATTTAAAGTTCTTTTCTTTTGGTTCAGCTGAAAGTACTCATGCAAAAGTCATTCTTATTTTTATCTCACATAGCTATTTTACTTTCACCTAAAACCTACTGGACCAAAAGAACAAATTTGTTGTTGGATACTATATTTAGTATTTTCATTCCATTTTATATGTCTCTCTCCAGGCCAGTAGACAGAGAGATAGAATATAGTCAAAGGACTTCTTATATAATTGAATCTATTAGAAAAAGGTTGTATTGGTATTTAGCAAAATAATTGTCCTCTGTCTTAAATTATTTAATTCCTTTCCAAAGAACAAAAGGTGCTACAGGCAAAATGTATACAATATCGTCATCATTTTAGCCTGTAAAGAATCAGAAGCAGGTTGATACTACACATGTTTTGAAACATTTATGAGGAAGCAATGAGAGAGCAAAGGTTTACTAACTCTGACATTAAGAGCAAATCAAGTAAAGTACATTCCATTTCATATTCCACTGAATTAAATAATGATCTGCTTGGGATTTACCTGGTATTCTAAGGAAATATTGTTTAGAGAAATTGTCCTGCATTAATCTGTCATCTAAATTATGTCACCTAAATAAAAATACTTTAGACACAGTGGGGTGTCACTCCAGGCCTCACTCAGACATGTAAACTCCCCCATTCATTAAATGATTGATGTCTCTGTTGCTGAAAAAAAAAAAACTTTAAATATGTTGAATTCATAAATCCCTATTTAAATAAGATACCAGAAGAAAAAGAGTGAATTGTACAGATGGCTATAAGAGTAAGGAATGATCATATACTTGAGATTAAAAATATGCCCACCTGTGTTATTTTTATTACCTAAGTTGTGTTTCAACTTACTCTGCAACAAAAGCTGTTACCACAGAAAAGTGAGATCTTGCAACCAGCTTATAGAGTGTACCTAGACACATCTCCCACCATTTGTGTTCTCTCTTCTTTAATTTCTAAGACTTGGTCAAGTTCAATATGTGGTATATGTTACAAACAGAAACTTTCACAGGTAAAAATCCAAATTCTTCACATTTTTGCTTGCCTGTTGATACAAAGGAGCTGATATCGAAACAATTGGTTTGCTTTTCTAAATTCAAATAATAAAAGAGAACAAATGCTATCTTCAAATAATTTATCAAAATCATGATAAGATACTGCTGCACACCTGTTAGGATGGCTAAATCCAAGAAAATGATAATATCAATTGCTGGTGAGTATACAGAAGGGCACAAAATCTCCTTCATTACTGACGGGAAGGCAAAACGATACACTCACCGGGGAGGGGGCACAGCTCGGCGGTTTCTTACCAGACTAAACATAGCCTTATCCTATGATCCAGCAAACGTGCTTGTGGATGTGTATCCAAAGGATCTGAAAACTTGTGTCCACAAAAGTATCTGCACAGTAATGTTTATAGTAGCTTTACTCATAATGTCAAACAAACAGAAGCGCAAGATTCTCTTCGTAGGTGAACAGATCAACAGCAAAGCAATAAAATGTCCAGAGTTCCTTCGAGTCATGCCTGATTCTAGGCCTGGTGCAGGCAAGTTAAGTGACTCACCCAAAGCGTCTTACACTTTCAGAAAGTAAGTGTGAAAACACACACACATGCACACGCACACGCTGATGGATATATGTCAAACTTCACCAAAGCCAGTTGAAAGAGCTCCCAATGGCCAAATCTAGAACAACTTTAACCACAAAATAAATAACCCCAAACACACAAAATATTTTTGGGTTATAACCCCAAACACACAAAATATTTCTACAAGACTATAAGGATATAAATAACTGATTGAATACATTAATTAAGGAAGGAGAACAAACTTCCTATGCAGACAAAATTCCAAATAATTTATGTAGATATTCTGCCCTCATGAAGGTAGACCATCACTTCCTACTCCTTAAGTCTAGGGCTTCCAAAATTATGATATAGAAAGGGGCAGGTTGGGGAAAGTAATGTAGAGTGCAGGGAACTGGCAAATAAGACCTCAGCCGGGTGACCAAGGTCCACATCAACAGCAATAACTCATGTTGACAGCATGTACCCTTGATACAATGGGGTAAAATTGACACTTTATGATCTCCCTTCCCAAAGCCCATAACCCAATCGAATCATGGAAAAAAAATCAGACAAATTTCAGTAGAAGGACATCCTACAACACACCTGACCAGTACTCTTCAAAACTGTCAGTGTCATCTAAAACAAGAAAAATCTTAGAAACTGTCACAGCCAAGAAGAGCCTAAGGAGACAAGATGAATCAGTGTAGTGTGGTATCTCAGATGGGGTCCTGGGTGGGAAGAGAAAAAGAGCACGAGGTAAAAACTATGGAAAAGTGAATAAACTATGAACTTTAGCTTATAATAATGTATCAGTATTGTTCCATTCATTGTAACAAGTGTACCGTACTGATTTAAGATATTAGCAATAGGGGAAACAGTGTACAGCATATGTTAAAACTCTGTACTATTTTCTCAATTGTTTTTCTATAAAGCTGAAACTCCCTTAAATATAAAATTAATTTAAAAAATGAGTACTTCATAAAAGTCCTCCTTAATAGTATCAGTAATATATGTAAAGAACATCCTTGATCTTCAAACCAACATACATGACAACCTATCCCCCTGGCTTTCCCCAGACTGGAGTCTCAGTAAGGCTCAAAAATAGGGTGGAACTGAAACATTGAAGCAGGGGGAGAAAGGGAATTGATGTGATACCATTACTGCCAGTGTGTTGGGAATTCCCTGGTAGCCTAAGATATGATGATGGTTAGAGAATTACTGAAGCTATCAAATGTGAACATGACTGGGTAATAATAAACATAAAAAGCTTAAAACATTGTTCTTCAAATAACATGTATATCTGTAGTGCTTAGAGTATATATGTTATATGCCACTGGTACCAAACACCCTTCAAAATCTTCAAAAAAGAGATTATTGTACAACTAAAATATTGACATTTTAGAAAGGCATCCTTTCCACGAGCATACCCATTCACTTTAACGACAGGATAGATGTGGAGAGAAGTTTATCTATTATTGGTGGTAAATTCTGTTACTATTCTCTTCACTGCTTTCTGCTAAAAGTGAATATTTTGATAATGTTTCCCTATGTGACAGCAATTTAGTCCCTTGAATATTCCGAGTTCATAGGAGAAACGTCTGCACCGTCTCATCACTGCTAAATCTCCCTTCATGCCTGCTCAAAATGTTAGTATATTATTTAATTTTTTCTTTTCTATCTCCTCCTCGATCAGAAGCAAGCAAAGCACTGAATCACCAGATGTGGCCTCATATTCCCTGGCATTGTCATATTCCCTGCACAATTATCTCCATTTCAGATGGTAAAGTTTTCAAAGGCAAATGTTTTTATCATTTTGCTCTGGAGGTGAATAGAAAATACATTTTGAAGCCTAAGAACATTTTCATACAGATAGGTCAAAATTTAATGCAAAAATAGTTACTAAGAACATCTATAACCAGGTAGCTTGTGATGTCCAGTGTTAAGTATTCAAGGGTGCACCTTGCTGCACTCCGGGCAACCAGAACTTCTAGTCAGAAGAGACAATAGTACAGCTAGGACTCAAATTTTTACTTTAAAACCCACCTTCAATTCTTGATTCTTTCAGCATAAAGCCTGATGAGTTTTATCAGTATCCTAAGTGGGTAAGAAATATAGGAACTCCTTTTCTTATGAAATTTCACTGATGTAAGCAAAACTATACAACAGAACAAAACATCATCTGTGCCCACCACCAAAAATGACATTCATCTCATTTGTACGGTGTTGCTTTGGATTAAATACAAATGGGATCAAAACCTGTTTTCTGGAACCTAAACTATCTGTAACAAACTGCATTTCTTTAAGCAAAACTGGTAATTTTGAACTTTAAGTGATAAATGTTTTTGCTGTGGTTTGGTTTTACACAAACACCTGTGTTTGCTGACTGTCAAGGTGATATCTTCTAGGCATCCTGCTGACCACAATGTGAGTTTTTGCTGGAATATTGTAAGCTTTTTTAGTAAGAGCTGGCTTCTTCATTATCTAACTGTCATATATAGGACTTTCCCGTTGTCTGGCTAAGGTCATGCAGGAGGCTTCAGATACATTTTTATTTAGTCAATGTATCCATTTAGTTCTTCCTCTGAGGTTCTCAGCTTTGTCCTTTCCTTTTGGATCAAAGAGAAGAAAAGTGTAAGTAAGTGAAATGATTGTTCACCTAGGCAGTCCAGCCCCCACTGGTACAAACACCATTTAATGCAACAGCACATCTGGCCACACATACAGCCCAGTGCTTCTTTCCACTGGTGTCATTTCCTTTACCCACTGTTTATAGGAAAGTGGCCCTGCCTATTGACAATGTATTTGAGAAAGGATGTGAAGTTCATGAATTTGACTGTAACTGTATTTGCCAAATAACTAAACTGTCCTTTCTTTTAGCAGATAGTTAAATTTGCATTTGGTTTTAGATGAAAAGCCATATTCTTCCAATGGAATTTGGTTACCTGTTATTGAAACTGAGCAGGACCCTACGGTCCTTGTCCCCCATGTCCTCAGCCTGCCTTTTGTCTGTGGAAAAACTTTAGCCAAAGAATAAATTTAATCCAAGAGGTGAGAAAAATGCAGAAACAAAAGAAAACAGTCCAACAAGACTAAATAATTATAGTTTAGTCTTTAAGCAAAGTCAAGGACCTTTAGTTCCTCCTCAAGGGCTCTAGATAATATTCTGAGCCATATCCTGTGAGCTGTCCTATAGACACTGAAAGCCCCACCAGGTGGAAGAAGTTAAGTACATGATGACCAGACTGTAGCCATGACATAAGCCTCCAGAGTTGTGAGACCTGGCCTCAAGGAAATGGGAACAAACTGTCTCTGCAACTGAAGATTAACTGTGCTTAAAACAATCAAGGGACAATGATCAGACCACCGCATGAACAATCTCGAGGTGACTGTCGGAGCTGGCTGTGCTGTCTCTGCATGTAGCCCCTCCCTCCGTCTATAAAAGCTCTTGTCCCCTGATTGTCAGTTGGGGGGAGTCGGCCTTTGTACAAAAGTCTGCCCGTCCCCCTGCAAAACCTCCTGGTTGCTGGCCTCCGAAATAAAGCAAACTTTACTTTCCATGAACCTTGCCTCTCCGTTGGCCTCAGAGCAGGGAGCAGCCCTGCCCCATGGGTGGTGGTGGGGGGTGGGGGGTGGGGGGTGGGGGGTGGGGGTGGGGGTGGGCGGGGCGGCTGAACTCTCGCGACATCTGGCTCCCGGGTTTTCCCCCAGCAGAGCCGCGGCCGTGATGACACACTTAGGACGGCTGCAAGGCGCACGGTGCTTGTGGCTTGCTGGCCCCCAGAGGGGATTTGGGGGGACAGTCTTAGCAGCTGCCGAAGCCATTTGTTTTGGGGACCCTCCCTGTTTCTCCCCTGCTCTGCACTGGCTGCCAACGAATGCTTTTCCTTGGTGGAATGGAAACATGCATCTGGAAGATGCAAGCCCAAGTAAGTCCACTGGCGTGCATCTGGGCAAACCTCTTTTGAGCATGAAGTGTTACTTGGGCATTTTGCCAGTTGGTTCTGATGTGTGTCTGACGTCGAGGGCCCTTTGTGTTAGGGAAGTATTTGTGTGGGACCTTGTATGGGTCATCCTCTTGGAGGATCTGTGACAGTTCTGTCTTCTGGTGTGTGAGTGTATATTCCACTGTGTGATTAGAAAATTTTTAGCTATGAGATTATGACTAAAGTAAAAAGAAAGATAATTTTTTAAACAACATATGGCAACTGTATTCTTTAGACTCTGGAAAAAATTGGTTAAGATCAAACTCTTTATGAAATGCCAAAACTGGTTCTTTTTGCATATACATTTAGAGAAACTTGATAAAATACTGTTTTCAGAATTCTGACCAAAAACTATATGTAGGAGAGAACAAATACATGAACAAATACATGTTCTCTACATGAGAACAAAACATACGTAGAAGAAAGCTTGAGGTTAACGTTTATCATGTCCTTGAAATACAAACACAACCCACTTTGCCTGAGACTCCAGCCTCGACTTAATTAAGAAAACTTTAGAAGATGTTTGGGCTCATTAAGCATGCATGTTATACCGCATTAAAGAGAAATTGTGCTATGAGAAAAATGTTATGTTTTTAGAGGTTATGGAATATGTTCTTAAGTTTGCCAATCAGAAAATGCTGGTAGTACAGTTCAATTACTCGTTTCTTGGTTTTGTTAAGGTCTTTTAAATGTCAAAAATTGGGCAGTTGGGATAACTCAGTCTGGAATTAAAAACTGAGGACCACTGTGGAGGCTTAAACTTGGCTGCAATGTACACAGAGGGAATATAGTTTTTAACATTGGAACAACTTCTTACAATGATGGCAGTAACTGGTCTTCCTGTGATCATTTCATAATGTATAGAAACAGAATCACTATGTTGTGCAGCTGAAACTAATACAATATTATATGTTAATTAGAAAAAACGCTAAGGGTTGTGTGGATCTCATCATTATTAAAGACATTGACTACATCAATTTAAAGGTCATGCTGAGTGAAAGCCTGATTCGGTTTGACTAAAAAAAGTAAACTGAATTAAACTAAGGTGAACTGTAAGAGCTCCATGGTTATTTTGTGAAAAAACAAAAATACTGTGAAGGAGTTCCTGTTGATGCCCGCCCCGAATTTTTTTTGTCTCCTGCAGTATCAGAGCTATAGCTAGATATATGACATATTCCCTTTTAAGTCGGTTGCTAGATGAATAACTGGCCTGGTTTCTAGGTGATTTTGTACAGGTTTCTGCCACCAGGAGTTAGGCAGGGACGATCTTTCTGCAGTTCTCGCTGTTCCTGCTGTCTTGCATCATCATGATTTCCTGCAGCAAATCCCATAGAAATATTTCAATAGAAAAATTGGACCAGTGTTGCACCGTGATTCACCTTGAGGGCTACTCAACCAGCTCTTTTTTCCCAACAGTTCCAATGATTTTACAAGCTCTTATACCCTGTACTAAATCTCTTACTGATTAAAATACCTAGAGCGTTTTCTATTTCCTGCATTATCCCCTGACTAATGGAGAGAGGTAGCGCCCACATCATATCCGAATGGTGCAGGATAGAATAGTGTTCTTTGTGCCCTTGAGGTGAAAAGTACCGTAAGCACGTTCACACAACTAATATACTGAGAAATATGAAGATTGGTTCTACTGGACATCAAACTCCATGTGTGTTTGTTTTTTAATTCTGTTCGTATATAGGAGATAGGAGTTATAATAATTATATTTTAAAACAATCTGTTTTATTCTGATTTTACAAATTGTGGTAAGGAATGACAAGTAAGGAGAACAATTTATAGGCCTAGGTATCATCTCAGTTCCCAAACAATATTTTAAGAGTGTCGGTTGTACTTCGAAAGTAACATTTTACACAAAAGGTGTTGGAAATATTATTTTTCCACAAAACAGAAGGGAGCAGCTATTGTCCTTTGTGAGAGCCTGCTTCGTTCTGGAGCTGAAGACCTCAGCTGTCCCTGTTACAATGATTACAGGCAAACACTGAGGGTGTTTTATCAAATGCAGTCCTCTCTTGTTAAATGTTAGACTACATACCTAAACTCGAATTCTATCTAAATACAATATATATATATTTTAATTCTTGTGCATATACTCTGCATTCAGAAAATATATTACCATATTTCCTATTACTAGCCACATTAAATTTTATATTAAATGTCATCTGATAGAATGGAAATATACAGATATACTCATTCATTAAATATTCATTTACTCAACACTGACTGAAATCAGTCTTTGCCAAGCACTTTATTGGTGTTTCCTGGAAATTTGGTAAAATGGTAATCCAGTTAGAGGTAGATGTAGCAAAGAAGCTCTATTCTGCTCTTGTGGGGGAAGTTTTCTGTAAATGTCAATTAGTTCAAATTGACTGTGTTGTCCAAGTCAACTATGTCCTTGCTGATTGCCCACCAGCTTGCTTCTACCAATTACTCTGACTATAATTGTAGATTTGCCTGTGTCTCCTTACGGTTCTATAAGATTTTCCTTCATTTATTTTGAAGCTCTTTTATTAGGTGTATAAATGTTTGGGATTATTATATCTTTTTTTTTTTTTTTTTGTGGTACGCGGGCCTCTCACCGTTGTGGCCTCTCCCGTTGCGCAGCACAGGCTCCGGACGCGCAGGCTCAGCGGCCATGGCTCACGGGCCCAGCCGCTCCGCGGCATGTGGGATCCTCCCGGACCGGGGCACGAACCCGCGTCCCCTGCATCGGCAGGCGAACTCTCAACCATTGCACCACCAGGGAAGCCCTATTATATCATTTTGATGAATTAACCCTTGATCATTGTGAAAATGCCCTCTTTATTCCCGGTAATAGCATTTGATATGGAATTTACTTCATCTGATATTAATATAACCACTAAATGTTCCTGGGCTTAGTCATGACATGGCATTTATCCCATTCATTTACTTCTAAACATTCTGTGTATTTACATTATGTTGTGTATTACATTAAAGTAGTTTTCTTCAGGCAGTATATATTTGGTTCTTGTTTTTCTATCCAATCTGACAATCTTTTATATGGTACCATGTACATTTAATGTGATTATTATTCTTACTGAGTTTGATCGAAACGGCTAAATATATTTAAAGATAATAAAAAGAGGAAAACTTATATATGCATTTATATTTATAATTTAAGGTGTCAAATTCCAAGTATCATTTCCTTCTTCCTGGAGGAGGTCCTTTCACAGTGACTGTAGCACAAGTCTTGTGATGAATTGTTTTAGCTTTTGCGTGTTGCTTTTGTTTATATAGATTTCTAATTTGAAGGTTTTGTTGTTATTTTTGTTGCTAGAGCTGTTTGGCAGTGTTTTCAAGATAATAATCCACTGTTGTCTAGGTTGCATTGTGTCAGAATAGAAATCTGACCTCTCCATCTCATCTTTGTTTTTCTGTATATAATGTTTTATCTCTGGCCATTTTAATCTGATTTTATCATGACTTTAATGCAGTTGATGATCATATATGCTTTACTATTGTTTTCTTTATGTTTTATGTTGTTTCACTGAATTCCTTTGTTCAGAGTTCCTATCAAAGTTGTAAAATTGCAGCCATGATTTCTTCAAGTGTTTCCTCTCCCTCTGTTCTCTCCTTCTCGCTCATGTGCACAGCACTCTCACAGATATTTGACCACTTAAAACTGTCCCATAGCTTTTTCATGCTCTCCTAATCTCTTCTCCTCGTAAACTTTTTGTTTGTTTCTAGTTTGTTTTTTATGCCATTTTCTTTCTCTACTTATATTTTTGTCTCTTCAAGTTCCTTCTGCAGTATTTAATTTGTTGCTGATCCCACGTGGTGCATTTTTTTTTTAACTCAGCCATTGCTACAGTCATCTCTAGAAGTTACATTTTGTCTTTGTTATATCCTTCAATTCTTTTCTCTACTGATTTTTTTTCTTTTTTGTAGTACATGGGCCTCTCACTGCTGTGGCCTCTCCCGTTGTGGAGCACAGGCTCCGGACACGCAGGCTCAGCAGCCATGACTCACGGGCCTAGCCGCTCCGCAGCATGTGGGATCTTCCCAGACCGGGGCATGAACCCATGTCCCCCGCATCGGCAGGTGGACTCTCAACCACTGTGCCGCCAGGGAAGCCCTTCTCTACCTTTTTGAACATAAGGAATGTACTTAAAATAGAAGTTTTTAAGCCCCTGTCTACTAATTCTATCACCTCTGTCACATATAGTTCTTTCTCTATTGATGGTTTTGTTCTTCTCGTGGCTTGTATTTCCCTGGCTTTTAGAATCCCCAGGAATCAGTATCCTTCTTAGCACTCTACCGTACACTCTGAAGGGTATGACGTTCTCCACTCTGACCAGGGGGGATACAAACTCTTCCTGGTCCTTTTGGAGCTTTAGAGATTATTACCTTTAATTCCTTTCCGTGGTTACTTTTCAGACCCTGGGTAGTTCCTTCACATGCATGATCTGGTCAGTTCGTGGCTGAAGACCCAAGAAGGATCTCAGCAGAACTCCAGAGTGTTCTCTGCCTCTCATTCTGTCTGTCTGTCTATCTCTCTTTGTCTCTGCAGGTCTCACCTCTCTGGTTCTTGTCCCTCCAAACTCCAGCCACCTTGGCTCCTTAGACTAACAGCTTTCACTCCTTGACTGCAAGCCAATGCAAGATCCTCCTAGGGTTCTTTGTGCCTGTCCAGTGGCCTGGATACCTGTTTGGGGCAGTAATTTGGGCAATTTTAGGACTCACATGTTTTGTAACTATTTCTCAGAAATTGCTTTCCTACACTGCTGAGTTCCGAAGTCTGCATCAATTTTAAAAAATATTTTGTTAGTATTTTTTTTCCTTCTTTTTTAGCAGTGTCAGTAGGAGGATAATTTTTGGTCTGTGTTACTGGTCAGGAGTTAAAATAAAGCTTTATTTTTTAAATTTTATTTTCAGATGATTTTTTAGGTAACATTGCAGAAGATAAATTGACAGGATTGGAAAATTTTGACAGGGAAACAAATGTGAGAGTAATTATAGGAAGAAGGTAATATGCATGCTGCAGTCAGTTCAGAAGGTCAGTAGAAGGAATAGCATGAACAATAAAGTATGTTATTGATTCTCCCTCCTTTGCTTTCCTAATTCGTCTTTTTACTCACTTTCTTTTTCTTAGAATTGAATTCTATAATTAGATTGTCAGGCTTAAGCCTTTGTCCCAGATTCTGTTTCTGGGGTACACAGACTAAGATATTTAGTGACACTTTTTTTGTGTGTGTTTTTTTTTTATGGTGGTCTCATTGGCAAAATGAAAAATAATTAATTCTGTAGTTTTACTTTCTAAGTCTTCAGTCAGTTGTAACAACTTCAGGACAAGGGTTAGCTATAACCATGAGAAAGAATATAAAAATAAGTAGAGCTGGGCTTCCCTAGTGGTGCAATGGTTGAGAGTCTGCCTGCCGATGCAGGGGACACATGTTCGTGCCCTGGTCCGGGAAGATCCCACATTCTGCGGAGCAGCTAGGCCTGTGAGCCATGGCCGCTGAGCCTGCGTGTCCAGAGCCTGTGCTCCGCAATGGGAGAGGCCCACAGCAGTGAGAGGCCCGCAAAAAAAAAAAAAAAAAAAGTAAAGCTACAAAAAAAGGTAAAATATTAATATGTAAATAAGAAATATTTTTATCCAATCATAGTGAATGACATTTAGTTTATTTATTAAAAATAGTATATCTTTACATTTTGGGACTCAGGTGGGTTATAGGAAATAGAAGAAATAATGCCTTAATAATTCTATTGACTATTAGCTGGGAGTTGATACAAATAAAATTTGAAAAAACATTAGTATTTAAAAATTTGCTTTGAGATTATAAAAGACTAATATGCAACTATTTAAGTCTTTGAAAAGTAATAAGCTATAATAAATTAAATTGCTACAATTTTTTCTTACTCAGTTTTATAGTTACATGATATATTGAACAAAGAATGCAAGAGTAAATGTTTCCTTTATTTAACAAAGCTATAATAGAAATAAAGAGGTAGGTTTAGAATAGTTCTTATCATTAAATGAAAAAAATATGAATTATGTTAAATGTTTTGAAAATGCTATATTATTATTTATCACTTTGCCCTTTTAGAAAAGAGATTCATAAATGATTTGTATCTTAAATAAGAATCACAGTAAGGATGAAACTAGTATAAATATGTTACTTCTGTATATAGAAACATAACAAAATATTGGTTTTGCATTTATTTTGTCATGTTTTATATATAATTTTTGCAGTTTTTAACATCGAATAGAGATGAATGGGGAGAAAACCCATTTGACCTACCTAGTATTTGATATCTTTATCACAGAAAAATATCACAAAGACATCACTAACAATTTCTCATTGTTTCAACTGTTTTATATGTTAATATAGCAAGAGATTTCTATATTATTAGTGAAAAAAAATCACTCATCATATTTTATTATAGTCTTGTCACTTTCTAACTCACCAGCACTGAGCCTAATATAAAACAGTTGCTCAGTAAACATTGCAACATACATTTTCCATGTTTCATTATTCACTGGGTTCCTATTTCCCTGAGTTCTCCATATAATTATATAACAATAAATCATTGAAAAACAGGGGCAAAGGCATCTTTCAAAGTTGATGCTTTTTAAAAGTGCCAACAATTAAAACCTTATACTAACAAAGAGTTTAATCTCAGTGAAAATACACAAAGAATATGGCTTTCAAACCTAGTTCTATAAATTGTGTGTTTTGGAGGTGAATTAAGTACAGAATGAATTTCAATTTGCAAAATGTGAACTGGGTAAATAATTTTGTGCTAATATTTCAGAGAGATTTTTTATAAGGGACTTTCAGTTTTAAATGTTTTAAAAATATTTAATGTCACCTGAAAATGTGCTCAGCACCTTGAAATATGTTAATTTGTAGAGTCA
This sequence comes from Grampus griseus, assembly GCF_964374135.1. Lineage (NCBI taxonomy): Eukaryota > Metazoa > Chordata > Mammalia > Artiodactyla > Delphinidae > Grampus > Grampus griseus. The sequence continues at coordinate 82,875,325 of NC_139006.1, read as the reverse complement.
AGTAAATTTAGTTATTAGATGAAAGTATCAGGAAAACTATAATGAATACCTACCTAACTCTAAAATTGGGACAGTAGCCTAAATCACCTGGGTAACTATCCAAACTGTTGCTTCTCATGTCCTTGAGTGCTTTGCCTAGATGGAGGTGCTAAGAAGAACACAATATGTAAATAGCAATCATCTCTCTAGAACAATGATTTATTTTCAGCACGAGACTTGGAAATCAAGTTCATTTGGATGGCCCATCTGGAATAGAGCTGATTTTAATTTAAGTCACCATAAAACCCACTAGGACAACTGGATTTATTTACACTCACTGCTGTTCCAACTTCACATAATTCCAACTCTGCCTGAAGCACTGATGAATACTACAGCTGCTGTTTCTTACCTTCAGAATTCAGCATCATCATGGAGGGATAAATCAGAGAAATGAACTTAAGTTTACTCCAAAGTTTGGGAGCCTGATAAGCTAAAGACTATATAATTATAGAAAACAATAGTTATCCTATATTTAGAGAGCACAGACCATCTAGTGATTTCTAAATCCCTTTAAAAATGGCTACGAGACACATACTGTCCATTTGTTTAATTAATTTCTTTTTTTTTAAATTGAAGTATAGTTGATTTACAATGTTGTGTTAAAGGTGTACAGCAAAGTGATTCAGTTATATGTATATATATTCTTTCTCAGATTCTTTTCCCGTATAGGTTATTCAAACTACTGAGTACGGTATAGTTCCCTGTTGTATACAGTAGGTCCTTGTTGTTTATCTATTTTATATATAGTAGTGTGTATATGTTTTTCCCAAATTCCTAATTTATCACTGCACCCCACCTTTCCCCTTCGGTGTTTTTTTTCCGTGTCACGACTCTTCTTTCTTTTTTGTTTTTGGTTTTATTTTTTGCGGTACGCGGGCCTCTCACTGCTGTGGCCTCTGCCGTTGCGGGGCACAGGCTCCGGACGCGCAGGCTCAGCGGCCATGGCTCATGGGCCCAGCCGCTCCGCGGCATGTGGGATCTTCCCGGACCAGGGCACGAACCTGTGACCCCTGCATCGGCAGGCGGACTCTCAACCACTGCGCCACCAGGGAAGCCCTCGACTCTTCTTTCTTCTCCTTGCTGTCCTCCCCCTCCCCTCCCTCTTCCACTCTCCCTCGTCCTCTTCCTTCTTTAGGATTTCAAAAGGAATGAACTTGTGGAGGTTTTTGCTGTGGGTGGTTTGTTTTCTGAGAGGGGCATGAGAACAAGTGCCTTTCTTAATATGCTTCAGTGAGGCAACCTCAAATTTTCTTTGCTTATTGTATCAAGCTATTTTTGTTAAAATACCAGAAAGAAAATGAAGAAAATAAAAGTAACATTTATTTATGTCTACTATGGTTCAGACATGGCGTTTGTTCTTTCCATGTTGAATTTCACGTTGTGTTCTCCCTCACTGTGTGTTAGAACTCATCGTTTTATTTTTCATACAAGAAAATTGAGGTCAGAACATTTTTACGATTTGCTTAAGGTCACAGAGGGTAAATTTGTTCAGGAGACTATTATCAATCGGGAATTTAAATCTAAAATTTTAGAACTCATGTTATGTTTAATGAAATATGCACCCTGCCTCTGATCATCTCTAATGAGTAAAATTAAAATTGTGCTATAAATTCTAAGTTTCCATAAAACTAAATAAAATAACAGATGTAGAAGTTAATTCATCTCAATCATTAGATAATTAAACCAGAATTTTAACACTCTTTTTTTTCAGATATTTACCACTTATTAGGCACAGAGGAATTTCAAAATTTAAACCATTACCACACAAATAGTTAAATATTTAAAATTTTGTTGATTTGCTGAATAAAGCAGTAAGTTACCATAAATAGGGAAGTTATATATGAAGGGTTGGTCACAAAAGAAATCAAGAAAATTTCAATTATGGGTAAAAGATTTTAAAATAGATAATTGCTCAAAGCGGCATTGCCTTTAGAAAACAAAACAACTGAATATTTGCACATTAGGGTAATAAACACAGATCATGAGGAGCCTGGGCTAAGATACTGGGGAAAGATGGGGTTAAGATGGTTTGACCTCAGGAGAGATGGTGTAGAGATGGAGCCTTTGCACTCATCAGAGAAGGTGGGAAAACTGGGTAGGTCTGCCTGTTCCTGTTGGGATTGCAGAGCTTCCACGGAACTTTGTCTCATGAGCAACCTTGCAAGTGTATTAAGCATAAAAATCTCTGCTCTGAATCTCTAAAACCACTTGGTTCCGGTGGCCCTTAAGGATGGCGGTAGGTCTTTTCAGTAGTAACACTATATTCTTGTTTTTCAATTTTCTCCTTCACTAGAGAGGTCATGAAAACTGACAAAATAATCAGGGTGCTTTCATTTGTTTCTTTTCAACTTACACAAACAGAGTAGTCCCTGAGCTGTTAACCAATATTTCGTCTTGCCTCCTTTAGACATGTGGTAGGATTGAATCTCCCCCTCATTGCATCCCTGAAGTCAGCTGAGGCCACAACTACCTTTGGCCAAAGAAATATGAGCAAAAGTGGCAGGTTTCACATTTAGACGGAGGCCATTAAGAGCCAGAACTGATTCATCCTGTACTCTCCACTCTTCCTTTACCCCAAACACAAAAGCATATGTCAAGATGGAACCTCCACAGCTTAGTTCTCTGAGAATCAAACAAACAAACAAAAACAGAAAATAAAAGAAAGAAAAAAGAAGCATACGTTTTTGTGTTAAGCTAACTGAGATTTTGGCACTATTTGGTTTTGTAGCATGAAGTAGCCCATCCTGATTACTACAGTAATACAGTCAATCAATAAAGACACCAAAGTAACAATGACAGAAATGTTAACATTTTGTTTAAAATATTTTCTTGGATGCTGAGAAAAGGAAAAAAAAAAAAGAGAAAAATGGCCATCATTTTAAAAATGCTGTATTTTTCAGTATTTATAATATATATTATTTATATTTATATATTTATATCTATATAGTATTTAAAAGTTAAAAGTATATTCAACAGGTCCCCCTACAAACTCATACGTTCAAACTAGTGGTATAAAGCAAGTTAAAGGCATGTTTCCCACCTGGTGATGTGTGTTGCTCACCTCTGAGGGCATTCTCAGGATAATAAAGAAGATTAAGTCGGTTTGGTGTTTTGATTTGATATGTCATGCCCTATGCAACTGATGTTTCTTTGTAGTATATTTGTGTGATGCTTTCTAAACACTTAAGACTGTAAGCCTATGGAATAAGAGGACACTTTTTGACATTTTTTCCAGTAAGGATTTCATTCTAGAAACCATCTGAGATTTAGTCAAATCACATGTGTGATAGAGTGATCCTTCATGCACAATCCACAATTCTGCTTTTATCTTCAATTGCTTTTCAGCCTCTGAGACTTAGCCCAAAACTGTGTCTCAGCATTCAAAATAGGTGTGAATATTTGCTTTGAATGTATCCACTTCCAAGGAAAGCAAGTAAATGAAAATTCAATTACATTCTTCCAACAAGGCATTTCTCATGATACTTTGCTGTACCATACAAGCTCAGAAACCATGGGAGGTTTTTTAAGCAGCACAAATCTACCAACAAGTCTATTACCTACTAAATGAAGCATAAAATGAACAGATACTCCTGATCCATATCATTGTTGCTAATACAGTAGGCATAATAATGAACAGTACACCACTGAGCTTCATATACATCAGGCAATAAAAAAGAAAGAGGGAAAACAAAGAGAAGGAAATGTTGCTGCCAATGATTCATTCACTTAGGCAAATGCAAAACCCTTGACAGGATAAATGAGAATTCAGATATTCTCCAAGAGCACATACAGGCACAAAATAGTGCCATTATTGATTATTTTAACTCAAAAAGAGCTGAGATATAAGGAAAGGGAGAAAGTAAGAGAACAAAAAAAAAAGTCTAGTCATCATCCAGCAGACAGAATAGCAGTGACTGGAATTTCTTTACTGATGGTTGATTTTTCTGTTATAAGAGAGACAGTGTATATTTTGGCTCATACAGTAGTGAGAAAGATCACATACCTGTAGAACAGATGGATTCATCAAATCAGGGGAGACCTGGGGAAATCTCAGCAGGAATTAAGAGTGGGACTGATGGCATTTTGTATCAAAGGTCAAAGCACGTGAGCAGTTTTGATTACGGAATTTTGGCAATTGCTGGTAGGTATCCTAGCTGGTCTTAGGGTGGCCTCAACTCTTTTCTGCATTTTACCTCCTTGAACCCATCCAGATTCTCACCATGAAGCTGAGACTGACCCTCCCATAGTTCTTGCAGGGGAAGGAAATGTATACCATTAAGTGCATTTACTAGAAAACAAGATATCTCAAATCAAAAATGTGTCTACCTTAGCAAACTAGAGACTGAAATGCAATTTAAGCCTAAAGCAAGCATAACAAAGTAAATTCACAGCTGAAATATGTGTAATTGGAAAAACATAATATAGACAAAGCATCCAAACCAAAGGCTGGCTGTGAAAAGATCAGTAAAACTGATAGATCTATGACAAGTCTCACCAGGAAAAAAAGAGAAAAGGCACAGATTACTAATCTCAAAAATGAAAGAGGGGTCATTGCTACTGATCTCGCATAATTAAAAGGCTGATTAAAAAAAATAAAGAAAGAAAAACTCCAAACCAAAACCAAAAACTATGAACACTATGCTCACAAATTTGATAGATTCATGTTTAGTGTAATACCTATATCAATGGTTATATATAAAAAGATTTATAGATATGTGTGTAAATGGGTTAGTATATACACACTTTTCCTTACCCTGCCAGGTGAGGTCCTACACACATCAGCTCTCCAGACCGGTAGCAATAAGCACAAAAGAGCCCATGTCTTGCTTTCTTATACCATTTTCCAATAAAAGGACCCAGACTCTTTGGAGAAAATGATGATTCTAGGACTTGGAGAGGTAACATATAAGATGAGCCTGGAGCATCTTGTCCTGCCAGAAAGTAAGGAACTTTTAACACACCCACAGACACACAGTTACGGACAGAAATGTCACAAGAGCACAGGAGTGAACTGAAAGGGTTTCCAATGGCCAAATCTGGACAACTAGAGTAACAAATTTAAAAAGCGTTGTTGGCTTTTTAAACCTAAGTCTAAAATCAATATTCATATGTTCACAGTGATATAAACAATTGAATCAATAAATAAATGGAGAATAGAAAAATATCCCATGCAGAAAAATTCCAAATTACATTATTAATAATAATAATTAATAGTATGTACCATATATTCTGATTATTTTAAAATATACTTTTAGGGGCTTCCCTGGTGGCGCTGTGGTTGAGAGTCCGCGTGCCGATGCAGGGGACACGGGTTTGTGCCCCGGTCCGGGAAGATCCCACATGCCGCGGAGCGGCTGGGCCCGTGAGCCATGGCCGCTGAGCCTGCGCGTCCGGAGCCTGTGCTCCGCAACGGGAGAGGCCACAACAGTGAGAGGCCCGCGTACCGCAAAAAAAAAAAAAAAAAAAAAAATATATATATATATATACTTTTAAAAAAAGAAAAAGGTAGCAAGGCAACTCCTATTTACATGCATAAGAAATGTGATTAGAAGGATAAGCGTAAGATAAATAACCTTTAATTCACTCCCCAGCTTGTAAGGGCACTATTTTTTGGTAATAAAAACGTTTGCCATCACAATTCAAGAGGAAATTTCTTTGAGCATAGTGTCCTAGGAATATGACTTGGATGTCACATGTTTACCTGTTAAAAACAAACCAAAAACCCCCCCCCAAAACAAACAAAAAGAACCCCCTTGAACTAATAAAGAGGCAATGGAGAATAAAAATATGAGTTATAGAATTACCAAAGTCAGATGTTTCCATGAAAATCTTTACTGAAATCAAAGCTGGCTTAAGTAACCCAGCAATTAAGAAGTAAATATTAAAGTTTAAGTTCTGTATCCCTTTCTCTAATATATATATGTGTGTATATATATATATAGATATAGATATATATAAAATATACTGCAGTCTGATTTCTGATACAGGTCACTTAGCCTCTGTCATATGTTTTTGGCATATTATGGTCAGTTGAAAAATCACAAATTCTGAAACTGTATGCTTGCAGCAGTTTTAAAAAATAAAAATTTTTCACAAAATAACTATTTAGTTTGGAATTCACAGAGTCAAGGAACTAGATTTCATTTCAAATGGAGATTTTACCCAAATAGATTATATATTTACTTCAGATAAAATTTGCTAAGAGATCTATGGATTCACTATAGATTCACGCATGTTTATTATTCAGTGACTATACTTCTTAAGCTTCTTGGAAATCAAAGTAGGACATATTTAGTGAAATATGTCAAGTCAACATTTTTGCCAGGAGAATATAGTATATCGACTTGATTCTGAGTCAATAGAGCAAAGATGAATTACATTTGAAAGTGCTGCTTCATGGAACAGAACAATTTATTTGTGGTACAAAAAACTATTTAAATGAATGAGTTTTAAAATGACATTTGAATAACTGTAATTTTAACAGTTTTTAAATGACAGGAAAACCACCCAGGGATTTACATATCTCATAATCCTTGGTAAAACTCCCCAAGTAATACAAGAGAATTGAGGACATTGAATACACTACACATTTTCCTTAGTTGTCCTGTATATTAAACTCAGGGAAGCATTTTGCTTATTCCAGAAGCAGTACACATAAATTCCCCAATATGATATATATTAGTAATGTTCTATACCTATAAAATTGCCTTCTTAAAGCCCATTAAATTATTAAGAAACTTTTGAATAACATTTCCTTAAAAATAAATTTATTTGCCTAAACATTTTTTAAAGCATGCAAATCATTTTTCAAAAGCCATATTACTATTTCCACTGAAGGATGTATCTGCATATACTGATCATCTTTGGATAGAAAGACTGAGGAAGAATATGCTGATTTATAAATTATCTTCAAATGCATAATATTGTAATCATTATATTTGGTGTTTCATAACTTCCTTATATATCTAAGAGGAGACCCAATTGAGAAGAAATATTTTCAGAAAGATTTCTCAATGCTTTTGGATTATTGCCAAATGCACATAGAAGGACTCAGGTGAGCAGAGATTTAGACCACAGAGATTTTATATGTGTGGCAGAGTGTAGGTAATCCTTCTGATTAAGGTGGAAAAAAATCACAAGAAGCAATTATGTCCAAAGACAGGCTCAGGAAAGCAATACAGCAATTCCATGTAGTCCCTCTCCCTGGTCAGGAGGATGTAATCTCAGGAGTCAACATCACTCTTGATCAGTATCACAGCTAGAAATTCTGAGCATCTATCTGCTAAACTGTTTATTCTTGTGCAGACTTACAGAGCTTTGGTAACAGAAATGTGCCCAAACAGGGCCATCTCTACATGTGATACCAGCTGCTGTGTATTCTCATTATCATTAATTTCTTCTGAATGGCAAAACTGATTTTTTGTTGCGATGTGAGCATTTTTTAGAAAAAAATATTCAGGTAGGTAAAAACAAAAATTCTAGTATTTGAGTTTGTGTCCACTACCATAAGTCTGTTAATAATGTTTCTCTATCTTTAAATATAGCTACTGAGCCTACATGTAATATACTTTTTATATCCCAGGATCCCAAAGTAGGAGTGTGTAGCACAACTTTGGCAGAGCATGATTGAACTAGTTCACACTAACATCATTCAGATTGGGTGAAAATTAGAAGAGAAAAGAGCAAAGTCTATGATACCTCAAATGAGTACGTTGTAAAATAAGTATTAGTCATGACATCTGTCTCACAGGGCCACTGTAAATGACGTGACTTGTGTAATGTAAATTCATGTAAACATGAATTGGTAATTACCTCCTCTGCCTTCTATGTAGCATATTATAAAAGAATTATGTGAACAGAGGGTATCAGTTCACTGAGCCTACATAATTTACTTTTAATTTAAAACTAACACCAGAACTGATGTTACCATATCATTGGCTATCTGAAGAGTCTCACTGTGTTGACCAGTCCCTCCCATCAAGCCTCTTAGATAGCCTCATCCACTGGAGGGCAGACAGCAGAAGAAAGAAGAACAACAATCCTGCAGCCTGTGGAACAAAAACCACATTCACAGAAAGATAGACAAGATGAAAAGGCAGAGGGCTATATACTAGATGAAGGAACAAGATAAAACCCCAGAAAAACAACTAAATGAAGTGGAGATAGGCAACCTTGCAGAAAAATAATTCACAATAATGATAGTGAAGATGATCCAGGACCTCGGAAAAAGAATGAAGGCAAAGATCAAGAAGATGCAAGAAATGTTTAACAAAGACCTAGAAAATTAAAGAACAAACAAACAGAGATGAACAATACAATAACTGAAATGAAAACTACACTAGAAGGAATCAATAGCAGAATAACTGAGGCAGAAGAATGGATAAGTGACCTGGAAGACAGAATGGTGGAATTCACTGCTGACGAACAGACTAAAGAAAAAAGAATTAAAACAAATGAAGACAGCCTAAGAGACCTCTGGAACAACATTAAAGGCAACAACATTCGCATTATAGGGGTCCCAGAAGGAGAAGAGAGAGAGAAAGGACCAGAGAAAATATTTGAAGAGATTATAGTCAAAAACTTCCCTAACATGGGAAAGGAAATAGCCACCCAAGTCCAGGAAGGGCAGCGAGTCCCATACAGGATAAAGCCAAGGAGAAACACGCTGAGACACATAATAATCAAATTAGCAAAAATTAAAGACAAAGAAAAATTATTGAAAGCAGCAAGGGAAAAATGACAAATAACATACAAGGGAACTCCCATAAGGTTAAGAGCTGATTTCTCAGCAGAAACTCTACAAGCCAGAAGCGAGTAGCATGATATACTTAAAGTGATGAAAGGGAAGAACCTACAACCAAGATTACTCTACCCGGCAAGGATTTCATTCACATTCGATGGAGAAATCAAAAGCTTTACAGACAAGCCAAAGCTAAGAGAATTCATCACCACCAAACCAGCTCTACAGCAAACGCTAAAGGAACTTCTCTAAGTGGGAAACACAAGAGAAGAGAAGGACCTACAAAAACAAACCCAAATCAATTAAGAAAATGGTCATAGGAACATACATATCGATAATTACCTTAAACGTGAATGGATTAAATGCTCCAACCAAAAGACACAGGCTTGCTGAATGGATACAAAAACAAGACCCATATATATGCTGTCTACAAGAGACCCACTTCAGACCTAGGGGCACAAACAGACTGAAACTGAGGTGATGGAAAAAGTCCATGCAAATGGAAATCAAAAGAAAGCTGGAGTAGCTATACTCATATCAAATAAAATAGACTTTAAAATAAAGAATGTTACTAGAGACAAGGAAGGACGCTACATAATGATCAAGGGATCAATCCAAGAAGAAGACATAACAAGTATAAATACATATGCACCAAACATAGGGGCACCTCAATACATAAGGCAACTGCTAACAGCTGTAAAAGAGGAAATCAACAGTAACACATAATAGTTGGGGACTTTAACACCTCACTTACACCAGTGGACAGATCATCCAAAATGAAAATAAATAAGGAAACAGAAGCTTTAAATGACACAACAGACCAGATAGATTTAATTGATATTTATAGGACATTCCATCCAAAAACAGCAGATTAGACTTTCTTCTCAAGTGCGCACAGAACATTCTCCAGGATAGATCACATCTTGGGTCACAAATCAAGCCTCAGTCAATTTAAGAAAATTGAAATCATATCAAACATCTTTTCTGACCACAATGCTATGAGATTAGAAATGAATTACAGGGAAAAAAACGTAGGAAACACAGACACATGGAGGCTAAACAGTACGTTACTAAATAACCGAGAGATCACTGAAGAAATCAAAGAGGAAATCAAAAAATACCTAGAGACAAATGACAATGAAAACACGACAATCCAAAACCTATGGGATGCAGCAGAAGCAGTTCTAAGAGGGAAGTTTATAGCTATACAAGCCTACCTCAAGAAACAAGAAAAATCTCAAGTAAACAATCTAACCTTACACCTAAAGGAACCAGAGAAAAAAGAAGAAACAAAACCCAAAGTTAGCAGAAGGAAAGAAATCATAAAGATCAGAGCAGAAATAAATGAAATAGAAACAAAGAAAACAATAGCAAAGAGATCAATAAAACTAAAAGCTGGTTCTTTGAGAAGATAAACAAAATTGATAAACCATTAGCCAGACTCATCAAGAAAAAGAGGGAGAGGCCTCAAATCAATAAAATAAATGAAAAAGGAGAAGTTGTAACAGACACCACAGAAATACAAAGCATCCTAAGAGACTACTACAAGCAACTCTATGCCAATAAAATGGACAAACTGGAAGAAATGGACAAATTCTTAGAAAGGTATAACCTTCCAAGACTGAACCAGGAAGAAACAGAAAATATGAACAGACCAATCACAAGTAATGAAATTGAAACTGTGATTAAAAATCTTGAAACAAACAAAAGTCCAGGACCAGATGGCTTCACAGGTGAATTCTATCAAACATTTAGAGAAGAGCTAACACCTATCCTACTCAAACTCTTCCAAAAAATTGCAGAAGAAAGAAAACTCCCAAACTCATTCTATGAGGCCACCATCACCCTGATACCAAAACCAGACAAAGATACTACAAAAAAAGAATATCACTGATACTCTTATCACTGAAGACTATAGATGTAAAAATCCTCAACAAAATACTAGCAAACAGAATCCAACAACACATTAAAAGGATCATACACCATGATCAAGTGGGATTTATCCCAGGGATGCAAGGATTCTTCAATATACGCAAATCAATCAATGTGATAAACCATATTAACAAACTGAAGAATAAAAACCATATGCTCATCTCAATAGATGCAGAAAAAGCTTTTGACAAAATTCAACACCCATTTATGATAAAAACTCTCCAGAAAGTAGGCATAGAAGGAACCTACCTCAACATAATAAAGGCCATATATGACAAACCCACAGCTAACATTCTCAATGGCGAAAAACTGAAAGCATTTCCTCTAAGATTAGGAACGAGACAAGGATGTCCACTCTCACCACTGTTATTCAACATAATTTTGGAAGTCCTAGCCATGGCAATCAGAGAAGAAAAAGAAATAAAAGGAATACCAATTGGAAAAGAAGAAGTAAAACTGTCACTGTTTGCAGATGACATGGTACTATACATAGAGAATCTTAAAAGTGCCACCAGAAAACTGCTAGAGCTAATCAATGAATTTGGTAAAGTTGCAGGATACAAAATTAATGCAGAGAAATCTCTTGCATTCCTATACACTAGTGATGAATAATCCGAAAGAGAAATTATGGAAACACTCTCATTTACCATTGCAACAAAAAGAATAAAATACCTAGGAATAAACCTACCTAGGTAGACAAAAGACCTGTATGCAGAAAACTATAAGACACTGATGATAGAAATTAAAGATGATACCACCAGATGGAGAGATATACAATGTTCTTGGATTGGAAGAATCAATATTGTGAAAATGACTATACTACCCAAAGCAATCTGGAAGAGTCAATATTGTGAAAATGACTGTACTTCCCAACACAATCTACAGATTCAATGCAATCCCTATAAAATTACCAATGGCATTTTTTATGGAACTAGAACAAATCATCTTAAAATTTTTATGGAGACACAAAAGACCCCGAATAACAAAAGCAGTCTTGAGGGAAAAAAACGGAGCTGGAGGAATCAGACTCCCTGACTTCAGACTATACTACAAATCTACAGTAATCAAGACAGTATGCTACTGGCACAAAAACAGAAACATAGATCAATGGAACAAGATAGAAAGCCGAGAGATAAACCCACGCACCTATGGTCAACTAATCTATGAGAAAGGAAGCATAGATATACAATGGAGAAAAGACAGTCTCTTCAATAAGTGGTGCTGGGAAAACTGGACAGCTACATGTAAAAGAATGAAATTAGAACACTCCCTAACACCATACACAAAAATAAACTCAAAATGGATTTGAGAGCTAAATGTAAGACCAGACACGATAAAAGTCTTAGAGGAAAACATAGGAAGAACACTCTTTGACATAAATCATAGCAAGATCTTTTTTGATCCACCTCCTAGAGTAATGGAAATAAAAGCAAAAATAAACAAATGGGACCTAATGAAACTTCAATTTGCACAGCAAAGGAAACCATAAACAAGACGAAAAGACAACCCTCAGAATGGGAGAAAATATTTGCAAATGAATCAATGGACAAAGGATTAATCTCAAAAATAATGCTCATGCATCTCAATATTAAAGAAGCAAACAACCCAATCCAAAAATGGGCAGAAGACCTAAAGAGACATTTCTCCAAAGAAGACATACAGATGGCCAAGAAGCACAAGAAAAGCTGCTCAACATCACTAATTATTAGAGAAATGCAAATCAAAACTACAATGAGGTATCATCTCACACTAGTTAGAATGGGCATCATTAGAAAATCTATAAACAACAAATGCTGGAGAGGGTGTGGAGAAAAGGGAACCCTCTTGCACTGTTGGTGGGAATGTAAATTGATACAGCCACTATGGAGAACAGTATGGAGTTTCCTTAGAAAACCAAAAATAGAATTACCATATGACCCAGCAATCCCACTACTGGGCATATACCCAGCGAAAACTATAATTCAAAAAGTCACATGTACCCCAGTGTTCATTGCAGCACTGTTTACAATAGCCAGGTCATGGAGGCAACCTAAATGCCCATCGACAGATGAATGGATAAAGAAGAAGTGGTACATATATACAATGGAATATTACTCAGCCATAAAAAGGAATGAAATTGGGTCATTTGTTGAGACCTGGATGGATCTAGAGACTGTCATACAGAGTGAAGTAAGTCAGAAAGAGGAAAACAAATATTGTATATTAATGCATGTATGTGGAACCTGGAAAAATTGTACAGATGAACTGGTTTTCAGGGCAGAAGTTGAGACACAGATGTAGAGAACAAACGTATGGGTACCAAGGGGGGAAAACCGTGGTGGGGTGGGGATTGTGGTGTGCTGAATTGGGCGATTGGGATTGACATGTATACACTGATGTGTATAAAATTGATGACTAATAAGAACCTGCAGTATAAAAAAACAAGCCAATAAAACCAACTAATACTAAACTTTCTTTGGGTTATTTGTATGGAAATATGTTAATATAAATGTTTTAGACATTAAAAAATATAATAAGTATTAGACTATTTGAATTAGGGACAATATGAACTTCAGGTTCAAAGCGTTATATTTGGGACTAAATAAAATTTTGGCTTAGTTGTTATGAACGTGCAGAACATTTTACCTTAAAAATGCCTTCTGAGGAAATCCATATTTAAAAGGAATGATAAGAACTTCCAGTTACTCATGGTCTTCAGATTATCTCATCTTTTCTCTCACAACTATTGTCTAAATAATGAGTAAATTCTCCTCAATGACTTTGACATTGCCATAACTTTCAAGGACTACCTAGCTTTCATTTCCATTGTGGAAATAAAGACCACCCACGTGAGAGCAAGCAGAGACTGCCAATTCAGAGCTTGCTCTGATGAGGAGGCCCGTCCCATTATTTGTATTTGGTAGAGATTCAAGAGCCATAAAAGAATAGGAAAGCTTTATAATGAAAAAAAGGGAAGGCTTCAGGTGCGGCCTGAGAAATTCAAAATCCAGTGGAGAGTTGGTCATCTTCCCTGGAAGCAGATCCTGATATGGAGTTTCCTCTTTAGGTGATTTTTAGGGGGTTCCCTCAGAAGACGTGGAATGAGGAAAGAGGATAGTGCAAAACCTCTAACAACAGTGATTATAGGGGAATTAAGTGCCCTTTGTGATTACGTGTTGAAACAAGTTCAAGTTCTCCAGTCTATGCTACCATATCGATTTGCATGAACATTTCTTTTAGCATTCATGACATATGATACACGTATCTGCCTTATATTTTAATTATAATTTATTGGAAAATAAGGAAAGTATCTTGTTTACATTTTATTCTCCAACATGCAAATATAGCACTCATTCATAATAAGTTCTCAGTGAACACTTCTTAATTGAATTAAACTTTTATTAAAAACAGTATTATCTTGCATTGTGATATCAGCTAAGAAAATACAGAGGTCAGAATACAGGGGTGGTAATTAATACATACTAGAGCTATAATAAATATTAATAGTGAGTGGAGGCATCTGAGTATAGGGGAGACAGCAATTAGAACAATGATATATCTAAATAATATGAAATATTTTAGAAGTGGGATATCCTCTGAGTTAAATATTCTTTGTTATCCCTAATTGTTTAATATGCCTTTTTTTTTTAACATCTTTATTGGGGTATAATTGCTTTACAATGGTGTGTTAGTTTCTGCTTTATAACAAAGTAATATGCCTTTTTAAATGGCTTTGCCTTAATTTAGCAAATGCAAGAGATTTTTTTTAAAGTGTTGTATCTTTTTTTTGCAAGAGCAGACTCCTGAGATCAGCACAAATGTGGAAAGATTAATCAGGGAGAGACCCTATTATTGAGAACAAAGTCACATTACATAATCCATCTACAATTCTCCATCATCCTTTGCATTGAAACTCTTCTTTGCCAACCTTAGAGTTTAAATTTTTTTGTTTATTTTTAGTGTAGAAATGTGCATAATTCCAGGACTAAGGTAGAAAAAGTACCAACAAAGGCTAGGACATGTGATGGTTCCAGAAAGCAAGGGAGTGCTCAAAGAATAATGAGGACAGGTCAAAAGGACATAGAAGACAGTCTTCACGGGTTCCCACTGGCCATATCAAGATAACCTACGTAAAAAATAAATAATGATCTAAAGTGTAACTTGTTGACTAACACTGGATGTGGAGCTATAACTACATGGAGATGTAAATAACTAAATATGTCAGGGAAAAGTTTCGTGAAGAATGCAATACATACTTCCAATCAAATACTTATTAATTAATAAGATAACTCTACGGTGGAGAAGCCTGGCGGATCCTACGCTAATCAAGTGCTCAGAGTGATCATCACCAATGCCACCCCACAGGCTGGATGCAAAGAACACGGCATCACTCCTGTGATACTCCTGCCAAAGGTGTATAATCTGAATTTAGTCAGGAGAACTGAGACACACCCAAACAGGGGGATATTCTAAAAGCTAAAGCTTATAATATTCAAAAATATCAAGGTCGAGAAAGTCAAGGAATGACTATTTGTTTCAGACTGAGAGACAAAGGAGATTAAACAACTAAATGCAACACATGATTCTGAATGAGATGTTTCTCCCTCTCTTTCCCTGTCTTGCTCCATCCCATCCTTTCTATCTTTCTCTCCTTTCTCCCTCCTTACCTTTCTTCTTTTCATCTTTTCTTCCTCCCTTTGTTCCTTCCTCCTTGCCTCCCTCCCTTCCTTCCTTTCTTCCTTTTCTCCTTCCTCCCTTCCTGTCTATTTTACTTTATTTTTTTCTTAGTAATATCCCTTTAAGGTACCTTGTTGCCTTGTTATACCTTGTATGGCGTTAGGGTTAAGTCAGCACAATCATTGCCCCCTGGTTCTAAATTTCTAGGAGAAGGTAAATATCTCAGTTGATCCCCATCCAGAATGAGACTTTGAAATTTATGTAAGTTGTTCGACATCTTCCCAGAGAAATTAATATGTAATTTGCCAATAATTTGCAACAGAAGAATTGCGGGGCGTGTATTGGATTTAAAATGTACTATAAAATGCTCTATAAAAGCATATAGCATGAGCTCCAAAATAGACAAAAAGATCAGTAAATAAGAATGAATATTTCCATAGATAGATCTGAGTACACTGGGAACTTAACATGTAATAAAATGGACATACAATTTTGTGGAGAAAAGGATAGATCATTAAAAGAGTAAAAATAATATTGTCATAATCATGCATTAATAACTTGCATGAGGTTCAGTATTTTTTAAGTATGGTAAAAAGTAAAATGGTAAAAATATTAGAAGAAAATATAGAATAATTGTTAAATTGCTTCTTAGTAAAGATAATCTTTTGAATGCAAGCTGTAAAAATCAAAAGACTAACAGAAAGTATGGAAAAACTTGACAATATACAAATGAAACATTTTAAGAAGAAAACAGCTATACAAGTAGATTCGGACAAATAGTGAAATGTTATGTGCTCCTTAGCATTTTTAAGATTTACTGTTCAATAGGTTTTCATATTTAACGGTTAACCCTAACACACGTACAGATCTCTGAATTTATCAACATTTCATTATTAAGATTTCAGAGGCAGAACCCATGAGAGATTCCATTCCTGAATTTGAATGTATATTTGGAAATCCATTCTATTGAGTTTGCTTAGATTATAAACTTCAGGAAAGCAAGTAGTGTTTCAAGCTTGCTCAGTTTCTGGCACATAGTAGGTGTCAATAAATATCTGAAATAATGAGTGTTTATCTAAGTGTAGAAAGTGCTTTTTCTATAGGTAAATGTGGTACTTCATTCTTTTCATAGTTAATAAATATGCTGTTTAATGCTTCTAATTTATTTTCTGCTGCAAAAATTCTTTTTAATCTTGAATATGTAAATGAAAATGTGTGTAAAGTATCATTGAATGAATCCCCCAAGAACATGCCTTACGTATTTGAAAGAGGGTTGAGGAAAAAAAAATTCATGAATAGGGTCGATGTCTTTTACCAATTGGTTTTTGTTAGCAATTCAAGGAGAAAAGATCTGAAACTGACGGGGAGCCATATGCTCCTCTTTGTTGAAAGCAGACAGAATTTTTTTTTTGCTAGTCGTGCATGAGAAGAGAAACAAAACTGATATTTGTAATACAATATTTAAAAAACCTGCCATGGAAAAAACTATCAGTAGAATAATTTTTCCTCGTGAAAAGCTGATCATAAAATGACATGATTCTCTGTTTCTCTCAGCATCTCAATAAAAATCGCATTTTCATGCGTTACATTCTATTAGGTAAGCTTGAAACTGTATTGTTTAAGGATTTCCCCTAAGTTACCTTCCAAAAATATCTTCTTTTTTTCCCCGGCCTAATTACTCCTAGGAAGAATGTCTCATTCAGACATTTGTTTGGAGTTTGGATTCTCTTTACTGATCTTATTCAGATTTTAACTGAAATTTAATTGTTGTTATGTATGTATGTTCTTTTTCTGTGTATTTTTTTTCTGGAGGACTATGTAGACAGAGAAAATAAAAGACAAATTGTGAATTTCTTTTTAACTTTGGACAGAACAGCAAGCTGTTAATGCTCAGGATCTCATAAAATGGTCACATAAAACCCAATAGGAAGAGATCTCCCAACTAAGAGGTTTTTCTCATATTGGTTACCATATCTGGGGCAACCAAGTATCAAAACAAACCTGTTCACGCTAAGAGAATAATATTTTAAATTGTCCAGTCTTCTTGAAAATGAGAATATTTCATGGCTACTGCTCTTTCATGATGTCTTTTTCTTTTTCTTAGTGGCCAATCTGCATATTACAAATCTCTTCTACTCATGGCTCCCTTTTGTCTCTTATTTCTTGTTCCATAAAGGCTGAGTTGAATGAAATCTCATTGATAGAATAGTCTACTATCTCTTGATATTAGAACCTTAAGTTATGTTCTTTAATCACCCTCAATCCAGAGTGTAGGAACCTCAGTAGGAACCAAGGCTTATTTAATATGTCAACATACCAACTTGTTGTCCTTTTCTTTGAAGGAATTCCACGTGTCTGTGAGCTCCTTCCCCCCTCCCACTCCCCC
The DNA here is from genome assembly GCF_964374135.1 of Grampus griseus. NCBI lineage: Eukaryota > Metazoa > Chordata > Mammalia > Artiodactyla > Delphinidae > Grampus > Grampus griseus. The sequence goes on along the minus strand of NC_139006.1, from coordinate 82,857,572 downwards.
ACCCCGCTGTGGAATTGTCCTTTGTCTCAGCTGGAGAACCATATTCAGGTATTTCTGATTGAGGGGTGTTGCTGAAACTTCCAAAATTTGTGTCCTCAGAAGCCTTCATGCCTAGAGCTTTTGTCCTTTCTCCCGTAAAACTTTGTTTTCTTCTCCTTTTGAATTTCCTAGGACTTCAACTGCAAAAGACTTTCCTCTCTACCATCTGTCTTCCAGCAGCAATGAGGCCCTGATGCTGCCTCCTCTGATGTTCCATTTCCATTCTTGCTCTTCTTTTATGTAGATACTGCTGAATTTTGAAAACCTTGAACTGTTCCCTAAATGGTTTCCTTTTCTTCTCCACCACACATAGGGATAAAGCTGTAATCTTTGCTTTCATTTGTTTTCTTACATGCCTTTCCAAATTGTACCCAGTGAATCTCCTTATGAACTTACATGAAATATTTCTGATTCTGATAAAACTGATTATTTTTTTCCAAATAAACATTGCCATTATCCATTATTAAGGGCCTTATCTCTCTAAGTAAGGTAATCTCTTCCATTGGTCTATTCCTGCATCCTAATTCTCTTGTGCGTCTCTCTATAGTTTTCCAAACAACGATTCTTCAATTCTATGATACCCACTGGATGTCCTATGATTCAGTTAAATTCTGACACTAACTAAGGGCTCAGTACTACAAGGCTTCACTCACTTCAGACTCCAGCCACAAGTGGGGTCTCCAGGTTGTCATACTTCTGTCTGGGCCATTCTAAATGTAGGGGTTCCTATGACCCTCCTTCAAGGTTTAAAAATTTGCTAGATCAGCTCACGGAACTCAGGAAAATGATATACTTATTTTTATAGTTTACTATAAAGGATACAAATGAGGCAGGCCGGTCTGAAAATGTCCCAAGCACAAGAACCTCTATTCCTGGGGATTGGGGTGTTCCACCCTCCTGGTACATGGATGTGTGACCAGCCCCCATCCTGAAGCTGTCTAGGGGCCCACCAAGAGTTATCTCATCAGCATAAACTCAGGGATGGTCAAAAGGAGCTCATTATGTATAATGAAGATGCTCCTATCAATCCGGACTTTCCAAGGGTCTTAGGAGCTCAAGGTCAAGAACTGATGACAAAGACCAAGTCTACATCTTTTTATTGCACCAGAGTTCCTTATTCCATACATTTACTGGAATAAACTAGTTTTATAAACTTGGAGTGATAGGCATTGATTTCAGTACATCTGGAGAGAAGTAGCCCTTGAGCTCTCCTCATGGAAGGATTAAATTAAAAATACTGCACATGAAAGACTCATTAATAAAAGCAACTACAATCATCTTACGGGAAAATAATAAGAACATGAATTGAAAGACATATGTATTTTTATCTTTTTCCTTGAATAAATGGCAGTCGGTAATCTCGTGACTGGAAATAATGTCTGTATTGTAAGAAACACTTATTAAAAATAATACTATGAAAAGATATTTCTTCATGGATTTCTAAATATTAAAATTGGCTTATTATGTCCTAGTTCTTGAGGTTTAACTGGTTCACCTCCATAAGTAGGTTAGCTTAAAAAAGAGAAGCCACAGGGACTTCCCTGCTGGTCCAGTGGTCAAGACTCTGTGCTTCCACTGCAGGGGGTGCAGGTTTGATCCCTGATGGGGGAACTAAGATCCCGCAAGGCATGACCAAAAAAAAAAAAAAAAAAATAAGAGGAGAAGCCATGAGCAGCAGCATTTTTTAAGGGTCATCACCCCATACCTTTTGATTTTGATATCCAAATACGAGTTCTTTCTCAGGTATCAGCTTCTTGTCACCCCACTGTACTATTCAGAGTTACTTCTGAACTCTGAACTTAGCCACTAAGTCCCTGAGGTATGTTGGAGATTTGTCTGTGTACGGGTATTGTGATGCAGCCTGGTGTTTTCCATCTCTAAAATGGCTCTAGTTTTCATTTATAACTCTGATTTTGACAATTTCCAATTTTCTCACTTGGGAAACTCCTCAGTGGATAAAATCCCAACGGCCTAGCTAGGACATGGCTCTTTCTTCAATACTAAGTCTTAGGCATAAATCATACACAAAAAAATGGCTTTTACATTAAATTGTGCCTATTCTTTTAATGTAACTCTTTTTCACCATGGGCTTGGAACTCCTCAGAATTAGGTTATATCCTGGTCATTTTAATACACCGGTCTTAACCACAGAACATGGTGCATTGTTATTGCAAAAAACCTACAGATGAATAAATATGTAGATTTCAAATATGAGACAGTCCTACTGTGAAATGTTGTTTATCTTTCAATGGAGGAATAAACTGAAAGTTTACTGGATTGGAAAAAGTTCTGTTTTCAAACTGAATTGTGGACAAGAAGATGATGGTTACATAATGTCAAGAGAAATAAAATACTTACATAAATATATTAGCCCAGATAATATGCATGTTCCTTGGGGAAAAGAACAGGTTTACTAATTACTTTTGAGTTTTTTTGTCTGGGAGAATATCTTTTTAACCAATGAAAGTTAACCTCAAGAATGAATAATGTATTTTTCATGATCCAAATTAAAATGTTAAAGATAGGAGTTATAAACTCCCTCCTTTCCCTCATAAATATGTGAAAAATAAAATCCAATTAGCACTTGAGTGAGTGGATCACTAAAAATGATAGTATTTCGCAAATTACTTGGAATTGTGAAGCATGGAATTTCATATTTTGGAATAAATTTTAGGTTCCTCAGGCTGAACTTAAATCAATCTTTATCTTTTCCCTCTTTATATTGACTTTCAAATCAGGGGGTATTATCAGAATAATCTACATCAAAGATAAAATTAATCTTTATTTTTCAGTTTGAAGTATTGCTAGTAGATAAGTTATATCCCTTTAGGTCAACTGCTGATGATTTCACAAATAAAATTCAAGTTGTTACTGTCTGTGGATATACCATATAAATTACTCATTGCTTTTGAAAAACCTAAGCTATTAATGTGCTCATCGCAGTGTACTTGTTTATTTCCCTTCATTATAAATGATTTATGCAATTCATTAGACTGTGATAATTATCATTTAAGACTCATAAGGCTCTTGTTGATGCGAGCTTTGCTAGTGTTGATGGAGTGTATACCGATTTACAAGACAGGTTTGATACGTTGTGTATATAGGATAATGAACCCATTCAAATTATCTTTAAAAGATACCTAGATGCAATGTATTTTATTTCTGGTAAAACTGCAACTGGAAATGATTTATAAAACAATTATTATATACTGGGTATACTGGGGAACTACAGAAAAGAAAAAGCCTATGTCAATTTTGGTTTATTACCCTGAGATTAAACACTGGAATTGGTAGTCTGGGTTTCCCAAACACAAAACAGAAGTTAACTGAAATTACATCTGACTGCTGTATCTTTCCAAGTGCTGCAGTTATCATAATGAAAGCTGATTTCATCCATAAGCTAAAACAATCAGGAAGTTACAATACACATATTTTAAAATATATCCTAAAAGGGTAAATTATTATCCTCTCAATTCAGCATTTGAAGTGGTTTTTTTTTTTTTTCTTTTGTTTTCAAATATACCCCTTGGTTTTTCCAATGTCACCAAGATGCTTCAGTAGGAGATTCTAGCCTTGATCTCTCCAGCAAAGATCAACAATCAAGCAGCTATCGGGGAACAAAAACAGCTCCGAGGGAGCTCAGGAGGCCACTTAGACACTTCAGCAACACCGTGGAACAAAAAACCCTAGGAATAATCGCAAAAAAAGGAAGGAAGAACAGCTTCATTTTGCCTGTGTGGTCCCTTCACCCAGGCGGCACTGCTCAGCACAAAGAACTGAGCTAGAAGGGGTTCCCCTCCCAGGTAAGGGAGAGCAGGTGAGCAAGCAGCTTCTCTGGCTTTCCAGGCAGCCCACCCAGAGACCTGCAAAGCTGAGACTTACAGAGACAGCCAGGAACAAGGAAGAAGAGCAGGGACCACCCGTAACAACCATGCAATGAGGGTTAACTTGGTTCCCAGTGAGCTGCTCTGCAGAGGCCCCCAGCCGCCTTCCCCACTGAAGAAACCAAGGGCAAGCACAGCTGCCACAAACCCCTGGCAAATTTCGTGGGTTTTCTCCCCACAGGTATAAATGCAGGCAGGTGCCAGCCACTGAGTCCCTACCCGGTTCCCCCCCTCACCACCCCCAGCTCCCAGCCAGAGCCTGGGATACACTCCAGCATCCCCTTCAGCCTCTCCTCCAGCTGTGCACCTGACTCCTGCCATGGAGATCCAGCCACAGAAGTGCAGGGTGACAGCCACGCCCACACAGCTGCTTGTGGGCCTGGATTCGGCTCAAGGTCCAGTAATTGGCCTCCACCCGTGGGCTCGCCTCACCTAGCCCCTCAGGCTGTGCCCCTGGACACCCCCAAATTCCTCAAGCCCAACTCCCTTCACCAGCCCCAGCTGCTGTGGTCCTGCCGTGACCCTGCAGCCATGGTTGTGCCCTTGACACCCAGGGCCCCCAGAGCTGCTTTGGGGCCTGATGCTAGAACTGACGCCACCATTATGTGTGTGTCTGCACCAGCCCCTGTCCGCTTGGAGAGGTCAAGAGGACAAACACTGGTCATGATACAGAAGACTAAAGGGAAACAATTAATAAAAAACACATTGGTCCATATCAAACTGTAAATCCTGAAAACAGAGAATATACCTTTTGAAAGTCAATTCTTAGGTGATTCATAAAAAAATCTTGACCATATATTTAGACTCTAATGTGTAATAAATGGCAAAATGATTGCAATAGCAATTTGTGCTTATAAGAAAGCTAGAATTTAATAACAAAATAAGAAAACGTGTATACACGTGGAAATGATAAAGTTCTCAAATTAAGTAGGAAAATAAAGGAAATTGACCAAGTATACGGAAATTAGCACCAAAGAAAATACTAAATGCAGACTTTATGGGAGTTTGGAGAAATCTATATTCTTAAACACTTATAACAATATACCAATAACTGAAGTGTGTATGAACAATATTATGATTACATGAATCTGAGTATTTAAAGGCAATATAAATTTAAGTATTAATATAAAGGCAGAGTAATCTGATATCTTGAAGGAAATTATGAAAATTACTATTTCACAAAATAAACAAGCCCCATGTTGTAAAATCAGATACAGTAACATAATAATTTATACTATATTTGACATGCCTCCACGAAACAATCTTTCTTTGTTTTGGTGGGGATGATAAATTATCTATCTCTGCTTTATATGATGGTAATTTTATAATATCATTTTAAGAGGAATATGGAAATGTAGTTCAGTCCTTTTTTTCTAGCATTGTTGATTATTTTATTACAAAAATTATTATTGATGATTAATAAAAAGTAGTTTCAGTTTGACAACTATCGTTGGCAATGCCATATAAAATTTTTGGATTTTTGTCAGCTACTCAAATTTCCATCATAAATGTGCTTTAACATTTAAAATACTGCATATAATCTCCTGTCTGCATGTGTTTCAAATCTTGTTTTTCCTCTTCTACCTTTGTACGGTCCATGCATGGAGCTTAAAGACACTGCCTTAGTTTGTCTGGGCTACTATAACAAAATACCACAGACTGGGAGAATTATATAAGCAATGGAAATTTATTTCTATTTAGTTCTGGAGACTGGAAGTCTGAGATCAGGACTACAGCATGGTCAGGTGAGAACCCTCACTGAGTCACAGACCTCTTGCCAGTCATCACATGGTGGAAGGGGCAAGCTTTCTCTCCGGGGTCTCTTTTTATAAGGACATTAATCTCATTCATGAAGGTTCAGCCCTTTTGACCTATTTACCTCCCAAAGGCCCCACCATCAAATAGGACATAAGGATTTCAACACACAAATTTAGGCAGAACATGAAAATTCAGACCATAGCAGCGATCACATCAAAATACACCTCCAAGTAGTGTTTGGCAGGAGTGATCCTAGAAACCACCATTTACACCACAACAACTAGCAATAGTGAAACTACACAGCAATATAACTGAAAAACTACAAAAATATAGCCCACCCAACTCAAATTAAATCTATCCTAATTTAGCTTCTCTAGACTTTTTCCCAAGCTGATAGCTCTCCAATGCCAACCAAAATAGAAGTGTGATAGAAAAATAGTTGGAACATTATAAAAGAAAGTGATCTTCACTCATTGCAGTTAAATTTATTTTTTTGCAAAATTTACAAATGTATTTGACTATGCAAAGATATTTGGGTTTCCTCCCAGGGTTTTGGATGGGCTCCATGTAAGTAAGGATTCCTAAACTTTGTTTCATTAGCTTTTGGTTAAATTCGCCTATGATTTCCATTAAACTTTTGTAGAACAGAAAAAAATTAAGATTAATAGAGTAAATCTGCCCTAGCCAAGAAAAATCAAAAGTGAACAAGTCAATACTGTGAAAGCAGAAAAAAAAAAAAAATCCTCTCAACTGCTAAGATTTTTGGTTCCTTTTTTGCTCAAAGCTGCATGTGAATTACATACACAGTAAATCCACTAGAGATTCTTCTTGTACAAATGTTTATTGTTTCCGTCCTAAACAAGCGCTAACATTTAAGCATACCAACATTTTCTCCCAGGTACCATGAATTCTCCTAAGAACAAGAGCCAACTGAATCGGTCTACAAAAAACTCACCCATTTTCTTGCCCTTGAAAGCATTTTATGTTATATAGATGACACTGAAAAGTTTGGATAAAAATATTTGTGTCATTAAATCTACAAAGACACAGTTTATCTATGTTAATAATTTTCTCTAATTCTATGAAATTTAAAATGTTATTCTTGATACCATATGAAATATATTGAAAGACTACACAAAGAAAAAAGATGTGGTTTAGATCTGTCTCTATTCAATGAATTCCAAATTATTTTGAATAAAATAATGACATATGAGAAAACAAAATTTTTACTAGGTGAAAATAACCAGTTTTAACATTTGTAAAATGTGTGTCAAGAATAACTGGAATAACAAGCTCATATTCCAACAAATGTCTTTTTATTCCCCTGAAAAACTGCCGAGGATACTGGCTGAAAATGAAAGCGGAATCCAAATTTGCCACTTAAAATGGTGTCACCTCTGTCATAAGAATTGTCAGAGCAATCAATTAGAGACAAGAAGTAAAAAGCCACATTTTAATGAATATTTTTTAAAGGACTGAGCTTTACCACAGAAAGAAATCAATGCTGATTTTATATCTGTTTTACTCTCCTAAAGTCTTAATACTCAGTTACAAATAGAAAACAGATTTTTTAGAATACATATGAACTCTAAATTTTCGTTCAGTCGATACTGATTAGATTTAGTTTCACTGCAATTTGTATGGATTTTACTGGAGCATCTTCTTTTCTTCTATTTTGTTTCTGCACAGATCTCTACAATAGGAATTGTTTTAATCTCATTTTCTGACAGGCCAACTACTACTGTGCAACTGAATTTTTCTCTCTCAAAAAATACCAACATTTTTTAACTTCTTCAGTTATGGCAAATCTACGTTTTGAAATAAATGACATTGTAATTCTCAAGTGCAGGTTTTCAGTTGGGAATTTCCTGATTTGACTCCCATCTGGTGAGATAATATTTATCATCCTTCTGAATCGCCATACTTTCATGTCTAATTGAATAATAATATAATCTAACCATTCTGTAAATTTCAGGATCTACATATATGCCTTTGGCTTGCTAATGGACTCTGATGAAACTTTGGCCTTAAGATGTCATCAATCAGAACATGTTTGCAGTAGTCTAGGGACAAGGTGAAAAACACGGTTTAGTTCTATTCTATACATCTGTGCCAGAAGGTCACAGAAATCTGAGGAGGTGAAGCTACCTGGCATTTATAGTGCTGTAAATCTTGCTAAGGGAATCTTCTTTTATATTACTCTTTCCATCTGTTTTCTAGACTTGTTTCTGATTGAAGATTCGCTATTGTATATAGTTCCTCAAATATCTTGTTTCAGGTGATGTTCCCAATAGTTCTGAATATTAACTATATATCATACTTGCCTAAGTATCAGCAGACAGTCCTAAAATGTAAAGCAAGCAAATGAACAAAACCACACACACACACACACACACAAGCCCCATAGCACTGGAAATAAATTGTGCACAAAAATAGTAATAATGAAATGAGTTTAGTCCTTAGATAACTGTTTCAAATAAAATTGGAGGCAGAAATGAGAAAGCTACATGATAACGTGAATGAAGGTGGTCAACATCTTTAAACATAATCAACATTTGATTTACTCACATCCTGTTTCACAAAAGCAAATGCCTTTCATTTTCTAATACTCTGATACAAGGTAAAATAAGGTACTCTGGTTATGAGTAAAGGATATATAATATCACCAGCAAGCATTTTAGGAACTTCAAGCTACTCTTTTAAATGATTTATGGTAGAACACACAATATACATGCCCAGAGGGAACTCAACAATGATTTAGCCACAAGGGGTCTCATGTAAGATGACTATAAGGGCACCATGGAAGTTCACAGAAGTATTCCAAGGTAGAAGGCTCAAAGTTGACTGCAAAATTTATTAAAATATTTATGAAAATAATAATATATAAAAGAAGTAAATGTGCTTTTAGTTTTACATGGTTCTGTATGTTAGTAAAACATTGCCATGACTGTTGTCCTGAATTTTGAAAACTAGATTGTTCTTGGTAAAGAAGGTAAAAAATATTTTCCCAAAAAGAGTTATACATAACCCCTCCCCCCACAGATGTCTCAAAATATGTGGCTGTTTTTTTACATGCTTAATGTAATGCTTAATATAATTTCCTTTTCAATACAAATATTAAGCATCATTTCAAACTTTCAATTTAATATTTTAGTAATACTATTTCAGTGGTCCTCAGTATTTATGCGTGCTGAAATATCTGAGCGAAGCAATAAGATTATCTTAGTTTAAACAAAAATAGCTCAAAATCCCTATGATCCTCCATAAAAGTGAAGAGTATGAGCCTGTCCTGTGATAATCACTCTTCTGGAAGTGAGTGGTTGTGTAGGTTACCGATAAAGTGTGTCTATTAGAATAGAATATCATTAACGTATGTTGCTTAGGAAGGCAGACTTTCTTTGCTCGAATCTTGGGTTTAATGTTTGCTAGCTGGAGACTTTGGTCAATAAACTTAATTTCCTCTTCTATAAAATGGTAAAAGGAATATGTAAAACTCTGTAAGTTTGTTGTGGGAATTAAATAAACTCATATATGTACACTATTTAGTATGGTACTTGGTTGGTACTAAACAAACATATACATGGCTAGCAGAACACTCAGATACTTTGAGTTTAATCCGTACTTCATTGCTTTGGTTTCTTTATTAACAAGAAGAGCCATGTTGATAATGACGACGAGATGAATTTTAATCTTACGGCTGAAACATCAGCAAAAATGTTCTATCAGCTGTCCATTTTGGGTCCCCACGCTGAAGGGCCACATTTTCATCAGCTTGCTGCCAGCAGCAAACGTCTAAAATGTGCCTTGACAATTAAATTCAGCAAATGGTTTTTGTGTGCGTATTTTGTGCTTGAAACTGTGATTGGGCAGAGAGGGAATTCTCTAGTGTACCTGGGGACATGGGGGAGAAATGGGATGCATTCCATGCATTTTAATTTTCACCAGAAGATAATCTTAATTCATCCTTCCATTTCCCAGATCTCAGTTTTTATTAAATATATACATAAGGAGTCTTTCAAAGTTTGTGCATGAATTGTTGATAACAATTCTGCCTTACGTCACCCCAAAAATATCACTTGGATCAAGCAGTTATTTTTAAATAATGTTGTGTGTTCAAAATTCGGCTTTGCATCACAAGTAAAAGTGGTTTCTTTGAAAGCTAAAACTGACAAGCCTTAAGCGAGGCTGAGTAAGAAAAAGAGAAGATTCAGATGAACAAAACTGAGGAAGAGGGACATACCTACTGAATTTTCATAAGTAAAAACAATTAGAATGAAATACTATGAACAACTAAATGTCAACAAATTAGGTAACGTAGGTGAACTGGTCAATTTTTAAAAAACACAAACTACCAAAGATGACTCAAGAAAAATAGATCTGAACAGACCCATAAAAGAAAAGGGATTGAATTAATAATTTAAAATCTCCCAGAAAGAAAAGTCCCATGAATTCCAAATATTCAAAGAAGGGTTAATGCCAGCTTTTCACATACTCTTCAAAAAAATAGAAGAGAAGGGTAATATTAAATATCCATCATGACATTACCATACGGAATAGTTTTACGACCCTAAAAATCCCCTATGTTTTAACTATTCACCCTTCTCCTTCCCAAACTCCTGGGAATCACTGATCTTTTTTACTGTCTGTTCTGCCTTTTCCAGAATGTCATAAAATTGGAATCATATAGTCTTTCAAAATTGAATCTTTCACTTAGAAATATCTGTTTAAATTTCATGCGTATTTTTGGTAGCTTGATAGCACATGTATTATTGTTGAATAATCTTCCATTGTATGGATGTACCACAGTTTGTTTATCCATTCACCTATTTAAGAATATCTTGGTTGCTTTTAGTTTTTGGCATGTAGGGTATTTTTTTTATAGATATAAAATTTTTAAATTGGTTGGTTGAATACCTGGGCACACAACTGCTGGGTCATATGGTAAGACTATCTTTAGTTTTGTAAGAAACTGCCAGACTCTTTTTTTAAAAAGAAGGAAAAAGGAACCGTCTTTAAGATATGGCATTCTTTCCCAGGAGGTAAAGGTTTTTCAGTATATGCAGATCAATCAATGAGATACACCACATTAACAGACTGAAGAATAAAAACCATATGGTCATCTCGGTAAATGCAGAAAAAGCTTTGGGTTTCAACCATGAAGAAAGTGTATACATTGTACGATGAAAGCTGGGAAGGAGAAGGCAGGGTAATCCTATGCATCAAAAATATCTACACTGCACAGAAAATTGCAGATATCAGTAATCATTTCAAGTGGCCAAATAGAGACATTAAAGCGAGTGTTGTTCTAGGAATGTGACTGAACTATGTAGCCAGATGGACAAACTGATAACATCAATGACAGGTGCAGAAGAGATGCAGGCAAGCTCTCAGGGTCTGCTCTCTGGGAATTGGCTGGATCACTTCTTGGCCTAAGGTGGAGAATCAGGGAAAAATACTGATAGATCTTTATGAAAATTTTATTTTATTTTATTTTATTTATTTTTTGCGGTATGCGAGCCTCTCACTGTTGGGGCCTCTCCCGTTGCGGAGCACAGGCTCCGGACGTGCAGGCCCAGCGGCCATGGCTCACGGGCCCAGCCGCTCCGCGGCATGTGGGATCTTCCCGGACCGGGGCATGAACCCGTGTCCCCTGCATCGGCAGGCAGACTCTCAGCCACTGCGCCACCAGGGAAGCCCCGAAAATTTTATTTTTTACAAGGTAGAACATTGTTTCTCAAAATATTAATATGTAACACCCACAACAAAAATCTTAAAGTATATATTGGGTTGGCCAAAAAGTTTGTTTGGGTTTTCCGTAACTTTTGGCCAACCCAATACTTTATACTTCAGATTCTAGAGTCTTCTACAGATTCAATAAATTTTGCTTGTGGGACCAAAGTTTCTGATTTTTAAAACCAGGCATTCTAGGTGATACTTGCTGATACTTACGTACACACAAAGTTTGAGAACTGCAAAGACATGGGAAACAATTGACTGAACTGATTCTCCTAATACAGTCTAACAGAAGTTGGGGAAGGAACTCAAGGAAATGTGACTCTTTTATCCGAAGGTGTATTATCGTCAAGGAAGGAGAAATTGAGAAAAAACTAACTGCTTTGCTCTCCTCTATGATAGCAGATTTCAAAAGCTTAAGTGAAATGTCAGCTTCATCTCAAAGCACAAGTCTCTGGAAAAGAAATCTCTTGAGAGAGTTGAGTTTCTCTTGCAATTCAATCCAGTGTGCAATTGTTTAACTTCCCTGTGATGAACAGGGTGCAGTATCTAAAGATGCCAATCTGGTTGTTTGTGTAGGAGCTTCTTAGTTCCCATTTCTGAAAGGATGTGGACAAGACAGAGAAGAATTGATGGGGCTCCCTACTCAAGAGCGAATAGCAAGTGTTGGCACAGAGCCGTAGGGTGTAAGGAAAGCTGTGTCCTGAAATGAGCAGACGCCAAAATGCTAGCAACACAGGTCTTTTCATTTACTTATCTCATTAGCTTTTCATTTTACAAAGATCAGAAGAGTTTTGCTATTAGGGTCTATTGTGAAATGATAAGGGTTGGCCTTTTTAACTGTTACTCTATTTCTATCTTCTAAGTTATTTTCGCACACAAAAAATGTGTGAAAAGAATATAGATAAAAACCAAAAGAGGACTGTTTTTCCCCAGACATATATTGGAACTTGGAACTGTCACTCAGTAGTTCTTAGACTTTAGGAAATTTCTTACTTCTTTGAGCATCATTCTTCTATCCTTTTTATCCTAAAAATGAGGAGAAAAAATATCTGACTCATAGATTGTGGATAATGAAGAAATAATAGTATAAAACTCTTATGCAGATACACAAAATGTTATTTTTCAAAAAAAATCAAGTTTTGGGCTCAAATTTCTTCTTACCCTTCCAAAGGCATTTGCAAATGAAATTGGAAATTGCTGAATCAGGTGGGTCTTTTTTGATGCATGTGGAAAACGGGAGAAATGTCAAGACAATGTCATTCTGATTTTTAAACTGGAGACAATGTCATTTAGAAAAGTAGAGATTCATGTGCTTAACCTTGATCTCTGGCAGGATTTTTATTCATACGATTCAAAGAATGGAATGTTTGCGTGTAGACCTAAGACACACCAGGCGCAGACAGCAGTTTGCTATGAGCAAATCACATCAGATTCACTGAGTTTCTTTCGTTGATAAGGCGCCATCCATCAGGGAACCTTGTTTGCAGAAGTGTATGAATAATTGCAAAGCATCTGTTTCGTTGTGTTTAAAAATTAAATGGCTATAGCTATGATTGTTGGATTAGGAACTGACTGAGTGTTGATAATGTTTTTCATGTGTTAAAAGATAAACTGAGGCATATGAAACATTTTAACAATTCATTTGAGCAAAAATCCATTCGAGTTGGGCAGCATCCAATCTAGCAGGTAGGAAGGAACTCCAGAGAGCTGTACAAAATGAGAGTTTTACAGGCAGAGTGGAGTGGGAACAAGGAAGTTATACTTTGCAAAAAGAGCAGGTTGGTTATTGCAAAGTTACTTTCCTTTAGGGGACGGCAGGGGCGTCTCAGGCAGGTTACGTAACTACTGCTGATCAGCTGATTCCTGACTGACTGGTTTAAGATCCCATTTCCCGGAGAGCCAAAACCGTAATCAAGTTTGTCCTGGTTTGGCTACATGTGGCTTAGCATAAGCGACTCCATTTTGGGCCTGCTGTCTTGTATTTAACACATTCTATTCATTTTCCTCAGAAACTCGGTGATCACCCCTTACAGCCTGTTACCGTGAAGAATTAGGTTGATGGATATAAGCTGGCTTGGGTGGTTTTCCTTTGCTGCTGTGGACGCGTTTTCCTAACAGTCCGTTCCTTTTAATGGAAGAACCCATGGGGTGGCTTTGGGAAGTGGGCCTGGGTGTGGGTAGAACACAGAGGGAGCCAGGCTGCAGATCCCCCCAAATGCCAACATAAAGGCTCCGAATCTCCAGGGACAACACTTGCATTTATTCCCGCGTAAAGCTGCCTTCGACGTTTTTGTTACACATGCGATTTCTTTCTTTTTTTTTTTTTCCAGCATCTGATACAAAGCCCAGAGCTTCCTCAAGCTTTGCTCTTTCACTTGGGCTTGAGCGCCCAGTGGCTACCTAGACAAACCACTTTTTTTGGAGAGTGGTTCTCAAGTTTTATTCAAGAAGTTAAAGCTTTTTTCCACCCGGCAGAACCCAGGAATGGGAAGAAGCAGCAGCCATGTGACCAGCTGTCAGGAATTGACCTTATTAGTGGTTAAGCAGCCCTGGGCCCGAGGAACGGGGAGAGGCAGCACCCACGTGACCCCCTATTATGAATTAAGGTTGTCAGTGGTTACCCTGCCCGTGGGCGGGAGGTGCACACCTGCTTCTTATACAGGTTGCTTCTCGGCTTCAGTTTGCTCAGAGCTCCTCTGGGAAGGACCGCACTTTCGTTTGCTCTCTTGGGTGAGTGTTTTCCTTGGCTTTTATGTTTTCTATCCGTCTGTTTTTCAGCATCTTGGAGTGTAAATTTTCCATGTCATGCTTTCCAACCTTGTTATGATTTTCTGCTTCCCTTTATGTTTTCTTTTTGCTCTTTGGCCCTTGAGAGATACAGAAGGTTAGCAGACATACCGGTTGTTTTCTTTGGTTCACAATGTTTATATGGCTGCTTCATTAGGGGGAAAAGCAAACCAAAGCAAGAAAATACTTCTGTTAGTCGTTCTGACACAGTCGCATGAAGTGCTGGTAAAGTGTTTTAGATTTTAGAGAAATATTTGCTACTGGAAACTTGTGAAATAGGAGTCATCTCCACTTGAGAGATGAGGAAACTAAAACTTATAGTAGTTTGGTTACTTGGTCTCAACCAGTAAGTGGACGAGCTGGGAGTTGGCCCAAGTCTCATGACTCCAAATGCAAAAATTTATAATAAGTGTAGTAAAAGCACTGCAATATACTGGATGAATGGAAAATATATTTTTGAAATGCACTAAAAATCCAAGCTGTTGTCATTAGATTATGCGTTTGTTTTCTATCCAGAATTCTGTTTGTTTTTACATAGTTGCATCAAAGGCTCAGAAATCGCAGACGTAAAACCACTGAATCACTGAGGTAAGTAATTAGTAAAAATTTATTGTGCACACACACCAAGTTGGTGAACCGGGAGCCCTGACACCAAACATGGACTGAGCCTCAGAGGCGTGTTATAAAGGAGGTTATACGGTAAGGAGGCAGCGACTGTGTCTTCCTCACAGTGGTTGGTTATAATATTAGCGTTTTTTTGACAGTAAGGAATTGGTTAGTTTCTATCAACTTGGAATAATTTGTTTCGCTTATGATTTTCAGAGGCATTAACAAGAGGTGTACAAGGTCAAGCCTCACTTGTCTTGCAAAATAAGCTAAATTAAGTGTTGCTTGTATGAGTAAAGTGGTTTTGTCTGCTCAAGAAGTTTCCAAATCTGACCTCCGTTTGTGTTTGATTTTAACAATTGTAATTATTACAGTGGTTTCCTGTTTAAAAAAATATTTAGGTTTTATTTTCACCAAAACAATATTAAAAATACTGCCGTTACACACATCTTTATGCATTTCCTCTCAATATTTCCTGAGGACACATTCACCAAAATGGAAATTTCAATTCAGAAATTAAGTGGTCTAAACACTTTGATGTTTCCTATTACATATACTGACAAATCTATTTTCTAAATGTCTTGTTCCAATTAACCTCAGTCTTACAGCAAACTCTGTTGCTTTGTAGCCGTCTCGTTATTATTTACCTTTACAAAGAATACTGCCTGAGCTGGCTTTTACTATCAGTGTATCTTAAGGTATAGAGTGTGGGAGATGAGGCTTAGCAACTACTAACATTAAAAAGGCAAAAAACCTTTATTAATTCCAAGCCTTATACGAGGAAAGGTGCATAAAAACTAGCATAAGTAAAATATGATATTGGGCTTCTAATAAAAACAGGATTTACTTTTGGTAGCCTGAGTCCTTAATTTGTTGAATTGCACCCAGAGCATCTAGGCCAGTGCATGGCTTATAGTAGTTCATCATAATGTAAAGCGAAAGTCAAGTACTTTCAGTTCTCAACAGCATGGTTTTAAAAATACGTGACTTTTTTTCTCTAGGTGAATGAAATGGACGGGAAAAGGCTTAAAACTTTGGCATGTTAAGAACAGTTTTAAAAAAAAAAAACTTGTTGGAAGAGAGGAAAATAAGAGAACATGATACTCTTAAAAAATAAGATGCACTGTTGAGTCCCAAGTGATAGAATTAGAAACCACACAGATTGAAATTTAAGTGATTTGAGGTCAGTGTGAGGAAGAACTTTCTAACAAATCAGGCCAAGTATAAAATGTGCGGTGAGAGCTAACGAATTTTTGCCCACTTTCTGGGAAAGTCTGTGGAGTTTCTGATGAGGGGTTGAATTTGGTAAGCTTAATAATTTGTAGAACTGTGCTGCTCTGTAATAGTTACTAGTGCAGGTTCTGGGACTCTTTAATCAGTAGAATTGATCAGAGGCCAGAGGGAGGCATTCAGGCGAGGCTTTTCAGGCCTCTTGCTGCAGCACGAGGGGGCGGCAACGAGTACCAGGTGCCCTTGCTGCTCCCTGAGTGGGGCGGGCTGATGCCTTAAATGGGATGCGGGTGGGAGCGGATTGTTGGGTCGGGCTGGAGGGGGTCTTAGGTGGTCCGCCCACCCCCTTGGCGATGCTGTGTGTCGGCATCATGCGCAGGACCCTGCTTTTGTTCCCAGCACCTCAGAAATGGCTTTTTGGCCTTTGTGTCTTGCTGTTCATAATTTGCCCCAACTGTGCGTGCCAGCAGTCATTTCTAGTCCCTTAGAGTTTCTGTGTATCTGTTGCTCATGGAGACGTTTGTCCAGGTGCAAGCCCTGCAGTAAGGGTCCCAGGTCCCAGCCTGTTTCAATATCTCTTAAAAGCATGTTCGGTATAACCCAAAAGCTAGTCCAGATTGGAATCTCATGTCTGTAAGCAACATAAATGAGAACTGGTTGAATAAAGGTGATAAAAACAAGAATATTGTCTTATAAAGTTATATTTTCAATAATTTATCAATGGATTTGTCTCTGAATTAAAATGGAAGGACTTAACTTTCACTGTGTTATTTAAAAAAGGTAAGCTAAGAGATTGGCATTTGTTTTGAATTTTCTATAACCAGAAAAATGAAAAATGGTGTTTGGGAAGAGATTTATTGTATTCCTTGTTAATTTGTCCTAAAGACAGATATTTTCATATAGTTAATTGTCTCAATAAATGTAGTTTGATTTAAAGTTAAACACACATTACTTGTTTGAGACATCCTAATGATGGACTTTTTATTCAGTCAAGATTTCAAGACAGTGTTCTAAAATCTATTGTTTCCACAAAAAATCATTTGCTTTGTCATAATATATCAAGTCTATTTTAGGTTGCTTAAAAGTGGTAGTTACTATTAAGACCACTCACATCATTTATTTTGGTGGTAGATTTTCTATTCAAATGGAAAATGAATTAAACTAGAAAACCAGTAAAAGGTGCATATAGTTAAAAATCCTAGGTAGGAAAGGAGAAAGTGGGATTGATGTTTCTTTAGTAGGCAGGCCAGAGGCAGAGGAGCTAAGTATTATTAATACCTGTTCTAAAGTTTATTGTCCTTTGAATAGCTGACTTTGACAAATGCCTCTCGGGCTTGGAGTGTGTCATGTGCTAGACAGATGTGGCCATGAAGGCACAGGTGGGAAGTTCAAGGTACTTACCAGGAAGAGAGCAAATTCTATTCTAGTGGCCCTAGAATCCCTTTCTAGTAAGCGAGTGGTTCCATTTCCCCATAATCCTTTAGGCCTGTAAACTGGAAAGTCATAAACAAGTGGAATAGAGCACACAAGGAAGCAACCTACCTAATTACATAGTTATCTCAAAGTTGGGGGTCTCCAGTAGATTCCTAAGGCAGTGGCTAACCAAGAACAGCATAGGTGGGAACAGATTTTTTATGGCAATAATAGTTTCTTCAAATCTTTTCCCTAGTGGTATGGCGAACACCCCTTCACATAACCTAAAGTTGCCAACAACAGGATGGTAACTTCTTAGGATTGTCAGCTCTGTCCTTAGTACAATCATAATTTTCATTTCTCCATGAACCAATATTTTTAAAGACTTTACCTTGTCAGGTGATTTTTATTATTGAAAGCCTCCAAATTCTTAATCTTGAACCAGCTGGGGTAAAGCAAGAGCCCTTCTTCCAAAAGAGGAGAGGAAACAAGGTGAACGACACAGTGCCCCCCACCCCCGCCAAAACCCAATTCTGTCCTCACAGACCAGTGAGATTCTCTGGAATTTTAAAGGGGATGGATTCGTTATAAAATGGAGGTAGCCCCCAGCCAGTTTTAAAATGGGGACTTTAAAAGGGGGAAAAAAAAAGAACAGGAACAAAACAAGGGCCTCTTCAATGACTCCCAAAGGCTTTATTTTCTGGTTTCAAATATGTTCTCTGGGTTCATAGCAGAGTATTTCTTATAAGTGGAATGTATATCTATATGTAAGTCTGAGATGGGGATGCTGTGAGGTATTAGTTATTGGCCAAAGAAATAAGGAGACTGAAGTCCAATAACTCTTTATTAAAGTAACTAACAGCATCAGGGACAAATTTTTGTAAGTTGGGGAGTCACGTAATCAGTCGATTGTGTAATCTTCTAGATTTTCAAAACAGCTTAGAATGACCATGGAACTCTATCTGGACTAGCTGAGTAGATTTTACTAGCTACACCTGTTTCTCCCCTTCATAAAATCCTTCTGTAGCTTTCGATCTCATACCAAATGACATCCACATGTTTGACTTCGTGGTTCTCAGGATTTAGCCTGCATCAGAGTCACCTGGAGGGCTTTAACATAGTTAATCCTTAAACAGCATGGGTTTGAGCTGCGTGGGTCCACTTATATACAGATATTTTTCAGTAGTAAACACTATAGAATACTACACAATCCCTAGTTCGTTGACTCCTCGGATGGGGAACTGCAGAGATTGAGGAACATCGGGTAGAGAGGAACCCTGTGTATGGGGGGCATATTACACGCAGCTTTTCAACTGTTCGGAGGGTCAGCCTCCCGACCCCCACCCCCACGACCCTTGTTCAAGGGTCGGCTGTGTAGATGCTGAAACTGAGGATGGAGCCCGAGAACTTGCGTATCTACAGTTCCCAGGTGATGCCGCTGCTGCTGGCCGAGGGACCACGCTTGGAGAACCACGAGCGCAGAATGTTCTCCCTGATTGGACCCAGGCTCGCCTAATTTTGGACCCATTTTCTCACACTCAGGCGGGTTTGTCCAACTACTCGCGCTTCCCAAATACGAGTGCTCCTTTGTGCCCCTCTGCTGCGCCTCTTGCCTTTAAGGGTCTTTTAGATGAAGTCTTCTCTGAAGTCTGATCCCCCAAGATCTCCTTTACGTCTCCTTTGCTGTTCCAGCCCTTTAACACAGTTCGTTAGTTGATAGATTTTGAGGCTCCTAATCTTACTTGGTTCATTTTTGTTTCCTTAGTTTCTGCCACTGAGTTTTGGGTTCTCTGGGAAGAACTGTAATCACTTGTCAGATTCATAAGTGTCACCTTAGTTTTATCTGCTCTGATGCAATGGTTATGAGCAGGTATCTCAGAACCAGATGGTCTGGGTTCAAATGTCAGTTCTTTGAGAACCTTTCTGTCTCTAACTATGGCAAGTACCTTAGTCTCTAGGAGCCAGAGTTCTCACATCTGTGTGAGGATGATACTAATGACCTCATTCCTTGTAGTTTTGTGAGTGTTAACACATGTGAAGAATTTAGAGCAATACGTGGCAATTTTGTCAGCAATACATGAATGTATGATACTGTTATCATTAGAAGGTACTATCCACAAGGCCAGTGACTTACAATTAAATAATTTACCGTAAGTGATTGAAGAGGCTTGGGGATGGCCTCAGTAACTTGGATTGAAAGATGAGAACATTTGCAGTTGGAAGATTATGTCAGCAAGAACTATATCGACATGGTAATGCTTTTCATGTTGAATATGCAGTGTTTACATTTTAAAAATAGCCTTTACTCTTAAAGCAGTCTCATGTTCATAGAAAAATTGAGCAGAATTCTCATTTTCCCCCTCAGGGGACACAATTTCCCCTATTAACATCTTGTATTTTGGTATAATTATGTAATTTATAATATATTGAACCAATATTAATACATAATTATCTAAAGTCTATAGTTTACATTAGGGCTCACTCTGTACAGTTTTGTGTTGGGAAATTCATGTCATGTATCCACTGTTACAGTGTCATACAGAATAGTCTCACCACCCTAAAAATGACGTGTGCTCTACCTCATCACCTCCCTCTGAAACCGTGGCGGCCACTAATCCTTATAATTTCTCTTTAAGTTCGCCTTTTCCAGAATTTCAGTTAGAATCATACAGTATGTAGTCTTTACAGATGGGCTTCTTTCACTCAGCAGTGTATACTGAAGGTTCCTCCATCTTTTCATGGCTTGATACAGTTCATTTTTTATCACTGAATAATAATCTATTATTTGGGTGTATCATAGTTTATTGACTCACCTATTGAAGGACATCTTGGTTACTACCAGTTTTTGACAGTTACGAATAAAGCTGCTATCAACATTCATGTACAGGTTTTTGTGTGAACAAAAGTTAACTTACTTGGGTAAATACGTAGGAGTATGATTGCTGGATCGGATGATAAGCCTCTGTTGGGCTTTGTAAGAACCTGACAAACTGTCTTCCAATGCGGCTGGGCCATTCTGCATGCCCACCAGCAATGAACGAGAGTTCCTGTTGCGCTACATTTTCTCCAGAATTTGGTGCTGTGAGTGTTGTGGATTTTAGCTGTAATAGTAGATACTTATGTTTACTTTTTTTTTTAAGTCCAGCTGATAAAGTTTCTTCCTGGTTCATTATTGGTCATGTGCTTGTATGGTGGTAGGTTGATGTTGACTGGAAGGTCCAGTGCTGAACCTTTCGTATGTTTCCAGCCGGGAGCCAAAGTTGACAGATTTGCCCGTTGAAGTGCATAAAGTGAGCTGTGCAGCATCACTGACATGAGTCACGAGAGGAACTCGCTAATTAATACTGTAAGTAGGGCAGCACAGGCATAAACCAATCTTTGCCCTAATCTCTTTTAAATGGTACAGGGTTTCATAATATCAATCTTAATGGGCTTCCCTGATGGCGCAGTGGTTGAGAGTCCGCCTGCCGATGCAGGGGACACAGATTCGTGCCCCGGTCTGGGAAGATCCCACATGCCGCGGAGCGGCTGGGCCCGTGAGCCATGGCCGCTGAGCCTGCGCGTCCGGAGCCTGTGCTCCGCAATGGGAGAGGCCACAGCAGTGAGAGGCCCGCGTACCGCAAAAAAAAAAAAAAAAAAAAAAAAAAATCCTCATAGCACAGGAAAGAATGAGAACTGGGAACCAGGCGCCTTGGGTTAACGTAGCTGACGTTCCACTGGTTAATCTGGTGGCCCTCAAGCAAGTCGCTTAACCTGTAGATCCCACAGAGAGTTGTACTGCAGGATTTGTAAGATCCCTTGAAACACCACAATTCTGATTCTAAAATCAACCTTGGCATGACTGTTCCGGCACAGACCAAGGGAGAGAGGCCACCCAGCCCTCCTTTGAGGCAGACGTGAGTTCGTCAAGCAGCAAACCCTCTTGAGTGGATGTCAGTCTCTGAAGCGGCTGAGACGTGTGACAGGGTGGCCTAAGGTAAATTGTTGGGGGAGATGCTGAAAACTTCAAAAAGGGGATCTTGTGTGTTGACAACCTGAGCAAGGGGATCGTAGGAAGTGGGCATCTCTGACTGGGTCGGGGGATTGGTGGTTTGCAGCAGCTGCCGCAGCAGGGATTATGCAAACGGAGTGAAACACACCCGTTTTAAGCGCTCTGGTGTACAGCGATGCTCTGTCTTGCTGAGAGCTTTTATTTTTTCGTTTATAGGCGAGGTTAGAGGGATTGTATGACAAGCAAATTAAAAACTGAATGGGGTGAAGAGGGACACGGGGAAGAGCTGGGGAGTGACAGAAAAGCCATTGTCACGCAGCGTGATTCTGCATCACGGTTCCTGGGGCTCAGTGCGGTTTCTAGGGGCCAATGAAATCACCTCTCTCCCTCTGAACCTGAATGGGTGGCGTGATCTTGCTGGGAACAAAAAGAGACATTTAACTTTAAGGAAATGAAAGGTATCGCTCACATTTTTCTCTCGTGCTTGTATCTTTGTCTCCAGTTACGTTTCCCACAGAACTAATTGGTCTTTCTGAAAAGTCACTGGGGTGCGGGAAGCCAAATGGTTGTAAGTGAAGCCGGATGATTTCTACCCACGTTGGTTTTAATACCTGTCCTTTATGGTAGCAGAGGAGCAGGGTACTGCTCATCCATTAGGCTGTTTTAATCTTTCTGAAATGACCCCCCTGAGCATTTCTCAATTTCTTTACTGCATTATCATCCCTGACTACCTGTGCCGGAGGCCGAACAGGTGAGGCCTCATCACAAAGGAAGGGAAGCTGCAATGGGATGGGCAAGCTTCGCACTCACATCAAAGCGCGGGGGCAGGCGGCGCCTCAGGAGGTCCTGCTGTTCTAGGTGTGTCTGTTAGTGGGGGGACTTGATCCAATAAGAAACCGGCCCCCAAGTGATTAATGGCTCAGACACAATAGAAACTAAAATACCGGAGGGTTGTCTAGGCCAGCAGGGCAGCCCCTTCACACAGACGTCCTGGCGCTGGTGGGAGGGCCTTCAGCACCTTCAACGAATGGCTTCTAAGCCCCCCTGGGTGGGGGAGGAGCTGTTCTAGCAGAGGGAGAAGCACAGGGCAGTGCCGGGGTGGGCGTTTCAGGGGCCAGACCAGGAAGTGCCTCGGGTCACTTCCATCTGCAGGAGCCAGTCACGTGGTCCTACCTGGTGGCAGAATCTAGCTTCTGAGAAGCTGCTGCCCGGTGCGATTCTCTGTGAAGGCCAGAGCAGACACGTTGGCAGGACATTGACCGTAAGAGTGTCTGAATCAAGGTAATTGTGGCTCGTGCTGTGCTAGGGATCGGGCATCCTAGAAGATCTTTGTTCCAGAAAGAAGATGCCTGTGGAAAGAGGAATGATGGCTTAGGAGAAGTGTCTTTACGTGGTGTTAGGGAAGGTGCTCGAGGGGTGATCCATCCCCTTCCTCGGTTAACGGTAAGAAATGCAGGCAGGCTGACTCTGGTCTCCCCCCAGCTGATTCTTAACATGCAAGACTGCGTTTCTCAGTGAAATTCTGACCCACCTCCCTGTGGAATCAGGGAGCCTGGGAGTTGGGGAGGGGTCTGTGTCTTCTCACTTACCCTTGTCGTGGGCATGTCCTCGGCACTGATGTCTCTCTCTCTCTCTCACTCTTTTATTTTGCTGGTTCTACAGATAGAAAGGAATGGCCCATTGTGGTCAAACCCAGCTCCAAGGTGGTTTCCTATACTAGACATATTTCCTTTTAGCCAAGTTTTGACTGAGAAATTTGTAAAAACGAAACCTTCTTATAGCAGCATGTTTTCTACCCATTGCTGGTCATCCTTGGCTGATGGAAGCCTCTGGTAGAGCCTGAGTGTTCCTAACTCACTCCCAAATGATACGGTTCAATCCTCCAGAATCCTTCTTTACCTTCTCCTTCAAAGCTCCCATTCCCTTAGCAATTGGAGGAAAGCATTTTTACTAAAATAGCTAACAGGCAGGTGTGAGGGATGAGATATACTTCAGTGTGTGATCCTGCTTATCTTACAAGTTACCAGATTAGCCCGAAGGATTGCATCTCTAGACATCTAACCAAGCGTTTATCACTGGACCCTCTTCCTGGCCGGGGCCTCCTTGGTGTGCCTACTTGGTCACTTCTGCATTCGCTTCTGTGAGCTGGTGCAGCCGTCGGGAGCTGACGGGGAAGGAGGGGTGGTGTAGTGAAGTAGTCTCAGTACAAAGCATCTGTGTCATTGTCATGAGGCCCGGGTCCCCTTTCTGCGTCCTGCGCTGCATCCATGGATAACAGTCAAGGCATTGAGTGCTGGGTTTCCTGCTTTCTCTGAAACCTATGAGCAGGTGTTGCAGGTTTGCTCCAGTTTCCCCCGTTGTGGGGGGGACTTGCATTTTCCCTTGCTTTCCAGGAAGCAATTGCAACCGCCTATTACTTTTCTAGACAGTTTTCCTTCCAAGAACTACTCACTCTGCCCTTCCTCTCCATCACCTCCACATTGTCTTGTGGGGTGTGATAATCTTGATCTAACACAAGTGGATTATTATCTTGGCGATTTTTAAAATTTGAGAGTTTTTATAACCAGGAAAATTTTAGTAACTTAAGATTTCACCTTCTGAAATGACTTTTTTTTTTTTTTTTTTTCTTTTGCGGTACGCGGGCCTCTCACTGTTGTGGCCTCTCCCGTTGCGGAGCACATACTCCAGACGCGCAGGCTCAGCGGCCATGGCTCACGGGCCCAGCCGCTCCGCGGCATGTGGGATCTTCCCTGACCGGGGCACGAACCCGTGTCCCCTGCACCGGCAGGCGGACTCTCAACCACTGCGCCACCAGGGAAGCCCTAAAATGACTTTTTATGAGGTTACCAAGGACTGTGATCGGACTTATCTCGAATGTGGAACATGTTCGTTTGCCTTCAGAGAAAATACAGCTGATTTTTCTAATGACAGTAAAATGGCAACTTTTTTCAAAATAGAAATTTCATTGGTGCCATGTTGTGCTCTTGAGTGATGTGTAATATTTGCCTAAATTCCAAGATGGGTATCTCTTATTTGGTGTGAACACTACCACACATATCAGGGTATCTTGGACCTGCACTCAGAAGGACTTAATATTTTTTCAGCTGTTACTAGTGTAAATTTGGGAAAGTTTATTTAACCTCTCTGTTCTTGAGTTTGCTAATCCATAATTCTGGGATAATAGTATCTTCAGAGTTGTTATGAAAAGTGAGATAATGCATATAAAGTATTTGCAACAGTTTCCAGAATGTAATATCCATGTTTAAAATATTAATTTGAACTCTGGGGAGGGCATAGTGATCCCTGAAACTTGTAAAACGACTGATTGTTCTCAGTAGATCTTGAAGAGCTGTTAGTATTGGAATAGGCAGCAGCTTACTACATAAAAATTGGAGAAGAACCTACAGATACAGAAGGGAGATAGGGTCAGGGGTATAAGATGTGGGAAATGAGACTCGGCAAGGGAAGCACTGTGGAGGGGTGGACAGCAGGGCCGAGGTTTACAGAAAGGTGTCCAGTCGCAAACACTGAGCAGGTGTTTTGCATTATGCTGATCTCTAAGGCAAATGCAGAACTAAAAGCCTTATTTTTTCTTAAAAGCTAGCTGAGAAGACTATATTCATGTAATGCACACAAAATCACAAACAGGACACACTGATAACCCATTTTGGGAACTGTTTTTCATTCCCTATTGTTAATAAAATAAATGTAAACATAAAATGGAAACTGCTAACTAGGGTCAGTAATAATTCCTTCATTGTTAACCGCAAATGTCCTCTTCTACACTTTTTTCCTTATTTAAACCTTCTGCCGCAATTGACCCCGTTCCCTGCTCCTTCCATCTTCAAATTCTTCACCCCGGGCTACTGGACACCATCTCTTGCTGGTTCTCTTCTTGGCTCTTAGAATGTTCCTTTTCCAACTCACCCTTTGAATTAACATGGGAGTAGATGCTGACCGAATACACTGTAATATCGCACATTAGATTCACATGGGGACTGGGCTTCCCACGTAAACTCACTACCTCTCTCACGTCAGTCTTGGTGATGCCGCCGCCGTCCATCCGATCATGCTCACTTCTTCATCTGCTTCAGGCCTCCTCGCTGCTGTCGAGTCGGTGATTAGGTTAATATTTATTTTACTTCCTAAATGTTGCTCAGATTTTACTTACCTTACTGTGTGTGTCAGGATGTGATCAGAAGTAGAACCGCCAGGACGTACATACGTACGTATTGTCTCATCCTGCCTCCCCCCGCCCCGTTACGTATATTAATAAGCGATTTGTCACGGGGACCTGAACTTGCGTAGCTCTGGGAGCTGGTGGAGCCTCTCTGGAAGGCTGTCGTCTACGCTCCCGGTGTTGGCGAGGAAGCGGCCCGTTTGCTCTCTGAGCTGCCACTGCCGTGCTCCTGACCCCACCTCTTGCTCGGTCCCTTTTTTGCTTGGTCTCTTTGCTTCTGCCTTTGCTCAGAGCCTCCAGTGATCCCTTGATGATGTAAGTCAGTCAGATCATTTCATTTCTGTGTAAATTCTCCAGTGGTTCCCGTTTCACTTGCAGTAAAACCCACAGTGCAGCCACATGATCGCCGGAGCTCTCGACATGATGTCAGATGGGATCAGTCTTCTGAAGACGTGGAAGCTGGTGGTGAATTGGGGAATGTGTGGAATAGTTGGGTCGCCATGTTAGAGTGGTTTTCCGGAGAATGGTTGTCTCTGTAGATTCCAGTACAGAGCTTGAGAGCTCACGCAGCCACTTCCATCCTTTGACTCTTTCTTAATGAAATAGTTTTACCATTTTAAAATCATTTCATTTTCAAAACATAATGTTGGGGCCAATTTTCTTTTACTCTTTGATCACAT
Source organism: Grampus griseus (assembly GCF_964374135.1). Lineage (NCBI taxonomy): Eukaryota > Metazoa > Chordata > Mammalia > Artiodactyla > Delphinidae > Grampus > Grampus griseus. The sequence goes on along the minus strand of NC_139006.1, from coordinate 82,831,268 downwards.
ATCCGTGGATAAAGTAGTGAATGTGTGAAAGCTAATATTCATGTGTATGTTTTCTAAATGAATTATTTGTGTGGCAGACAAGTTATATTCGAAAAGAATTCACTTGGCTGGTGTCTACCCGTGCTTGTCAGACAGGAGGAACCGCATGCCGTTCATTCTAAAATTATTAGAAGTGAATGTAGCTTTACAAGGCTAAGGATGAACTGTAGTCACATTTCCCCTAACTGCTCATTTTAGGATTATTCATACACATTGTTCTTTAAACACACATTCTAATTCCAAAATAACTGGCGACAATTAGGTTTCCTCTCTTCCTAGACCTGTTCATAATGATGTCTTCAAATAGGAATAGCCATGTCCATAGATGTTCCTTGTCACTGTTTACATATTATAGTTCAATAAATATTTGCCTGAATAAAATATCTTCTCTGTTCTACAATTCTCCATCCTCTCCTTTATTTACTAATAGTTACGCAAACCTTTAGAAACAGATTTAAAAAACACAAAATTAAGACAAATAAAATAAACACAATACATTGTGTTCACTTTAAGAATTCATCGTCCTTTACAATTATTTTTTAAAGGTTTTGACAGGAAGGACACACTTCTATAATCCCCATAAGTGACCTAAGCAGGAGGAACAAATTAATAAAGAATAAAAGCAATATAGTAAAACATGCAAAGAGTAGAATTGACAAACACAACTAAGAACTTGTTTTTAAATTATTTTTCCAGGTTTATTGAGAGATAGTTGACATCATTGTGTAAATTTAAGATGTATAGGTTTTGATAGCAAAATGATTACCACTGTAGTGTTAGCCAGTTCCTCTTTCACATTATGTAATTACCATTTTTTTATGGTAAGAGTTGATCATGTGATTTTTCTTTCATTGTGTTAATGTGGTATCACTTTATTGACTTGTGTGTGTTGAATCGTCCTTGCACTCCACAGATAAATCCCACTCGACTGTGGTGTAAGATCCTTTTAATGTATTAGTTGAATTCAGTTTGCTAATATTTTGAGAATTTTTACACCTGTATTCATTCACCAGGGAGACTGGTCTGTAGTTTTCTTGAAGTGTCCTTTTCTGGCTTTGGTATCAGGGTAATGCCACATAAAATGTTTGGGTGTGTTGCCTCCTCTATAAATTTTGGGAGAGTTTGAGAAGCATTGGCACTGATTCTCTTTACATGTTTGGTAGAATTCACTAATGAAACCATCTGGTCCTGGGCTTTTCCTTATTGGGAGGTTTTTGATGACTATGTTACTGGACTCTGCAGATTTTCTATTCATAACTTAGTCTTGGTAGCCTATATGTTACTAGGAATTCTTCCATGCATTTTGTATATCTTTTATGGCATGTTACCAAGCAGGACATATTTAATATTTTTGGTTATGTGTACATTCTGTCTTCTGTGATGCCCCATTGTGCATATTCACTGTATTTAAACTGTTCTTCTGATGGTGTAACCTGATTCACCTTTAACTGGCCATCAGAATACGTCATAGGATTTCTCATACACATCTCCATTTGGATGTATGCAAAATTCTCATTGATATATATATATGTATATATATACCTAGAAATATAATTACTAGATTGAAATTTATTTGTAAAACTAAGTAATTCTAGACAGTTTTCCAGAATGGCTGCACTGGTCTATGTCCCAGCCATGATGCCCAAGTATTCCTACTGCCCACAATGACACACACCTACATGTTGTATTTTGCAGTTTCCTAATTTATATTAGGCTTATAGACAAGTTACAATGCTCTACTCAGGAAAACTCTTGTAAATTGTATGAGAAAATAGAATATGCATTGAAACAAATTTTTACTTCTCACTTACCCACTCTGCCCCAAAACAGAAACAGAAAATTATAAGAATGCAACCAAGCATAAAAGGAGTGGGACAAAGAAGATACCTTGGGTTATAAGAAAGCCTGCTTGGCAAAGAAAATGGTGCACCTAGACTTAAAATCTTTATGCAAAACAAGTAATTGTTGAGGCTGTGTGAACTTGAAGTCTAAAGGATTTCTAAAAGAGCCAAAGCATAGTAGAAAAAAAATCAGGAATAAAAATTCCAGATTTCAATAAACTTTTGTGGTGCTGAGTAAAAGCAGGATTTTTTTTTTTGATTAGTTGAATATTATGGATACTGAAATTCTCAACATTAATAGAAAAATATAACTTAAAACATCTTAAGAAAGAACATTGGGAAAAGTAGAAATGTGATTTTTCTCAGTATTTCAGTAAATAAAAAATGAACAAAACACATTGTATGTTGAGAAGAAAGGAAATAAGATTAATGTAACATCCAGTAAATGAAAAAATTGATAAGTCCAAAGTTTCAGCTATCGAAATAATTACAATTTAAAAAATACCTTATTAAGGGCTTCCCTGGTGGCGCAGCGGTTGAGAGTCCTCCTGCCGATGCAGGGGACGCGGGTTCGTGCCCCGGTCCGGGAAGATCCCACATGCCGCGGAGCGGCTGGGCCCGTGAGCCATGGCCGCTGAGCCTGCGCATCCGGAGCCTGTGCTCCGCAACGGGAGAGGCCACAACAGTGAGAGGCCCGTGTACCACAGAAAAATAAATAAATAAAAAATACCTTATTAAAACACAAAGTTACTCAGATTTTTAAAACTAAACAACAAAAGCAACTATTCCAAATATGCTACTAAAACACTTGTTCTCATCAAACCCAACTGCCCGAAGATCCCTGAACAGAGGACAGAGGAAAGGAGAGGGGAAGGGACAGGAGGAGAATTCCGGAGTTACTGAGTCACGGTGGAGAAAGGCATCTTCAAGTCCCCCCACCTCCTCCCTCTGCCCTCCCCATAAGGGGGTCTCAGCAGAGGCACCTGAGAGAGGTCTTGGCCAAGGGCCACCCCTGAATGGAGGTGCCCAGGCACAGAGTGCAGGTCTTCCTAAGAACGTGGCTGGCCTGGAGGGTGGCGGGCTGAGTCCTTGACTGAAACTCGCTCCAGAGACTGCAGTGCGTTGTCTGTGCACCACGTCCGGTGTGGAGGACAGCCAGGTGAAGCCTGTGTCATTGCCTAGGGCCGGGCCTGAAGGATCCCTCAGAGGGTTTGGGTCTGAAACCAGACTCCTCGATGAAACTACTGGGAAACTTTAAAAAAAAAAAAAAAACTAAGAGCCAAAAATAACAGTTACTTTGTAAGCTGGGAAAAAGAACTTTCATACCTTGAAAAAACTTAAGTGTCAAGATGTCACAATGAACATGGCATTTAAAAAAAATTTTTAGAGTATTTCTAAAGTCAAAAATAGTGAAAGGATGATTATTGAAAAAAATACTGTACTGTCATAATTAGCAGATGACGTGATTTTTTTCTCTGGAAAACCTGAGCTCCATTAGAAAATCACCAATAATCTGGAAAAGTGGTTGCAAACAACAAAGAAAACTAGCAATATACAAATAATAGCCATCAACTAATATAATAAAGGAAAACAAAACCCCGTGAATTACCGTAGAACAAAGGCTCTAATACCTAGGAATAAACTTTTTAAAAAATCAATAATCTAAAGGAACCATCAAAAGCATCAACATGACCTTTATGAAGAAGTTTATACAATTTCCTCAAGGAAGTTCCCTGAATGGAAAGAATCAGTACTGTGAGGGTGTCGAATATCATGAAGCCAGTCAAAGGATTTCCAAATGAGTTTTTTGAAAATACAATTGAACAAGTTGAATTAAAATTTCTCTTCAAGTAGATACGGAGAAATGAAGCCAAGGGAATATTTACAGGATTAAACATCTCTTTGATATTACTATAACTTTATAGTATAATTTGATATTGATGCAAACAATTTCATGAAAGAATTAGATGGTTTAGAAACAAATATCTAAATATGAAAACTAATAACTAATCACACTGGAAACAATGTTCCATACAATGCTATCAATTTAGAAAACACCGAATCCCCATTTGACATTTCATAATAAATTCCAGATGATTAAAAGATAAATGTAGTATTACTCTGAAATTATACCCAAGTACCTTTATTATCTTATGGAAGACAATGACAGACAATAAATACAAAAATGCAAAATTTTAAGAATTTTGAAAATAGAAATATTGAATATTTTAGCATTGTAAAGATACTATGTAACAAAGATAAAAATTATTTCATTATTTGCCGTTTATATGCCTGCAAAGACTTGAAAACATATTTAGCATCATTAAAAAAAATCTCAATAAGAAATGTGCAAAAAGACGCCTAAAAACTTCACAGAAGAAAAGAGGTGGCCAATAATTATATTGCAGAAACAGTCAACCGTATTAACTGTATTAATAACTTGGCAGTATCAATTAAAATACTGTCGTGTATCTGGCTACAGCTTAAAGAATGATGGATGGGGGACCATAGGTGTTCACGTACGCTGGTGATGGGGGTAGGCATAACTTCAGTGGGAGCAGCTTGGCAATGTCTATCCAGCTTACAGACACATTTTTTGAGCAAACAATGTTACTAATGTTGGAATCTGTCCTACGTATTCACCTGTGTGTACAAGGGAGTAGTAAACATTGTGGCCAGTGCAGATCCTCCTTTCCGGGTGGAGGCCCTCATTGCCCCCAGCTGCTGGCAGTGTGGGTTGAGGGCTCACAGCCGAGTCTCCCTCTGGGCGTCATCCTTGGCTGGAAGGTGACATCCTGGGGTGGCCCGCATTCAGTGACTGGTCTGTGCAGGAGTCCAAAGGCCCAGCCGTGGCCTCAGTTGGGAACAACTTTGAGGGCCACGGCAGTTGCAGGGTTCCTCTGGGATCAGCTGAGGTCCCATCGTAACTGTATCAGTTTCTTCTCCCTCTGCCCAGTTTTCCAATAACTTCCTTTAGGTGCTGCTTCTGAGGACAGAGCCTGTGTTTGTTTCTAGATGTTGCCATAACGAAGTACCGCCAACCAGGTGGCTTAAAGCAATAGCAATTTATTCTCACATTCCTGGAGGCTAGAGGTTCAAAGGTCAAGTTGTCGGCAGGGTCATGCTGTCTCTGAAGGCTGCAGGGGAGAATCTATTCAGTGCCGTTCTCTGAGGCTCTGGTGTTGCCATCAACCCTTGGTGGTTCTGAGTTTGCAGATGTATCGCTCCAACCTCTGCATTGTTATCACGTGTTTCTGCTCTGTGAGGTTTCACATTGTCTTTCCTCTGTCCATGTCCGCCTCCCTGGGTCTCTGCCATTTCTAAGGGCACCAGTGTTGTAGGGTTAGGACGTACCCTAATGACCTTATCTTGTTTGTATCTTCCAAGACCGTGTTTCCAGATAAGGTCCCATTCACAAGTACAGGGGGCTAGGACTCCAGCACATCTTCTGGGGGACACGATTCAACCCATAACACTCCTCAGTAAGTCTCCGATGACAAATCAGGGCTCTGAATTGTTACCTTTTCTCTGTGCTACACGGATAGAGGATTAGACTGTTCCTTCTTTCCTGATAACTTTCTGTAAATTCCTAAAGGGAAAAAAAGATGTTAGGATAAAGTAAAAGTTTAAACATGTAACAATGTCCTCATTTTTTCCTGAATCAATTTAAAATTTCTTCTCACTTAGACTTTGGAGAGTGGTTATTTGGAGAAATATTGCATTGGTACACAGATAAATGGTCACTAATGCAATAATTTAAAAACTCATTTGACTGAGTTTCCAATCTTCCAAAATATTTAGGTAACTAATTCGTGGATGTGTTGACTCCACTGCAGGTACCGTGCTGCATTTGGAGAGTTCCAGAAGGAGTTACACAAATAAGCTATTGTATTACTAACCACCAGCTGTAATTTTGAGCCAGACTGAGTAACATAAATGCATTATTATCTTTTTAGTGCTTTTTCTTGCCAGATTGCTTAATGTCTGCCTATATGCCCTCACAGAAAATAGAATTGCAGCATGACATGATGACTCATAGCTTTTTTTGAGGTATTTGGACAGTTACTACTGCCATGTAAACAGCTTGATAGCCTGACCGCTGAGGTGCTCACAGAGTCTGGATAGATGCCAGTTTTCTGAGGTTTTCCTAAAATTGAAGTAAGAAACGGTAGAGAAGCAGTGCTGTAACATTGAAAGGGGCTGGGAAGAGGAAATCTACAGTTATTTTTTGGAATATTTACACTACTACTTGACAATTAAAAAATAGTTGTATGCAACGACCTTTGTTCGTTCCTACCCTCCCTACCCCTTCCCCCAGCCATACCCTTGGATCTGTGATTCTTTGAGGGGGGTTTAAGGGTTCAAACATCAAAGATGCAGAAAATTGTTTTAAAATTTCACTTATAAATCTCATTAAGCCTGCATAAAAATGGAATGAAGTCTAAAGAAAGGCAAGCATTTATCTTGTGAAGTTAGTAACACCCTCTTCTGCAAGGAGAGAGTGGTTAACTTTTTTTTTCTCCATGAACCTTTTTGTTTTTTTTTTTGCTGAGACGGTTATAACCACTTACAGTAAATTGTCCTTCCTCTGTGCTCAACACCTGATTTCACATGTTGCCCTGCACAGGATGTCATCTCTCAGGACGCCCTGGAAGAGTTGCTGGGCTCAGCGAAAACAAAACCCACTTGCTCTGCCACAAAACACCTGGCAGAATTGTTTACTTGTCCTGTGGCTTCTTAAATGAACGCAAAATATCTACCAGCTGTCCTAGTAAAAGCAGTTTCCTAATCATCAGTGCCCAGGATAATCTGATAACAAATTCAGCATTTGATAACGAAGTTGTTTAAAACTCTGAGCATCGGAGTTTTAAAAAAAAATCTAACATTTAATCGCTGTAAAGGCAATTGATATATTTTTAACCTAATATCAACCAGAGTGTTGTGTTTTTTTTTGGCGGTATGCGGGCCTCTCACTGTTGTGGCCTCTCCCGTTGCGGAGCACAGGCTCCGGACGCGCAGGCTCAGCGGCCATGGCTCACGGGCCCAGCCGCTTCGCGGCATGTGGGATCCTCCCGGACCGGGGCACGAACCCGTGTCCCCTGCATCGGCAGGCGGGCTCTCAACCACTGCGCCACCAGGGAAGCCCCAGAGTGGTTTTATAAGTAAACTATTTTATGTGTCTTTTCGGAAATGACAACCTGAAAGTGAATTATACTATCTATGCCCATTTCTTAAAAAAAATGGAACAGTGTCTGTGCCTACAACTTTAATAATGAGCTGTATTAATCAACTTGGTCTTTTGTGTAGGTAAGCTTGTAATCTAATAAACATGATCCCTTTCTCTGCTAGTAATTTTTATTATTGATTTTACTGTACTTGTCTTGGCCATGAATCAAAAGAAGCCTAAAACATAGTCTCCAGAGAAATGATTCCCTTTCCTACAACACTGCTCTGGTCTAACTTGAAATCAAGTTCAGAATTTCTACATTCAGTTTATGAGTCTGCATTTACTACCAACTCAAATATGTTTGAAACCAGAAACAAATTCTCTGTTGGCTATTCTTCCTTCTTAAATCCTATCAACTTAAATAATTTTTGAGAGCTTTTTAACTACCTTGTTCTGTTATTCCAATATACTAAAACAAAACAAAACAAAAAAACTTTCTTCACCTCTGGTCTTCACTGTTAAGCCATATAGATGTCCTTCTAAATTATGCCCTAAACCTAAAGCAGACCCTAAATATTGCTCCATGACTTGCCATTGTCTCTGTGTCCAAAGCTACTTCCTTCTCCATAGCCTTCTCATATTTATACGACAAGCCTTTCACAAACACCTGGTCCAGGCTGGATATTGCTCTCATTGGGGCTCATAGTCTAGTAGGAGAGACAGGCATCAAACAAATTGCACAATAAATTGTTTCACTGCATCGCTAATAAGCCCTGTTAAAGCAAAAACATGAGGGGCAAGCGAGCAAGATTGCTTGCCTTGGTGACAGCAGTGTTTCAGTGGACACTGAGATGTTGGACAGAGTTAATGGGGCACAGGTGTGGCGGTCAGTTCAGGAATGAAGACCCACTTCCGAGAAGCCCTTGAGGCAGAAAATCAAAGACCAGCCATCTGACCTCAGGGAGGACAGTCCCTGAGAGACTGGTGAGGGTCGGGACCAGTTCATGCAAGGTGTGGGGGGGTGACAGGGACGAGCTGAGGGTGCGGGCACCTTTTCTGAGAAGCAGGAAGCTCTTGAAGGTTTTAAGCAGAGAAGGAGACAGCATATATTTGGAAGTTAAAATATTCTGACTGCTAGTGGAGAAAATTGGAGGAGTGTGAATGCAGGAGCCCAGGGTACGGAGGGGGCTAGTGCAGGATATTGGGGAGATGGTGGTGGCTGGGATTGCTGTGGCGGCTTTGAAGATGCAACGAAGTGGGGAGACTGGAGAAATGCTGAGAAAGTCGAGTTGACAGCACCTGGAGAGAGTTAACTGGGTGTGAAGGGGGGACAGGCAGGTCTCTGCATGGGCAGCCCCGGGCTTCGCAGGTGCCGTTTCCCAGGTGGCGGGCACAGGATGAGGGGCAGCCTGTCGTGTTGTCTGTCTCTGTGGTGGTGTAGACTAGAAGGAATAGGCTACCAAGGCTTACCTGACGTAGAAAAGCCTGGTTAGGGTCTGTCAGTCACCTGAGGACACGACATCCCAGCACAGGTGTGTGACTTCAGTAATTGTAAGACCCAAGGAGGCCACTTGTAGCTGCATCATTGTTATATCAGTGACCATAACAGCTGGACACGTTTTCATTGGCAAGCGTGACCTTTCTAATTGAGAAACCCCTGGAGACTCCACATCACCTTCCTCCTACCCCTTAGAAGTTTCCTCCAACTTCTATCTACCAGCCCTGCTTGAGGAGCTGAGGGCAAACTCCCGTGGAGCTGGAGAAAAGCTGCTCTCATAGAAACATTGTGATTCTGGTTTTATTCTCTTACTCTACACTTTCTATCAAACACACTGCAGAGAGATGTGCAATTGTGATTTTTCTTCTGGGACAGTTGCCTATGAGCCGTTCAAGACAGGATGAAAACTAGGTAGTTGGATGTACTGACTCAGACTTAAACATTTTATCTGGGCTGGAGAGAGATGTTTAACAATCCTCCAAAGACATGGAAATAATTTTATTATATAGTAATGAATGCATCTCCGACATTGTTCTACATGCTTTTACAAGTAGCAGTTAATCGTCAAAATCACCCCAAAAGTTTAGTGCTGTTATTATGTCCATTTTACAGGTGGGGAAACTGAGGCACAGGCAAATGACTTTATTTAGAGGCACATAGGTAGGAAGTGGTGGAGCTGGGATTCTGAATGCAGGCTAACTATAAAATTCGAGCTCTTAATCACTGTGCTCTGCTGTCTAAGGAAAGAGTCGAGTCTAAAACCAGGCTGGGGTCTAGGAGTCCTCCTTCTAGGTGCCCGAAGTCACTCCAACAGTTACATCACAGTAGTGGTGATCAACCAGCAGCTACTTAATTTAACTCTTCCTTCCTTGCTTCAGACATCCTACTTCTCTATTTTCTTAGGTCCTTTGATCTCCGTCCAACTGTCAGAAATCGGATGCCATTGGACAGGACTCACGGCGCGGCTGCCGCCGTCGTGGCAGAGTCTGTGCTCTTTCTCTTCCCCCTCCTGGTCAAGCTCCTTAAAAAACAAAAGGGTTATACCAGGGGAGAGAAACACCCCCCAGATGAGCAGCAGCAGCTATTGATTCAGAACTTGCTGTAGCAAGAGGGTCCCCCCTCCTTGTGTTTGACGGAGACCTGAGGGCAGGCAGGGGCGTGGGGAAGCTTAACGGAGAAAAACCAAAAGGTGAGGCTTCAGGTGTGTCTTGATGGGAGGCGGTGGGCACTGGGAAGCTGGCGGTGGGCTAACCAGGACCAGGGCCTCCTATGTGGTTGGCTAGGGCAGCAGATCTGGTTTCTCTGGTTGGTCCAAGTTGGAAGTGAAGGTGAACCTAGGAGAACTGTCAGGTGCTGACGGAGTCTTGGCCGTATGGAGCCTATCGCTGCAGAAGCTGGGGTTTGGCTTCCAGGGCTGGTTGCTGCAGGTCGTGGGTCAGCGTTCTCTCTTGTTTATGGTCTGGCTGATGTCCTGTAATATATTCAGTCTCTCATACCCGCTGTTCATCATTGTCTCACGTTCTTGAAACATACTTTCCTTAAATTCTATGCTACCACGACCCTGCTGGATTTAGCGCCCTTTGCATGTTTTTATTTGCACAGGGGGTGCGCTGTCCTTGCTATTAATTAAATCTTGCTGTTGTCCAAATGGCTCCCCATCATGTGGAACCTCTTCTTTACCCTCATCTCAACTTCTGTGTGTTGAATTCTATGTCTGAGCCAGACTCAACTACAGCAAGTTTCAGCTGACCTGGAAAGTCTCGCCCATCATTTGCATCTGGTGGCTAATTCCTGTTTACTTGTAAACCTCAGCGTAGATGTCACTTCCTCCAGCAAGCTTTCTGGGAACCCTCAAAAAGTCTGAGCTCCCAGAGTCCCTACCCTTAGGACACTGGTTTTAAAACACTGATCACATTGTATTGTGTTGTCTGTTAACTCATATTTTCTCCCCCAAACTCTGAACAATTCTGAGGAACAGTTACCATTGTAGAGCCCTGGAGAGCAGAGAGCCAATAAATGTTTGTTGAAGTAATGAATTGGTTGTATACCGAGTGTGAGAAACTATATCAAAGCTTGCGAGGTTCACAGAAACCTTCGTGAGGCCCAGAGTGTGGGGCAGGTGCACTTCATGGAAAGGTGTTTCCTGTAAGCTCCTATAAACGGTCGGCAATGAGATGGGAAACCAGACGTGTAAATCTTTGGAACAGAAAGCAGCCGACTTTGCACTCCTCTTCCTGAAATGTGGAAACAAGAGGGTGGATGAGTGATGCGCCCCGAGGCCGTGTTGAGGAATCTGGTTGAGCCCCTCAGGCCCATGTATTGTAGTTAGCTGTGTGAGGGGAGGGAGGGAATTACAGGTTCTGTGATAACAGGAGTAGGGAAAGCCTTGAGTGTGTTTCCTGTCTGGCTCCTCTCTGCTCTAGTTGAGTGTGGACTTTTCTGCTTCCCCTCTACGGCCAGATTGTCAAGGAGTGAGTATAGGATTGTTCTTACCCTGGCAGGAAGCTTGGAGCGCACTTCCTGTCTGCACAGTTGGTCCCTGCAGTGTCCTTCCTGTGCATCTCTCAGTCATTGAAGACCTTGTGAATTGCGGATTTTTCCTTGCTTTCCAGTGTGAGTCTTGTCCTAATCTATGACAGTTGTAGCGTTACCTTGATTTCCCAGGACCTGTATGTTTCTAAGCTCGTAATTGTAGGAGTGGATAGACAGACAGCTTTACTTCAAACTCAGTTCTATGTAGAAGCTTCTGGAACCTTATTACAATTTCAGGGGCATTTATAACATCTTAAAACTTAAGGGAAGAAGAAAGATTCACTTACACCTTTATTCACTTTATAAACGTGAATTGTCAGAAGAAATTTTTCTCTATCCTTTTAGGTTCTGGCTGGTCTAAGAACTGAATTGACATCAGAAAGAATAACAAAATTAAAGTTTAAAAAACATGTATACCTGGGAGAGACCCAGGAAAACTGAGTAACTCACCAATATGGCCGAAATTCTGACCTTAAATATCTAAAGACAAAAGAGGATATTGGGGTTAGAGGTTTGGGGCTTCAAAGGAGAGGAAGGCAATTCACATGGAGGTGGGAAAGCAGATGTGTTGATAAGTGTTCCGTGGGCCAGGCAGAGACCGTGGGACAGAGTGGACTCGGATCCCTAGGCCCTGCTAAGCTTCACCACCACACCCAGCCGTACTCTTGGCTAATAGCTCTGGCGATGGCTCTACTCCAGGAATTGGCCCTTTAAGTTCTTAGGCAGCTGGGGGAAGGTCAAAGATGTTTCCTAAGATTATTTTGGTCCTTCATTATTTTCAGCATGAAATAATCCACAGGCCAAAAGAGTTTGGGGTGGAAAATATTGTTCCCCTACATAATCAATTTACCATCAAATTTTCTTTAAAAAAATTAGAGATGTAGAGCTGTAAAAAGACAAAAACAAAACCAAAAACACCCCTCAGTTCTGAGGGCTGACTTTTGCCTGTCACTAACTCCAGGACTTGTTTTGATTCCAAGTCCCTGGCTTGGTGTTGCCCATCTGTCTCTCCATGGTCACCTCGGCCTGGACCACCCTTCCCGGGGTGTCCCCACCTCCACCCCTCCCTGCACTGCACACGCCCTGAGCGGCGTGGCTTCTCACCCCCAGGCAAACACCATGTCAGAATGCAGTCTCTGGAAGGAGAAATGTAAAAACACTGAATGAGGACTGACTTAACAATACTTTTTTTTAATCCGCTAAATTTTATTTTAATTTACTTTGTTTTAAATTTAATTTTTATTTTACATTAGTTGATTTGCAATGTTGTGTTTCATGTGTACAGCAAAGTGATTCAGTAATATATATACATATATCCATTCTTTTTCAGATTCTTTTCCCATATAGGTTATTATAGATTACTGAGTAGAATTGCCTGTATTACACAGTTAAGTCCTTGTTGATTGTCTGTTTTATACATAAAATAGATATTTATGTCTAATAGTGTGTATATGTTAATCCCAAACTCCTAATTTATCCCCCCATTTCCCCATTGGTAACCATAAGTTTCTTTTCAAAGTCTGAATCCATTTTGGTTTTGTAAATAAGTTTATTTGTATCATTATTTTTAGATTCCACATATAAGTGATATCATATTTGTCTTTCTCTGACTTCATTTAGTATGATTTCTAGGTCCATCCATGTTGTTGCTAATGACATTATTTACTTATTTTTGTGGCTAAGTAATATTTCATTGTATATATTGTACAACATCTTTATCCATTCGTCTGTTGATGGACATTTAGGTTACTTCCATGTCTTGGCTATTGTAAATAGTGCTGCAGTGAACATTGGGATGCATGTATCTTTCCAAATTATGGTTTTTCTCAAGATCTATGCCTGGGAGTGGGATTGCTGGATCATATGATAGTTCTATTTTTAGTTTTTAAGGAACCTCCATAATGTTCTCCATAGTGGTTCTGCCAGTTTACATTCCCACCAACAGTGTAGGAGGGTTACCTTTTCTCTTCACCCTCTCCAGCATTTGTTTGTAGGCTTTTTGATTATGGCCATTCTGCTGGTGTGAGGTGATCTCTCATTGTAGTTTTGATTTGCATTTTTCTAATGATTAGTGATGTTGAGCATCTTTTCATGTGCTTTTTATCCATCTGTATGTCTTCTTTGGAGAAATGTCTATTTAGATCTTCTGCCCATTTTTTGACTGGGTTGTTTGTTATTGACCTGCATGAGCTGTTTGTGTATTTTTGGAGATTAATCCCTTGTTGGTTGCATCATCTGCAAATATTTTCTCCCATTCTGTGGGTCATCTTTTCATTTTGTTTATCGTTTCCTTTGCTGTGCAAAAGTTTTTAGGTTTAATTAGCTAACATTTGTTTATTTTCGTTTAGTTTCATTACTCTAGGAGGTGGATCCAAAAAGATATTTTTGCAATTTATGTCAAAGAGTGTTCTACCTATGTTTTCCTCTAAGAGTTTTATAGTGTCCAGTCTTACATTTAGGTCTTTAATCCATTTTGAGTTTATTTTTGTGTGTGGCGTTAGAGAATGTCTAGTTTCATTCTTCTACATGTGGCTGTCCAGTTTTCCCAGCACCATTTATTGAGGGGACTGTCTCTTCTTCATTGGATATTCTAGTTTACTTTGTAGAATAATTGACCATAGGTGCATGGGTTTATTTCTGGGATTTCTATCCTGTTCCATTGATCTATAAGTCTGTCTTTGTGCCAGTACCATACTGTTTTGATTACTATAGCTTTGTATAGTCTGAAGTCAGGGAACCTGATTGCTCCAGCTCTGTTTTTCTTAAGATTGCTTTGGCTATTCGGGGTCTTTCGTGTTTCCATACAAATTGTGAAATTTTTTTTCTAGTTCTGTGAAAAATGCCATTGGTAATTTAATAGGGCTTGCATTGAATCTGTAGGTTGCCTCGGGTAGCATAATCATTTTGATGGTATTGATTCTTCCAATCCAAGAACATAGTATATCTTTCCGTCTGTTTGTGTCATCCTCAATTTCTTTCATCAGCATCTCATAGTTTTCGGAGTACAGGTCTTTTTTCTCCTTAGGTAGATTTATTCCTAGGTATTTTATTCTTTTTGATGCGGCGGTACATGACATTGTTTCCTTAATTTCTCTTTCTGATCTTTTGTTGTTAGTGTGTAGAAATGCAAGAGATTTCTGTGTATTACTTTTGTATCCTACAACCTTACTGAATTCATTAGTGAGCGCTAATATTTTTCTGGTAGCATCTTCAGGATTTTCTAGGTATAGTATGTTGTCTGCAAACAGTGACAGTTTTACTTTTCCAATTTGGATTCTTTTTATTTTCTTTTTCTTCTCTGATTGACATGGCTAGGACTTCCAAAACTATGTTGAATAATAGTGGTGAGAGTGGACATCTTTGTCTTGTTCCTGATCTTAGAGGAAATGCTTTCAGTTTTTCATCTTTGAGTAGCTGTGGGTTTGTCATATATGGCCTTTATCATACCTATCATATATAGGTATGTTCTCTCTATGCCCCCTTTCTGGAGAGTTTTTATCATTAATGAGTGTTGAATTTTGTCAGAAGCCTTTTCTGCATCTATTGAGATGATCATATGGTTTATATTTTTCAATTTGTTCATGTGGTGTATCACACTGATTGATTTGCAGATATTGAAAAAATCCTTGCATCCCTGGGATGAATCCCACTTGATCATGGTGTATGATCCTTTTAATGTATTGTTGGATTCAGTTTGCTGGTATTTTGTTGAGGATTTTTGTGTCTATGTTCATCAATGATATTGGCCTCTAATTTTCCCTTCTTGTGGCATCTTTGGTTTTGGGGTGATAGTGGCCTCATAGAATGAACTTAGGAGTATTCCTTCATCTGCAGTTTTGTGAAATAGTTTCAGAAGGATAGGTATTAACTCTTGTCCAAATGTTTGATAGAATTTGTCAGTGAAGCCACGTAGCCTGGACTTCTGTTTATTAGAAGTTTTGATTTCAGTACTTGTGATTGGTCTGTTCATATTTTCTGTTTCTTCCTGGTTCAGTTTTTGAAGATTGTACCTAACAATTTGTCCATTTCTTCTGGATTGTCCAATTTATTGGCATATAGTTGCTTGTGGTAGTCTTACGGTCCTTTGTATTTCTTTGGTGTCCATTATAACTTCTCCTTTTTCATTTTGAATTTTATTGATTTGAGCCTTCTCTCTTTTTCTTTATCAGTATGGCTAACAGTTTTCAATTTTGTTTATCTTTCTAAAGCATCAGCTTTTAGTTTCACTGATCTTTTCTTGTGTTTTCTTTGTCTCTATTTCATTTATTTCTGCTCTGATCTCTTTATGATTTCTTTCCTTCCAACTTTGGGTTTTGTTTGTTCTTTCTCTAGTTGCTTTAGGTGTAAGGTTAGGTTGTTTATTTGAGATTTTTCTTGTTTCCTGAGGTAAGTTTGTATTGCTATAAACTTCCCTCTTAGAAATGCTTTTACTGTGTCCCATAGGTTTTGGATTGTTGTGCTTTCATTTTCATTTGTCTGTAGGTGTTTTTGATTTCCTCTTTGATTTCTTCAGTGAAGAAATCATTGGTTGTTTAGTAACATTGTTTAGTGTCCATGTGTTTGTGTTTTTTAGTTTTCTTTCTTGTAACTGATTTCTAATCTCATAGCCCTGTGGTCAGAGAGGAATCTTGACATGATTTCAATTTTCTTAAATTTGCTGAGGTTTGCTTCGTGGCCCAGCATGTGATTAATCCTGGAGAATGTCCATGTGCACTTCAGTAGAATCTGTATTCTGGGCTTTCAGATGGAATGTTCTATAAATATCAATTAAGTCCATCTGGTCTAATGTGTCATTTATGCTTGTGTTTCCTTATTGATTTTCTGTCTGGATGATCTGTCCATTGATGTAAATGAGGTTAAAGTCACCCACTATTACTGTATTACTGTCGATTTCTCCTTTTATGGTTGTTAGCATTTGCCTTATATATTGAGGTGCTCCTATGTTAGGTGCCTGTATATTTACAATTGTTATACCTTCTTCTTGGATTGGTCCCTTGATCATTACATAGTGTCCTTTTGTCTCTTGTAACAGTCTTTATTTTAAAGTCTATTTTGTCTGATATGGTTATTGCTACTCCAGCTCTTTTGATTTCCATCTGCATGGAATATATTTTTCCATCCCCTCACTATCAGTCTCTATGGTCCCTAGATGCAAAGTGGGTCTCTTGTGGACAGCACATATAGGGGTATTTTTTTTATCCATTCAGCCAGTCTGTCTTGTGGTTGGAGCATTTAATCCATTTGCATTTAAGGTCATTATGGATATGTGTGTTCTTATTGCCATCTTAATTGTTTTGGATTTGTTTTTGTAGGTCTTTTTTCTTCCCTTCCTCTTGTTCTCTTTTCCTGTGATTTGATGACTATCTTTAATGTTGTGTTTGGATTGCTTTTTCTTTTGTTTGTGTGTATCTGCAGACTTTTCATTTGTGGTTGCCATGAAGTTATTTTTAAAATACATTTATTTATTTATTTATCTTGGGCTGCGTTGGGTCTTCATTGCTGTGTACAGGCTTTCTCTAGTTGTGGAAAGTGGGTGCTACTCTTTATTCCGGTGCACAGGCTTCTCATTGTGGTGGCTTCTCTTGTTGCGGAGCACAGGCTGTAGGCACACGGGCTCAGTAGTTGTGGCTCACGGGCACTAGAGTGCAGACTCAGTAGTTGTGGCACACGGGCTTAGTGGCTCCACAGCATGTGGGATCCTCCTGGACCAGGGCTCAAACCTGTGTCCACTGTGCCACCAGGGAAGTTCTACCATGAGGTTTTGATATGGCAGTCTATATATGTATAGAAGATTATTTTGAGTTGCTGGTCTCTTCATTTCAAATGCATTTCCATTATCCTACATTTGTATTCTCCTCTTCTCATGATTGCTGGTTTTGATATCATATTTGTGTGTAGATGATTTCCAACCTTTATGTTTGCCTTTACTGGTGAGCTTTCCCATTTGTAATAATACTTTAAAAATTATTTTATTCCCATTTTCATCTCATTTACCTTTCCAGTTTTTCTATTATAAGGTATTCATACATATATTATTTTTTGACATTAGACGTCTTTCAGAAGTTATTTGAAAAAGTCATGATGACCAAATTACTGTAATTTATGTGTTTGCTGCCTGTCAGAAAGCAAACCATGGAGGACGTTATTTTATAGTAACACTCCTAAAATATCTGTTATAGTTAACAGGTGATAGAACACTTATTTCTGAGGACTTTTGAAAGCATTCTCCCCCCTCTCTCTCTCTGTATATATATGTAATATGTGTAATATATATATTACAAGGTTATATATATTACATATATATTACAAGATATTACAAGATTGAACACAGATAATATTGAATTAAAAAATTATGCATACTCAAGACATACCTATTCTTATTTTCTGTATCCTATTATTGGTTTGACACAACTAGGATATAAAATTAAATAGAATTATTTTAATGATATCATCAAGAAAAAATGGAAATTGAGTAAAAGATGACTATTTTAATAGATGAAGATATATTTAAGTAAGGGAAGATAATAAATATGGCATGTTTTGTACCTAAGCAATATAATTGAATTTCTTTGTTAAGGATTGTTTTGCCTCTTGACATATTTTAATTGACATATATTTTTTCTATATTGTATAATTCACTTTACATATTTTAACATAAGTATGGCAAACTAAATGAAATACCAGAAAAGGAATGTAAATAAACAATCTCTTTTAAAATTGCTTAAAAAAATACTTAGGAATAAACCTCACCAAGGAGTTGAAAGACTTATATGCTGAGAACTACAAAGCATTAATAAAGAAAATTGTTGATGATTCAGAGATGGAAAAATATCCATGCTGTTGGACTGGAAGAATTAATATTGTTAAAATGGCCTTACTAACGAAAACAATCTACAGATTTAGTGCAGTCCCTATCAAATTTTCCATGACATTTTTTACAGAACTAGAACGAATAATCCTAACACTTACATGGAACCATAAAAGACCCAGAACTGCCAAAGCAATTCTGAGGCATAACCCTCCCAGAGTTTAGAAAATACTACAAAGCTGCAGTAACCAAACAGTGTGGTATTGCCACAAAACAGATGTATGGATCAATGGAATAGAATAGCCCAATGGTAAGCCCATACACAAATGATAATCTTCAACAAAGGAGGCAAGAATATATAATGGAGAAGAGAGAGGCTCTTCAGCAAGTGGTGTTGGTAAAGTTGGACAGCCACATGTGAATCAATGAAGCTGGAACACACTTTCACACCATACACAAAAATAGACTTAAGGTGGCTTAATGACTTAGTTATAAGACATCACACCATACAACTCCTGGAAGAGAACATAGGTAAAATATTCTCTGGCATAAATCAGTCTCCAAGGCAATAGAAATAAAAGCAGAAATAAACAAATGGGACCTAATGAAACTTATAAGCTCTTGCACAGTAAAGGAAACCATAAAATGAAAAGAAAACCTATGGACTTGGGGGAGAAAATATTTGCAAATGATGAGACCAACAAGGGCTGAATTTCCAAAATATACAAATAGCTTCTACAACTGAATAACAAAAAAAATCCAAAGAACCCAATCAGAAAATGGGCAGAAGACCTAAATAGATATTTCTCCAAAGACATACAGATGGCCAAAAAGCATATGAAAAGATGTGCAACATTACTAATTATTAGAGAAATGTAAATCAGTACTACAATGAGATCACCTCATTCCAGTCAGAATGGCCATCATTATAAAGTCTACAAACAATAAATGCTGTAAAGGGTGTGGAGAGAAGGGAACCATCCTATGCTGTTGGTGGGAGTGTAAATTGGTACACCCACTGTGGAGAACAATATGGAGGTTCCTTAAACTAAAAATAGAACTACCATATGATCCAGCAATTCCACTCCTGGACATATATCCAGATAAAAACATAATTCAAAAAGGTATCTGCACCCAAATGTTCAGCACTATTTACAATAGCCAAGACATGGAAGCAACCTAAATGTCCATTAACAGAGGAATGGATAAAGAAGGTGTGGTACATATATACAGTGGAATATTACTCAGCCATAAAAATGAATGAAATAATGCCATCTTCAGCAATGTGTATGGACCTAGAGTTTCATACTAAGTGAAGTCAGACAGGGAAAGACAAATATTGTATGATATCACTTATATGTGGAATCTAAAAAAACGAAACACGAACTTATTTACAAAAGAGGCTTACAGATATCAAAAATAAATGTATGGTTACCAAAGGGGAAAGGGGGAGAGAAATTATGAGGTTGAAAAATATACATACTACTATATATAAAGTAGATAATCAACAAGGACCTGTGGCACAGCAAGGGAAGTCTAATCAATGTACTGTAATAACATAAATGGGAAAATAATTTGAAAAAGAATAGATTCATACACACACATATATATAACTGAATCACTTTGCTGTACACCCAAAACTAACAACATTGTAAATCAACTATACTCCAATATAAAATAAAAATTTTTAAAAATATTAAAAGGCTGATGTCTTCTTACTAAGGTAGGGGCCAAGAAAATGTCTACTCTTGTCATTTCTTTTTTTAACAATTTATAAATAACTATAAATAACTATAAGTTTAATGCACAAGGAAATAGGTGGGCTATTAATACAAAGACTGAGAGACAGTGTTAATTGGGTAACCTTAGAAAGACCTTATATCTGTGGTGATGGAAGTGTGAGCAGGCAAGATTAGGCCCATAAGAAAAAAAAGAAAAAAGAAATGCCATTCAGATTGGAAAAAAAGATATAAAACTATTTTTCTCCAGACATGATTCTGTCTATAGAAGATGCACAGAAATCCCCCAAAACGCTATTATAACTAGTAAACAAGTTCAGTACATTTGTAGGATGCAAGTTAAATACACAAGAATTAATTTTATTTTTATACACTGGTAAGGTAGTATCTAAAAAAAAGAAATTAAGAAAACAATTGCTCTTACCATATCATCAAAAAATATATGTATATGAAAAAATTTAACAAAATAAATGCAACATTTATAAATTGAAACTGGTAAACCACTGTTTGAAAGAAAATAAAGAAGGCGGTAAGGGCCATAAAAAGCACCATGTCTCTGCTCAGGTTCTTCTACTTCCTGTCATGCTGTATTTGAGGAGTTTATATTCCCAAAGGAGTTATATGGCAAGTAGCTGATGCTAGTAAAGCTGCCATTATACTAACGTTTTTGGTCTTGTGAAAAGAAAAGCATCTGCTACCAACCAGAAATAGATTAGCTTATGCTGTTGTTATGTCTGCTGTATCTCAACAGAGATGAAGGAGGCTCTTGGTAACACTCAGCAGGAGGCTCTACTCATGCCCCAAATTAGAGGATGAATAAATACCAACTTCTCTGCATCCAATTTACATCCTAGACACACACTCCAGGAAGTGTGCCACCTCTGTGTTCAGTTCACAGATGCCAGAGAACTTGGTCTCTGTGGTGGTGTCAAAGCCAAGCCTCCTAACTGCCCCCCTCCCCCCCACCCACCAACCCACACCACTCCTTGTTCATCTGAGTAGCTCTAGTACTTCATTTGTCAGAAAGGAAAGCCATCCCCAATCTCTTCTTACAGATTAAAGGAATTTGCTAGAATAAGCTGATAGGTAACAATGGAGTAGTGAGGCAGTGATACACACGTATGCTGTACAGTAAGATGGAATCTTTTTTTTTTTCCAGTTCAATGGGTAGTTAACATTTCTTTAGATACCTATTTTTGCCTGGAAATCAGAAGGTCACAGAATTACTCTGAACCTGGGACCAATCCTCAATGTTAACTGAATGAGTCATAGATCAACTATCTAATTAGGTAAACATAAAAAAAAAGTAGGATTAATTTTATGTATTCAATGCAGTTATCTTAAAAGTGCACAGGTGTTTTTTAAAATCTAATTTACCTTTGCTACTATATTATCTTCCTAACTGGTGTAATCTATATTTAAATACTATTTAAATTTTGAAATTATCTTCACCATTATTTCACGAGCTGAAGAGACTGATATACTCAAAAGCTGTATTTGTAAAAAGTCCACAGTTTTTTAATGTTTGATTTAGGTAGGTAGCATAGTCCCATATTCATGGTTTTTATTTTCACTGTAAAGTTGTTGTTCTTACAAACTGAGAAGCTCTCCTAGTTTCTGGGTTGGGCTGTAAATAGTGTAAAAAACAGGTTGATGAAAACCACTGCAGTTTCTAATTGTCAATGACACATCTCAGCTACAAGAAGAGAGTAAAAGGTAGTTGAAGACTCACAGTGTTATCAGTTTCAACGGAGTAGTAGACTTGACAATATTTTATTTCAAAAAGCAAGGTTATCTTGTGTTGTTACTAATTCCAAGGGTAAAGCAAATTAATCAACCCAATAAGAGAGTCTTCCCACTCAAGGAGACCATAAGTCAAGTGTAGCTGTTCTGAGGCAAGCATTTATGGACAATAAAGTGTCCAAAATTTAACAGTTGGAAATTACGTATTTTACTCTTTCTGGCCAGAGATGGGCAATGAAGTTTCACAAAGGCAGGGAGGAGCAATGCACATTCAAGTGCCTAGAATAAGACGCGTGAGATTGGAAAGATGAGAGCGGGCAAGATGTGGGAGCTTTTGCTTTTACGTGGGGAAGGAATACAATTGTGCTTGAAATGTTGAATGCAACTCAGGTTACACCCTGGAGAATGGATTGGAAGTACAGTGGGTGATTGAATGTGGGCAAATCAAATAAGAGTCTTTTGCTTAATCCAGGTGAAAGATGATGGCGGATTACATATCAGTGTTTGAAGTGGAGACAGAAAGACCATCGTGTGTACAAGAGGCAGTGATGCACAGAGCTGGGCTCTGCTTAGTTATGAGTACAGGGGTCATTAAAGGATGGCTTACTGGTTTCTAGCTTATGCAACTTTTTGGATGGTGGTGTCTTTGAAGAAAATTTATTCTGTGTTTTACATTAATATATTGAGGATCTTCTTAACAGAGAAACAGGTGTAACATGACAAGTGCAAAATAGAGTAGCAAAACAGTACTATTTTCATGGAAATTTTACTTCTACATATGCCTTCTAAATTTAATTTTCCTGGAAACTGCATCATATTTTGTACTTTTGCTAACAATTTTCCTGCCAAAGAAATAGATACATTGAACTTCATACTGTTCACAGTTGGGCACAAAAATTTTATTAGGATTTCTTTTACTGTAGGTATTACTTTTTAAGATACAACTAACCAAATTCAGAATCTCATATCAGCTGCAAATGCATTCTTATTACTTCATAAAAATGTTAAATAACATCATTCCTAGAAATTAATTGCTTTAGATTACCTAAATTCTCTTTCCATTGGCCTAATTTTTCTAGTATCATAAAATAAGTGATATATAGTTAATTCCTTTAAGAAAATTCTAATTTTCCAGTAGCAAATTATATAAATGATCTCATTTACTTTAGAGCATATAGCTAAATATACACAACTATGACAATACTCAACAGTTTTTCTTCACTGGCTGTTTTTCTTCAATTTTAAGGCAGTCACTGTTCACTGAGACCAGTCTCTATTCCTGATTTGTACAACTTTAATATGTACCTCTTCTCTGAAAATGTTTTTATGATGTTTGTGAATAATATATTTCCTGAACATTGTAAGAATTCTAATTTCACAAACATATTACAGAGCTAGGCAAATTGCTTAAATATCAATAATTGTAGAAATTAAAGGTCAAATTTGTGTCTATTTATTTATGCCCCTGTGTTTAGATTTTCACCCCAAAATTCAAAAAGCAATTTCACCAATATTTCTAGATATACCTTTTTATTTATTTGGTGTTTATTAATTCACTGTCTAGTGGTGATTAAGGTATAAGAAAATCTTGTTTTCTAAATTACAAACATAGAGTTGAAGATACATTGGTGATATAGTTGCTTTAAGTAGGGAAAAGACAATATATTAAAGAGACTGTTTATTGATTTGTAACCTAGGCTAGTTTTATGTTTTAATATTTAAACTAGGGATGAAAAAATCAAACACATATGGTTTTGGGCAGCTAGAAGTTGCAAAGTTGAAGATTATTTAACAGGAAATGGTGAGACAACTGTGGTAAAATGGAAAGATTACATCCTTCCTGAAGTCATTAAAATTCAATTAATGAGTAAAAACTTTACAATGGCCAACCTGGAAATTGATATAACAGAATAAGTTTTGTTGTTTTAATTTTATCATCAAAATATATATCCTATATAATTAGTTTAATTAAAATATTGAAGAAAATAGTCACAGCCTTGTAAAAGTTGATCAGTTGGTAGTAAACTTTGATCTAAACTCAATTAATTGTGATGTACTGCTTTTGCAGAATTTTTGTAGATTATCATAATATACCACAATCAACTGACAATACTACACATAGATTGTGACTCTTAGATGAATCATTTAATTGGAAAATTCAGTTTGTCTCTTTAAAAATAAGCTTTATCAGTTAAGGAGCCGTTTATTTCTTCTCTCTCTCTCTCTCTCTCTGTCACAGACATACACACATACACAGGAAAATCAAACATCCAATTTTTAATTAGGGAGGCTACCTATTGATTCATACAGATATTATATACTGGTTAATCAGTTTTAAATCATTTCAATGTATTATATATTACAAATAGAAAACAATTTTTAATTTAATTTTTAATTAATGTAAATAATTAAACAAATGACTTGTACATGCAACACTGTTCTACAGCATTGATTTTAAATCCCTGATTTCATGACTGATGTTGGTCCTCAGTTACTTACTTGCTCCCTTATCTGTTGTTTTTCTATATGTTTCCATCTGTTAATACTTGTTTAATGCTTCATCTTTTCTGTTATTTTATTCATACTACGTACCTTATACTGTGTTTCATACAGATAAATAATTTAAATTACTAATATGTTAGTCTTGATCATCAAAAATATAAAGTACTAGTTCTGGCCAAATAAAGTGCCTTATTCACTTGATTTTAAAGAAACTGATCCTGAGGATTGCAATAGAATTTAACTGAATAAAAACAAGCCTTTATTTGTCTAAGCACTGAGCCACAATGATGCCTGGACTCCCTACTGTTTATCAGGCTCTGTTCTAGGTTTTGGTTAATAAGCAATAACAAGACAAACAATGCCCCTGCCTTCATACAGTTTGTAGTTGAGTGGAATAGAATGGAAATAAGTTTAAAAAGCAACCAGGAAAGATCATAAACTCATAACAGAAAAACAATGTCAATCCTGTTTCACAAAAACACTTAGAATGACAAATCTATCATGAGATTTACAAAGAAAAAAAAAGGCAGGCATAAATAAGAGCAGGAATGAAAATGAGACATCATAACAGATGCTATCGACAATTAAAAGTAATAAGGAGCTGTAATACTTTATGACAATAAACTGAAACTTTTAGAAGAAATATGGAGAGGAGAAGAAAGACAACTCTGCATTCATTAACACAAGCTAACAAAAAGTTGGGTTCTCTCTCCATTTAAAATACTGGATCCGTTAATACTTCTTCTCAAGAAAACCCAATAAAAAGGTGATTGTAAAATGTTTTACCATAAATTTAGAATTATTCTAGTCATGTACAAATACTCTCCAAAAATAGAAAAAAAAAGAATTACTTGCATTACACTAGCATATTTTGATATCAACATATAAGTAGAATAGTATATGAAAGAAAAATCAGGCCAATCTCTCTCGTGGACATCGATGACGAAACAGGCATCAAAACTGGCAGCACACATCAGATAATACATTTTACTCACATTGGGCATATCTCAGTGGCATGTTGGCTTCATAGCTGAAAAGAAATCAATATATAGATTACTACACTAAGAATAAAAGAGAAAGCAATCGGATTATATACATAAATGGAGAAATAATAGAAAGTAAGGTAAACTTAATTTTTATTTAAAATATTCTTAATCAAAAATAAAAGGACACTACTAGAATCTAATAAATTTATGTAATCAAAAACAAAAGTGAACATATGTGTTCAGGTCTTCTGCCATAGAAGACCTGAATAGACATTTTTCCAAAGACGACAGAGATGGCTAATAGACATGTGAAAAGCTGTTCAAAACCACAATGAGATGTCACCTCACACCTGTCAGAATGGCTATTATCAAAAAGTCTACAAATAACAAGTGTTGGTGAGGATGTGGAGGAAAGGGAACCCTCTTGCACTGTTACTGGGAATGTAAGTTGATGCAGCCACTATGGAGAACAGTATGGAGGGTCCTCGTAAAACTAAACATAGAACTACCCTACAATCCAGAAATTCCACTATTACGTATATATCCTAAAACATTTATTTGAAAAGATACATGTACTCCAATAGTCATAGCTGCATTATTTACAATAGCCAAGATACAGAAGAAATCCAAGTGTCCATCAACAGATGAATAAAGATAGGATACACAGACAATAAAATACCACTCAGCCATAAAAAAGAATAGAATGAAATTCTGCCATTTACAACAAGGTAGATGTACCTAGAGGGTATTATGCTTACTGAAATAAATCAAAAAGAGAAAGACAAACACTGTATGTTATCACTTACATGTGGAATCTAAAAGTATTAAACGAATGTTTATAACAAAACAGAAACAGACTTACAAATACAGAAAACAAACTAGTGGAAACCAGTGGGGAGAGGGAAAAGGGGAGGGGAACGATAAGGGTATGGAATTAAGAGATACAAACTACTATGTATAAAATAGATAAGCAACAAGGATATATTGTACAGCACAGGGAAATATAGCCATTATTTTGTAATAACTTTAAATGAAGTATAATCTATAAAATACTGAATCACTATGTTGTACACCTCAAACTAATATAATATTATAAATTATACATTAATAAAAAGTTATGAGAAATCTAATTCGGATCAATAAGAAGGAAAAACACATTTTATGATGTAAAAATAAATAAAATATTAGGCAATTCAATAACCCTTACCTAGTTCAAGAGCACCCAGTCATTACCACAGTCCTCTTGTTTTTTTTATTTTGGTGGTGTTGAATTTTGTGTAATGGGCCTTCATTACTTTTGTAATAAATGAAGAAATATACAGTTAAAAAAATAGAAAGCATTATAGTGAGTGTTAGAAGCAAACGCTTCAACATCTTATATCAGTATCTTAAACATATTGGTGGGTGTATATTTAGTGAATCAATGTAGGAAAAAGGATTAAATAAATAGAAAGCTGAAAACTTTATTATTTACACGTGATATGGTTATGCAGAAACCCAATGTAACGTAGAGATCAGTAATTAGAAGAGTTTTGCAAATTTTCTGGAAGTTTAAAAAATCAATTCTCCTTTACATTTTCATACACTAAACAAGTAGAGGAAAACATTTTTGTTTCTTTTGCAATAGCTAGAAATTAATTAGTTAATATTGAGTAGTTATAAATTAAAATTGTATAATTTCTGTTGAGGAAAATTATAAAATTATATTGAACATATATTACAACCTTATAAATCATTGGAGGCATATGACACCTTCATGAATAAGAAGACAGTATCATACAGATACCAGTATTCCTTAACTGACCCACAAATTCTATAGAAAACTGAAATATTTTGTAGTGAAGTTTGACAAAAATGTATACAAAGAAACAAAGGATAAAAGTAACCACTCTACTGTCCCAGAGTCAGGAAGGATGAAGAGCTTCCCCGATAAAGATCAATAATAATTTTGAAGCCATTATATTAGGACTGAGATAGAGAAAAACTGAAAGAATAAAGAGCTCAGAGAGACACCCAAGAATGTATAGTAATTTGATTTGTGATAAAGCATGTATTATAGATTCACTTCAAGGTGAATAAAATATTAAAGTTAAAAACAGTTTAATACTTTTGAGATACATTTTTTGTCATGTTAAAAATATAAAAATACAATTTTTGCCAATAACAGCAAGGAGTATGATGCCATTTCTTTATAACATCCCTGTGTATCATCATCTAATTATTTTTCTAAATAGATACATGAATAATTTTATCAAATATAAATTACGGCTATTTTGAGAAGTTAAATTCTGTAAACTTTCAATATTTTCTGTAGTTTGCAATTTTTAAGTTTTATAAATAAAGTGAGCATATATTGTTTTCCGGGATATAAGGTTAGTAATCTTTCAAACCATTATAAAAATGAATGTTATCAGAAAGCCTTGCACCTAACACTAAAATAATGCTCAATTGTTTTAATTTTCTAATAAACATATACAGTTTAATGAATGGAAAATTAAAAAGCTATTTTAGTTGACATTTCATATGTTGTGCTCAATTGGATTAAAAAGTTGGGCGAAGGTTACTTTGGTGTCCTGCTACCTCACCTCTCCTCTGCTGCATTTTCATAGGCGCTGTTTCCCACTAAGATATCTCTGAAAAATAATCCCCACTTAGATGTTGAATAATAAACATACAGTTTTCCAGGCACACCAGAAAATCAAAAATCTTTCAAGAGTTTAAAAAAAAAAAGTTTTATGCAGGAAGTAGCACAATGGAATTTATAGAATGTAGCAAGACATGGAGTTGATACTTAGGGTGCTGGATGTCCACATTGTATATTAATAACTATTTTTAGTTGAATCTAGGTTTGTAAATATATTTCAGAATTGATGTCTTTGCCTAGTGGATCCCATATATTGACAGAAATACTTTCATCATGAGTCAACATTTTTAAAAAATATTTATTTTACTGGATCTAACTAGATATTATAGGCATTCAGAATGTGCTCTGAGGGCTTTCTATGTCCTTATCTCCATGAAAAAGGAAAAACAAAGATATTTAAACAAAATGTTTAGCATTGTACCTGAAGCATTATATTTTCG
Organism: Grampus griseus; assembly: GCF_964374135.1. Taxonomy (NCBI): domain Eukaryota; kingdom Metazoa; phylum Chordata; class Mammalia; order Artiodactyla; family Delphinidae; genus Grampus; species Grampus griseus. The sequence goes on along the minus strand of NC_139006.1, from coordinate 82,803,329 downwards.
CTAAAATATCTGAGTAATTATTTAAATTTCTTTATCACTGTCAGTGGACAGCTGGTCTTAGGCTATAAAAATAACATTAATTAGATGCACATAATAGTTCTTTTAGCCACCCAATGAGATTAAAATTCATATTTTTGTTACATGAAAATGTCAGATTATTTCCAACAATCTATTAAACAATCAACTGAATTTATATTACAGAAAATCAAAAAGTTGACTTGAAAATATGAAAAGTATAACTATCAAATTAAGGTAAATCATTACTGTGCTCTTGTGTTTATTCCTAAAATGTTCAAGTTTGTGGATTAGTGAGCATCTGGAAATATGGTCAGGTACAAAACAACAATCTGGTTAATGAAAAAGAGTGTTAAAAAAAGAGTAGTCATATGATTTTAGACATAGGAATGAACAAAAAAATCTAGCACGTGTTCATATGTTACAGATCTTTTGCTAAAAAACATAATATTTGACTATCGTTAAGACAGATTATTTTAGATTATCTCAAATTGGATTAGAAATTGTAAATAAAATTAAATTGAAGACATTCAGAGAAAATCTACAAACAATTTGGACTTGGAAAGGACAGTAGGTCGCTATAATGAAAGATGAGAAGTGGCATAATCTCAAAATTGTTTGCACATCAAATGGAACTTTCTCAAAGAGCACACTAAATACAAGTTAAATGAGTAAAAGAAACAAATTGAAAATAATCATATAGTTTGGAGTCTTTCCCTAATGGAAACAGAGAAAAGGCAAACTGCACAACTCAATTAAATAGAATTTAATTGAATAAATACTTAGAGACTATGTGCCAGGAATGGAAAATATATAAGTTGCTCAAAATCTTTGTCTCTAAGGTGTTCATAATTTTGTTCAAAGGTTAAAAACTAAAGGAAGGATTATGAGATGAGCCCTACAGTAAAACTTTGAGTAGTGGGTGAAAGCAATTCTCCCGTATAAGTATCAGGTGTACCACGGCACTGCCAACATTTTGAATGAGGACTGTGAGACAATAAATATCTGCTGTTTTAAGTGACCCAGTCTGTGGTGCTTTGGTGCAACAACCCTAGGAAAGTCCACGTGGTGCCGTTGTTTCTATGTTCTCTCCATTGACAGAGCAAGGAAATGTAAAAGTATGTGTGTGCATTCTGTATCGTGTGTGCGCACACACACACCCACATTTCTATAGGTTCCTATCTGCATACAAAGCTAAGCATGAGTTCATACATAACATGAGTTCATGTTTCCAACTCTTGTCTATCATCACTTGTCATTCTATTTTCCTCCCCTTGTTCATCTATAACATCCCACTCCAGTAGTGAGACACCCTACTCGCACTATCTGTCATTCATTTATTTAGTTGTTGAATCCACTATACGTGCACAGCAGTACCAGAAGTGTTAACCTGTGCAAACTGCATTATCAACCTGAGTACAGTGCTTACCTACAGTTTGTTTTCTCATTAGCTTTTACAGATACCACTCTTGTCCAAAGTTACTTAGGTCATCATCTTTTCTCCCATTCTCCTTCACTGAGGTTTTTCGTTTTTTAATAGTTACACATTTGTTATACATGAGATTTTTTGGTTACATTCCTCATTCTGTATCAAGATTCTTCTTTAAATAATTTTAATTGCATATGTTACGGCTGACTCTTTATGTTCTGAAATTCAAATTTTGGCAATTCGGGTTTTGGCAAATGCAGTGCATGAATTCACAAGTATGGTATCTTACAGAATAGTTTCACCACCCTAAATGTCTCTCTTTGAATCCTTGACTCCAGACTACCTAGGAATATGAGTGTTTTGTTTTACCTGTGTCAGTAGTTTCAGAAAAAGCCATCAGAAATTTTTGCTTTTTAATCTCGTGTTTATACTAGTATTTCCTTTTTCTTTTGTAGTGATAAATTTAATAAAATATTATATTAAAGGTTAAGGAGGCTTTTTGATTTTTTGTTGAAAAAATAAAGCTACAATATTGCAATAGTCTGTGATTTGATCTAGGCATAAGGTATAACATTTATTTCTGATAAAAATCATTTTTATCAGAAAGTTATTATTTTTAAAATTTTATTTATTTTCGGCTGTGTTGGGTCTTCGTTTCTATGTGAGGGCTTTCTCTAGTTGCGGCGAGTGGGGGCCACTCTTCATCGCGGTGCGCGGGCCTCTCACTATCGCGGCCTCTCTTGTTGAGGAGCACAGGCTCCAGACGCGCAGACTCAGCAGTTGTGGCTCACGGGCCTAGTTGCTCCGCGGCATGTGGGATCTTCCCAGACCAGTGCTCGAACCCGTGTCCCCTGCATTGGCAGGCAGATTCTCAGCCACTGCACCACCAGGGAAGCCCAGAAAGTTATTTCTGATAAAAGTCATCATTTTTTATCAGAAAGTTATTTCTGATAAAAATCATCATTTTTATCAGAAAGTTAATAGAATTTGTTAATTTGTACATTTTACAGATGAGCAGAATAGCTCCATAATGAATTTCATTATTTTGTACAAAATTTACAAATGCTAAATAACATAATAAAGATGGCACTGTTTCTTCATTCATGGAAATTCAGTAAACTTCTTGAACACTTCGTTCCAAATCTATTCCAGGTGTCAGAGATAAAGCAGTAAATAGAACAATATCCTCGTCTCCTAAAGTTACAGGAAACAATTTCCATAAAATTATTTCATTTGGTGATAAGAACCATAAAGAAAAATAAGATTGAGCGATACATATTGGGAGGTGGGAGAGGGCCTTATGAACTTAGATGGACATGGTAGAGCTCAGAAGAGGTGTCACACGATGACAGATGTAGCGGGGCAAAACCTGTGAGGAAGCAAATCTAAGTACAATACAAATGTGAAAATATGTGCAACAAAGGTAGGGTGTTTGGGTCCTAGGAAATGAAAAATGCCCCTGGAGCCAGAAACTTCTAAGTGAGTGGAGACTAGCTTTGCAAGGACATGGTCCATGGGAATCAAATCAGATAATAGAGGGCCTCTTTAATGTCTTCCGTGTCATCATTAATCTCATTCATTAATATCTGTCCATTCTTATTTGACTTCATAACCACATATTGTGATGACTAACTCCTGTGCTCATACTTTACCAATAACAAACCACTTGCCCCTTGGTCACGATTCTGAATGTGACATTGTCATATTTTATTTAAAGCAATATAACCTCAGTTTGATTATATGTGAGTATATATGGGGAAAATGTATGGTAGTTTTGAATTAAACTTTTTGAAAAGTTTTACACATACAGTATAATCATTTAAAAAAATGAATAAAATTTAACGAGCTTCCTTCCCTTCCACTGTGTTCAGGTAAAGCATCTGAAGGCATCCACCACCCTCTGATGCCTGATGCCCTGGCTGTGTGACCCTCGCTGGGTTTTGCAGTAGACTCCATGCATAGAGTACAGAGAGAGGTTTCTATGTACCTTTATTCTACAGGGAAAGGCAAAAAGCAAGTAAGTCCACAGATACAAGGTGAATCCCGGGAAAGATTTGCCTGCTATGTGCAAATGGGAAATCACAGAGCTTGCTGTTTACATTAGAGCAGCAAGCCAATGTGGCTTTTTAAAAACAGAGTTAATTATAGGATACTAACATGATGGATAACAATAATCTCTATCTCCTAAGCTATATTAGATAGCTCTCACTCCTTAAAGGAGAAGGAAGGAATTGAATATAGATTTACATTCTGGTCTTTTTTGTTTCTTTTAAGAAAGAGCACTTAGATATATAGTTAATTATATTCCCATTTTTATTTAAAATATGATAACAGAGCAGTTCCTAATATCAGTGTGCACAAGTATTATGTTTTAAAAAATATAGATCTCTGGAAATGCCCCAGACCTATTGAAAGGATTTTCAGGTGTGGATGTTCATGAATGTTGACTTTTTAACATGTTCATAAGTGCTTCTCATGTGCAGAGATGTCTTTAATCTGTGTATTTTTAGGCCCTGCAGGTAAAAGCTCTATGTGATCTACTCTGTTATCAAATTTCAGAATCATAGTTAAGACATAAAATGAGCAGTGTTAAAGTGTACGAACAACACAGCTTTTGTATTTTACTCATGATTCCCTTACTGTGTCTTAGTTCTGACACACATTCACTGTGAAAATGTGAACAAGTCAATACTGTGCTTATTTCTTCAGCAAATAAATGGTTCAAATGAAATGGTATGTGAATTTTGATGAATGTTGTGCCCCAAAATACACAACTAAGGAAGCTTTTTCAGCCAATGATAACCAGAAAAATAGACGTGTGCTTCTTCATCTCATTAACCATCAATTTATAGGGTCACTGCAATTCAAAGCATTCCATGGTAATTTTGAAAAGTATTATTTTTTCCCTACAACTTTACTAAATATACTACTAGGAGATAGATGGCGGAACAGTTAAAAAGATGTACTATGGAGCTGTTCCTAGAAAGTGTTTACTCTGCCACACTGCAGCTATGTGATACGACACATCCCTTGATCTTCCAGAAAACATCATGTTTCCACAGGTAAACCTTTTTTTAACATCTTTATTGGAGTATAATTGCTTTACAATGGTGTTAGTTTCTGCTGTATAACGAAGTGAATCAGCCATACATATACATATATCCCCATATCTCCTCCCTCTTGCGTCTCCCTCCCACCCTTCCTATCCCACTCCTCTAGGTGGTCACAAAGCACTGAGCTGATCTCCCTGTGCTATGCGGCTGCTTCCCACTAGCTATCTATTTTACATTTGGTAGTGTATATATGTCCATGCCACTCTCTCACTTCGTCCCAGCTTACCCTTCCCCCTTCCTGTGTCCTCAAGTCCACTCTCGACATCTGAGTTTTTATTCCTGTCCTGCCCCTAGGTTCTTCAGAACTATTTTGTTTTTAGATTCCATATATATGTGTTAGCATACAGTATTTGGTTTTCTCTTTCTGACTTACTTCACTCTGACAGACTCCAGGTCCATCCACCTCACTACAAATAACTCAATTTCCTTTCTTTTTATGGCTGAGTAATATACCATTGTATATATGTGCCACATCTTCTTTATCCATTCATCTGTCGATGGACACTTAGGTTGCTTCCATGTCCTGGCTGTTGTAAATAGAGCTGCAATGAACATTTTGGTGCATGACTCTTTTTGAATTATGGTTTTCTCAGGGTATATGCCCAGCAGTGGGATTGCTGGGTTGTATGGTAGTTCTATTTTTAGCTTTTTCAGGAACCTCCATATTGTTCTCCCTTGTGGCTCTATCAATTTACATTCCCACCTTGGATAATAAAAACACATCATGTTGTAGAGAATAATCAGACTCATTTGTTGGTGCATAGGCAGGTCTGTAATTAGCAAGAACTCAGTAAATATTAGCCTCTAGCATAATAATTAGCATTTATAAGTTGACCAGAAAATGTCATCTTTCACATCATCGAAAGACCTGGGTGTGATGCTGAATATGACGAGAAGTTATGGTGTCAATCGAAAGGAGATCCACTACGGTGAAGTGTGTGGTGTGGGGAAAGTCCAGAGTTTTTCATTAAGCAAAAAAGAAAATGGAATTCAGGAATATAAGGTGAAGGAGATTAAAACCTTAGAATATTAGGTGAAAAAATTAAAACAATATATTTCTAATTCCATGGATGGAGAATATTGACATTCCATAGAGTTTAAATTACTAGAAATAAGTGATAAGGTGAAAACAGTGAAGGAAAAAGAGTAAATTAGGGACTTCCCTGGTGGTCCAGTTGTTGAGGCTCTGAGCTTCCACTGCAGGGGGCATGGGTTCGATCCCTGGATGGGGAACTAAGGTCCCACATGCTGTGCAGTGTGGCCAAAAAACCAAAAAACTTATATTCCCCTATGTTCTCTGAATAATTAGAAAATTAAAAAAAATTTTTAGAAGAGTAAATTAATGGTGACTTTTGAGGACTAGAAATTGAAAGGAAACAGTAATAACCACAGGAGAGAAAAACACTCTCTACATAAGAAAATAAACATTTATATGTATACTCTAATGATTACAGGCATGCAGAAAAATCATTGCATGGATCATATTAAATCTCCATCTTCCTATAGCAACTACATAGTCATAGTTTTGTTAGGATGTGTCTTAAGTAGGTTTTTAATGCAGCAGTTCTCAAGTGCAGTCTGCTGATCTCTGGGGTCTCCAATATGCTTTCAGGGCATCTATAAATTTAAGCCTCTTTTCATAAAAATAGGGTGTGAATTTTTTTCCTTTTTCACTGTTGACATTTATAAAAATAGTGCAAAAGCAGTGGTTGATAATCTACTGATACCTTGACGCAAAATAAGCAGTGGCCCCAAAGTGTGCTAGTAAGTATATATATTTCAACTTTGCACACCTCCGGTAAAATAAGTCAGTTTTACTTGTGAATGCCCCGGATCAAGCAGCACAAGTTAGTCATTTTATTAAATCCTGAACCTTTGAGTATAATTCCGAATATTCAGTGTGGAAAAATATGAAGGGTAGGGCAGTTGTGCTGAATTCTGAAGAATATGATACTTTTTGAGAAACTAGGAGATTGAGTTTAAAGCCGACCCTGGCAGCTCTTTTTCATGAAACACCATATAATTTATAAGAATGACTGAAAGATAAATTATATTTATTCAGACTTGGGGATTTTGCAGAGGGTTTCTCAAAAATGAACAAAGTAAGTCTGTGCTGTCCTTCCAAGGAAAACAACTGACAGTATTTGTTTTACTCATTATTTGAGTTTATTGGAAGCGAGAGAGAATGTTCTGGAAGACTTTTATCTTCCATCCAGAGATTTGATGTTTTTCCAAAACTTAAAATGTGTCCCATGAGATCCATAGAGATATGAAGAATGTAGTTTTGGGTTTTTTTTTTTTTACATTTTATAATGAAATGTGTCAACATTTGTAAGATCTCCGTAATTCATTGAAACAATGTTTTCTAAATGAGTGATGCTTATTTGATGTTACAAAACCAGCTACGGGGTGGGGGTGGGGAGAACATCCATTCACTGATATGGTTGGAGCTTGCCCTTTGCAACTAGTCTCTACAAAACAACCAATTTTTCATTTGGAATGTAGAGCCAAAGAAGCATATCCAAAATTATCAGAAAAGTATAGTAGTATCTCTCCCTTTAAAACCACACATCAGTGTGAAGCCATATTTTTCTTCATATACTTCTACCAAACCACATATCAAATCAGAGTGGATGAAGAGGCAGACATGAGAATCCAGCTGACTTCTATTTAGCTAGTCATTTAAGTCATTTGCAAAATGTAAAACAATACCACTCTTATCCTTAAGCTTTGTTATGTTTTGGAAAATAGACTTATTTTCATAAAACTATGTTGTTTACATTTCTATTCAGTCTATTACTTTAGATGGAGTAATAAGCAAATATTTGGGAATTTCTCAGTTTTAATTGTGAATACGGCAGCTCGGGGGTCTCAGGTGTGTGTCGAGGCATTAAAAGTTTGGTAAGGAGCGTCTCTGCAATATGAAAGGGCCAGAGAACCGGCAGCCAATGACAAGGGGCTTCACCACTGCTGCTCAATTTCAACCATCCCCGCTCGGCTCAGATGCTTGTGTTAGCTGCTTATCTGACAAGACTTGGAGGTTGTGCGCTGCTCACTTAGACCTCAGCCTGCGGCCAAGAATTTAAGGGGAATCCCCCTTTCCCTAGCTTCCTTTTCTACACAGCTAAACCCTCTGCGGAACCCACAACACGTACTTCAGCTGCTCCAGCAGATCTAAACGTTGACTTCTGCCTTCTCCTCTCAGCTCTGCTCACCTTCCAGGTTTCTTTTTCTCTCTACGCCCTGGGTAGCAGATGGTTCTGAGGCAGAGACTGAGTGAAATTCTACCAAGTATTGCTGACATGGGCTAATACTAGCCACAGCTAAAGCCCATTCCCTCATCTATGTTGCTTAGTTTTCTAGTTGATTATGGTGAGAGGAATCCTCTGATATATCTAGCAGAAGTCAGAGCTCTTTCATTTAAAAGTATATCCTGGTGCATTGCCTCATTCCTGGCTCATTATATTTTGAGAATCTGTTATCAAATAATGTATATATATGTATAAATAAACACATAGAAAAACAAATGGACAAGGCAACAAAGAGCCCACATTTAGTAATGAAATACTTTCTCCTGGTCTGAGGTTATGACTATCTTTCTCTAGCTACTAAAGAGCAATCATTGGTGGGGGGGGTGTCAAAGTTGCCTTTTGTTAATTGAAAATTAAGAAAAGGAAATTTAATTGAAAATTCTTAATTTGCATAGAGTCAAATTCATTTTAATGTTTAGTTCCCTAGATTGTTACAGACTCATACATCATGTGACCTCCCAACACAATCAAGATAAGGAACATTTTCATACCCCCCAGCTACCTCATGCCCCTTTGTAGTTACCGCTTCCCTTTGTTCCCAGATCAGGACAAACACTGCTCTATTTTCTGTTCATATAGTTGTGCCTTTTTCAAAATATAAATGGAAACATAGAGTCTGTGGTCATTTTAATCTGATATTTTTACTTAGCATTTTGCATGTGATGCGTATCTATGTTGTTGTATCAGTAACTTCATCTTTTTGTTGGTAGTAGTATTCCATCGTAAAGATGGGTCACAGTTAACTTATCCACTCACAAGTGGAAGGACATTTGGCTTGTTTCTATTTTGGGGAGATTATGCATGGAGACCTAAAAAAAAAAATACAAAACAGTTTTTGTGTGTGAACATATGTTTTAACCTCCCTTGGGTAAATAGGAGTGAGATTGCCAAGTCAAATGGTGAGTCTGTGTTTAAACACTTAAGAAACTTCCAAACTTTCTAATTGGCTGTATCATTTTGTATTCCCAACAGCCTATTTTAAGAGTTCAGTTGCCCACGTACTCTCCAGCATTTTTATTTAATTTTAGGTATTCAGTAGGTGTGAAGTGGTGTCTGCTTATGGTTTTTTTTTTAATTCAAGGGGTCTTTCTATTTTCCTTTTTTAAATTTAATTTTTATTTTACATTATAGTTGATTTAACATTTTGTATTAGTTTCAGGTGTACAGTAGAGTGATTCAGTGATACATATATCCATTCTTTTTCAGATTCTTTTCCTTACAGGTTATTACAGAATATTGAATAGAGTTCCCTGTGCTATACAGTAGGTCCTTGTTGATTATCTATTTTATATATAGTAGTGTGTATATGTTCATCCCAAACTCCTAATTTATCCCTCCCCCTACCTTTCCCCTTTGGTAACCATTAGTTTGTTTTTGAAGTCTGTGAGTCTGTTTCTGTTTTGTAAATAAGTTTGTTTCATTTTTTAAAATTAGATTCCACTATGAGTGATATCATATTTGTCTTTCTCTGTCTGACTTCACTTAGTATGATAATCTCTAGGTCCATCCATATGGCTGCAAATGGCATCATTTCATTCTTTTTTATGGCTGAGTAATAGTCCATTATATATATATATATATATGTACCACATCTTTATCCATTCCTCTATCAGTGGACCTTTAGGTTGCTTTTGTGTCTTGGCTCTTGTAAATACTGCTGCAATGAACACTGGAGTTGCATGTATCTTTTTGAATTATGGTTTTCTCTGGATATATGTCCAGGAGTGGAATTGCTGGATTATATGGGAGTTCTATTTTTAGTCTGTAAGGAACCTCCATACTATTCTCCATAATGGTTGTACCAGTTTACATTCCCACCAATAGTGTAGGAGGGTTCAGTTTTCTCTGCACCCTCTCCAGCATTTATTTTTTGTGGACTTTTTGATGGTGGCCACCCTGAATGGTGTGAGGTGATAGCTCATTGTAGTTTTGACTTGCATTTCTTTAATAATTAGTGATGCTGAGCATGTTTTCATGTGCCTCTTGGCCATCTGTATGTCTTCTCTGGAGAAATGTCTACTCCCATACTCTTCAGTTGGGAGTAACAGTTTGCTGCTTCTAATGGTTAAATGGGTATTAACCATTACTTAGCAGGGGCAGGTACATTACAGCTGCAAGTAGTTCATTGTCCATCCACCAGAAATGGTTACAATTACAAGTGTTAAAAAGGATGAGAAATGGGCTTCCCTGGTGGTGCAGTGGTTGGGAGTCCGCCTGCCGATGCAGGGGACGCGGGTTCGTGCCCCGGTCCGGGAAGATCCCACATGCTGCGGAGCGGCTGGGCCCATCAGCCATGGCCGCTGAGCCTGCGTGTCCGGAGCCTGTGCTCCGCAACGGGAGAGGCCACAGCGGTGCGAGGCCCGCGTACCGCAAACAAACAAACAAAAAAAGGATGAGAACAACTGCAACTCTCAGACATAGACTGCAGGGGTTAAAATCGCATGCCATGTCTAGAAAACGGTTTAGCAGTTGTTAACAATGTGTGTGTGTATCTGTATGTGTATATATATGCCCCCCCAAGTTTCACTCCTTCTACTCCTAAGTATATAAACAAGAGAAATTATTTCCAAAATGATTGCACACAAATATTCACAGCAATCATATTAATAGCTAAAAATCAGAAGAAAGTCCATAGATAAATATTTTATATATTTGTAAAATGACCTAAAGTATTGTATAGTTAAACTTTAGGAAAATAGAGATAAGTGCCTACTTTTGCTATAAAATGGTTGTAAAACAGTGGATTTGATACAAAGCATGAATAATAATGATGCAAATACACCCCTGAGCTATAAGAATGGCAAGATTGTTGATGTGAAAAGGAATACTCATGGATTGTGAACATTTGTTATGGCTGGTTAGGCAAAAGTAATACCATGTTGGCTTAGTTGAGGAGACATATTCAGTGGACATAATGCAAAGGTAGGGTAAAAAGATTTAGACTTGAGCCATTTACGGAAAAAAATTGAGTTAATTATATTCAAAGCTAGTATAAACAATATGCGAAGAGTGAGATTAAATGGAGTTCTGTGTGGTTGTGAGAGTATGAAGTTGCTTTATATATAAATGGAATTCTTTGGAATTAGCCCTGAGATTCTAAGGATAGTAAATAATGAGAGTTATTCATTTAAAATAATTCTTACATCTTTTTATTTAATTAAATAACTATCATACTCATACCTTTTTAAAGTTTATTGTATTTTGAAATACAAGTCAGCTTTTTCATTCACTGACATAAATGATAGCAGACTGTTGAAATGGAGTTTAAAGTCTGAAGCAATTGATATGGAAATTTATTATTAATGTCCTAAGGAAAATCATTGTATATATCTTTGTAATAGGTAGCAACTACTACTTTGCAACTAATTTAGGAAGAGTTTCAAGAGTGCATCCACTCTCTTTGGAAGCTGGCTAAATGAAAGAAAAGATAGGGCTTTGGGAAGAAACACTGTAAAGGGAATTTGTTGCTCATGTGCCTAAAAAATCTACAATGTTCTTTTGCCAAAACCCTGATAGATTTGAGCCATGACTTCACTTCTACTTACCACGTTTTTTATTCCATTCTGTAAGCGCTTCATCTTTGTGGTTTATCTTTCCCTGGCCTGCTGTCTTCTTTATTGTATTTCTTCTGCTTGTCTATCTTAATCTTGCTTTTTTACCTTGCTGTGTCTCATCTCATTTTGCTCACCTTATCTCCGTTCATTTTGGAGTTGGTGCAACGTTATCCACATGTAAATGCAAAATTGAAAAGAAGAAAAAGTGGGTTGACTACTGTTCCGATTAATATACATACACAGACATGCAGTTTTTTGAAAATCTATAAGAAAGACAAATATTATTCTTGGAGAACAATGTTCTTTTCAATCCTCTTCACAGCTCCCAAACAAATTACATGATAATGATGAAAGGATGACTGCCAACAAAAAGGAAAAGAGAGAAATAGAGCGTCTGGCAGTGTTTTTGTTTGTTTATTTTGGTTTCAAATGAAAATGACTGCATTATCAATCACTTTCTTCATCAACAGAAACCCTTTTCACTCCATGGAAAAATAAGTACTTCAAGAGTTAGTAACTGTGAAAAGAAGATAAAGGATAATAAATTATAAAACACAAAAATAGATTTCCTATGAAGATAAATTGTAGAAACTTTACTCAAATACTCCTTTTTTTGAAACAATGATTTTCAAGCCTGCAATGTATGTATTAGTGTCTATCCACTGGATATTTCACCTTAATACGTATTTTTGAATGAAATATTTGGATTTTTCCAAAACACACCTAGAAATAGTGGATAGGCGATTATGTTTAATGACATCCTTAATTTGTAGTTTAATGTTCATATATGATACACAATAACTGACTATTACACTATTTCTCAGAAAGTATATTCACTGATACATGTTTTTTATCCATAATGTGTACAGCACCTCTTGTACAGATACAGACTTTAAAATTCTAGGATCCAATCATAATTCTGTGAACAGTGATGTTTTCTGAAGAGTGTTACGTGTCTACAGTTAGTGCGTTGTGCATTTCTGTAGTTCATTCATTTTCAATAATGCATAATATTCCATTCTTTGAATATATAATATATTCATGCTTTCTCATTTTGATGGACTTCTGGGATATTTTCAGGTATCATAAAGGCTGTTTGGAGCATTCTTTCCCATGCCTATTGGTTTGTATGTACAAAACAACTGGAGGGTGTGTGTGGAATATTGGAATTGTTGGTCTTTGGGTATGAGAAGGTTTAAACATTACCCTACCCACTGCCACTTTGTACTGCTTCTCTCTACATTGGTTTAGTTCTTCAAAAAGCTTTCTGTGTGCATATTAAATAGAAGCATGTAAACTACCAATGCCAGGTAAAGAAGAGATCCATATTTTTTGAAGATTCCAAAAGAAATTCCAGGGAACACCTGTAATTGCCCAAATCTGGATTTTATGCCCATACCTGCAGTTCATGGGAAGAATCCATCACCATCAAAATACAATGGAATGGTTTAACCAGAAATCAAAGAAGATCTGTTACAATAATAAGAACAACTCATTTAGTAGAGCCAAACATTTTAGCCAATGCAATTTCACCTAAAGGAGTAAATACATGTCGAGTGAATACTGTGTGCCAGGTAGTGAATGTCAGTTCCTGAAGATTCACTATTTTAAAAATATGCATATGCATTTCTCTTAAAAACTGATAGTACAAGTTTGTTCTAAGATGTATAGAGTAGCTTACTTGGATTGCGTCAAGACGGGTTTGGGAGCAAGAAGGTCATGATGTGAAACATCATAGGAATTAAGTAACAAGCAGGGAAAACATTTTCCCATGAAATGTGTCAGTAAGAAAAATAGTTACTCGAGGAGAATAAAAATGTTCAGTATGATTTGAATATGGCATTGAAAAAGGGGCTATGATGAAAAACGAGGCTAGGAAAGAAGAAAATGACATTGAAGTAAATTTAACAGTTTAATGTTATTCCAGGTGCAAAGGAAAGCGGTTAGGAATATTTAAGGAGGTACAAGGTCACATATTTGGTTTAGGTCCTTCTCTGTATGGTAGAACTGTATGGCAGTGATGGATGCTGGGAAGATTGGAGATGAAGATACCAGGTCAGAAGATATTGACCAGCAGGGAGATATTAGCATCCCAGCTCAGACAAATAATCCGTCATTAAATGTCAATATCAGATGACTGTGCTGGGCGTGGACTTTTAGAGCCCCCCCCCCCCCCGCCCCCGTGAAACTAACAGCCTAAGGTCCCTGGGAAGAGAGAGAGAATGATCATAATAAATGGATCTATGACCAGGCAGTAGATGACAGTGAGTGCTGGCAAGAAGGGCAGACCAGAGCTGGGGTCAGAGGCATCAGGATTGTACAGACAAGTTCCAATTGCCAATTTACGTGAAGAAATCAGAATAGTCTTCCTTGAGACTGAGACATGGGGGAGTTAACCGTTAATTTATTTAGGGGAGGAGCATTCCTGGAAGATGAAACATTCTGTGCAAAGATCACAGGGTGGGAGTTGTGGAAAAGAAAGGAGGTCAGTGTGGTTGGAAAGAAGTGAGTTTGGGGACAAGTTGTAAGCACTGAGGCTACACAGAAAACCAGGGTGAAGACCATGTGGGCCTATATATGCTATTTTAAGAACATTGATGTAAAAAAACCAGCTTTATTGAGATATAAATGACATTCTATATAATTCACCCATTTTAAGCATGCAAGTTAATCATCACACAATTTTATACCATTTTTTCACTCTGTTAAGAAACCCTGCATCCACCAGCAGCCACTTCCCATTGCTCCTTGCTCCCAGCCCCTGCCACCCAATAATCTACTTTCTGTCTCTCTCGATTTGCTGATGGTAGACATTTTGTATCAGTGAAATCATACAATATGTGTTCGTGCGTCTGGCTCTTTCGCTCTGAATAGTGTTTTGAGGTTTATTCATGCTGTAGCGTGGATTTCATTCCTTTTCATGGCTGAACAATGTTCTTCAAATAGGAATATCACACTTCTTTAATTCACTTATCAGCTGATGGGCATTGATTGTTTACATTTTTGACTATTATGAAAAACGCTGCTATGAACATCCATGTACAGCTTTTTGTGAGGACGCACGTTTTGTGTCTACACCCAGGACTCAATTGTTGGCTCATAACGTTTAATCTTTTGAGGAGCTGTCGGGCTATTTTCCAAGCAGCTGCATCGTTTTACAATTCCACAAGCAGTGAATGAGTGTTCCCATTTCTCCACATCCATGACAAGATTTGTTATTATCTGTGTTTTGACTGTAGCCTTCTGCTTTTTATTTTCCTTTCACTGATGACAAATGTTGTTGAGCATCCTTTCATATGCTTTTGAGTTAACGGTAATCGATGCCTCGTTATTTTCAGCCGCCGGTACCTGTGGTACACCCTCTGCCCTACCAGTTGAGGCTGCGGAGGAAGGGAGTTCTATCTCTTAGACATATTTGCCAGGAATTTAGCCTCTGCATCTTGAAGCTGGGATTGATTGAGAAATACTGGTGGACTGTTCCTCCCCGTCAGACAGTGTGCGCCATGACTGGGAGCTGAGGAGAGAGGCAGCCCATCTTATGGTCACACCTGCCCACGTGGGACTTCCTTCCACTGAACTGAAGGAGGCGAAGGCTTCAGTGCCACAGATTCTCTGTTCCTACTGAGATTTAGGGGAGTTTCTTGAAAAATAATTTCTTCATTTGTTGTATGCCTTTGAAGATAATTTCCAGAGAGCATTTCATCAGTTACAGATGTTTCACTTGGGAATGATGGATGGGGCCCCTGACACTACTGTTCTAGAAGCGGGACCTCCAGAATGTTGACCCTTATCCTAAGTGAAATGGGAAGCCTTGAGAGAGTTTTGAATAGAAGAGTAACATGATATGCCATAGTTTTAGAAGGCTCATTCTATTTGCTGTATAGAGAACAGCCTGTAAGAGTCAGGAGAAGAGAAGAATAGTTTGAGGGTGATAGTGTATAAAGAAGAATGTGAACTAGACAGATAGCCAGAAGGTAAAATCAATAGGAAATATCAGTTGATTGTATGTGGGAAACACAAGAAAAGGAAGTATTGATACATAATGTAGCTACAAAATGGAAAAATCTCTATCATACTGGGTCCATGCATATGTATGTGAAGAACTGACTCACAATGGACACATGTAGTGAGTATGAGATAAATCTTGCTGTGTTAATCCACTGGACTTTTAGATTTTTTATTCTTTTTTAATGTGGCATAACCTGGCCTATTCTGACTAACACAGTCATTGTTACTATTGACAGGCCTATTTGGTAGCTGAAAGAACATAATTTTAGTATTTAAAATACTATCTAATGGTTAAGTAGGGAGTTGTAGTAGGTAGATTCCAAAGATAACCCTCAAGATTTGCACCCTCTGCATAACCAGCTTCTATATGAGTGGGTGCCAGAGGTGAAGAGATATTTTTAGATGTAGTTAGTGCTCCAAATCAGTTGATTTTGAGTTAATCAAAGGGAGATTATCCTGAGTGGGCCTGGATTAACCAGGTGAAGCCTTTAAAAGAAAAACTGACACTTTCCTCTGAGCTGTAGAGGCAAAATGTCTTGTCATAAAGACAGGGAGGGGGGGGACCTTTTAGGAGCTGAAGATCTCAGCCCCACAACCACAAAAAGCTGAATTTTGTCAGAGGCGAATAGTCTTTTAAAATTTAAATTAAATGGCAACCATGTCATTGTAAGATTTAGATAGATGTGTATCGTATATGTACAGTGACACTGGAAGAACAGGCGTCATCTAGCACAGAATGTTTGAGAGACAGAAGTTTAGCTAGAAATGGACATACTGATTTTATTCTATGCCAGCTATTGCTTCACTTTTCTGTTCATATTCCAGTTGATATCCCCTTATTTAGACTTAGATATTTTTCTTTCTTCTTTAGATTATTTTTTATTGGAATATAGTTGATTTACAATGTTGTGCTAGTTTCTGCTGTACAGCAAAGTGAATCAGTTCTACATATACTTATATCTACTCTTTTTGAGATTCTGTTCCCATCTAGGTCATTGTAGAGTATTGAGTAGTGTTCCCTGTGCTATACAGTAGGTGCTTATGAGTTATCTATTTTATATGTAGTGGTGTGTATATGTCAATCCCAGTCTCCCAGTATATCCCTCCCACCCTATCCCCTTTGGTAACCATAGGTTTGCTTTCTACATCTGTGACTCTATTTCTGTTTTGTAAATAGGTTCATTTGTACCAGTTTTTTAGGTGCCACATATAAGCGATATATGATATTTGTCTTTCTCTGTCTGACTTCGCTCAATATGACAATCTCTAGGTCCATCCATGTCACTGCAGATGACATTATTTTCTTTTGTGGCTAATATTCTATTGTGTGTGTGTGTGTGTATATATATATATATCACACCACATCTTCTGTATCCATTCCTCGGTCGATGGACATTTAGAACATGCTTCCATGTCCTGGCTATTGTAAACAGTGCTGCAATGAACTTTGGGGTGAATGTATCTTTTTGAATTATGGTTTTCTCACGGTATATGCCCAGGAGTGGGATTGCTGGATCATATGGTAGCTCTACTTTTAGTTTTCTGAGGAACCTCCATACTGTTCTCCATAATGGCTGTACCAATTTACATTCCCACCAACAGTGTAGGAGGGTTCCCTTTTCTCCACGCCCTCTCCAGCATTTATTGTTTGTAGTTTGTTTGATGATGGCCATTCTGACTGGTGTGAGTTGATACCTCATTGTAGTTTTGATTTGCGTTTCTCTGACAGTGATGTTGATCATCTTTTCATGTGCCTCTTGGCTATCTGTATTTCTTCTTTGGAGAAATGTCTATTTAGATCTTCACCCATTTTTTGGTTGGGTTGTTTGTTTTCTTGATATTGAGCTGCGTGAGCTGTTTGTATATTTTAGAGATTAATTCCTTGTTGGTCACTTTGTTTGCAAATATTTTCTCCCATTCTGTGGGTTGTCTTTTTGTTTTGTTTATGGTTTCCTTTGCTGTGCAAAAGCTTTTAAGTTTGATTAGGTCCCATTTGTTGATTTTTGTTTTTATTTTCATTACTCTTAGGAGATGGATCGAAAAAGGTCGTGCTGTGATTTATATCAGTGTTCTGCCTGTGTTTTCCTCTAAGACTTTTATAGTATCCAGTCTTTAAATTTAGGTCTTTAATCCATTTTGAGTTTATTTTTGTGTGTGGGGATAGAGAATGTTCTACTTTTATTCTTTTACGTGTAGCTGTCCAATTTTCCCAGCACCACTTATTGAAGAGACTGTCTTTTCTCCACTGTATATTCTTGCAATTTATTTGATAGTGTTTTTTTATAGAGTAAATGACTCTAATTGTACGCAGTTGTAATTTTTTAAAGACTTAAAACACACCCTCTGATCCTAAAATTGCAAAGCATGTGGTCTTAAGTGTGTTGGGATGACTTGAATACTAAGTTCAATGATTATCTAATATGTTAACTAAGGAATAAGCAATACAAATATTTGAGCAAATTGCAATGTTAGTATGACACACCCCTATTAAATTGCAATTTCTCACTTGCTGATCGTCCATGGTACACTACACAGTATCTTCAAAGATAATTTCCTTTTAATATGTTAAGCTGCATGATATGATTAATTTATAGTATCTAAGTTAATAAAATCTTTGAAAGATGAACTTTGTGCTTTAAACGTCAACTCATGCAGTTTGGGAGAATCATCATAGGAAAATAATTTAAAATACCCTTTTCCTAATATAACGTATAAAATTATTTAGAATTGAGACTGCAATCCATATTGTTCCATTAGGATAAAATATATTGATTTATTTTCTTAAATTTAGTTTTTGGAAAATTTGAATTAGTCAAGCAGTAGTTAAAAACAGCATCGATTTTAGCAGTACACTTGTTTATAAATAATCCATTGATAATGACTTCTGGTTACTTTAAGATATCAGTAAGAAATTTACCCTCTAAGAACTTCAGTTTTCTAAGAATAAGAAGGACAAACCCAATCTCATAGGCTAATTGTTAGGGAACATAATGTGTGTAAAGTGCTGAACATAACTTCTGTCACACATTGAACACAAGAGCATTTTCCCCTCCTTCACACTACGTCTCTACCTTTGCTTCCCCTCATTTCTTCCTCCCTTCTTGTCCAAGTCAGGAGCACAGGACAATCTTATGTAAAAGGTCCAAAGACAGACATTGGGTCTAATCCTATACTTTGTAGAATTTCACCGTGTGTCAAAAAATCAACAATTTTGTATAAATTCCATTATAAAGTTGCCCTACATTTCTAAAGGTAAATATTAAATTCATCATAGTTACAAAAGTAATTTTGCAATTGAAATAGTTATCACATCTGATTAATAACTGAAGAAACAGATTATTTTGCAAAATGTTAGAAAAGTGTGTGTCTCCTCATTGACAATCTATCAGCCTAGATTAGTCCAGGCAGAATAAGAGGATTGCATTTGTTTTATACTTCAGTAAGGAGTTTGGTAATATCTATGCATTAATTTGGTAATGTCTATGCATTAATTACTTGGGACAGAGAACATGGCTATAGTTAACATCTTTTATGAATTTAAATAATTGGAATATAATAAATAATAGGTTGTTTAAAGCATTTAGATCAGTTCAGCTAGCATCTCAGAAATACTGGACTGCATATATTCATCTGAGAATTCCCTTTGAGTGCTCTGCTACAGACCCTCTCAAGATCTGACTGAGAAAAATAATGAAATATATTTTTAAGAATATGTAATGTTTCTTTCTCAATAAAGTTCTATTCCTGGTTTAATATGAAAAGGAAACCAGAATGTTCCGTATTCTGGATATGTTATTGACTTCTCAGTAAAGAAGCAACAGTGGGTTTTTTTTGTTTGTTGTTTTTAAAAAACAACCTGAATTATATCAGAATTAGTTATGTGCATCATTCATTTCCAACAAATTCAAGGGATCGAGTACTAATGCCTGTAGAAAAACAACTGTTAGAAAGCTCTGGTTGAATTCTACTGATAGTCCTAATGTGAGTGCCCAGGACAACTGCAGACAGTCCTAATGTGAGTGCCCAGGACAACTGTAGACAGTCCTAATGTGAGTGCCCAGGACAACTGTAGACAGTCCTAATGTGAGTGCCCAGGACAACTGTAGACAAAGTGTTGCAGTAGGGAATTTCCAAAGGCTATTGCAGCAACTTAAGAAAAGCAATGGTTGTTGAATTAAGGTATTATGGTCACAAGATTGCTTCTGAAGCTTCAGTCAGCTACAAAATGCCTTACTCAAATCAGACAGCTGAAGAAAGGGGCCATACCTCTTGTGTCTGTTTCCTTTTAGCAGGTACACAAAAATCCTAAAAGCCTCCTAGCAGATTTCCCTGAACATCTCCTGGCCAGGACTGGATCATGTGACTATGCGTGGCTGCAAGGGAGGCTGGTAAACAAAGGAACAAAATTGTTAGATTATGATGAAACTGAGCCAGTCATATCACCTGAGTCTGGGCACATTACCCCCCATACTTTATTCCTTTGGGTAGCAATCAACAGTGTCTGTCACGTAGGGCATATTTATATCCTTCATTACTATAATTTAGTTAATGCTCTTCTAGATAATAAAGCAGTCCATGTATTCACTAAAAGAGAAAAAAAAACATAAAAGAGATGATACAAATATCTCTTTGGGAAAAGAGATGATACAGATATCTCTTTGGGAAAAGAGATGATACAGATATCTCTTTGGGAAAAGAGATGAAAGAGATGATACACATATCTCTTTGGGAAAAGATGATACAGATGTCTCGTTGGGAAAAGAGATACTCAGCAGAGAATGAATTGATTATTGAATAGTCTAAGAAAGAATAGGATTATCTCTGGTCTCAGTTCTGCTTACTGAGAAAGTGGTAAAGCCTCAAAACAGGACCAAAATTCATAGATGCCTCCAAATTCGGGCAAAGGCAGTGAGAGGGGTGGGTGGTGCACGTGGGTAGCAAACCCTGCAGGTCCCTCTACTGCTCAGCCAGTCCCCCGCACTGCTCCAATCTGAGCCCCGGGATAACTTCCTGTTCTTCCACCACTGACACTAATAATCAGTCACTGACCACTGGAGAGCACATCTCAGTCCAGGGTTGTGGTTTTCAACAAGCCTCATTTCAGCACCTATTTGAAAAAAAATATATGCTTTTTATGTAATTTAGTGGAACTGTAATCATTTTTCATCTAGTCATGATGTTGAATCTTACCTCGCTAGAATGGAATTTCCCTGGCTTTACAAAGAGTGATTCCTTTCCTCCCCCATTTCTCCATCTTTCTCTCTCTTCTTTGTCCTTTCAAGAGCAAAACACCTAATCTCACTCTTGCTGGCCCGGGGAGCCGGAGTCTTGATCTGGAGCCATTTTACATCTGAGGCCAAGTTTCTTTTTGGCATCTCTTTATAACACAGAAATGAATGAGGAAATCATCTCATATGGTGGTAACACACAAAATAAAAGAGATGATTTTCCATAGAGACAACTTACCAGAACAAAAGTTTACATGTTCTAATGTTTCAGTTTATATTACAAAAGTGAATAAAAGTAAACTACAGTTGGCAAAATTATAGGGCAAGAAATAATCCAAGGATGCAAATTAAGAGGTATAATGCAAAGTAAACACAGGTTAATCATGGATATTGGTTGTTAAAATAGTATCAAATCTTTTAAGAAAAACGTATTCAGAATAGAAAGGGGCATGGGAAAAAGACCATCGTGAGAGAATATAACATGACAATATAAAATTATTCAACATTAACAAAAATAAAAAGAATTGTTTAATATGTATTCTTGCTAAGCACTGTGATAAATTTTGAACTTTTTATTAAATCGTTGACTTTTATTTGATACGTGGTATTTAAAAATAATAGGGCAAAATTATACAGACTCAACATGCTGTAGCATTTAACACTAGAAAATTAAATTGTTCATTTCTGTACTTATTATTTCTAATTAACACATTGACATTTATACTTCATTCACACCCATTCCCCTAATAGCATCACTTTAAAGATTAGGATCAGTAATAAATCCCTATCCAAAGAGCTATTCTTTTTTTTAACATCTTTATTGGAGTATAATCGCTTTACAGTGGTGTGTTAGTTTCTGCTTTATAAGGAGTCAGCTCTATGTATATTCTTCCTTATGACCCTATGCTAACCTCCATGAATCAGAGGTCATTTGGATGGCAGAAAAACAGAACTGTTTTAAAGGGACTTGACAAACAATCACAGCCTTGATCAAACCACGAGTCAAATTTAATACCTTGGGCGTAGATTTAAGGAAATGTTATGAGCACAGAAATTACAACTGGTTCCCAAGTCTCCTTTCCTTCTTCAAATTATACCTTCCCCACAAACAATACAACACCAGAAAAACTATATAACTGTAACCATACATATGTAAGATATAAATGTAAATACAGAGTGTATATATAATTTGTGTGAGGTGGTGAACACAAAAGATGGACAACTCTCTCCTTACTCTTGTCCATGTGACCCTCTGTAGACAAAGACAGTTCTCCAATGTGACCACAAGGGCACGCTGTCACTCACTTAGGAAAAAGGAGGGGGTACAGTGGGCCCAGGAATAAACAAGACACACGGAGCGCGGCCCTGAACTCCCTCCTAAAGTCGTATCCTAATGCAAACATCACACACTTCGACCCTGTTCATTCCCCAAGAAGAGGAGCAGAGCAACACAAGTTCACGTGTCAAGAAAAGAAAGAGGAAAGGGCTTCCCTGGTAGTGCAGTGGTTGAGAGTCCGCCTGCCGAGGCAGGGGACGCGGGTTCGTGCCCCGGTCCGGGAAGATCCCACATGCCGCGGAGCGGCTGGGCCCGTGAGCCATGGCCGCTGAGCCTGCGCGTCCGGAGCCTGTGCTCTGCAACGGGAGAGGCCACCACAGTGAGAGGCCCGCGTACCGCAAAACAAATAAATAAAAATGAAAGAGTAAAGAACTAGTAGTGACCCTGCGGGAGCCAACCCTGGACTCACGGGTGGCCCTTCTTTGAACGGAGCTATTTAATATGTCCGTGCACAGGAACAGGTGATCTTAGTCTTGAGTTTGGAGGTAAACAATGAATGAACTGAATTGCTGTGTCAAGTAGAACTGCAGGTGTATTTTGGCCGTGGCTCAGGGAAAACAATCATACTCGGGACCGCCTCGAGAGTTTTCAGGGGCAGTGATATCTGACCCTCAGCTTTAGTTAATGCTGTTGTTTGTGTACTGTGGTGGTGAACCTCATGTGGGAGACCACGAGGAGGAATTTAAGTTCCACATTCCAGCTGGCACGAGGCAGAGCGATGGCAAGAGGCTTCCATGAGAGATGGTACAGCAGTGATGTAGAGAATCAAGGTGAAGATAGAATTCCTAGCCAGAATCACCCTTAGAAACGCACACCTCCTTGAATATGGAGAAATAATGATGAGGCTGTGTTTCAGAAGGCTTGAGTTGGGATACATTTTTCAAGTACTGCAGTGATTATATAAGACATTGATGCAGTTTTTCACTGAATTCTTGGTAACACCATTTAAGCTCTTTTAAGTAGCAAGTCATCATTAAAATCCACTGAGCACTTACTGATGTTGCTTTTTATGACAAATAAAATCATTTACATTTAATAATTAATCAAAAACTTGCTTGGCATAATTCCTGAAGGGTACTTCCAGGAAGATGAGTAAAGAATAATTTTTAACTGCTCAGTATGATAAAAGCTTTCAGAGGGAAAATGAAAGGTTAAATTTATCAAAAGATAGAATTATTTGGATATAACCTAATTAGAATAAAATAGCTTGAATGTTTATACAGTATATTTTGTATTCCATATTTGCTCTCAACAGTTTTTCTATTATTCTGAAATGTGTCCCTACAGTTATATTGTAATTCCAACTGCAGGATAGTATGCTGTACTTCCAGATCCAACACAAATTTCAGTCCATGAAATGTGTATAACCTAAGGATTTGATTTTGTGACTGTCCGTATCCTTAACGTCATATATTCTAAAGGTTATATTTCCTTTTAAGTTATTTTGAATTTTCTTTCCTCAATTTTTGCTTTTTGATAAAATGAAGTATTTCCATTCCCACAAATCAGATGACAAAAGTTAAAGGACTCTTCTAATTATGTAATAAATAAAAATACTTGATTCTTTTCTGATTTACATCTGAGCATACTTTTTGCTGATTCACTCATGGTGAGAAGTTTTATCACAATTTGGCAGTAGGATTGCTGTTGATAGATATATATTCACTTCATAAATTTGAATTATTTTCACCTGTTGGTGATAGTCTGCTATTTTTAACTGGGAAACACAAATCACCCAGGTGTTGACTTGTGACTAATCTACAGTAACTGAGTATACTGTCACTGTTCTTAATTCATAATAACCATACCAATTATATCAGGAAGAATGGAATAGAAAAGAGATGCATTTTTAGAACAATTAAATAAATCCAAGGATGTTTAACGAGCAATTACAGATGACATTTTGCAGTTTTCACTCCCAGAAAGTTTACAGGATATGACCAAGGAGACAAATGAATTTTAAATGAAAAGAAGGAAGACTCTTTTTCAAGAACCATCAGAGAAGCAGTATCCAGAAGCACTGTTAGGTAGTTTTAATAGTTCCTATGAAAGGTCAAACACCAACGTGTGCTGTTATTATTAAAAAATAAAATGTGCCTCATAGAGGATAGATTAATTGATAGAGAAATAGATGAAAATAATGTGAGATTTCATTTCAGAAATAAGCATGACAATTTGAAATGTTATCTTTTAGTGTTCATAATCAAATATGTTAATTTAACGAATAGCCAATAAATCAACATTTTGATATATAAGTATATAAATAACTGAATATTGTATTTTCTACCATAAAAGAATATAAGGGAAAACATGAATTGCCTACCTTTTATGAACTAACTGATTTGGTCATTTATTATAAATTACTAAATTACTAGACATTATTGCAGTGTTAGATATTTACATAGTTGTGGTCAGTCTGCTTTATCTCAACCGATAATAATAGAATAACATCATCATCTAATAGCAGCAGTTAGACCCTCACATTAACATCTCACAGTGCTACCTGATATAGGAAGGATATTTCTTAAATTTTTAACTCCTCAAATTTCAGCTCCTCCATAAATAAACAGGTTACTTCTAGCTATGAATATAATGCAAATTTATATTCTTCTCCTGGTTTAAATATAAAGGCTATGATTTCCAAATGAAAATAAAGCATTTCAAGATATTACTTTAATATAATAAAATATCATGTAAATCTCCATAGCCCTGTACACCATTTACTTTGCTATGGAATTCTGGAAATCACGTTCAAGTTTATAGGCCATTAATATACTGTCATTTAAAGTGTTTCAAATTATTAGCCTGTAAAAATTTATAATATTCTAATGATGCCTATTATTTCAAAAGTTGATTTTCTTTAGTTTCTTCCTTCTTCATTGAAGTATATTCAATTTTCAAGGTTGTGTTTATTACCACTGTAGAGCAAAGTGACTCAGTTATACGTATATATATATAAATATATATACACACACATACACATATTCTTTCTCATATTCTTGTCCATTATGGTTTCTCACAGGATATTGAATATAGTTCCCTTGCTGTACAGTAGGACCTTGTTGTTTATCCATTCTGTATATATCAGTTTGCATCTGCTAATCCCAAACTCCCAACCCACACCCCTCCCCGCTTGGCAACCACCAGTCTATTCTCTATGTCCATGATTCTGTTTCAGTTCCATAGATAGGTTCATTTGTATCCTGTTTTAGAGTCCCCATATAAGTGATATCATATGATATTTGTCTTTTTCTTCCTTACTTAGTATGATAATCTCTAGGTGCATCCATGTTGCTGCAAATGGCATTATTTTGTTCTTTTTTATGGTTGAGTATTATTCCGTTATATATATATGTACTACATCTTTATCCATTCATCTGTTGATGGACACTTAGGTTGTTTCCAAGTCTTGGCTATTGTGAATAGTGCTGCTATGAATATAGGGGTGCATGAATCTTTGTGAATTACAGTTTTATCTGGATATATGCCCAGGAGTGGGATTGCTGGGTCGTATGGTAGTTCTATTTTTAGTTTTCTGAGGAAGCTCCATACTGTTCTCCACAGTGGCTGCACCAACTTACATTCCCACCAACATTGTAGGAGGGTTCCCTTTTCTCTGCACTGTCTCCAGAATTTGTTACTTGTAGACGTTTTAATAATGGCTGTTCTGACCGGTGTGAGGTGGTACCTCATTGTAGTTTTGATTTGCATTTCTCTAATAATTAGTGATGTTGAGCAGGTTTTCATGTGCCTATTTGCCATCTGTATGTCTTCTCTGGAGAAATGTCTATTTAGGTCTTCTCCCCATTTTTCAGTTGGGCTGTTTGGTTTTTTGTTGTTGAGTTGTATGAGCTGTTTTATATTTTGGAAATTAAGCCCTTGTCAGTTGCATTGTTTGCAAATATTTTTTCCCGTTCTGTAGATTCTTTTTGTTTTGTTTATGGTTTCCCTTGCTGTGAAAAGCTTGTAAGTTTGATTAGGTCCCATTTGTTGATTTTTGTTTTTATTTCTATTGCTTTGGGAGACTGACCTAAGAAAACATTGGTACGATTTATGTCAGACAGTGTTTGCCTATGTTCTCTTCTAGCAGTTTTATGGTCTTATGTTTAAGTCCTTAAGCCATTTTGAGTTCATTTTTGTGTATGGTGAGAAGGTGTGTTCTAACTTCATTGATTTACATGAGGCTGTCCAACTTTCCCAGCACTGCTTTCTGAAGAGACTTTTGCTCATGGTATGTTCTTGCCTCCTTTGTTGAAGATTAATTGACCGTAGGTGTGTGGGGCAAAAGTTAATTTTTATTTTATCAGATGAAAAATAAAATGTAAAGCGAGGATTAATGGAATTTTAGAAACAAATTCAACTATCTGTGGTAAAAATGATTTACATCAATACAAAAAAAAAAAAAAAAGACTAACCAAAAATACAAGGATGGAAAATAAAAGGTAAACGGGCCAGTTTAATACCAATAGGCTTCTCTAAAATATACAAGATTTAAAATAATCTGGTTATCTGCATACACTTAATGATAGAAACACGTTTTGTAAGAGCCAAAGCACCAGAAACAAGGTGTTGAAGACTGTGTTAACTGCCACTGCAGCCTGGGGACCAGCATCTTCATTGCCCCGGGAGGCTGTCAGAAATGCAGGCTCTCAGACCCCATCCTGAATCTGAGTTTTGAAAAGTTCCCTAGGTAATTCACATGCACATGCAAAATCGAGAATCCCTGGTCAGAATCCAGGTGAGTGAGTGACCACAAGTGGGCATTTGAGCTTGTTAAAGAAAATACTCTAAAATAGCTCATCGTGGCACGCTTACCAAACACAACAGTTATCATGGGATTTTTAGAAGAAAAGTAATTTGACTTTGAAAATATGGATGTATACTGTCAAGGTTGAACATCGTCATTGTATCGACTACTATAAAATCATTATTCATGCCCTGTGTTTACAATACCATGTGATGTACACAACGTATTGCTTTAAATATATGATGTACAAATCACTTATATGAACTCACTGCACTTAAATAAATGAAAATATAACGACTTTTTAAGTGATAGAAAAGCAGAGAGTACCTGTAAGTAATTTACATGTTACTGAAAGATAAAAAAAGCAAGTTGATAAAAATAGAAAGTTTAACATCTTGGTAAAATGATTTAAATTATCTTCCTATGGACACTTAGCTAATACCACAATCCCCAACTATCTAAAAATCAAATTGATTTTCTGATTTTCTCAAATCAGTGTTCATATTAGATTCTGCTGCCATTTAAAACCCCTATCACATAAGGAGGATTTACTGTAGCATAAATGCTTGATCTTGGGGAGATAAATTAGGCACTTAGGAGTTCATCACATATTTTTCAGACAAAACATGCCTAAGAAATATTGACTGTTTTCAGTGTCATTCTGACTTGCATATGTCAGCAATACAGTTTTCTCTCCTTGTTTAATATTTGTTATTAAAATTGACAAAGAACTTGCCCCAGTAAATGCTATGAATTTTGCCTGTGAGAACATTTCCCTTTTTTTTACCTTTAAAAAACATACAGTCAACAAATTTAATTAATTTGTAAAAGAAAAGTACAAAAAAAGAGAAATGAGTTTATCACTCAGAATGAAAATGTTTTATCTAATGTTCTTTGTCTAATTCTAAAGAAAGCTCAGAAATTCACATGTTTATACCTAATAAAGAGGTGAGAATGTAATTCAAAGATATTCTAAACTAGGAAGACGAGTAATGAAGCGTATATAAACCCCACCCCCCAAAATTGTCTGTAATTCACAACTCACAAGACACTCTAAAGTCCCTTAAGTGTTAGTGAAACACTTTAGAATAAGTCCACAGTAATTAATAAACCAACACAGATTTTCAAAGTTGGACAAAGGTTCTTATGCTATAACATCTCAATAAAAGCTGCAGAGGTATTCAACATGTTCAAAAATAAACTTTCTAAATCACTTTAAAATGACTTAGTTCACAAACTTAAAAACTGAGAGCTTTCCTACAGTTTTCTTCTGAAATAATTGCTGTGGAAAGGGGTGTGTGAAGCAGAATTACGGAAAGGAAATGGGCAAGATGACGAATTGCTACCAGGATGTTTTTCTGCCAGGTCAATTTGAAAATATTTTTACATAAATTGTGTGTCATTTGGTTTACTTTCTTTTATAACCTACACTGAATTTTCTTTTGTTCCATATGTTTCCATACAAAGAATATATTCCTATGTTTGCTAAAAGTAATTTTAAAATTAATTCACAAAGCAAGCAGATTTTAATTGAGCAAGGATTGTCTTTGACCACCTGTGTAACATTAGCAAAATTTCTGCCTGTCACTTTTCTCATCTCTAAACGTTAGGCGAGGAATAATCCCAGCCCTACAAATTGTATGGCTTGTTATGAGAAAAACAAATGATTTAATGCTTGTGAAAGCACTTTACACTCTTGAAAGTGGTGAATATGCTTTTTGTTTATTTTTTACTTATTGCATATGTACATAGCAGGATTAGTTTCTTATGCATCAGTCCAGCAACTTGATGTTAACCTAATCCCAAGAAAGGTGGAGCCAGACATCTGTCCCATCCAAAGAAAAAAGTAAGACCTCATCCAAAATAAAGCAGTCAGAGGTTGCTTAGCTTTAGACAATGCAAATTCCTGCCGGATCCTCCAGCAAAAATCTTTTCCCAAAAAAATGTTTACAGTGTAATATTTAAAGGTCTGAGAGTTTGTCAATTAAGTTACCAGCATCTAAAAATAATACTTCTCAGTTTCAGAATGGTCAATCTTTAACTATGTTGCAGAGTTCTCAAGGTCGCTCAGAGTTGTTGGCAAAGGGCAGTTTTCTCTTCACTCCTTACCTAGTTGAAACTTACATGTCTGTAGTTTGTGGAGATGATTAAAAATGTTTGTGCATGTGTTTGAACCCTGGATTTAGAGGAAGTGCCTTGTAACTACCACCTTCAAAAGGGATAAACAGGGTGGAACAGAGGAAGGTAAGTTAGGACAGAACACTGCCTTCCGGAAGTTCTAAAATGTATGTCTAAAATTTAGAAAACTATTTTTCTCCTTGCTGAGAGTTTTGGAGGAATATCTCGGGGCCCCTGACAAAGTTAGTGTGAGTCTATGTTTAGCTGACTGAGCTTAGCTTGTAAGCAATTTTTGTTCATAGTAACAAAGGTTGTGAAAAGTCAAAACAATAACAAATAATCGAATGTTCTTGGTGGTTGTCTCCACACTATCAGACACTCATACAGTGGAATGTGGTTTAGAAACTATGTCCACAGCTCAAGTGGTCCTCACGTGTAACGTGAGAAAACCACGTAGGCAATCTTTCTAGTAAATGCTTAGCCTCACAATGTCCGTAGAACTCCCCAAAGTGACAGATATATATAATTTGGTGCGGGGATACTCAATTTTGCATAGGGGGTATAGCACATTCAGTCACATGAGACTTTGCTTAAAGTATTAAAACAGAAGAACAATAAAGTGAGTGTTGTCTATTCAATTTAAATTAATTGAAGAAACAAATACGGACCAGGTACTTCAATAACGGCTGGAATATAGAAGTGAAAAAAACAGATAAGTTTTTCACCCTCATTGGGCTTGTATTCTAAAGGAATATGCATACAGTAAGCAAAAAATGAGTAAGCATTTATGGAATATCAGTGATAAGAGCTAACAAAAAAAATTAGAGAATTAGCAAACTGGGAAGGATGGAAATTTTAGATAGGGTGTGGAGTGCAGTATTTTCTGAGAAGGTGCCTGGTTCACAGAGCTGAATCATGTCAGGGAACATTGCATGCAGAAGGGACGAATGCCAAGACACAGAGTTCAACAAATTTCTTACGTGTTGAAAAAACATTGAAAGAGTAAGTTAGGAGAAAATGACTTTACCCGAGTAAACAAATAAACAGACATGAGTGAACAGAAAGAGAAAGACAAATACCGTATGCTAACACATATATATGGAATTTAAGAAAAAAAAAATGTCATGAAGAACCTAGGAGTAAGACAGGAATAAAGACATAGACCTACTAGAGAATGGACTTGAGGATACGGGGAGGGGGAAAGGTAAGCTGTGACAAAGCGAGAGAGTGGCATGGACATATATACACTACCAAACGTAAGGTAGATAGCTAGTGGGAAGCAGCCGCATAGCACAGGGAGATCAGCTCAGTGCTTTGTGACTACCTGGAGGGGTGGGATAGGGAGGGTGGGAGGGAGGGAGACGCAAGAGGGAAGAGATATGGGAACATATGTATATGTATAACTGATGCACTTTGTTATAAAGCAGAAACTGACACACCATTGTAAAGCAATTATACTCCAATAAAGATGTAAAAAAAAAAAACCCAAACAAAAAACATTATATTATCTTTTAAATACTTTATATTTTAAATGAGGTCATTTTTTAAAGAAGTGAGTTAGATCTTATTTAATAAAACTTGTGGTAAACATAAAAAAAAAACACCGACATGGAAAGTAATATGGTCATATTAATAACTTTGGCCCTTATTCTTTTCTGAGTAAATTTAGGAGTATTTTGAACCCAGAAATAACGTGATTTGGCCTATGTTTTGAAACGATCACTTTGCTACATTGAAGATACACGGAAGCACATCAGGCAGTTAAAGCAGGGATACTGTTGAGGAAGGTTTTGTGGATGCCCCTATCACTTGTCATCAGGGAAGTGGAAATCAAAATGAGGTATCACTTTACACTTGTGAGGATGAGATCCTCATAAAGATAGAAGGTAAGGGGACATCACTCTCAAGGGTGGGGCAGAGAGGGAAGGGGGTGGAAATAGTATGGAAAGATGAACCGAGTGCTGGGGAACATCAAGTGCCTTCTTAAAGTTATTGACCATGAAGTGAAATAGAGAAGCAGCTGCCCGGATTATTTTTTCCCAACAGAGTTCTGCTATGAGGCCATGACAACCGTAGAGAGTTACACCTAAAAGATCTGTGGCTTACCAGCAGAACATCATAAAGAAACAAAGGAATACATTGGTTTAAGTTGTAGGCGAGGGAATAATTATAATCTCCATAGATTTTAAGCTTGGAAGTTTAGGGACTTTAGGATGTGAAGGGAATTTATGATAGGAGGGATGATAAAGTGAAAACACATAGGCTGGAAGTTCTTGTGGAGTTGATAATTGATGGAGGTGAGCTACCAGAGGAAGTTTGCTGGAAGTTTAATGGATGATAGAGAGTCAAATGTTCAAAAATGAGATGATGTTGGTGTTACTATGACTGGTAATGAAAAGCTGCAGTGTGACCATGGACGTGGATGTGTGAGGCGTGGTAGAGGGCACGATCCTTAGGGGAGAAGAGGTGAAGGAAAAAAGAAAATGTATTGGAAGGACTAAGTAGACATCGGCAATGCACACACTTATACTGACGTGCACACACAGACACGCACAATTATTGCAGAAGTGCTGGGGGGCCTGCAACTCATCAATGTTAAGTGTGTTTAGTCCAGATGCATCGCAGTGGGTTTTTATGAAGAAGGGGGCATTACCGGAAGGAGACTACTGACTCTCCCCAGGCCCAGGTAAGAAGGCTGCACGGGGAAAAACAGCAACAACACAGACAGTATCAATGGCTGAAAGGAGACCTTGGTTACAGCAACAGGGGCAGATTCAGAGTAGTGGTTGGTGATTTGGGGAGCGGAGTTTCTGAGGGGAGAAAAGTGAAAAGATTTCAGAAGCTTGGGAAGTACGAAGACTGGGCAATAGACATGTGGAGGGTAAAGATCCTGGGCTTCTTGCACTAATTGACACAAGCAGGAAACAAAGGCAAGATGAGTTTAGTTTTGATCGTCTTGGCAGAGAAACTGTGTACAAGTGGTAGGTGGAAAATATTTCCGGCAAGGGAAATTTGGGGGACTCCTATTTGAGTGTTGCTGATACAGTTATGGAGCGCTAAAATCCTTCCATTATTCTCATTTCTCACATTTTTACTTGCTATTACTACCCATTTCATCTTAGTTTCATAAACCTAGAATTTCTTCCATGTTTAAAAATAGAAGAAACTGCTATCTTTAAAATGTTTGGCCTTTCCTTCCGGTGTCAAACTAAAGTTTCCTAGTGATTTTATCCTTTTTTGATAGGATGTTTTAAAACGTAGGCTAAGTAACCTGTAAGTATTGGGGCAAACAAATACTTTTAAGGTACAAAACATTTCACATCCAGTGACAATACGTCGATAAAGTTTTAGTCCGTGCTGTTCGTGATCTGACCAGGAGAGGTACCCTGTTGGTTTTGTCCACCAAGGTGACTGTGGTTGGGTTCTGCCATCTGATGGGCATATGTGGGGCTGTGGCTGCCTCGAGACCACACCCTCATGGGCTTATTGGGAAAGACTCTCATAGTAGTTTTAGTTTTCAGATGCTTTTCGCTGATTTCAAAAACACAGCAGGGTTTCCTGAGAAATAAACTGGTTTTCCTTACCTGAGAGTGAGTTCTGACAGTGTGATTGCCCCCAGGGTCTAAGCTCAAGTTTTTATATCTTCCCTGATTTATTTTATAATATAGACCAACGACAAAATTCAACTGCTTTCTCAATCACGGCATAAAATGTGATAATGAAAAGGAACATGTATCTCATACAGTTTGATAGATTTTAATGCAAAAAGACATGAAACTACACTTGACGGTAACTGGCATTTAAAATAATTTTAGATGGTGTTGGCCTCTTCATAATTTTTCTGACTTGCTGTATTCCTTGAAAAATCAAATTGTCAAAATTGTTATAAGTCTAAAGTAAGATGTTATTCTTCTGCTATGAATTTTTGGTGGCAAAACTGCTCTTCAGGAATGGCCGATGATCAAAGTACCAGCAGGACATGTGATTATCCTCCTCTTTAGATGGAGTGGTGGGGCTTTTATGAAATTAGAAATAATAATCGAACTACTGCTAAACAATATTCTATTTTTCTAAGATTTAAAAAAACTTCTTTGCCCCAGCCCACTATTCAGCCATTTCTCCAAGGAGTCCTGGTCAGAGTAGGTACAAGATAATAGTGGATTATTCTGTAATGCTGAAAAGTAATTTGGTTTCCTACAAAAATGAAGGGACTATGTCAAAAGGACAGAGGATCTAGCCAAATCTGGGTCAGTTTGAGGAACAGAATGATTAATTAATTATAAACTATTTAGACTTGTTGATTTCACATTTCTAAAGCTATAATAAATAAACGAATAATGTTAATTCAAAGGAGACTTAGGGGAGTACTCTTATTTACTGTAGAACGTGAATGCCGACAGGCAAATCTGTGGGAAATGCATGCTCTAGAAGAACATCATTTTGTGGCATCATTGTGAAAGTTGGCTCCGGCAAACCCATTCATGAATGCTCAATTCAAAGAAATATGTTGGGCTTCCCCTGGTGGCGCAGTGGTTGGGAGTCCGCCTGCCAATGCAGGGGACTCGGGTTCGTGCCCCGGTCCCGGAAAATCCCACATGCCGCGGAGCGGCTGGGCCCGTGAGCCATGGCCGCTGGGCCTGCGCGTCCGGGAGCCTGTGCTCCGCAACGGGAGAGGCCACAATGGTGAGAGGCCCGCGTACCGCAAAAAAAAAAAAAAAAGAAACATGTTGATGAAGATATGCAGATGATCTTAAAGTATCTTTTCACAGACGGTTAGTTATGAGGAAAAAACTAAAACTCTACAGTGGATAAATCTAACTTCTTGACCAATATGAGGAGATAAGTGATGGGCAGATGGACATCAGATGCCTCTCGATGTGACGCCCTGAAAAGGATATACCGTGGTTGACGGACTACACAAGTTTGTAATGCATAACCTGGGAAATACCAGCCAAACTCCCCATAGAAACATTTTGTTTAAAGTACAATAAACACTGCGGGAATGGCCCAGACTAAACATTACAAATATATTGAAGTTAAATGCGTACTTGATCCTAGATTGAATCCAGTCTTGGAGTAAAAAAAAAAATGCTACAAAAAATATAGGTTCAATTGGGGAAAACAAAAATATGGAATGTAGATGACATATAATGTATCAGTATTGTATTTATTGACGTCTGTACAACAATATCCCTGTTCTCCACACACAAGTACTTAAAGGGTCAGGATGCATGCAACTTATAAATGGTTCTTATAAAAGTGTATTTGGTTCATATTGATATGGTTCGTATAAAAGTGTATTTGTTCATATTGATACTTATACACAAACATACGTACATGTGCAAATATATGAAGGGTGATAGTAAGGTTCTAATTGTTAAATCTGAGTAAAGTGTACATGACCGTTTGTCCTATCCTTATTTTAGCAACTTCACTGTTGGTTTAGAATTTTGCATGTAAAACATAAAAAAAAAATTTTTTTTTAATGAGGTGCTGTCAATAGAAGAATTAAAATGGTGTTAAAAGGTATAAACCAATAGTTCATCTGTATGCATCTTTTCAAATAGGTCAAAGCTCACTCCATAGTCTCCACTCATTAGAATGTCCCCATTGACAAATATTAGTAGTTTTTGAATAATAGACATCCAACATATAGTTGTTAAATTTTGTGTATTGGATATAAATATAGGATAAGTCTGATTTGAATCTTTCTAGCCCCTATTTTTCATTATAATTTTAAAGGCAGACATGCAATGTCTTACCTGAGGTATTTATTTCCCAGTTATGACTGACTCTCTATCATCACATTTCATAATGCACCCAGCTCACTACTCAAGAGTTTTTTAGTTAAACTCAAACTCAGCTCCATTCAATACTGACTCTGACTTGTACTATCAATCATTTAGTTACCTGTTTAGACCTTGTGCTTTGGAGACTATATTCCCCTCTGTTCTGGAACATTTCCTCAAGTATGCCTACAACTTTGCACATAACCTGAAAACTTTACCTGATGGTAATACATTCTAGGAAACTTTCTCAGTTGCAGGCTATGAATTTCTTTCCTATATACGTTCAAAGAAGGACTATATTTCTTGCTATAGTTCTGCTTCTATTAAAAAATCTATATATGCTCCTGACTGTCTAATCTGATGCTTCTAACCACTGAATAGCATCCCTGATTTTAATCAATTATCCCAATGATGGTGGACACCTGAGTTGCCCCATTCACAACCACCACTACCACAAGTATGGCAAGATCAACATTTTAAATGACCCACCATGAACCTGTGACTAAGAAGGGGGCTCAGTGTCAGAGGGTCTATTCAAGGGGGTTAAAGATAGTTTAACTTGGAGTTCTAAATTAATGTAATCACTCAATCAAATTGAGCAACAAATAACCAGGTGATGTAGGACTAATCTGAGTAGAAAGCCAAAAGAGAAAAGGAACAGAAAGAAATTGCAAGTGTCTACAAAGAAATTTTTCAAAAGTTGATACTTGATGTTGTAATTGTCAAAGAAAATGTTGAGTAATGACAAGATCCATGAATCAAGTTCAATCACAATAGAAAAATCTGAAATCAGGTCTGTGACTATAACAATTATAAAATATATCTCATTTAGCAAATACTAATGAAAAATCACTTACCAGATGTCTATTGAAGACATTCTGTAAAAATGTCTACATTATTATGAAATGGTATATGCACATTCTAATTTAATATTTGTTTTAATATCAAACCTGCATATATATGTAGACATATAATTATTTCTATACACGGAAA
Organism: Grampus griseus; assembly: GCF_964374135.1. Classification (NCBI taxonomy): domain Eukaryota; kingdom Metazoa; phylum Chordata; class Mammalia; order Artiodactyla; family Delphinidae; genus Grampus; species Grampus griseus. The sequence continues at coordinate 82,767,688 of NC_139006.1, read as the reverse complement.
GTAATTTTTTTTAATTTTTAGAAAAATCAACTTTATGCATAATCATAAAAATAACTTAAAATTTGATGTCAACATTTTTACTTTCCAGGACGTCACTGTTAAATGTCATTTAAACCTAATAGTTCTATCAGATAATGTGCATTGTAGACATACATTTTGCAAGTAACTATATGATATGTATATTCTACCCATTAACCAACATGGTGAATGTCTTATGTTCTCCTTACACAATTATGCTGAGCTGACATATTGGAATAGCATGTTTGTTGACTCTAAAATGTCTAGTTACAGCTGCAAGGAAAAGAAAAAAAACTTTTTCAAACTTGTCAGAAATATTTTCTGTGATATTTAGAAAAAGTGAAAAGTTTGACATTTCTTCCATTTTGGCAAAAACACAAAATATTTCTGAAAATAAAAATGGTTTTTTGTCCTAGAATTATATATCCAAAAAAGAAAAAGCAATTAGGAGCAGGAAAAAAGGTTTATTTAAAAATTAAATGCTAAATTTGTCAAACACCCTCTCTTCTGGTGAATCCTACCTGAAGGAAGCCACTTTTAGATTTATACATATATAATTTAAGTATTTTCTAAGTTATATTTTGAATATGTATACATATATATGTATAGAATAAATGTAAGGGATGAAGAATAACATGACAAAATATTCTGAACTCCAGCCAAGCGAAAGGACGTTCTGATACATTGGCTAGCTGTTAGCATTCTGCAATCACATACTCCTTCAGACATAACCACTGTTCCATACTTTGTGTTTATTATTCTCTTGCTTTTTCTAATAGTTTGGCTTTATGTGTGTTTCTCTATGCAATATGCTGTCTGGTTTTGCCTGATCTTATGTTTTCTTCTATGACTTACTGTTTTTAATCAAGCTCTCTTCAATGTTTGAAATATTAACTCATACTGTTTTTTTGCCCATATTTAGTAGAATTTGTACTATATTGGTTAAAAAAGAATGAACATTTGTTCAAATCTGTACTTTTTGTTTTTGAAATCTTTTTTTTTCATTTTTGGGTAGTTTTTGATTTTTTTTGATTTATAGGAGATGTTTATTTTAATGTCTCAATAGAATGAGTTGTCAAAGCACACTCAAGTGAAACATAGATCTTACTCAACATAAACATTACTAATAAGTCATAGGTTACAAGCCAGGAGCAAACATAGAACCAGCTTCCTTCTTTGAAGGGGTAGCAATCTCTATATAGTTTCCAAATAATGTCCATTTCTCTCATGCTGTGATGCTGTTGGCTTTCAAGTAACAGGTAAATGTTTAATACTGGTTGTGACATACTTTCTGAGAATTCTTGTTTTGGGGGGCTTCCTGGTTTTATGCTTCATCAGTCAAACAGAGAAAATGTACATGTGACTAAATGTCCATTCTCCATCCAGCCATGCCCACCTCCAAAATCCATAAATTCTATATAAAATGGAGAAAAGACAGTCTCTTCAATAAGTGGTGCTAGGAAAACGCAACACCTACATTTAAAAGAATGAAATTACAACATTCTCTAACAGCATACACAAAAATAAACTCAAAATGGATCAAAGACCTAAATGTCAGGCTGGACACTGTAAAACTCTTAGAGGACAACGTAGGCAGAAAACTCTTTTACATAAATGGCAGCAATATCTTTTTGGATCCACCTCCTAGGGTAATGGAATAAAAATGAACAAATGGGACCTAATTAAACTCGAAAGCTTTTGCACAGCAAAGGAAACCATAAACGAAATGAAAAGACAGTCCTCAGCATGGGAGAAAATATTTGCAAACAATGCAACCAACAAGGGATTAATCTCCAAAATAAACCACCCAATCAAAAATTGGGCGGAAGATCCAAATAGACATTTCTCCAAAGAAGACATACAGATGGCTAAAAAACACATGAAAAGATGCTCAACATCACTAATTATCAGATAAATGCAAATCAGAACTCAATGAGGTATCACCTCACATTGGTCAGAATGGCCATCAAAAAATCTACGAACAGTAAATGCTGGAGAGGGTGTGGAGAAAAGGGAACCCTCCTACACTGGTGGTGGGAATGTAAATTGGTACAGCCACTATGGAAAACAGTATGGAGGTTCCTTAAAAAAACTAAAAATAGAGCTACCATGTCCAGCAATCCCACTCCTGGGCGTGTATCCGGAGAAAACCATGTCTGAAAGGATACATGCACCCCAATGTTCATAAAAACACTATTTACAATAGCCAAGACATGGAAGCACCCTAAATGTCCATTGACAGAAGTGGATAAAGAAGATGTGGTGTGTGTGTGTATACGCACACATACACAGTGGAATATTACTCAGCCACAAAAAACGAAATAATGCCATTTGCAGCAACGTGGATGGACCTAGAGATTATCATTCTAAGTGAAGTCAGACAGAGAAAGACAAATATATCACTCATATGTGGAATCTAATTTTAAAAAATGAAACAAATGAACTTATTTACAAAAGACTTAACAGATATTGAAAACAAACTTATGGTTTACCAAAAGGGAAACATGGGGGTGGAGCGATAAATCAGGAGCTTTGGAGGAACATATACACCCTACTGTATATAAAATAGGTAACAAGGACGTACTGTATAGCACAGGGAACTCAATATTCTGGGATAACCTATATGAGAAAAGAATCTAAAGAATGAATATATGTATAACTGAATCACTTTGCTGTATACCTGAAACTAACACATTTAAAATCAACTATACATGAATAAAGCTAAAAGAAAAACTCCATAAATTCTAGGTTTTTTTTAAAAAAAAATTTACAATAGATGATCTGGTCAGATCAGGTAATATATCTTAAAAAAGACTTTTGTTTCATTGTTTTAGATAAGATTTTCCAGTTGATAGCATTCTGCTAGTAAGTATTATATTTCCATGTTTCCAAGAATGTCTGGTCCAGGTTTATCATTACCTCAATGTCCCACAAGGAAGAGAATATGGGCCCTGATGCTGACTCGTCCTACTTTACATTTTGGGTTAGGTAAATTCTGACATCTGTATGTATTGAAAATACTTTTTCAAGTATGTTGGTAGTGTATTTTGAAGAACAGAAGTTATTATTCTTAATGTGGCTGCAACATCAATCTTTTCTTTCTCTTCTGTTTTGTGAGCTTGATATAACATCTCTGTCTTCTTCAAATGTTAAAGGTTTACATCAAACTTCCGTTAATGCACCTGCAGCGGATGTCCGTGTATTCTAGCAAAAGAGCAGGGGTGCCTAGCTTGTTACGCCTTCACTTTCCTCACGTTGCTTCAAATGAGTTGTGTGTAAGGTGAGGTGCAACTGAGTCATTCCACATGGGACTCAGAGGACACAAGGACAGGAGCAGGTTCTGTTGTGCCAGTTGTCCAAGCACAACAAGTTGTCAAGTTGTGACCCGTGATGACATGGCCTCCATGATGCTGTCAGTATGGCGCCCGAGTGCCACCTCTATAGCAAAGATAGAAATTTCTTTTCTGCTTCTTTCAAGACTATGACTTCTTCTCCTCTGGAGGGTTAGCAGTAGCACCAAACACTGAACTAATGAACAATAAACCAGCGATCAAACTCATGCGGCCCCACAGACTCACTGGAGATTGAGAAACTAACTAGATTCCTGACAATTTAATGTGTAACATGTGGGTGTATGTATGTATATATGTATATATAATGTGCTCTCTTCCAAATATCTTACACTTTGTAACTCAACACGTCTAAGCTTATTTCTCTAGTTAGCGCTGGACTTGATGTGAGCACTGCTGTTGGCATTACATAATGGAAATATGTGTGTTAGTTTAAAGAGTCGTCTTGTATGACTCAAAATAATGTACTTGAAAAATCTGTCTCCAACTGTGCTGCACAATAACCCTTCTTTTATAATTATTCTCCTGGAAACATCAGCTAAAGGGCATTAATATTTAATCACTTCATGCCCTATATTTGGTCTGTTACAAAAGCACTCTACAAGTCCAAGAGGTTATCTTTCCCTTACTGGACTCTCAACTGAACTTGCAAAGCTCTCTTTTTCTTGTAGCTTCGCCTAGCCTACGTCTTTCTGTTAAAACCTGTTATTTGGACATTTTCTTGTAAATCAGGACCCAACGTCACCTTATGATAAGATTTTTACCAAAGTGCAGCAAACCATTTTATTTTTTCATTTCTCAATCAGCTTATCAGCAAACCTCTTTTTTAATTTTTGGGGTTTCCCCCCCCCCCAAAAACCAAAATGATTTCCCATCCAATTAGTGGGACTAGGCCTGCGTACAAGTATGGTTTGCAGTCTTTCGGACTGAGAGCATTCCTCCAGCACCCAGTAATGAGACTTTACAAGGAGGTGAAACTAGTTTCACCCATCCTGCAATATTATCACGCTCTAATATCCTGGGAAGATATGTCAGAATTGTTGCAATTATGTTGGATTAAACACATAATTACTGGATGTCTCCTACTGACAAAGTGTGTGTCTCCTATGCCTTTGCTCATGCCCACTTTTGGTACTTGGGGCCCGAGGGGCACACTCAAGTGATTGAATGTAGTGTCCGTAGCCCAGGGTCAGGGAGAAGGGTGACTCCTGCCAACCCCTCTCAGATCCTAGAGGCACATACTTGATCATTAATTTAGGTAATTTTAATGTCAAGAAATGTAGACCCATCCATTTTCACTTCACAGAGAAACCTGTATCAGAGGAAAATATAGTTGCAATAATATAAAATTTACAAAAAGAGAACTATATAAAACTGATGTAAGTCAGAGGCGTCTCCTGTTAATTTTTTCATAGTTTGGTGTATTTTTCCTTTTTTTTTCTTTAAAAGGCTTTTAAATATATTTTGTTGCTAAGATATTTTACTGAAAGCTAACCATCAATCAATTACCAATAAATTGTGGCATCGTTTAACTAGGTGTTTCCATTGCCCTAAAATATGACTTAAGTCTCTTTTCTCTACCACACTCTGCATCTAGATTGATTAGTAGGAACAGAGAAATATAATCTCAGAAAAAAGTAAGCTTTCTAGATATAAGATATTGGAATAAAGGGCATTTCTTCACTAGGAAGTCAACCCCAAATAAGAGAAGTGAGAAATTTCATTTTCAGTAAAAGCTGTTGACTTATTAACCTTAAATTGTTACTTGTGAAAAGCACCTATCAGGGTCACAGAGGCTCAGTCAGAAGAAAGAGTATCAGTAAGCGGAGACTGTAGCTGTGACTCTCACGCAAAGCAGCCAAATGCTGTTCTTAGAAACCAGGCAGTGGATGCTGGGCAAACAAAGCAAACACACTGTTTGGGGCAACGGGCTTCCTGGGGTGGAATAGGGTCCATGAGCATCATTTGACACCACTTGATGTCAAGAATTAAAGGGAATGTAAAACCGATTAAGAAGATGTGTGGTCCTTTATATCTTGCAGAAAACTTTCAGAAAATAAGAAAAAGGCTTAGAATTTTAATTGTGACAAACCTTGGAGCAGCAAATTTGTCTTGGCTATGATAGACGTACGTACAATGACAGACACAGGCACACACAACCCATAAGATACCATCTAATGCGTCACTGTGACCCATACATGATTTCTGTTAGCCTAGGGCACAGCTCTACCTGTCTTCTCTTACAAAAAGCCTCATATTTTTCAAAAACAAAAAAGCCAAATTGAATTAATCAAATTATATAGTAAATTAGGTTCTGAAAAGCAAAGAAATAAAGAATTTACTGGGAAAAAATGTCAGAAATTGAGTCAAATTATGCAACGTATTCAAAGATCTTAGAGAAAAGTAGCTCTTAGAGAAAGTAGCAACATGTTTGTAGCAGAAATATAATAGTTCTGCAAGAGAAGCTAGAGCTGAGGAGATGGGGGGTGGTGCCTAGGGATCGTGATGGTGAAGACTGGAAGAGAAATGAACAGCGAGAATAAAGTCCTTAATGAAATCAACACAAAGAAGAATCAAATACACTGAAATCACAGTAAACAAAGTAAAAGAAAGTGAAAGTACAATTAACATACTTTTATAGAAGGCAACAAAACAATTCTCAGTCAAATCAAAGAATGCAAAAATGAAGGGGAAGTAATAAAGAATATCACAACAGAGTACAATCAAATGTTTAAATCCAAAAAACAATAAGTACATTAAATATAAGTAGACTATACACCCCAGTAAAAAAGGCCAAATTTGTCAGAATAGGTAAAAAAATTTCAAAGAGCAACTAAAAGCTGCTCATAAGGAATGCGGATTAAATGTAAAGATGCAAGAAAATTTAAAAAAAGGCTGAAAGATATACAATGAAAACACTAATTTAAAAAGTCAATGTTGCAATGTTTATAGTAGACAAAGCAGGCTTCAAGATCAAAAGCATGAGAGAGAATACTCAATACAACAAGAAGTTAAAATTTTAAATTGGTAAATTGATATCCACATTAACACATGACAAAGTTAAAATTAAAAGAAGGAACAGAAAAATTCAGTCATATGTAAGATTTTTAACATACTTGTCCCAGGAACAGACAGAATGAACAGAGCTTTATTACAGTTTTCATGACATATTTACTGAGAAAATCTTGAAAGCTTTGTGCTTTAGGACCCGTGGTATGTTTAATTGATAACTGTAGTTTTATATTAAACCTAATTATTTTGTATTTATACATATATCAAACTGTGGTGGTGGACTATTGCATTAGTTCTAATAGTTTTTCAGTTAAGTTGAATAAATATAATCATAAATATATGTATATATACATACACATATGTATATATGTATATGTATATTATATAAAAATGTATATTCTTTCTCTTGTATAGGCATACCTCTCTAATTTCTTTTACTTCTATTTTATAATTGATTTGTCTTTTGTGGTAAAAAGCATTTGTTATGTGTCTTGCTTTCTCTGGAAAGCATGTAAAACATTTTTTCCTTAAGTGTAAAACCTCAATTTCTGTAGACAGATTTTATTAAGTTAAAGATAGCCCTAGTTTGATAAACATGTTTTTTTATTTTAATTCAAGAATGAGTGTTACTGTTAGTAAGTGAATTTTCATCAACTATAAAAATGTTCATGGTTGCTTGAGTTATATATATATCTAGTAAAGAATATTATTTTCCCCTTATTGAATCACCTTTTATTCTGAAGATTAAATCTACTTGGCCATAAAATAGTTAACCCTCTCTCAGATCAGACGTTGTTGTTTGGATAGGGTTATACTAGTTATCTAAAATGTGTTAAAATGCTTTGCATGTTTTTATGTTTTAGATAATTTTAAATGAAAAAGAACAATTTAGTTGTAAACAATTTAGTTGCAGAACCAGTTCTTAAATCCCCTTATTCTAAAATCTAAACATATGAGCTCGATAAATGCTCCCAAACAGCAAACAAAAGCAGGAGATTATAAGTAGGCTTTAGACAAAAGGTAATGTTGGTGGACAGAAGACGTGAGTAATTACATGACGCACAACACAACTTGGTTTAACTCTTTGCAGTTGAACTCCCTTTTGTGGCACACAAGGCTCTGAGTGAATCTGCCTGATTTCCATACCTCCTCTGTTAAATTGAAAACGTGCAGTCCTTAAACCAAAGCACTTACATAAAGGAGGGAAAACACAGGATAAGCAGAAAAATGGAGGGGAAACACGCAGTCCTTAAACCATAGCACTTACATAAAGGGGGGGAAATACAGGATAATTAGAAGAATGGAAGGGATTTATCTATAATCCATCAGCACAAATAGCATGCAAAGAGGTATACATTTTACATATTAACGTATTAGGAAGTTAATAAAAAAGATTGTTACAGCATTTATGCAAACATATCACAAGGGGAAGGAAGGGAGGGAGGGAGGAAGGAAGGAAGGAAAAAAAGGAAGGCATGTACAAGCCATGTTAAACTAAGTTAGAGCAAAACATACTGTGCCAGAAATGAAGAGCATTATCCATCTGTGTTTCACACTAAAAAGAACATTTGAGACTCTGAATAATTTAATAAAATCTAAGTTTAACGATGAAATAAATAAAGGGTAGAATTTAATGATACAGAAATTGCAGAGCTAGGGAAACATAGTAAATGCCAAATGAATAGCATTACAGAAGGAACAGGAAAAAATAGAACTGCAAGAAAGAAAATAAACACAGCTGAAAACCTCATTTATGACTTAGAGGAATGGCTTAATATAACCACAGTTGAGTCCACATGAAAATAACAAAGCTCTTGGACCAATGAGAGAAAATCCTAGAATAACAAGATAGGCAAAGATAATATAACACGAAGATAATGGGCAACCCTGGCATAGAAAGTCTAACAAAGGCAATGAAATACTTCTCTATAAAAACAGTAGTAATTTTTCCCTATAAATATAGTAAAACATGCTGGTACATTAGAAGATCAATCAACAATCCACAGTAAGTTGAAAGAAAATCTCACAAACCATAATCTATTTGATGTGATGAATTTTAAAACTTCAGATATTCAGGTTCAGATACTGGGTCACTAACACGACGGGATTGGAATACTGAGGGATGCATATCAAACTATTCTCAAATTTAGCAAGAACACTTCATTTGGAATAAAATGAAGCAGGATTTTAAAAAAATGCAACTGTATTTACAGTGTGTTGAGGAGAAACCTAACTTTTGTTGCAATTGCCTATTTATTTGGTCGTCCACATTGCTGTACTGTTCGTCAGTTTTTTCCCATGCAATGAGGAAAGTATCAAAGCTATGCAAAGTGAACACTGAATAAAATATTTTTACTTTAAATGAGTTCCTAATAAATCAATTATGAATGGAGGGACTAAAGATATCATACAATTAATTATGAAAGTCTCGAAGTCAGAAGAGAATTTCTGAGGCCAAGATTTGAGATTCATCATCATCACAGTGGTTTTTGAACACCCTGAAATAGACTAGAGCTGCCAGGGTTCAGGCACACTTAACACACACTTTTGAGAAAAGTGGAATAAGAGGATCTTGAATAGAAAATTGCAGCAGAGAAGGCAGACGGGCAAGTGGGAAAGCAGAGAAGAATAATATCTTAGAAGTTATAGGAGAACCATTCCAGAATAAAGAGACAGCAGGCATCCCAATTGCCTCAGGCAAGTCGGACAGATATTGGAAAGATGTCAAGTGTGACCCTGCCTTGTAACTATTTTAATGCAGTGGAGTTAGTGGAGGCACTAACTAGCAAATGTTAGTGGAGGCACTAACTAGATAGCAAAGCACCTGATCAAGAAGGACAAAGCTGGAGACATCATACTTCCTGATTTCAAATAGGTTACAAACTACAGGAATCACAACAGTATAGGAGCGGCATAAAGACAGACACATCGACCAGTGGAACAGAATAAAAAGCCCAATAACTGGCAGCCACTGTTCTCCCATCTTTCACTGTAGCTTTGCCTTATCGAGAAGAGCATATAAATGTTAATATCTAATATAGAGCATGTTGTATCTGTCCTCTTTCACTTATATTTTTAAAATCCATCCATGTTTATGAATGTATCAGGAGGTCAGTTATTGTTTTAATATTGTGAGTTCTGTTGCATGTATGCATCACAGTCTGTTTACTTTCACCACTTGGTGGGAATTTGGGTGATTTCCACTTTAGGGGTTGTTTATGGATAAGCTGTTAAGAACGTTTGAGAACAAATATATGTCCATGTGTTTTTACCTCTTTGGTTTAATATCTAAAGTGGAATTTCTTGGTCCTATGATATCTACCTATTTAGCTGTATAAAAAAAGGCCACAATGTATTCTAGAAAGCTGTACCGTTTTGCACTTCCACCTGCAATGTATAAATATTCCACCTGAGTCACATCCTAATCAGCACTTTTTCCTGTTGGCAGTCTTGTTAATTTTAAGCATTCCGATAGGCATCTGGTGGCTTCTCATTGTGGTTTTAGTGTGAATAATGAGAAAAGATGTTGATAATCTTATTTTGTACTTCTTTGCCATTTGTATATTTTCTTTGGCTAAATGACTGTATAGATGTTTTCTGTATGTTTTTCTTCTAGGGCTGATACAATTTGTCTCCTAGTTTTAAAAAGTGGTGCTTTTTTTTTATTTTTTATTTTTATTTTTTTAAACATCTTTATTGGAGCATAATTGCTTTACAATGGTATGTTAGTTTCAGCTTCACAACAAAATGAATCAGTTATATATATACATATGTTCCCATATCTCTTCCCGCTTGCGTCACCCTCCCTCCCACCCTCCCTATCCCACCCCTCCAGGCGGTCACACAGCACCGAGCTGATCTCCCTGTGCTATGCGGCTGCTTCCCACTAGCTATCTACCTTACGTTTGGTAGTGTATACATGTCCATGCCTCTTTATTGCTTTGTCACCGTTTACCCTTCCCCCTCCCCATAGCCTCAAGTCCATTCTCTAGTAAGTCTGTGTCTTTATTCCTGTTTCACCCCTAGGTTTTTCATGACATTATTTTTTTCTTAAATTCCATATATATGTGTTAGCATACGGTATTTGTCTCTCTCTTTCTGACTTACTTCACTCTGTATGACAGACTCTAGGTCTATCCACCTCATTACAAATAGCTCAATTTCGTCTCTTTTTATGGCTGAGTAATACTCCATTGTATATATGTGCCACATCTTCTTTATCCATTCATCTGATGATGGACACTTAGGTTGTTTCCATCTCTGGGCTATTGTAAATAGAGCTGCAATGAGCTCATGCAGCTTAATAACAAAAGAAAAAGTGGTGCTTTTTAAAGATCAAAACATTTTTCTCACTGTTTCTTCTGGGAATTTTATAGTTTTAGCTCTTTAGGTCTAATATGAATTGTGTGTTTATTTTTGTGTATAGTGTGTGGTAAGGGTCAAGTTTCAGTTTTTAAAAATGGATTTCAAAGTTCTTAAGATGTTTATTGATAAAATTTCCCATTGAATTACCTTGGTTCCTTTATCAAAAATCAATTGATTATACATGCGTTGAACTACTTTTGGAATATGCATTGTTGTACTTTTATAAGCTTATCCTTTTGCCAATTCTAAATCCCTTTGTTTACGGCAGGTTTTGAGCAAATTTTGAAATTAGGTTAATGCAGCCAACTTAGTTCTCTTTTATCAGAATTGTTGTGACTTTCTGACTCTTTCCGTATACATTTTTAAATCCACTTTTCAATTTCTGTAATAATGTTTTCTGTGATCTTCATGGGGTACCATTGCTCTATAGGTAAATTGGAGAAAATTAACATCTTAAAATATTGAATCTTTTGAGACTTCCCTTGTGTTCCAGTGCTTGAGACTTTGCCTTCCAATGCAGGGGGTGTGGGTTGGATTCCTGGTCGGGGATCTAAGATCCCACATGCCTTGTGGCCAAAAAACCAAAACATAAAACAGAAGCAATACTGTAACAAATTCAATAAAGACTTTAAAAATGGTCCAGGGCTTCCCTGGTGGCGCAGTGGTTGAGAGTCCGCCTGCCGATGCAGGGGACGCGGGTTCGTGCCCCGGTCCGGGAGGATCCCACATGCCACGGAGCGGCTGGGCCCGTGAGCCATGGCCGCTGAGCCTGCGCGTCCGGAGCCTGTGCTCCGCAATGTGAGAGGCCACAACAGTGAGAGGCCCGCGTACCGCAAAAAAAAAAAAAAAAAGTACAAGGGCATTTTACTCTAGATGGCATACATAGTTCTACTTCTCAACCTGTGTTTTTTTTTAGATCTCTTTTATTTTATAATTATAATAACAAGGATAATAATGTGAAAACTCTACTAGGCTATTAATTTACATTATTTTAAAAATAATTATGTAAGAAAAAATTGTAGATAAAGCCATTCACATAATGCCAATGGAAACATTACTTAAAAAGTAGATATTGCATTATTATGTATTTCTTTCTTTTCAACAAATATTTGTATACTTTAGGTCCAAAGTGAGAAAGCCAGAAGTCTGTCAAGGAATAATTTAAACGAAATTTTTATTCAGATGTATGTTCAAATACAGATGTGCTTGAAAACCTCTACATAAAACTGTAGTACTATTATATTGGTACATATGATAGATATAGACAGATATTAGGTATCTCATTCTGACGCTGTTCTTCACAAAATTAAAGGCTATAATTTTTGGTTGAAAATATAATCAAAACTGCCAATTAAGTGAATGTTTTTCTTTGAATACTTTGTTCTCATTTTGTTAATCTAATTAGTTAGATTAAATGATAACAGAGATCGACGCCTAATTAAAGCCTCCAGTTACTTATGCTACTCTGAGTTTCTGTCCCATTTGATGACATATCTGCTAGCTATCATTCCTCTTTCATACAGCGATTTTCTTTTTCTGACGCTGTGCGAACCTTAAGCATGTACTTACCCTTTGCCTATTCCTTCATAGATCTTTTAACGGCCACTTGTTTTCTATGAAATACAATTTACGTTTATAATAATAACAGCTATGATTCATTAAATATGCAGTCAGCGTTAAGTCCTCTCAAAATGCTCTACATGTACTTATAAATTATATAAATGAAACCGACACAAGGGCTGTAAGGTAGACCTAATCTCCTCCATTTTAGAGCTGAAACTAAATTCCAAAGGGTTAAATAACTGCTTGAAGGGCATCAAACCAGTAAGTTGCAAACTATGTCCCCCTCACTTCAAAGCTGCTGCTCTTTCAGCCATGCTGTGTTAATGCATGATGCCTCAGCGCCCTCATATTGATACACATCCCACCAGCAGTGATGTCCCTGTTAACAGAGCTCACCGAAGGGGTTTACCCAACTAGGCACAGCCCCATTACTGCTTATTACATTACAGACTTCCTTACACTCACTTCTTCAACTTAGAGACCAACCATCCTAAGTACAACTCAGGACACAGGAGGAAAATGTCACATGTGTAGCCCTTTCCATTTTCTCAAGCCCCTCCCCTACTGACACAGATAGAGGGTAATGGTGGTGTTTACTCTGTAACCTTACTGCAACCCAGGGCTGGGAGTCTACTCGCTTAATCTGCTTTATGTTGCTATTGTGTGTACCTGTGTGTGTGTTTGGATGCAGGTTCATTTACATATCTCATTCTCTCCTTCAGATCCTTTCCTCCACTCCCTTTGACCCAAAGAGTAAAACGAAACTCATTAATATTAAAATTGAGCTACTCTTTAAGCTTCTTTTCTTACAATGCTAAACCTTCTTACAATTCTGTTTCCTTCTGAAATGCTGGGACTTGTATCCTGCAGACTATAATTTTTTTTTAACATCTTTATTGGAGTATAATTGCTTTACAATGTTGTTAGTTTCTTCTGTAAAACACAGTGAATCAGCTATATGTATACATATATCCCCATATCCCCTCCCTCTTGCGTCTCCCTCCCTCCCACCCTCCCTATCCCACCCCTCTAGGTGGTCACAAACCACCTGGCTGATCTCCCTGTGCTACGTGGCTGCTTTCCACTAGCTCTCTATTTTACATTTGGTAGTGTACATATGTCGATGCTATAATTCTTCTTTCACTGCTGATTTCCTAAGCATTTTCACACATTGTGGGCCATAGAAGGATCCTGAAACATGGAGTGTAAGGGTCATGTTCTTTCCAGTTTGCTTTCTGTTCCTGTTAACTTTGGGTAAGCAAGCAATAGCCCCTTTCCCTGGCCGTATGAGCCCTGTTTGTTTCCATCACTGAAATGGTCTCCATCTTCCCCTCTTACCCTTGTCATGGCAACTACCCTACCCCACCCCACCTCCCAACAAGGAGTACAATCTTTAGGTTCACAGTCAGTATTCTCTATTTCTAGCAGCCCAAACCAACTCTTTTCTTCTTCTGTTAATGTGCTCCTCAGAAAAATTTACTGCTGATCAAAAACCTTGCTGTTCCCCACACACACCCCCAAGAATGTACCCTTCAGGCACACTGAATTACAAGTTCCCATGACAGTCCAATCTGGAAGACTTGGAGACACGACAGAGTATGAAACCGGGACATTCACCATTGAAAGCCCTGAATGTCTTCTTGACATTGGCCGTTTCAACAGCAAACATCATTTCAGTCTACCTTAGAAGGGTGAAGATTGTAAATAATGGATCGTACCATGGGATACCATTTTCCACTAGGGTTTGTCATGCATGGAATATAACTTTAGGGGTTTTAGACCAGGGGTAAGTTTCAAAGATTTTGGGGTGAGTAGATCACTGAATAACTCATTCTGCCAGAGGCGGTGAGCAAAATACATTCATTTGATCCCAAGAGCCCCAGAAGTCTAAGTCCAAAGTCTCATCTAAGTATCATTTAAATCAAATATGCGTCAGACTCAAGGTATGATTCATCCTGAGGTGTTTTGCTCTCTAGCTCAGAACGTGTGAAACCAAATGAGTTGAATACTTTCAAAATACAGTGGTGGGACAGGTAAAGGATAGACATAACCATCCTTCAAGGGAGAAACAGGAAAGGAGAAATGGGTAACAGGTCCCAGGTAAGACCAAAACCTAACAGGGCAAACACCATTAAATCCCCTTATTAAATGGGTGACTGGCCACGCTGTTAGTATTCTCATTTCTTGCCATATGACTAGGCTGACGTGTTTCCAAATCTTTACGTTCTGCTTCCTTTTTTTCTCAACAGTTCCATCTTTAAGCAGTTTCTCTCCTCACACATTTTACCATAAGCAGTCAAGAGGAGCTAAGCCTTCAACACTTGGCTAGAAATCTCTTCACTCACAAGTTCTACCTTCCACAAAACACGAGATCATGAACACAATTCAGCCAGATTCTTTGATGCTTTATAACAAAGATTGCCTTTTCTCCAGTTTCCAATAGCACGTTCCTCCTTTGCAGCTGAAATCTCATTGGAATGGCTTTTATATTCTATATTTACACCAATATTCTGTTTATGATTACTCCAGTATTCCCTAGAAGACATACAGCTGTCCTCTTTCCTCTCTGAGCTCTCACCAGAATCAATCACCCTTAACAGACTATTCATTGCAATCTTGGCTTTCCCACCATGCACCTGGAAACACCTCCATCCTCTACCCGTGACCAGTCCCAAAGCCACTTCCATATGTTTGAGTATTTGTTCCACCAGCATCTCACTCTCAGTACTGATTTCTTACTAAGTCCATTTGGGCTGCTATAACAAACTACTATAGACTGGGTGGCTTAAGTAAGGAACATTTATTTTGTACATTTCTGAAGGCTGGTAAATCCAAGATCAGATTTACTGTCTGGTGAGAGCTGCTTTCTGGTTCATAGATAGCTATCTCTTCCCTGTGTCCTCACATGGCAGGAGCGATGAGCTAGCTCTTTGGGATATCCTTTCCAAGGGCACTAATCCCACTCACGAGGGCTCTTACATCCCAAAGTCTACTCTTCCAAAAACTATCAAATTGTGGGTTAGGAATTCAAGATAGGAATTTAGAGCAAGGACAGTACAAACATTCAGTCCATAGCAGTACCTTTTACCAGGTTGAGAAAGTTCCATAGGGACTAAATCTAAACAAGTTGTGTAGAAATATTCCAAGCTCTTTGTTTTGGTACCAAGGGGAACATGTTACTACCAAGATGAAGACTACAATGGATAATATATTTTAATTTATCCTAAAAATACTCCACATTTTTTGTGGCATTGATTACAGATTTGTACATCTATTAGAATTGCCACCTCTATTAAGCCTTCTTCATCTCCCTCCACCCTCTACCTTATTCAGTCTTACCCATGACCAAGAAAAGGGCTCAAAAGTAACATTTTTCTGGCTGTTGCCTATTGAATGAGACAGCCTTCTAAATGTGGCATGCCTGCAGACAGAAAAAAACACACTAGTGTGAGTTTCAAGTGAGCCCTCTCTTTATGTTAGCACTTAAACTATTGAATTGCAAATGAAATTCCAGACAAAATGTGATACCTCTATTTTCATTGAACAAGATTTCTGTAATACTCATGAGATTCATAAGAAATTGGATGCTATCCGAATAGCAAGGATTTGTAACAATGGCCCAGGTATTATGAGGATTAGAAGAATCTGAATGAACAATCCCTTAGCTCATAAAGTGACAAATGATAGAAGGTAGCATTAACTGTTCAGCGATATGGGATGTTCGCTGTTCGCTGTATGTACAGCTGCATTAAATTAAAAGTCACTTGATTAGTTAGCTAAATAAAAGGTTCTATTTTGTATCTACATAAACAATTGTGTAAGTCACTAAGGGCCTATGTAGTATAAGAGTAAAGTTTTAATGTAGTCATAATCTTTGTTGAAAAATATTATTTAATGTTTTCTTATAATTGCTCCTTATTCATTTTTAAAGAATTTCACTAAAGACTTGGTTGTGTGTTTACCCCAGGAAAATCAAGTCAAATGTGTGGTCAAAATTTTATTTGCAGGCATATATTTGAAAGAAATAGTCACCATCGTCAGTGGAAAATGAGCTAGTTCATCTTAAAATTTGCTCAAGGTTTCAACAACTTGCCTTCTTAGGGAAGTGCCTTAGGTTGGTGAATGGCAACCTAAATTACCGATCACTCATGTAATTTGACCAATTCTACTTAAAACTGCTAATTGTTTTGGCTGCTGGTTCTGTTGACGGATATCGATGAACTAAGTTTAAAAAGTGTTGGCCCTTTTATAGGAATCCAGCCTCCCATCTGCAAAGTTCAAAAAAGCTAAGTTCTTCAAATAGTTTTCACTGTAGTATGAGATGGTATTATGGGTTTTACAGTGGCATAGAGAAAGCATTAATAATGTAATCATTAGAGGTTACATTCTGACCTCCCTTTTCTAAAAAGCCTAGTTTATGTTGCAATGAATACCAGACAGATTTCGGAGAAAACTCTGCTACTATTAGGGATTTTAAAATATTTTGAACGTATTCCCAATGTGTATAATTTACTTTTATTTAGCACTTTATCTGTTTCCATGAGGCCATGGACTGAATGTAAATTTCTCTGAATAGCCCATCCTTTGTATGTAATTACCTCTGTATCCCAAAGACCATGGGTGGAAAAAGATATTCCTGACTCCACAACGTTATTATTATCTTTTTCTGTAGAACACCCAAGAGCTCTAATGGATAAGCCAATATGGCTGAAAAACTTTGCATTCTTCCCTTGTAAAGGACAACTATTCAATCTGTCTTAGCATGGTTCTGTCACTTGTGCTTTGCGTTCTTTTCACGGCCACTCCAGAAGGAATGATACAAAACCTGGTGTGAGGAAGCACTACAAGGATGAAGGAACAAGGATAGGGTACTAGTAATTAAATAAGCTCTCTAGGTAGGTAGGTGGGGTAGGCCAGGCATTGTTGCAGACCCCAGGAGTCTCCAGAGCCTGCGTGTATTGTGTTTTGTGTTTCAACGGCAGACATCATTTCAGTGTTTCTCCAGGACACACACACATCTTCAGTATCCCGTTTGCCTTATGGGCAACGATATATAGAAAACATCATGCTCTCTTCAGAAGGCACTACACGATTGATGTACTGGAAAAATACCAAAGCACAAATATGTCCTCGATCATTAAATTTCAATACTTGGAAGGAAACTCTTCCCTTCTCCCACATTCCTCCTCTTCCTTCTGTATCTGATACAGGAAAATTGGACATCCAAGAAGTTACATGTCTTGTCAAAGTCACAAAGCTAGTAACTGGCTTACTAAGCAGTAGAGAAATTGGTTATTGACTGTTGGAGTCACCACGCCACAGCTGTCCCAAAGACATCGTGGAGAACTCGTCTACGCGTGGATTCTAAGGGCATAACGCATTCTCAGTTTCACTGCAACGCTAAGTAAAAAAAAAGGTACAAGAGGAATCAACTGAAAACAGTCTTTATCTATCTGTCTCTATCTCTTTATATAGAGATAGATAGATACTACTGTATAGATTTAGGTCTAACAATAGATCTTAAAACACATTCTTAACACTACTCTTAAGTTCTGTAATTTCAACTTGTTCTAATAATTATTCATGTTGAAAATTCTTATTCATCCATCTCAAATTGGTTGAAGTTTAAGCCAACGTTTCATCAGGTTTTTAGAGTATGTTCACTATATCCATTTTATTCAAATTCTAGGCTTCTATTTTAAATTCCCTACTTTCAGGGTAATAGGATAAGATATTAGAAATTCTAATGTTCTCTGAAATGTTTTTCAAGGCATGAAAATCAAATCTGAAAAGAAATTGTTGAGAATTTGTTTTTCTCAATCTTTCCAATAGAGGTGATAAAACTATGAGCTAGTTTGCTAGGTAGTGGAAGTCTGGAAAAGTGTTGAATGGTAGTAGAGAATCCACGTTAAGGTATGATGGGGATGATAATTAACTATAAAACCACTTGGGAGAAAATCTTCCCAGCAGTGTCAAAGTGTTACATAGAAACAGCAGCACATTTTGGGCCAAACTGCAGTCATTAGCATATATTAAAAAGAAATGTTCTCACCTGCATTCTTCTTAGTTTAATATCAGTTCTGTATGCAAAACGTAAAGATAAAAAAATAGCTAAATGCAGAAAAACTACATTCTGCTCAAGGCTGCCTACATTTTTCAGTCTGCAAACATCTCAGAGTCTAATGAATGCGGGAAGAGAGAAAAAGCTGTAGTTATGAAAGAATAAGCCTGGGTATCAGGGAAGCAGCTAAAATAAAAACCCCAGGAATTGTCACTAGTTTATCAGAAGTCTCTGGATAATGAGGGAGTAAGGCTTCCTTGTTTTCCACCCCTCGACACAGCTGTAGGTGTTTCTGATGGCATCACATTGCGGTTCACTAAGATGGGCTACCTGCTTATCAATACTTCTCGGAGAGTCTTTGAACTGTAATGAGAATTTAGTCCTTCTTTTGGAATCAGCTTGATTTATGAGATATGTTATCTTCTGAAGAGATATTTTGCATTGATCCTGAGAAAGCCCTCTAGCATTCAATCTTAGAGGAATCCAGCTGGGTACCATTTCTTTATGAAGAGATACAAACCAATAAAAGCAGCTTTAAAGAGTACAAATCCTTTAGTACCTTTTGTTTCAGTAACTTTTTTTTTTAGTAACTTTTGTTTTTTTCCTTTTTAGAAGGTTTTCTTCAGTGAAACATTGGCTAGTTTTAAACAAGTCATGGAATGCTAGCCACATCTTTCCTAATCCACAATCAATCAAATAAAAATATATACTGCCCTCAGGGTTCAGCTAATCTTAAAACAATCTAGACAGTGTGGGGAGACCAGGTTACTAAAAACAGAAATATGACAATCTTCTTACAAAGGACTTACACTGTGAAAACTAATACTATGTGATGCATACACAGCAAGCTAGTTCGGCTTTCTACTGCGGTCTAGCTGGTCAGTTGGGTGAAATGAGCCTTGTCCCTATGTAGAAAAATAGTTCTGAAGTTATATTTTACTCACACTCAGAAGTATAGCTGCAGATTCCAAACTAGGAGAAGTTGTTTTTACTAGAACGTTTATGTTTTGGTTTATTTTTCCCCACTTGCTAAACATGAACATATTAAAATATATTTTCTAAGTTTGATGAACGCAATTAGAATAACCTTACCACTTCCTTATCTAGTGAACTTAATTACAGTCTTAGTTTTAAGATATTTTTCCTTCTTGATCTCAGTTTACCTGAGGTGGCCTGCTCAAATATGAATGAAGTGTACTCTTATATTTAATACACTTTACCGTGACTGTTAAAAAACTTTTCCTTAGTCACCTAGGAGCAGGTAACGGGTGTTTTTTTTGTTGTTAATATTCCCAGTTTCTAGCACATTTTTTTTTTTTTTTTTTTTATGTGGTACACGGGCCTCTCACTGCTGTGGCCTCTCCCGTTGCGGAGCAGAGGCTCCGGACGCGCAGGCTCAGCGGCCATGGCTCACGGGCCCAGCCGCTCCGCGGCATGTGGGATCTTCCCGGACCGGGGCACGAACCCGTGTCCCCTGCATCGGCAGGTGGACTCTCAACCACTGCGCCACCAGGGAAGCCCACTAGCACATTTAAAAAAAAAATGATTAAATGAATTTATTAATGGGTGTTTTTAGGCATTAACTTCTTCAGATTATTACCCTGAATAGTAAATGTAGGTCAGTTACACTATTGGGGGAAGATGTATATAGCAAAGGCCTCACTCACAAAAGCAGACATCTATGCATAAACTAGTTTGCTTTCTCAGAAATTTCTTTAATTGCATTTTAACCTTCTGAAGAATAGACTGGTCATCAATAAATCACAAATTCATAATAATGAGAACATACTGTCTTCTAAAACAATTCCCAAAAGTATTTAAAAGCTTTAATATTGTTGTTTTTAAGTAAGAGCTAAGTTACTAAAATAAAGGTTTAACTGAAGTGAAACACTAATAATAAAACACACAGAATTTTAAGAGATACAAAAGATAAAATATAACTATCTGCACATTCAACTGTAGACAATGTTTTATGCAAAAGGACAACTAAATCAGAGCATAAAGACTCTATGATCACAGCATCACTACCAGTGGTTTTGTAGCACTTTGTAATCAAGATCGAGCAAAGGGCTACAGGGACCAGGCTTATCCCATTACAGACAATGAGGTAATGAGGTATACACAAAGTAGAGAGAGTGAAATATAACTGGCAAATCTGATCTGTATAATTATTATATATCACACACAATATATATCTCACATATATGATAAAAATTTAACCTTGTGCCTATTTACACTTCTATTTGATATGTAGAACTATTTTGTGTGTATTTATTTATTATAGCTGAGGACAGACGAGATGAATGACCACAAACATATCCTGTTATTATTGATACCTGATAATTCAGTTAACTCAGTAACAGCAAAGCTCTTTATGTATAAAGAATGACAGTGTTCAAAAGGCAGCTGGTAAGGTGTATACATCAATATAACTCATAAGTATAAATTAATGAAATTTACTGATGTCATCAAGAAATGAAATTTACTGTAAATCCTGTTTGAAGAAATCCTCATTTTTAAAAAATGCTTTACAGATGGGTCCATGCTTTCTTCTTTGCGTGCTGTGACTTTATTTCAAGATACATTCTTAACAATACTTGAAACAAATATGATTTTTTTTTAGACCTAGGGCAGCCAATAGCTAAAATAATCTAGTACTTTCTAAGTCTCTACAACAGAATTTCAATTGTTATCACTGTATAGTCTGCCAATGCAGATTGTATTTTTATCATTGTCTATCAGTATTCTTAAAATTATGCACTACTAAGGTTCTGGTAGCATTTCAAGGTAATGTTTTTCAGTCCAGCTTACAGTCTGAATCAGCTGAGTCCTAATACAGCTGAAGTGGTTTTAGGTGCTCTTTCTGCAACCCTCAAATTTAGGGATAATAACAGTATGCGTCCATCTCATCGAATACAAACACTTTGGCATTTTAGTAATTGAATGTCTATATTTCTTTAAGAATTATGATAAGGTTAAATCCCATAAACACCTTATATAAAAAGCCAATTTTTACTTCCTATCTGATAAGGGCCAGCTTCAGGGATGGAGGCCTGTGCAGTTACTCAGGACAGCCCCATGCTTTGAGTTTAATGCCCTGGGTCACTGTCTCGAGTCCTGAAGGTGAGGTCTGGTGGGACAGAGAAGCATCCCCTTGGGCTTGGACCCCTGGCTCACACACAGTGCTCTCTGCAGCAGTCGCCCCAGGTAGGTTCCTGGCTGCCCGCTCCCTGATCCCTGACCTCCCAATTCTCACCTGCCTTCCCTTCCCTGATTGAACCTCATGACCATGTCTACCTGCCCATGTATGGAGGCAACCAGGTCCCTGAGGGGTGGGAGGCTTATGCTGTCCTCGGTCCCTGGCTGAGCCTTGGATTCAGACAAATTGGGTCCCAGGTGTGCTCTGTAGCTGGGGCAGAAAAAGGGTATCTGTCCCTGCTCCAGGATGATGATGTCACAGGACATTCAAGCAGATGACACAGTGGGGCCCTCCTTCATCCCTCAGGCAGGGACTGAGCATTTCTGGTGTGACAGTTGCCATCCCATGGGGTCCTGTGTCTGCCCTGTGTTGGGAACATTGACTTCCTGGCCCTGATCTGGGTCCTACGTTATCATTTTGCTCTTTATCCTACAAAATATGTTGCTGGCTCTGACCTAAAGTGAGAATAATGTACACTATAAAGTACGGGTGTGTAAAATCCACCCTCTACACTTGGAAGCACATTATGGTCTACAGGGGTGGTATCAATTTTTGTTCAACTAACATGAAGCAAGATATTTTAAGGATATAGAAAATGTTTGACTGATTACTTAAGGAGACAGAGAAAATGAAAAGAGTTACTTGAGCAGAGAAGATGAAATTCGAATTGGGCCTCTTAAAAGACGAGTTTAGTTCAATAGGCCGAAATGAAACAGAAACAGTTATTCTAGGCATTGGGAGCAAAGTGAGAATAACTAAGGAAGAGGGAGATCGAACAATACATGGTACGTTCGTGGGGCTGGAATCCAGAGCATCTGAAAGTGGGAGTAGAAGATAAAACCTGGCAATTGTAGAAAGAAGGGATCATCGTGTCTTTAGACTCTAGAATTTTTTCATAAATAATAGCCACTATCAAATATTTAACAGAGACATGATGATCATATTAAAAGCACATATTTCAAAGTTGGACTGTCTCTGCTGGTCAAATTTCCCAACAGAATAGACATGTTTCAGGTTGGTTTCTTGTTCCTAAGCACTGAACCGTCTGTGAATATCGTCTGAATAGCAACCTCTTGGGAGCCCCAGCCTGAGCAAATAAGATACAAATAGAATTTAGCAGATGAACTGGTCTCTCTCTGGTCCTCGATGACTCTGACTTTAATGAAATTCCTTCCTTAGAAGCGAGATATGCCAGATGCTTTAATTTGTAGAAAGAATGTTGCTCGTTAGGAATTATCTTTTGTGTGTGTGTGTGTGTGTGTGTTTATTTAACCAGTTAAGCCCCTCACTGTTTAAGTGAACTAAAATTTTAAGTATTATATACTCGATCCCTGATGAGTCTGGATGTAGGGATGTTCCAATACACAATGGTTGTAAAACAAACATTAAATTCACTAAGACAGCATATTTTAACATTATGGCCACATAATAAATGATGAATGAGCAGTAAGTAAAGTCTACACTAATTACAGACAAGGACACATGAGTTCTGTGATTTCTGAACTCAGTGACACTTAGACCATATTTATTAGTCTAGATTCTGCTGATGTTATGGAGGGTTCTTAGGTGGCCTTCTCCATATTCAGGAAGTCGTTTGTGTTGTGTTTGTGTGTACCCATACACAAGGGATAGCACCAGTAATGAGTTATGGAAATGACTTGCTATTAGAAGACCCAAGACAGTTTCTAGGTATATTCATTTCACTCAAGATATTTCCTTCAACCCAATGACTCCTTGAGTTAAAATGCAAATGCTAACAAATGTCACATGGATTTTTAATGACAGTAAACTTCATTTTTCAGTACAGAGTGGAATCTACTGTGCTGGAAAAATCCAGTGAGCACAATTCATCGACTCAGAATATTGATACAGATGCTCATAGTGTTACTTTATAAAACTACAAAATTTTAAACCAGTTGAATCATTCAAGCCTCTGAGAAGTACTAACTAGACTCAAGGGGCTTGGTCATCACATCTGGACAGGAGAAGTGGCTTAAGTCATAGGAAATGGTTCAGACATTGCAGGAATCTGACTTGGCATAAAGCAGAATGGTTTCATTTGATGCAGAAAATTCTCCTATAGGTTCTACTATTAAAATCCATCAAACATCATTTATGTTCTCTGCCTAGGGAACTCTTCTATAGATCACCTTCAAGGAAGCTATGACACTGAAAGTTCATTCAAGTTCAAGTAAAAGGCAAATGAACCAGAACCTTAAGTTGTGCGTTCTGGCTCTCGAGGGGGGCTTGGGTAGCAGTTTTCTCCCCCTGGAATACTCCTGGCAGCTGCCTCAGTAGGGATTTGATAAGGAAAACGAAAGCCACTCCTAGGTCCAAGTGGACAGTGTTTCATTGCTGGTAACTGGAGACTTACCACACACCACTAAGGTGTCTTCGAGCGCAAAGAAAGGCCACCATTATAGGGAGAATATTCTCAGGAGTTCCGGAAGACACTTTCGTGAAACTCCAGAAGTTGAGTTAGTGATGGGGGAGGGTCTTAAATGGTGTCAAACGTAACCCCCTACAGCCCCAAAGCTGGTATTTCCAAGCATTTCCTATCTGCAGGTGTTGCCTGCAAATGAGTTCAGAGGACGGTGCCTTCTCGGTGTCTTCTGTTTCTAAATCTCCCGTGAGGCCCTCTCATTGGCAGACTCTGACCTGGAAATTTACTGGAAATCAGATACTAAGAAAGCTCCTTCCTGGGTTCCTCCCTGAAGAGCTAAAGAGACTCTCAATGGGTGTGTTTGGGACGCTCAGGTAACCACGGAAGTCCCAGACAAACCATCCCTGTCTCAACTCCGCACCTGTAGGAGACACTCTAAAGAAATTTAAACTGCTGTGCAGTTAGAACCCCGTTCTGCCTCTACCTACCGAGATGCAAGGTTTTCTCATGAAACCAAGGTTGTCCTCCTGTGAGGCACAGTATGTCCTTTGAGTCATTTCCAGCTCTGTTAAAAGGGCTCCTGTGAATGTCCAGTAAAGGAGACAGCTATAAATTTAATCTTCAGCAGCACTTTACAGAAAAGAGTAGAGGATGGTGATGAGGAAAACATTAAAATACAAAGTGGCTTAAATATACTGCCTATAAATTAATATTTGTATGTATATGTGCGTGTATAACTGCATGTGTGTGTGCATGCTTGTGTGGCTAAAGAGAGAAAAATACACATAATGACCGCAGTTCTGCAGTCCTCATATCTGAACCTTATGGTCACAGTGGGTCGGTATATCTTATTTTTCTCTCTCCAGTCAACGTTTTCTTTAGTTTCAGAAAGTCACTGAGCTAACGATATCTCACTACTCTGCAGCCTGACCCCAAACTTTGGTTCCTGACTGGTCTAAGTCATTGACGTTGCTGCTATGTTAGTTTGTTGATGTCTTCTAGTAAGATTTACAGGTGAGTGTAGGAATATAATGAGAAATGCTCTGATGAATGCCTTGGTTTGCAAATACATTCCCCACTCCTCCCCTTAATGATCAAATCAATTACTTCAGTCTATACTGTAATCTCCCTCATTTTTACTTTGGCTGCATCAGCATCAGAAGCCCAAACGGCCAGTTAGCAGCGCCGTCTTCTAAGGCAGTTGCACTATTTTGTGACCCCCGATAAAAGCATTGCTCCTCTGGTCAGTAGGCAGCTAGATCAGCAAATACCAAAGATAAAAGCAACATTTTGCAAGTGGGAAATGAGGGTTTATTATAATAAAAAGAGCTAACCCCTTCCGCCCTTTGATGTGCAAAGCTACGCGCTCTGTCTGTAGGGAAAATGGCACTGTGTATGGGTTACAGGGAGAAACATATACATCGTCTTCTAAGTCAGCTCCTGAGGCCTGCAAGCGGTCATTGGCACACTGTGAATGGATCATGGGTGACATGATTTAGGAGAAGGTGTATTAGATGTCCAAGAGGAAGGGCTGTAACGAGATGAGTTGTGAGTTGAGATAAGGTGGGCACATGAGAGCCTAGAGAGGGAACAGAGAGAAAACAGCGGAAGGGAGGGGGAACCGAGAGGAGGCCAGGATTGTTTCTTGAACAGCTGAGATCTGGGAAGACGAAAGGCTAGAAGAATGATAGCTTTGCTGGAGGGAATTGATGTTTCTGTTTGGTATCTGTTTACTGCAGGCGGTGATACCCCATAATTAGATGCTAGGTTTTCGCTCCTGTTTATGTTCACACTCACAAGTGGACCATAAACCGAGACATTGCACCGTTTTGTTTGTTTTTAATTGTGGTAGGCGGGCCTCACTGTTGTGGCCTCTCCCATTGAGGAGCACAGGCTCCGGACGCGCAGACTCAGCGGCCATGGCTCACGGGCCCAGCCGCTCCGCGGCACGTGGGATCTTCCCGGACCGGGGCACCAACCCGCGTCCCCTGCTTCGGCAGGCGGACTCTACCACTGCGCCACCAGGGAAGCCCTGGATACCATTTTTAAGCCATTAAGTTAGTTTAGTATCCAATTCTGTTTAAACTATTTAGTTTCAAACACAACATTGATCTTCCTGCATCTTAAGAAGGGAAGAATATTGTGAGATATTTCTAGACTAACCAGTTGTGGAGAAATATTGCCTTAAAGTCCACTGGTTGAACAGAAATGATTATGACCCTTTTCAGAACAAAAGTCAAAGAAACTGGCAGGACAAGTAACTCAATAGGGAGAAACTTATATAGAAACATCCTTTCTCTCTTCATGTCAACATGAACATATACCAACGGAATAGTGCAGATGTTAGGCAAAAGTCTCTGCCTTCTCATAAGGGGTACAAAGACTATTACTCTGCCATGTGGACCTAGCCAACTCTGCTGGTGAGATAGAGAGTTCAATCCTTCCAACATCTTTCTGCCAAAAGCAAAGCAGCAATAAAAATCAAGAGTAAGCGTCACATATTTTCTAATTCATCTAATCTGAAATTTATGCTTGAAATCTATCGGGGATATAAAGAGATTAACCACATACTCTTCACGACCCTCAGGGAGCTTGAAAACTAATAGGTGCCAAAGAAATCCAAACAGATAAGATACAGATCACGACGTATCACGTATGACTGTACAAATCCTGATTACACTGTATACAATTGAGGTTATATTTACCTACACAAAAAATAAGTGAGACCAAAATGACACTAAAGGGTAAACAGTGTAGAACACATCACTAGCTGCTGCTTCTGATCTAAATGAAGATGCTTGTGTTTGCAATCTTATATAATTCCATATATCCCCCCCTCCACTCCAGCTTTCCCTTAGGAAAAATGAGAATTGGGTATTCTTATAATGTACCTCAGATGTTCTAAAGAGCTTCGGAATCTCACGATATAAATATGTATCATTAATTTTTTCCCATAAATAATTGCTTACATAATCACCTTCTTGTCAACAGTTGTATTAATGACCCTCTTGGTTTTCACCTGTTGACACAAGTTTTCAGGAACCCCAGGTTCCAAAGGAGTGAGGATCATTGCAGCTTCTACACCCACTAAAAGTTAACCAAAGTTTTGGTCAGTCCCCCAATGTTTCTTTTCTATATGTGTATACTGATTACCCTGGAACCAAGCTGGTCCAGGTCTGTACACAGCTGCACAGCTCCATAAGGGAATATAATCCTATTTCAGCAAAAGGGGTCCCATGTTTGCAGCCCTTCATGTTTGCTATGCTTAATTTTCCTAAAAAACAATATCTCAATGTACGCCTAAGCTTAGTAAGAATAGGGTAAGTACAAGTCACCTTAAGCACCATATCCCTCCTTATTCTGGGAATCTATCCTTTGGAATAATAAGGATAATGTTTTCTCTTTTTTACCTACTAAAATTGTCTAAAGATATTCCCATTTTTTTAGGCAATGTGATTGTGGTCACTCTAATTAGTGAAGTTCATTTTATGGATTCAGTTTATTTAATCTCTTACAAGAATACTGCCCAAGTGGTTCTAAGGGGGGTCACTACTGGATTCTGATGGAGGGGTAGGGGTGATAACATCAGAGTTAGTCTATGGTAGAGGCTGCAAGATGATTTCCTCACCCTTCTCAAGAAAGAAAATCATACACACTACTATATATAAAATAGATCATCAACAGAGACCTACTGTATAGCACAGAGAACTATACTCAATAAATTGTAATAATCTGTAAGGGAAGAGAATCTTAAAAAGGAATATATATATATATATATATATAGACACATATATATTGTGTGTATATATATATATATATATATAAATGAATCACTTTGCCGTACACCTGAAACTAACACAAAATTGTAAATCAACTGTATTTCAATAAAGAAAGAAAAGCAGCAGTAACAGTGTAAATTAATCTTTTCAAAAAATTAATTCTGCTGACAGCATTTAGTAAGCTGAAATGTGTAAGAGAAAATGAATTACAGAGCAGTTATTCAAGAAAAAAAATGGTTCCATTAACTTTTTTTATTATATAGTATATTTTTATTGTGGCAAAAATATGGAACATACAATTTTACATTTTACTCATTTTACGTGTGCATTTCAGTGGCATTAATTATATTCACAAGTGGTTCAGCCACCACCACTCTCTATTTCCAAATATTTTTAATTACCTCAAACAGAAACTCTGTGCCCTTCCAGCAAGACCTCCATTCCTCTCACCCCCAACCCATGGTAACTCCTAATCTATCTCTGTGAATTTGCATATTATTGATATTTCATGTATGTGGAATCATACAATGTTTATCCTTTTGTGTCTGGCGTATTTCACTTAGCATAATGTTTTCAAGGTTCATCTGTTATGTCCATGTGTCAGAAATTCATTGCTTTTAATGGCTGAATATCAGTCCATTGTATGTATATGTCACATGTTGTTTAATCAACCACCTGTTTAATCATTCAAATGGGTTTTTTCTACCTTTAGTTTATTATGAATAATGCTGCTGTGAACATTGGCATATACGTCTGTTAGCGTCCGTATTTTCAGTTATTTGTGTATATATCTAAAGGTCAATTTGCTGAGTCATATGGTAACTCTACATTTAACTTGTTGGAGAACTGCCAAACTGTTTTCCACAATGGTTGTACCATTTTTACATCTTCATTTCCGTGAATGTTCAAAATTCCTATAAGATGCATAAAATTAAGATAAAACCGATCATATTTTAAAGTTTTTACTATTAGAATTAACAAAGAAATGCACATGGGAATGCACCCTACGTATCAGGTTGAGCTACCTCTTAGGATTGATAAAATGAGATAATTATTGACAGAATTCTATGACTTGGTAATTTTCATCACAGCATAAAGAGTTAAAAAGATAGCGAGTCTCCTTGCTGGAGCGTACTTACAGATTTACAGAAAAGAGAGCAAGAAAAGAATAAACTAGAGATAAATATGCAAGGTTTATTTTAGTAGAATATTTCTTGTAGTAAATGCTTCATTGTCTTTTACTAGAAGAAAAATTAAATTTGGCATATAAGTGTTAAAATGTGTGTGGAATTCAAAAACAACTAAATTATACAACTGAACAGAAAATTGAATCCAGTACAGAAGGGGCATGAAAAACTCATTAAGATGTAGAAAAAGAGCAATGTCAGATAGAAAAAAAAAAAAGCACAGTATTCCTAGTGAAATAGACCGTGTTCTAAAAGCACACACACACACAGACACAATTAACTCACAATCGATATGAAGCTACATTCAGGAAAAAATATTTTATACAATATTCTGTATGATTCGTAGTTCCCCACATGCCCATCATTTTCACAAAGTAAGGAAATCATTGAAATTCAACTCGTTTGGGATTTTAAGACAAAACTCAATGGTAGCTTGTGAAGTTACACCTTCATGGTGACTCGCTCACATATGAAGACTAAAGATGTAGTGGGTTGTTCCTTCGATAGCATGAAAGTTCAAATTTGCAAACTTCAAGTAATTCCTATTTTAGAATCTCTCAAACATACATGCATATAGACACATATAAATACACGTACATGCATGTATATATATATACACATACTAAAGATGCTAGAGAAACAGGTTTAGTCTTTTAGTCTTTTGCTGCCAGTGCAATATATCCAGTTTGAAGTGACAGAGAACTGTACGTGAATCTCTCTCGTTACCACTTCAGTAACCTTGTGAGGGCTCGCTCTGAACCAGCTGCGCAGAAAACTGTCTCCTCCCAAAATGCATTCAACCAGTTGGAATTCTACTACTCCTTGACTGAACGTGTTCTTCGGAAGGCAGAACTGATTCAATCTATCATGTTTTCTGACATAAGAAACGACATGCTACCCGGTGGACCATGTAGGGGGCAAAATCCTATTTCATATAAAGTCTTGATCTAAGTAAGTGTCAAAAATGCAATCAAATCTTCTCCATCAAAAGAAATGGGGGCTATAAATAGAGATTTCTTTCTTTTCTGCTCGGGTCAATATTGAAAATGGTGAAAATAAAATATGGTGATTTTTTCTCTGCTACCGGAGCTTTACCGTTTTATGATATTGGACTTGGGCCTCTATGCACCTGTTTAGAAGAAACCTTGTTTTAACACTACATGTTAAATATATAATTTGCAGATTGTTTTCTTGATTCCTATTTCACATCATAAAATGAGATATTTACTAAATCATGAATGTGAGATAAGTATCCTTGACCTGCTCTGGTTTTTTCTATATTCTCCTATTATTGAGTTGATTCTAACTTATGATTACAGTTATCACTGGATTCAAAATCAATATTAACAACCATAATTTACCTATACATTTTTTTCGTCGTCAGCCAGGTATCATTCAATCAATATTTCAAAGGATAAAATTCAGGCTCACTCCCTTAAACCCTCATTTATTTATTTCTTGACTTTATCAGTTTGTGCAATTATTTTTTTCCAACTCGTGTTTCATATTCTTTATTGGTAATATACAAATGGTCCCAAATTCTGCCAATATTGCCTTATATATAAATAAGAAATTCAAAACAGATGATGATTTCTGAAGTCTCTCCTAATTTAAATGTAAGACTCCTTGGTCATTTCTCTGAAATAACCTCTCTCTCTCTCCCCAGCCCATTATTTACCCTGAGGCTAGAGTCTTACCAATTGTTCTTCTGTTCCTATCTCCTTATACCTCCTTTCCTGCCTACAAAACCACTGATCATCCTAAAATTATAATTTATCCATTCTATTATCATACTAACAATCTTCAAACAGCTTCACTGATTTCTACAGGATTAATCTTTAAAAATGTAATTGATTTTCTATTTCCTGTTCCCATACTAAACTGATTTATTATAAGTCCTCTTTTGAACAAGCTGGTTTCTTTACTATAAGCTATAAATACGACAGTCAATCCAAATTCTTCACCACATCCTTTCTACCCAGAATGTTCTCCCATATAACTTCCCGTTTCTCATCTGCAAGAAAACTTCTTTGAATTTCCATAGTATGAATCATTTGCCCCATTATTTCGGTGGTTACTCAGATATCTTTTCACGTAAAATTATAGTCTCCTTCATATTAAAAACTTTTTATAACTTCAACTGCATCTCGGACTGTTTGTCTTTCAAGTAATCAGCACTAACAGCTTGATAACTGAGCATCCACCTAACTAGTTCATGTTTGTATAGTTTAGCTCCTAAACTGGATATTCATTTCCCTCAGGGTAAATAGTGACCAAAACCAAATTGACACTGAGAGGATAAACGCGTGCCCTACTTCTTCTCTAAAGGAGAATCATTTCTGGGATGGGATAGAAAATGTTGGGAAATGCTGGGATAGAAATGCTGGGATAGAAAATGTTGACTCAAAGTAGATTTACTGACTCATACGGGACATGCTTCCGTGGGGATGCCTGCAGAATGCCCGGAATAACACATTCATAATGTCGCTTCACAAATATTCTCGCAGTCTCAACAGACGTTTCCGAGCCTCTTGTTGCATCTTGACACATGAAAGATTCACGAGCCGTGTGGAAATGTGCTTGAAATTTTCCTGATATTAATGTTTCTGTTCGGTATGGACTTTGATGATATATTAAGAACCGTATTATATTAGCTTGGTACAATAACAAAACACAATGCTAATGCCACTTGATGAATGAACACTAAACTTCCCATATTGTATTAACAGTATATTAAGGACACTGTAAAACAATACAGTGTGATGGATGAGATCCATGTTATTATCCACGCATATGTGTATAAAAAGAAAGTGCTTTCATGTATTTTATACTAAGTTGAATATATTACATGCTGTCACTGTTTCAGCATGAAGTTCTTGTAAATGAACCTGTACTACTTCCGTTTTAGGATGGCATAGGCATACTCAATGCCATTTAAGATGCCTTCCCGGGATAGATTTTTAGGGAGCAGCCTCAAGCCCAGGCTTGCTTTCTTCCACCATTCAGAACTGCTTATAATTCTGATAACTTGGCAAGGTTTCTTTGCAACCTTAAAGTCTCAGAGTAGCCTCTGACAGAAAATTCGAAAACTTTCTTAGTAAACTCTGAGTCAAAATGAATGAAAATAAACATCATAGAATCATTTATCTTTCCAACTCAAATCAACTATTCCTTTTGGCTTTCTAGTAAATTGAAAATATCCTGCAGACACTTACTTTCAAAAGCCTCATATCAATCTTTTATTCAGCCTTTTTGCACTACCCACAAACTTAATCCACTGTTATTTTCTAGTAAACTTGTGACCTTGTAATACCTCTCACATTTATCTCCTTCTTTCAGTCTAACTCCAGATCATTGTACTTATTTTTCAGTTCCCTAATTATGGACTTGAAAATGCATTCCTTACCTCCATTTCATGTCCAATCAATTATACATCCTTTTGCCAAATTAGTATCTTTTAAACGGCTTTATAATTGATACAGAAAGAACTGCACATGTTCAGCACGTACAATTTGATAAATTTGGACATATACAGAAATCAGTGAGGAAACCATCCTCACCAACACTTATCTTTTTTTTCTTTAATAGCCAACCTGACTGGTGTGTGATGAGATCTCATTTTAGTTTTGATTTGCATTTCTTCTTTGATGATTAGTGATGTTGAGCATCTTTTCATATGGCCACCTGGTGGCCATTTGCATGTCCTCTTTGGAGAGATGTCTAATCAAGTCCTTTGCCCACTTTTAAAATTGGGTTATTTGTTCTTGCTTTTGAGTGATAGGAGTTCCTTAGGTATTTTGGAAATTAACCCCTTATATATATAATTTGTTAATATTTCCTTCCATTCTGTTGTCTGTTTCCTTCACTGTGCAGAAGCTTTTCAGTTTAATGTAGCCCTACTTGTCTACATTTGATTTTGTTGCTTGTGCTTTTGGTGTCATATCTAAGAAATCATGGCCACGATCAATATCTAGAAAAATTTCCCTATATTTTCTTCTAGGGGTTCTACAGTTACAGCATACTTAGTGGGGAAAAACTGAAAGCTTCTTCTCTAAGATCAGGAGCAAAACAAGGATGTCCACTTTTGCCATATCTATTCTATACAGTATTGGAAGCCCCAGCCAGAACAATTAGATAACAAAATAAATAAAGCACATCCGCATCAGAAAGGAAGAAGTAAAATGACCTCTGTTTCCAGAGTAGAGATGATCCTATATGTAGAAATGCCTAGAGACTACACAAAAGAGTGTTAGGACTAATGAATGAAATCAGTAATGTTGCAGGATGCAAACTATCAGATAAAAATCGGTTACATTTCTACATGCCATATTGACCTTTAAATGTGTATTTGTGATACAGTCATATTATTGCTCAAATACTGAGTGGATTCATTTGATCACCAAGTTATGTATAAACTTCAGGTCCCAAGACACAACACCATCCACCATATTGCCCAGATCGTATTTCAAGATTTTTTTCTTTTTACTCTCTTAATGCATTATTCAGACAATTCTGAGAAGCTGTTTTGGGATTGACATACATACACCACTATATATAAAATAGATAACTAATAAGAACCTACTGTATAGCACAGGGAACACTACTCAATACTCTGTAATGACCTATATGGGAAAACAATTTTAAAAAGAGTGGATGTATGTATATGTATAACTGATTCACTTTGCTGTACAGCAGAAACTAACACAGCATTGTAAGTCAACTATGCTACAATAAAAATTAATTTAAAAAGCTGTTGGCATATATAACCTATTTTTTCACGGTATTGCCTACAATTTGATAGACTTCCCTCCAAACTTTTCACCTCTGGAAATTCTACTGAACCTTCAAGCCTCATTCAAATAACCAATTCTTACTCTCCCTCTTTGAATGTGGGAAACTACCTAATACCTTTTCGGACTTCCCTATTCCCACCCTCCTGGAGACGGGTTCATGGCTCTGACCCACAAAGCCAAGTCACTTATGAGCTTTATCTTTTCTCAAGGAATTTTCCAACTCCTACGTCCTGGCTCAGGCTGTTCCCTTCCCTAGACTCCTGATCTGTCATCTCTGCTTCATAACCTCTCTCTATCCTGTACACTAAACACACAAGGTAATAGATTAAAAAAAAAAAAGTTACTTTATACACTGGTGGTACATTTTATGATTGCTCTTGTTTTCTGTCTTCTCGGATAGAATTACTATCCCTTGCATCATTGGCTTTGTCCAGTTGAATGTAAGCTCAGGTGGCGTTTGCCAGGTCTGAGAAGAAGCTTCAAAAGCCAATGAGTGGGAGGAGCTTCAAGATGGCGGAAGAGTAAGACGCAGAGATCACCTTCCTCCCCACAGATACTCCAGAAATACATCTACACGTGGAACAACGCCCACAGAACACCTACTGAACGCTGGCAGAAGACCTCAGACCTCCCAAAAGGCAAGAAACTCCTCACGCACCTGGGTAGGGCAAAAGAAAAAAGAATAAACAGAGACAAAAGGATAGGGACGGGACCTGCACCAGTGGGAAGGAGCTGTGAAGGAGGAAAGGTTTCCACACACTAGGAAGCCCCTTCGCGGGCAGAGACTGTGGGTGGCGGAGGGGGAAGCTTCAGAGCCGTGGAGGAGAGCACAGCAACAGGGGTGTGGAGGGCAAAGCGGAGAGATTCCCGCACAGAGAATCGGTGCCGACCGGCACTCACCAGCCCGAGAGGCTTCTCTGCTCCCCCGCCGGGGCGGGCGGGCTGCGAGCTGAGGCTCGGGCTTCGGTAGGAGCACAGGGAGAGGACTGGGGTTGGCGGCGTGAACACAGCCTGCAGGGGGTTAGTGCGCCACGGCTGGCCGGGAGGGAGTCCGGGGAAAAGTCTGCACCTGCTGAAGAGGCAAAAGACTTTTCTTCCCTTTGTGTTTCCCGGTACACGAGGAGAGGGGATTCAGAGCACCGCTTAAAGGAGCTCCAGAGACGGGCGCAAGACCCCAGAGACAGGCATGAGACGCTAAGGCTACTGCTGCCGCCACCAAGAAGCTTGTGTGCGAGCACAGGTCACTATCCACACACCCCCTTCCGCCACTGCCAGGGTCCTGCGATCCAGGGACAACTTCCCCGGGAGAACGCACAGCACGCCTCAGGCTGGTGCAACATCACGCCGGCCTCTGCCGCTGCAGGCCCGCCCTGCTCTCCGTGCCCCTCCCTCCCCCCGGCCTGAGTGTGCCAGAGACCCCAAAACAGTGGCTCCTTTAAGCCCGTCCTGTCTGAGCGAAGAACAGACGCCCTCAGGCGACCTACACGCAGAGGCGGGTTCAAATGCGTAGCTGAACCCCGGGAGCTGTGAGAACAAAGAAGAGAAAGGGAAATCTCTCCCAGCAGCCTCAGGAGCAGCGGATTAAATCTCCACAATCAACTTGATGCACCTGCATCTGTGGAATACCTGAATAGGCAATGAATCATCCCAAATTGAGGCGGAGAACTGTGGGAGCAAAGATATATATATTTTTTCCCTTTTTTTTCCTCTTTTTGTGAGTGTGTGTGTGTATGCTTCTGTGTGTGATTTGCCTGTATAGCTTTGCTTTCACCATTTGTCCTGGGGTTCATTTTTTTCTCTTTTTGTGAGTGTATGTGTATGCTTCTGTGTGTGACTTTGCCTGTATAGCTTTGCTTTCACCATTTGTCCTGGGGTTCAGTCCTTTTTTTTTTTTTAGCATAGTTTTTAGTGCTTGTTATCATTGGTGGATTTGTTTTTCGGTTTGGTTGCTCTCTTCTTTCTTTTTATTACTTTTTGCAATTTTTTAAATAACTTTTAATTTTTTTATTTCATTTGTTTTAACTTCTTGTTTCTTTCTTTCTTTTTTCCCTCCCTTTTATTCTGAGCCATGTGGATGACAGGCTCTTGGTGCTCTAGCCAGGCGCCAGGACTGTGCCTTTGAGGTGGGAGAGACAAGTTCGGGACATTGGTCCACAAGAGACATCCCAGCTCCACATAATATCAAACGGTGAAAATCTCCCAGAGATCCCCATCTCAACACCAAGACCCAGCTCCACTCAATGACCAGCAAGCTACAGTGCTGGACACCCTATGCCAAACAACTAGCAAGACAGGAACACAACCCCACCCATTAGCAGAGAGGCTGTCTAAAATCATAGTAAGGCCACAGACACCACAAAACATACCACCAGATGTGAACCAGCCCACCAGAAAGACAAGGTCCAGCCTCATCCACCAGAACACAGGCACTAGTCCCCTCCACCAGAAAGCCTACACAAACCACTGAACCAACCTTACCCACTGGGGGCAGGCACCAAAAACAACAGGAACTACAAACCTGCAGCCTGCGAAAAGGAGACCCCAAACACAGTAAGTTAAACAAAATGAGAAGACAAAGAAACACACAGCAGATGAAGGAGCAAGGCAAAAAATCTACCAGACCTAACAAATGAAGAGGAAATAGGCAGTCTACCTGAAAAAGAATTCAGAATAATGCGAGTAAAGATGATCCAAAATCTTGGAAATAGAATGGAGAAAATACAAGAAACGTTTAACAAGGACCTAGAAGAACTAAAGAGCAAACAAACAGTGATGAACAACACAATAAATGAAATTAAAAATTCTCTAGAAGGGATCAATAGCAGAATAACTGAGGCAGAAGAATGGATAAGTGACCTGGAAGATAAAATAGTGGAAATAACCACTGCAGAGCAGAATAAAGAAAAAAGAATGAAAAGAATTGAGGACAGTCTCAGAGACATCTGGGACAACGTTAAACACACCAACATTCGAATTATAGGGGTCCCAGAAGAAGAAGAGAAAACGAAAGGGACTGAGAAAATATTTGAAGAGATTATAGTTGAAAACTTCCCAAATATGGGAAAGGAAATAGTTAATTAACTCCAGGAAGCACAGAGAGTCCCATACAGGATAAATCCAAGGAGAAACACGCCAAGACACATATTAAACTATCAAAAATTAAATACAAAGACAAAATACTAAAAGCAGCAAGGGAAAAACAACAAATAACACACAAGGGAATCCCCATAAGGTTAACAGCTGATCTTCCAGCCAGAAGGGAGTGGCAGGACATATTTAAAGTGATGAAGGGGGAAAACCTACAACCAAGATTATTCTACCCACAAAGGATCTCTTTCAGATTTGACAGAGAAATTAAAATCTTTACAGACAAGCAAAAGCTAAGATAATTCAGCACCAGCAAACCAGCTTTCCAACAAATGCTAAAGGAACTTTTCTAGGTGGGAAACACAAGAGAAGGAAAAGACCTACAATAACAAACCCAAAACCATTAAGAAAATGGTAATAGGAACATACATATCGATAATTACCTTAAACGTAAATGGATTAAATGCTCCAACCAAAAGACATAGACTGGCTGAATGGATACACAAACAAGACCATATATATGCTGTCTACAAGAGTCCCACTTCAGACCTAGGGACACATACAGAGTGAAAGTGAGGGGATGGAAAAGATATCCCATGCAAATGGAAATCAAAAGACAGCTGGAGTAGCAATTCTCATATCAGACAAAATAGACTTTAAAACAAAGACTATTACAAGAGACAAAGAAGGACACTACATAATGATCAAGGGATCAATCCAAGAAGAAGATATAAAAATTCTAAACATTTATGCACCCAACATAGGAGCACCTCAACATATAAGGCAAATACTAACAGCCATAAAAGGGGAAATAGACAGTAACACATTCATAGTAGGGGACTTTAACACTCCACTTTCACCAATGGACAGATCATCCAAAATGAAAACAAATAAGGAAACACAAGCTTTAAATGATACATTAAACAAGATGGACTTAATTGATATTTATAGGACATTCCATCTAAACACAACAGAATACACTTTCTTCTCAAGTGCTCATGGAACATTCTCCAGGATAGATCACATCTTGGGTCACAAATCAAGCCTTGGTAAATTTAAGAAAATTGAAATCGTATCAAGTATCTTTTCTGACCACAACACTATGAGACTAGAGATCAATTACAGCAAAAAAAAAAAAAAAAAAAAAAAAAACTAAAAAATACAAACACATGGAGGCTAAACAATACACTACTTAATAACCAAGCGATCACTGAAGAGATCAATGAGGAAATCAAAAATTACATGGAAACAAATGACAATGAAAACACGACGACCCAAAACCTATGGGATGCAGCAAAAGCAGTTCGAAGAGGGAAGTTACAGCAATACAATCCTACCTTAAGAAACAAGAAACATCTCAAACAACCTAACCTTACACCTAAAGCAATTAGAGAACGAAGAACAAAAAAAACCCCAGAGTTAGCAGAAAGAAAGAAATAAAGATAAGATCAGAAACAAATGAAAAAGAAATGAAGGAAACAATAGCAAACATCAATAAAACTAAAAGCTGGTTCTCTGAGAAGATAAACAAAAGTGATAAACCAATAGCCAGACTCACCAAGAAAAAAAGGGAGAAGACTCAAATCAATAGAATTAGAAATTAAAAAAGGAGAAGTAACAAGTGACACTGCAGAAATACAAAGGATGAGAGATTACTACAAGCAACTATATGCCAATAAAATGGACAACCTGCAAGAAATGGACAAATTCTGAGAAATGCACAACATTCTGAGACTGAACCAGGAAGAAATAGAAAATATGAATAGACCAATCACAAGCACTGAAATTGTGATTAAAAATCTTCCAACAAACAAAAGCCCAGGACCAGAAGGCTTCACAGGCAAATTCTATCAAACATTTAGAGAAGAGCTAACACCTATCCTTCTCAAACTGTTCCAAAATATAGCAGAGGGAGGAACACTCCCAAACACATTCTACAAGGCCACCATCACCCTGATACCAAAACCAGACAAAAAACTACAGGCCAATGTCACTGATGAACATAGATACAAAAATCCTCAACAAAACACTAGCAAACAGAACCCAACAGCACATTAAAAGGATCATACACCATGATCAGTGGGGTTTATCCCAGGAATGCAAGGGTTCTTCAATATATGCAACTGAATCAATGTGATAAACCATATTAACAAACTGAAGGAGAAAAACCATATGATCATCTCAATAGATGCAGAGAAAGCTTTCAGCAAAATTCAACACCCATTTATGATAAAAACCCTCCAGAAAGTAGGCATAGAGGGAACTTACCTCAACATAGTAAAGGCCATATATGACAAACCCACAGACCACATCATCCTCAATGGTGAAAAGTGAAATTTCCACTAAGGTCAGGAACAAGACAAGGTTGCCCACTCTCACCACTATTATTCAACATAGTTTTGGAAGTTTTAGCCACAGCAATCAGAGAAGAAAAAGAAATAAAAGGAATCCAAATCAGAAAAGAAGAAGTAAAGCTGTCACTGTTTGCAGATGACATGATACTATACATAGAGAATCCTAAAGATGCTACCAGAAAACTACTAGAGCTAATCAATGAATTTGGTAAGGTAGCAGGATAGAAAATTAATGCACAGAAATCTCTTGCATTCCTACACACTAATTATGAAAAATCTGAAAGTGAAATTAAGAAAACACTGCCATTTACCATTGCAAAAAAAAAAAAAGAATAAAATATCTAGGAATAAACCTACCTAAGGAGACAAAAGACTTGTATGCAGAAAATTATAAGACACTGATGAAAGAAATTAAACATGATACAAACAGATGGAGAGATATACCATGTTCTTGGATTGGAACAATCAACATTGTGAAAATGACTATACTACCCAAAGCAATCTACAGATTCAGTGCAATCCCTATCGAACTACCACTGGCATTTTTCACAGAACTAGAAGAAAAAATTTCACAATTTCTATGGTAACACAAAAGACCCCAAAGAGCCAAAGCAATCTTGAGAAAGAAAAATGGAGCTGGAGGAATCAGGCTCCCTGACTTCAGACTATACTACAAAGCTACAGTAATCAAGACAGTATGTTACTGGCACAAAAACAAAGATAGATCAATGGAACAGGATAGAAAGCCCAGAGATAAACCCATGCACTTATGGTCACTTATCTTTGACAAAGGAGACAAGAATATACAATGGAGAAAAGACAGCCTCTTCAATAAGTGGTGCTGGGAAAACTGGACAGCTACATGTAAAAGAATGAAATTAGAACACTCCCTAACACCATACACCATAACTCAAAATGGATTAAAACCTAAATGTAAGGCCAGAGACTATCAAACTCAGAGGAAAACATAGGCAGAACACTCTATGACATAAATCACAGCAAGATCCTTTTTGACCCACCTGCTAGAGAAATGGAAATAAAAACAAAAAATAAACAAATGGAACCTAATGAAACTTAAAAACTTTTGCACAGCAAAGGAAATCATAAACAAGACGAAAAGACAACCCTCAGAATGGGAAAAAATATTTGCAAATGAAGCAACTGTTAAAGGATTAATCTCCAAAATTTACAAGCAGCTCATGCAGCTAAATATGAAAAAAAAACCCAATCCAAAAATGGGCAGAAGACCTAATTAGACATATCTCCAAAAAAGATATACAGATTGCCAACAAACACATGAAAGAATGCTCAACATCATTAATCATTAGAGAAATGCAAATCAAAACTATCATCTCACACTGCTCAGAATGTCAATCATCAAAAAATCTACAAACAATAAATGCTGGAGAGGGTGTGGAGAAAAGGGAGCCCTCTTGCACTGTTGGTGGGAATGTAAATTGATACAGCCACTATGGAGAACAGTATGGAGGTTCCTTAAAAAACTAAAAATAGAGCTACCATACGACCCAGCAATCCCACTCCTGGGCATATACCCTGAGAAAACCATAATTCAAAAGAGTCATGTACCACAATGTTCATTGCAGCTCTATTTACAATAGCCAGGACATGGAAGCAACCTAAGTGTCCATCAACAGATGAATGGATAAAGAAGATGTGGCACATATATACAATGAAATATTATTCAGCCATAAAAGAAACGAAATTGAGTTATTTGTAGTGAGGTGGATGGACCTAGAGTCTGTCATACAGAGTGAAGTAAGTCAGAAAGAGAAAAACAAATACCGTATGCTAACACATATATATATGGAATCTAAAATACAAACAACAAAATGGTCATGAAGAACCTAGCAGTAAGATGGTAATAAAGACACAGACCAACTAGAGAATGGACTTGAGGATATGGGGAGGGGGAAGGGTAAACTGGGAGAAAGTGAGAGAGTGGCATGGACATATATACACTACCAAATGTAAAATAGCCAGTGAGAAGCAGCCGCAAAGCACAGGGAGATCATCTCGGTGCTTTGTGACCACCTAGAGGTGTGGGATAGGGAGGGTGGGAAGGAGGGAGATGCAAGAGGGAAGAGATATGGGGATATGTGTATATGTATAACTGATACACTTTATTATAAAACAGAAACTAACATACCACTGTAAAGCAATTATACTCCCATAAAGATGTTTAAAAAAAAAAAAAGAAAAAGCCAATGAGTGGTCCCACCATTTATCCTCTTTCCTCTAACATTAGATACTTGTGTCCTATATCATAATGGCAGCTCCTTCCACCAGAATTTCATAAGACAGACGTGTACTTATCTACAGCCAACCCACAGCTGATGTGGAGCATGAAAATGAAATAAGCCTGATTTTTGTTAAACTAGTGGGATTTTTCCAACTAGTTGGTTGATAGCCCAGCACTCCCTAGCAAAAAAAAAAAAGGAGTAATGCAATACGTATTAAACAAAACATTACAAAGTGAGTCTAATTTGGTCAAAGACATGACGTCTACTCTCGAAACACTGTGGATTTATTCATTTCACACGAAGAACTCTGAGTTTGATCCATTTATTCTTGGTGAACATATAAACAGAGCAATTATAACCATTTTCTGCCTGGAAGTCAACCATTAGACCTAAAATGGCTAAGAGCCTCAGATCCATAGCCACAAATTCTTATAAACTCCTCTCATTTTGCTTTAGTTGACTTCTTAAAAGACTTTTTTGATGAATTGTAATAATTTATTC
Source organism: Grampus griseus (assembly GCF_964374135.1). Lineage (NCBI taxonomy): Eukaryota > Metazoa > Chordata > Mammalia > Artiodactyla > Delphinidae > Grampus > Grampus griseus. The sequence continues at coordinate 82,725,775 of NC_139006.1, read as the reverse complement.
AATGATGAACTTGGTAATGATGTAATTTCCCCCTTTCTCTTAATCTGAGTATCTCTTATGACAGCAGCTGTATTGAAAATATTTCCATCGTGAAAGATTTTTATTCCTGCATGACAACTCCTTTAATTGTGCTTAGAATAAATTGACAGTGAATTCATTGTCAGATGACACCTTACAGATGTATAGCTAGTGTGAGAATTTTCCACTCACCTTACACTTTTACAGTCCAGGAAGAAGGGCTATATGTTTGGATTCCAGAAACAGTTATATCATTTTGCTTATTCCAAAAAGCTTCACATCCCATCGAAGGTATTTGTTAAATTATTTATTTCCTTACATAAATGGAAGATTAAAATCTGCAGGTATGCCTGTATCAAATGTTGGCATGTTGTAAATTTAAGTTTAGAATATCTGCCTCACTCTTTTTGCTTTTCCTATAAGGCGTTTGGTTTCAAAGTTTTCCTTCATTACATTCAGGCTTTCCCTGTGTTTGGAAAATTTTATCTTTTAAAAATATCGGTTCAGGACTTCCCTGGCAGTCCAGTGCAGGGGGTGTGGGTTCGATCCCTGATCAGGCAGCTATGATCCCACATGCCTCGTGGCCAAAAAACCAAAACAGAAAACAGAAGCCATATTGTAACAAATTCAATAAAGACTTTAAAAATGGTCCACATCAAAAAAAAAAAAAAATCTTTTGAAAAAATATCGCTTCAAAAATTCATAAAAATTTTGGCCAAATAACGTCATTTTTATGTAGTTCTCTTAAGAAACTCAAAACATTTTCAGATAGTCCCATCAATCTCACCCCGATGAATGAAAGATACTTAATCTAATTTTTCAAAGGAAGGTGAAATTACCCACCATGAAACACATGTGACTAAAGAAATAGGCCCAAATCAAAACGTTGTAATTTCCATTTTTATTGCTATCGAGTATAATTCTCCACAGTCGAGTGCAGCTCATTTGCAGGATATCTGGATGCCCTGTCTTACTTGAGATCTGTCACTTTGGTTCAAACTTGCACAAAGCCTTATTTCGGTCTGCTCTACCTTTTTCTGTTCTCTTTGGGGTCACTCTCCTAACTGCCATAGCAAGAGCCGCAGAAGGAAGGGGAGAAAGGCCAGCGCCATCCCGGGTTGTCCTCTAGGAGGCTGTGGCCTTAATATCAGTTGTCTTTGTTCAGGACACAAAAATCCCTATTAATTCCAGAGATACGAGTGAAAACAATGGGGCCGAATTTGTTTGAAAATCAGTTCCCCGCGAGTTGTACAATATTAATCAAAATGTTAGCACGTCACTCATCTTGAGTCTGCCATGATGCCCTGATGTCACTGGGGAAAGCACTGACTCTGGATGATGTGATGGAATCTGAGAAAACTCCTGGCGCAGCTCCAAGCCCCGCCTACCCTGTCTTTATTCCAGCATCTCACATGCCTCCTACTTCTAGCTGACTTACCTTTTTTTCCTGAATGGGGCTTCTCTATTCTATTTTTCTCTAGCATATTTAAAAAAAAACATTTTCCTGAAACAAGTTTCATAACAGATATGTTGCTTCTAGACTTTTGTGATATGTGCAAGTTATTACTGAATATTTTGAGGGACAGGTGAAACGAAAAAGTGCACCATTCATTGAAAGGCTGTATACATTTCTAGAAATGTATATATATTTAAAATGTATGTCTGTATGTACACATGTAAATGTATATATTATGTGTGTTATTTACAGCTCTCCTATTTAGCTGTATTTTCACTTTCCACCCACCCTGTCTTCCCCTGACTTTACAAGAACATTCTGTTCATGTTCAGTTTCAGAGATTATCAAGGGATGAATACAAACTAGCCCCACATATTGCCTGAAATAAATTCTGACAAATGCATTTTATGACATAGGCAAATACAGATGACCGACCTTTGCTTTAGGTAAAAGTCAGAGTGCGCTATACACTTTGCTTCCCGAGCCCCGACACTTTTTCTTTCCTCTTTCTAAGAGCTTGAGTGAAATTATTTTGTAAAGTCTTTCGTACTGTTTCCTGGATCCTCGAAATTAGAGTTAAGCCAGGACAGCCTATTGAGTTTCGGCCAAGGCCCCCAGGGGCTTGTGTTTCCACGTGGGCCTGGTTAAAAATAACAATTCCATTGCTAGCTAATCCATATAGAAATTGTGCGGATTTGGTGTCCAATTCAAATAATGCTGCATATATCTGGATCTTCTTTTGAAACACTAACAAATAATGAGATTGGAAGATTAAATCAGAGCTACAGCTGTGGACAGAACCTTAATTCAAATTTTCATGAATGAGACCAAAATAGAAGGAATTATTCTGCCCTGCTTTGTCTGGTGTCTTCTGGGTTTCCCCTGTCTCAGAGCAATCGTTGGAAGTGATCCCAATTCCCTATTTTTAGGGATCAAACCCAAGTTATATCCATCTAGCTACAAAGACCTACAGGATGTCGTATCTTTTCTCCAGTCTCAAAATGCTCCTCAAGATTCTGGATGCAGAACTACACCCCTTCTAAGTTTCCACCAACTATATATTCAGTACAAGTATTTTTTATGCTTTTGAATCACTTACCGAATACTCTGGACTACGAGGATGAATAATGTATTATAAAATGTAGCTTTCCTCTATCCTGGGCTACGTCCCTATCATTCCCCGAGCTATTCCTTCCCATATTCCAGTCTATGGTAGTCTGTCCTTCTATCTGAAGCAATTTAACAAGAAATTGTGTAACAAGAAAAATCTCTATTTTTCTAAAAGTAACTGACAAATATACTTCCCTGTTCTTAAAGAATTACCAATAAGTTGTTACAGCACTGATGTAACCTTACATAGCTTTTTCCTTCCTTTTTTTTTCTTGTCATAGTTCTTCAATTATATCAAAATACAAATTAGTCGTAATCAACCAAATCTCAGTGGTCACTGTGCAATGTCACCAGACTACCAATGGCATCATAAGATTGCCATACGAAGCACCAGAGCATGGCATGCTTGGTGACTACTGGTGATGGTAAATCACGGAGAAGGTAGGGTTATACAGAGATCAAGTGACAATATTGCACATACCTTTGGTACTAATTTTTATCTTTACTGGCATCTTATCCTTTGCCTCCTAGACTGTTGTACCATAAGGAAATTATGCTTAAACATACCAACTAAAATTATTATTTCTCTTCTCTATTTAATTCATGTTTAAAATCAAGAACTCAAAACAACCAGTTCTGGTATCTTCTGATAATTATTTCTTGAAAGACTTACAGGCTGGTATAGACAATTCACCCCTAATCCACGTGACTGACTTCACAAAGTGAGTTGGTTAGAGGAGCTATTGAATGTTTTTAACTGTGTTTATAAATGTATTGTTAATCCACGTCAGTGAAATGGTATCATCCCGAATCCTGTTAAGGAACTTCTTTGAGGGATCTAGTGAAAATGTTCTCCTGGTGAAGATAAACACTGGTTCTTTTGTAACACTTAAGATGCTGGTAATTCAGGTGTGCATTGCTGATTTCTAGGTCTGAAAAGTAAACACAGATGGCTTTGTTTCTCCTGAAGAGTACTCCATGGATTTCAAAGATCTAGGGAAAATTTAATTCTATTTCTTTCTTGTTTCCCTTTCTCTTAAAGATAAAGGAAAATGATTAAAATTCAAGATATCAATTGTTTGTTTTCATTATAACATAATGATATCCTTAGAACGTAGTTCTATTCTTTTTGTTTCTCAGCTGTAGTACATTACATAGAAGTCAAAGAAGATTAAGAATGTCTTAAGATTAAGAGTGTCTTACGTGTATGAAAAATTTCATACTAAAGAAGTTTATTTCCACCTATGAAAGTTTTGATAGCCAATGAGAAGAAAATAAATTGAGTGTGGTTGTCATTCCTGACAAGAATTATTGGGGGTGTATCATGAATTTCCAGATCGCTTGAGCATAAATGCATTCATGTATAGTTATATAATTGTACAAAAGAATATTCGATCTTGTGTAGCCTTTCCTAAAGCAGAAGGAAGAAAACTGAGAAAGAAAAAAGATTAATGAGAAGGACTTGCACATAAATCAGTTCCTGGAATTAGAGCTGGATGCAGCAGCAGGATGCAGATTTTGCCACATTGCTGATGAATTAGTGTCTTTTCTACAAGCATAAGCTTTGTCAATAGGAAGAGTATGAGTAGATCTTTGGCATCCACTGGAGTGCCCTCTATGAGTCTCTCCTACTGATGTTTGACGTCAAAGTTCAAACCCTTCTCTCCTTTATTCCTTCTCTCCAGTACTACCAGACATTTGTGCAGGTACCCACCTTTCTCTGAGACTTTGTACTTAAGGGAGGCTGGACTTGACTCATCCCCAGGGCTTAGGTACTGGTTGGTCCAAGCCAGTTAAGGTGCTCACAGAGCTCTGTTAGTGATTTGTAAGGTCAAGGAATATGGGAAAATTCTGGATAGTGAGACAGGTGTGATGTTGTTTATGGGCGTGGTGCTACAACTATTAGGATGGGGTGGGGAGAAAGAGAGAGAGAGGATTTCTTATATTTTTCTGGATTCTGCTGTGTCTAAATATAGTGCCCTGAGCCTCTATAGCCATCTTTCCCTCTTGTGGAAATTTAGACTGAAGACATTGCCAACCAACAGGGAACAGCATAGCTGAAAGATTTAAAAATAATCTGAGTCTTAATGATATCACTGAGCTTTTCAAATGTACACGTACTTCATTCTGTTCTCCTGCAAGTGTATAATAATACAGTCTCTGCTTAGCTAAGAAATTTCATTTTGTTTTCACACTTGAATTCAAAATCATTTTAACTGAATCACCTTACTAAAAGCAGAAAAGTAACAACAGCAACAAACAACAAAAACCGGATGTAAAGGCAGTCTCATCTGTGAATACCAGGTACTTCAAAGAGAAAAAGGTATGTTAAAAAGGGGTGGAGTGTGGGATCACATCCGTTCCTGGGTAGACACCGGGTTGAGGTGGGTAGAGACAAACAAAGAGGCAGCTGGAAAGAATTCTAATTCATGATAATCAAGACCAACATCTATTTATTTCAGAGTGTTCATGGAAGGTATGGGGCCTTAGCAGAGAAGTGCACGGACAGGTAGGCAGGAGGATGGAGAGATGGACCTTGCAAAGAACGTGCCTGTCCCGAATCTTAGACGGACACAAAACTTACACAGGGATTTCAGGAACAAGGCAGCTTTTACAATAACTGCAAAATTGACACTCAAAGTCAGGCTACCCCAAAATGTAACTTGATGATGAATAACATGAGTCAAGGTCTCCCTCTGTCCTCACTAGGCAAGGTCAGGTTTAGAGTGAGGTACCATTTCATGGGACAGTCAAGCATGCCCAGCTGGTAAGACGGGCAGTGCACAGGAGCTGGAAGGCAGTTCGGATGGACAGCACTCACATAGGCCTTCAGCAAAGGCCTAGTATGTGTACCGGTGAATGTCAGTATCTGCAGGATAAATAACGAACCTTTTATAATAAGACTGATGAAAAACGGAGGCATGCCACAGATATATCAGAAAGTCCTTTCAGTGTACTCTCTCTCTGAAATAGTAGGAAAATACTTTAAAATGGGATTGAAAGTCCTCCCTTAATTTAAACCAATTATACGTTGTAGTTTTCGGTATTTTTATGGACATTTATATGTCAGCTAATTCCCACAGTGTACTGTGACTTCCATGAGAATAGAAAATCTATGTTCCATGGAAGGAAAGGGAACTGTCAGGCCCCAAACGAAGCTCCTTACGAATGTGCACATTTCCCCATTCCTTCCCGATGAAGGAGGGGAATCAGAATTCAATTTTGTAGAGTACTGATTTATTTAAAAAAGTAAAATTGATAAATAGAGTAGTATTTTATCTGATTTTTTTTTTATTTTGGAAAAGATTAAATGTAGCAAAAAATGTATTAATTAAGATATCACCAAAACACTAAAGACAAGAAAAAAAGCAAAAGAACATTACTTGATAAAACCAATGGCATCTAGCCAGTACAATGTAAAATAAAAATGAAAAATGTAGAAAGCGCGGACCTCCAGGAAAAAGTAGCAATGTCTAAAATCAATAAGTATTTGCCACATTGTGACAAGGATATTGTATTGATTTTTCAAACTTTAGCCTGTGTTCATTTGTCAAGTGGCCGTTCAGTGTGTATCTACAGAGTTTTATTAATATGTATGTTATGTAATATTCAACTGTCCAGCTATCCAGCTATATTATTTGAAACTGTAATGATCAGATATATGTCAGACTTGTACTAGAGGTAACAATGGTTTTTTTCTCAGAGAATGGCTATGAAATCTTCATATTATGGTGTATTTTGTTACCAATAGAACATACACAGAAACAGACACAAATACACGTTAAGATTACTTCTCAGAATTTTAAAGCATGATTAAATTTTGTTTTCAAGGAAACTTTGACATGAGCACAGACCTTTGTAAAATACTGGAATTAAGAACACATTATTTGATATCCTGAGACTTTGTTCACATTTAATAGGGTATTTAATGGAGTGTCTCTGTTTCTGTGGTCATCATACAAAACTAGCAGTTTCTTTAAAAATATGAAAGCATATTTAAGGAAAAAAGAAAACTTAATAGATTTATATGAACCATTGGGCCATGTCAAGAATACTTCCCCCCATATAATTTGGTTTAAAAGTCAGTTTTGGGTAAACGTGAGTCAGTTGCTATGACCCTACTGTAGTACTGTGGATGAATATTATATAACTATTCAAAATAGCTATCTAGAATTATCAATAGCTATTTAACATTCAGTCACATTTATTTTCCTTTTAATTTGATAAGCCATATACTTTTACCGTAACAGTTTGAAAATAAATTAGAATAATACACTACATAAACATTAACTGAAATCTTACAATGTAGGAATAACATTACTTAACCCTCTATGTGTACAGATGTTTTCCTAGACATATGCGCACATACATAAATTCATATAATTTAATGATAAATATATGGTTTAAAAATGATCAATTTATCTCTATAGCACAAATGATAAAATCTGTCAACTGCTATTGTGTAAACGGAGTAAGGCAACACTATTTTCTCCCATATTCATTATATTATTGCTAAAAGAACAAAATTAATATTAGTTAAAAGAACAGACTAATATTAAGAAAATTTTATATCATTATTTACTTTTTCGTGAATATTTTGTCATTTGCATAACAGTATATTTAAGCTAATAGAACTACTTAAACTAATTTAAAGTATTACTAGTTCTTGATTATTTAAAAATTTGTGACTGCCCTTTATAAAATTCTTTATTTTGAGTAACCTCTCAGAAGTCCAGATTTAAATCTTCAAGTAACATTTTATAACCCTTGTTACTGGAGTACATCTGGACTCAGCAAATAATTCTAGAGCCGTCAATCTGTTAATATTATGTGGGTGTATTTTATTCTTTTGAAAGTTAGAGAGAAGTATGATTCCTTATTCCCATTCATAAGTAATGTTTTTCCCCCAGATTACATTCTTATGTGTTTGCTGCTTCTTTTTACCCTTGCAATGTACTTTTTTTTTTTTAATTTAAAGCCACGTCTGCATTCTTTCCACTTACATACTGGTACACTGGAATTCTCTTCAGTTTGTATACCAAAGGGAGTTTTTTTCCATAATTTTTGTCAGTTGCTTTATGTTTCATCTGTAGTATCAGTCATCAGTGGAATGGATCTAGTATTGATTGCATCTGTATAGTTTTCACCTATATTAAGTAACATGAGTTCATACCGATGTCACCAAATCTCTGTCTATACTGTATGTATTATCCCAACCTTACTCTCTTTGGCTGTCTGTAAGCTTCCACGCTAACAGGGAGACACCTTACTCTCAGCTTCTGTCATTCATTTACTTAGTTTTTCAATCCTAGTACACATTCATATGGATTCAGAATTAATAGAATATTACTGCAGAAAATGACATCGCCTGCTCGAGTTCCAGGCTTATGTAAAATTCTCTTGCTTTTAATCTTACAAAAGCCACTCACTTCCAGAGTTGCTGACATTAACTTTTAACCCCACCCCCTTCTGTGACATAATTTAGTATCAATATATTGGCAATACAGTTAGATAATGTTTTCACAGTCTGAATTCTGTCCTATGATCCCCCAACCTCTTCTATGTTTTTTATTTGCATACTGTAAGATTGCCTCTTTATGCTGTAAAGCTTTATGATTTCTGACAAATGCATAAAACTTCTCTATTGAGAAATAATATTATAAGTGAATCTGAAATCTTAACTCTATAATCCCAATTATTGCTATATTAGGAAGATAAAATCATACAAACTGTTATTTGCCTCACTGTACTTATCCATTGGGAGATTCTCTGTTATTCTGTTCATAAGTATAATCAAATATAACTATAAAATTCAGAAAGTTGTTAAAGTGATATAAAAATGTGCGCTCACTGGGAAAAATAGTAAAAATCTTTGTTTACTGTGTTTGTGTTTTCTCTCGAGTTTGAAAAATAAAGTTTTTTTAAAAATTGAATCAGATACACTGCATGAATTGCCATATACTAGGTAAGTGAAAATTCATATTTGAATTTATATCTGTTTTAAAGACATATTCTGGTGACTATTAATATCTCAATAAAATCACTGTGAAATAAAGTTACTGTTTTTTTCTAAAATATCACAGATAAAATAATTATTGCATTCATGAAAATGTATCTAGCATGTGTGTAAATAAAAGTGATTACTTCGTATCACTCTGAATAATTTTTCAGAATCAAAATTGATCTTGGCATCTCCATTCAGAGTTATTGGCATTATGTCATAGAACAACACTGCCTTAAAACATGAATCACACACCGTTTTTCTGCCGTGCTTATTGATTATCCTTCAGCATCTAAACAGCTTGTAAGGTTAAAATGCGTTTAAAGATTTATTACCTGTATTGATCTACTTTTTTTGGTGGTGTTGAAAGCGGTTAAACACGGTAATATTATAGCTGTGCATAGATGAGGTTTATTATTCACTTTCCCGTAGGTCTGTGGGCTACCATCTTTCTTGTCCATTGAGTTCACCTGCCTACCCAGACCGTTTCATGATGAGCAATTTGATATAATTTAAATACTCGTCCCTTGTCATTCTGCCTTACCTATCTTTGCTATTCCTGACTATGGGTGGACCACCGTGTCCACTTCCTCTTTTCCTGCTTCCAAAATACCAGAATTTGTGAAAATATGCCCCCCTTTTTTTGCTACAAAGTAACGCAACCTTGTAAATTAGTCCAACATTAATGGACTGAACGTGTGATGTCCTACAACTCTCTGTTTCTAATAAATTCTCATTCTTATTTTTCAGTGTATCACTTCCAAATGTTTCCTCAGAGCTGCTTCAAATCTCTTCAGCCCTGTTAAGCCTTGAGGACCAGGTTTGTTTTCCTCTCCCCTTAAAAAGTGTTCTTTCTCCACACTTTCCCTGAGGAGATCAAGACCAATGTGTTCTCACTCAATTTTTTTTTTTTTTTTTTTTTGCGGTACGCGGGCCCCTCACTGCTGCGGCCTCTCCCGTCGCGGAGCACAGGCTCTGGACACGCAGGCTCAGCGGCCATGACTCACGGGCCCAGCCGCTCCGCGGTATGTGGGATCCTCCCGGACCAGGGCACGAACCCGCGTCCCCTGCACCGGCAGGCGGACTCCCAACCACTGCGCCACCAGGGAAGCCCTGTGGTTACATTGATTAGAAGTCAGCCAGGTACAGTGGCCGTGAAAGGGATACGGAGAGGAAAGACGAGAGCGATGGTGCACTGCCCATGAGGGACGAGAGAACTGGCTATGCCCTAGGAGATGAGTTTTACTCACCTTCCTTGGAGTACAGATCGTGGGAGGAATGGAAGTGATGGAATTGGAAGAAATAGGAATAAAATAGCAGGAATGTCAAGAACAGATGTCCTTGATAACAATAACTTGTTCTCTTTAGCTGAGATCCTCCACTTTCTCTCTGCATTGGTTCTGGTAATTCACAGTGAATTCCCTCCACCATCAATGCTCACTCCTACCCAGAGACACCAGCACTGTCATCCTGCCAGCCGTCCAGGGGCTATGCTTTAGGGGAACTGGAGAGCAGACTGACTGACAATTAGTGCTAGACATTTTTAATTCCCTAGAAACTTTAGGGAAAAGAGAAAACATAACTCTGGTTGGTTGTTATGAAAATATGCATAACATGTATGCATAATATGCATGAAATATATGCATAATATGTATAAATATGCATAAGATGCTGTTCTGAAAATATTTTAGAAACAGAAACTTTCAGGCCAAATTATTAAGAAAAAGTATCAAGGAATAATGTGCTTTTCTAAATAAAATTTATCATTAGATTCCAAACTTATTAAATGATATGTCTTATATATCTTATATCCTTAATACTTGTTTTAATACCTTTGTTATGAAGGTGCTATAATATTATGACAAGAAATAATAATAAAGAAAAATAATGTTATATGATTGTACCCCAAAATTATTTTCCTTGTCTATTTATATTACTTTGATTTCTTAATTCAAAATTGGCTTCTGCATTTCAACTGAAATGTTTTTACCTATGGAGTGCATTTTATTTTAAAAGTCACAACCTATGATATGAATTTCTATATTTTTAGAGGATTGCAAATGCAAGTTTTTGGACTCTGATTTCTCTATAGAATATAGAAATACCCACATGGTATTCTCAATGTGGTCCACATTCAATTAAGGAATTACTGTCAAGAACTACCAGTAATATTATAGACTACAATTTCTAAAATTTTATATGTTGGAAGTGATTTATTTACAAATACTTATACATAGGTGGCTTGGGAAGGTACTGAATCAAATGGCTTGACAAGACAATGACTTATTTTGAGAAAAAGAATTTGCCTGGAAAAATGAATGAGTCAGAGAGAAAAACAGGCATTTTTGTCTGTACGAACTATCCCTCGTTACTAAGGGATAAATCTTAAAACCCTGTAACAAGAGAGATTACAAGTTTTCTGTTTTCTCTTAAATAAAAATAGAAAATATAGTATATAAAAATGTAGGGAAATTCTTAAAAAAAATTTTTAATCACACCATTAGGTTTTCATGAAATGTAGAGAGAATGAGAAAGTATAATTCTGTAAATTATACAATTTTTTTATCCTGAAAAGAACTTTAAAATACCATTTACTGCTCATTAATAATATTCAGAAGCGACAGATAAAATGTGCATATCCTCTCCAAAAGGATTTTGCCCTTTTTGTGATAAAGGTTTTAAAATTGAATATTTGTGTGTTGAAATTCTACAAGGGCATCATATGCTTTGGGAAAAAAAGGACACTATTCATTTTAGCCATTGTTTTTCAAAATGAATCCCAGTACTTCTTTATGTTAACATTTTAATAATGCCTAGCATTCTGTAACATACTTTATCAAGTTATATTATGCACACAAAAATCATGTGTATGAGACATTGACTCTTGTCATGCCTTAGTCAATATAGAGATGGAGATGAATTTACTATGATTTACATATAAATGGTGCATGTTTGAACACAGATCTCTGACTTTTGAATATACATAAATGTGTACGTGAATGATTACAGATGTCATTGGGGCCCCTCTATTTCCACTGGAGCTCACAGCGTGTTCCAGAGATTTCCGGCTGCCAGTCTCTGTGTCTGCCATGAAAACTGCTATGCCCATGTGGCCACAGGCCTGAATGCCACAGAACTAAGACATCCTGAGAGCTGTCCTCAAACAATAACTCTAGGAAATTGATGTGTAAACACTTCAGCCTCCTTGTGAACTGAGTGAAATAATTCAGAGACATCTGTTTTAGACAAATCTCAGAATTCCCCAGTAGTATTAAGTTCCAAGCATCCACACTGCTTCTTGGTTTCATAAAACACCATTTAACATATTATTTCCCATATCACTTCCCACTGGTCTATCAGTGTTCCCTGCCCCTTCAGACAAACTACTTAGTGGCTCAGTGTCAGCGGCTGGGGGACACGAAATTAACACCTCATGTGTGTCTTTTTATTATACTTCACGAATAGGAGACAAGTCCATCAATATAGGTAAATAACTGTATATATATATAATTTTGTGTAACATTTTTAAGGATATATAGATATATTTATATTAGCACATGTGTTAATCACAAGGGGTGTGTGTGTGTATGTATATGTATCAGAGGTTTCCATAAACCTCCTCGTAATTTCTCTTTTAATGGTGTTTTTCCCTGGTTCTCTGTTCCTTCCCCACAAGTTTGCATTTCTATGTGTCTGTGGTCTTTCCTCCCTTCCCTCACCCAAAGGAAAAGTTGTGTGTGTAGAAAGTTATGTGTGTTTGCATAATACACGTAATATCCATTACTTGTAAAATAGACAATATACTCTAGTTGTAATATGTACAAGTATACGTGTGTATATATCTCTATATCTATGCATATTTAAATAGGCATAAATAACTTACATTCATCATGACTGGTCATATAAATTTTTATACTACGTTTAATGTCATCCAAGCCCAAAGAATTGATTGTGAATTTTTGTTATTTGAATTTATGCTTGCTAAGGTATACCCAGCTCCTCACAAAGCTTAGGGAAAAAGTTGTAAAAACAAACTTCACAGTTCACCTACTTTTAAGGATAAGCCAGTTGATACTTTATGAAATGATTTCCAGTTTATAAATGACTATCATGGCATTAATTTTAAACATAAAGAAATCATATTTTTCCATCAGTAGGGTTATTTTAATATGGATATACAGGTGGAGTGGGAATATTCTCTGGAGAAAATATATATTTCTATTTATTTTGATAAATCAATATGGTGTGAAAGACCTTAACATTTTCTCAAAGTGTATGCTTATTGTAATTTTATAACCATAATGAATTAATTCATATATTTAAATCATTTCATTTTGATTTCCCCAACATCCCAACATAAGGTTCTTCACACTCAAGTTAAATAGGAAAAAATAATTTTGCACTGAACAAAGTTAATTGCTTGTAACCAAACACTTGTTTGCTGTTTCTTAGGAGTATTTTATGTTTATATAGACTTACATGCGGTATTATTTAAACTGACTTTATTTGTTGTTACTTTAAACATTGAAATGAATTCTCACATAAAACGCATTGAGCTTGGCATACTGGATAAGTTACTGAGAAACTAGGAATTTAAGATTTTAGAAAGCAGGGAAGAATATTGAGTAAATATTACATTATTTTAAACTGCAAAGAATATATGTCAGGTTTCATCTTTTATGACTACTTATTTTTACAATGTGCATTTTGTAGATCTGTGTTAATTGACATTCTCATATTCAGTACCTTTCATAAAGCATTTTAAATTCTCTTGTTTAGAACAGTATGGAGGTTCCTTTAAAAACTAAATATAGAACTACCTTATGATCCAGCAATCCCACTCCTGGGCATATATCCGGAGAAAACCATAATTCGGAAAGATACATTCACCCCAATGTTCACTGCAGCACTATTTGTGATAGCCAAGAAATGGAAGCACCCTAAATGTCCATCGACAGAGGACTGGCTAAAGAAGATGTGGCACATATATACTGATACAATAAAATATTACTCAGCCATAAAAAAAAAGAACAAAATAATGCCATTTGCAGCAACATGAATGGACATAGGGATTGTCATTGAGGGAAGTCAGACAGACAAATATCTATGGTATTGCTTATATGTGGAATCTAAAAAAATGGTACAGATGAACTTATTTACAAAACAGAAATAGAGTCACAGATGTAGAAAACAAATCTATGGTTACCAGGGGGTAATCAGGAGAGGAGAGATAAATTGGGAGATTGGGATTCACATATACACCTACTATATATAAAATAGATAACTATTAAGGACCTACTGTAGAACACAGGGTACTCTGTAATGACCTATATGGGAAAAGAATCTCAAAAAAGAGTGGATATCTGTATAAATGATTCACTTTGCTGTACACCCGAAACTAACACAAAATTGTGAATCAACTATAATCCAATAAATTTTTTTTTTAAATTCTCTTGTTTAAAAACAAAACTACATCACCCCTAAATGACCCCGGTTTACAAGGATACATGCCAAAGTGTAAAATAGGCTTGTCAATTGGACCCTTGTCCTTTTCTTCAGTTTACCAATGTGAAGTAGATTCAAACTGGAAGAAATGCTCGCTCCAGTTTTCAAACACAAAATTGCTTGGGATATTTGGAATGTGCAGGAAAATCGTGGGGATCATGTATCTCTGTCTAGAGAATCACAGTCTCCTAGTTTGATACCATTTTACCGCATGCAAAATAATCTGTAAAATGTTAAAAATTTGCTGGTTTGAAATGTCTCTGTGCCTGCCTTTTAAGCCCTTGGAAGTCCTTATACGAGCAGCTTCCAAATTTTGCAAGTTTCTTGAATTCAAGCACACTGGGAAGAACATCTAATCTCGGAGGCAGAAAACAGGAAATGCACATTCAAAGAAAAGAATGAATCATTTTTCCATATCTATAGGAAATAGGTTATTTTGTGTTTCCTGAGACTTTAAGATGAATAATGCCAATTTCAAGATGCTTTAGCATGTTATAACCATCGCTATTTTTGTTAAATTATCAGGAAATGGTCGAGGGCAATTTATATCCATTCAGTGATGGTGACGATGGCCGAGACTGGCAAAGGTATTCTTCCACAAAAACTAAATACAAATGTTATTTTCCCTGTCTCTGGAAAATACATGTTTATATATGACTTTTCAGTCAATAGGAGGAAATTGCAGGGGATTAGAGATAGGGGGACTGAGAACTGTGGATATCTCAAATCCCTCCCACTCTCTAGAAGGGGTCAGTTTGGGCAGTGACTGCATCTCCATTGAAAGCCAGCTGGGGTCCCTGTCCCTTTCTGCAGCTCTCCTTCAGTTCCCTGTACTGCTTGCCGTTGTCCTTTTAGACCAAGGCACGGCAGGACTTTCTTCTGTATTAGTCCCTGATTCCCTAGCTAAACCTTACTGTTTGCTTTACCCTATCCAATCTCTGCAAGAATCCCTTTTAAAAACTCTCTTCAATAACTCCTTTAGGAAACCACCCATCCATTTCCTGCCAAGAACATCTGAATACATACTATGTATGGGGTTCTAGATATGGTACCATGGAAAAGTACTCAAGCCTGGAACAAAATGAAAGCCTCTGGGCTAGGAATAGTAAGAGTCCTATTTCCTTAAAAATTTTCATATAATGAAGCAAAAGTGACCAATGATGTTAAGACACTTAGACTCAGAAAGTTTGTTGACAAAAGCATAATTTAACAATCATCCAAAACTTTTCTGATTCACTAGGTGAAAAAATGAGGCGGGCAATGAAGAGGATATTTTCTAAAGAATACATTATTCACATTTCTTGTCATATAACTTGAGATTTTGGAGTTGGGTGTCTTCATCTGATACCGTAAAAAGTGACTACAGGTCAATGCCTGTAACAGAAGATAATAAATTACGAATCTGAGTTTTATTGCTAAGGTGAATAGTGACCATTGATTGTTAAACTAAAATGTTTAAACCTGCAGTCCACTTAATGGCACTCACCCTGGCCACACAATGCCATTATAACCTGAAAACTGAAATGTAGGATTAAAGTTGAATAAAACCTAAGCAATGCATATTCTCCACAAAATACTTACTGAAAACTTAAATAATATAGTTCTTCTCCAGAGTGTATATTTTATAGTATTTTTTTCAATATAATGACAGGTACTAATTAGAATTTCAAGAGTATGAGAAATAAAACTGTCTGATTTTCAGGTACTTATTAAATAGACACATTTTGTAATTGAATTTTTCCAACTTAATTGGAATTGAACCAATGATATATAATTTTTATTGAAAACAAAATCTCATGAGTTTCCTCCAAATTTATAGCTGAAAAATTTAACTGGAAATTTCAAATCAATCCCATAATGATCGTATCATGCTTCTGCCATTAGAAACTGTGTATATAATTAAAGTTAATTTGATTGTCTGAATAAATTAGTTGATCTGTTAGAACACATAATAAATTAATATATATATTAATCCATCAAACAATTGTTGGCATTGCGTAGAGGCAATTTAATTTGTTCGTTACAGGTAATCTGAGTGGGAAGGCATAAAAATCCACTGTCAGAATTCAAAGCCCTAGTCAGCCAAGTAGCCAAAACTTAGAGTACAGAGATATCCATGTCCCATGCAGTTATTTTTTTTTTGTATTCTTTTTTTTTTTTTTTTTTTTTTGCGGTACGTGGGCCTCTCACTGTTGTGGCCTCTCCCGTTGCGGAGCACAGGCTCCAGACGTGCAGGCCCAGCGGCCATGGCTCACAGGCCCAGCCGCTCCACGGCATGTGGGATCTTCCCGGACCGGGGCACGAACCCGTATCCCCTGCATCGGCAGGTGGACTCTCAACCACTGCGCCACCAGGGAAGCCCCCATGCAGTTTTTTTAAGAGACGACCTTCCACAGTGGTTTAAACGTTGTTTAAATACATATTTTGGTAAATAATCATAATAATTTCTTCATATTTCATTTTTATTAACTATTTTTCCTATAGTCATTATAATAAAAAATTTCAGGTAATACTGAATCAGAAATCTCAACTGGGAGAATCCAATGGCCCTCTAGAACTACTGACTTTAACTTGCTTTATTCTCTGAATATTTAATTCTTTGAAAAATTATGGAAAGCTGAAAATATTTCTATTAGAAACCTAAATTTTCATTCAAATACAGTTGACCTTTGAATGATGCATTGGTTAGGGGTGCTGACCCACTGCACAGTCGAAATTCGGAGTACTATAATTTGAGTACTGTAATATCTGACAATCTGAGTGCTGTAAAATCGTGTAGGACTGTAATATTTACTACTGAAAAAACTCTGTGTTTAAGGGAACCCGCACAGTTCAAACTTATGCTGTTCAGGGTCAACTGTAGTTGATATGATGATATTATATAACTGCTGAATATAATAAATGCTGGCACATTGCAATAAAGATAATAAAATGTTCTTCTCATTTTATCTAACTGGATCCTCCATACACAGCAGCGATTTGATCACTGCCATATCTATTATATATTTACACACACACACGTTTACGCACACACTCCATGTTTAGTAGACTTTTACATTAATCCCTCTTCTTGTTCAACTTCTATTTACATCGAATATATTTCCCCAAATAGATATAATTTTGATAAATAATTATGAAACATAAAAGAGAACTTTTATTGGAAATGCATTTCTCAAGGAGGCAGATAGGATTTTTTTGGCCTCAATTTGTTTGTTACTGTGAGAACAAGACAGGTCTCAGCACTAACTCCATCTCTAATTTTGTACATTGTTTTGAGAGTTGAGAACATTTATTTACATAAATAAGTATATTAGAATTGAAAGACTGTTTTATAGCAATGCAACTTTAGTTTTAAATTCGTTTCAGTTTATATGACAAAATTGCCTAGTGATGTCTTACTACTGATGAATCATTTAGTTGCGTCTACATTATTGAAAACAAAGAATTTTACACCATATTTGCAACAAGATTTCTTACCTACTACTTAGAGTGTTTTTCTTTACATTCTGGGAAATATATCCAATATTTTTTACAAGGAATTATCAAATTATTATTAATTTTAACTTTACTATTTTATTTACAAACATTCACTTATCCTACTATTTTCAGAACTACTGGAGACAACAGAAATACTGTGAACTTGCCATTATCAGTAAAATGTTTATATATTCTCATGAGCTTCACGTGGATTTTCTGTAAACTTTGAAGATTTACCTCATTCAGTTTGTGAATTAGTGGAGACTTTGAAGGGATCAGTGTTTCCAGTTATTCTCTGAGTCCCCAGAGGTTTCTATACTGTAGGTCAACGCACCATAGTGTAAGTCAGGATAGATGGAATATACTTGTCTAATTTAAAGGAGGAGAAGGATGCTTACGAAAAGAGGGGTGGGAAAGCAAAACGGTGCTTTGACAAGTGTCTTCCAGGCAGACGAGCTTTAAGAAGTTGTGCTAAGGAAAATGAAAGCTTGCACAGTGATCCTTAAAGCTATACGTGCCTGGGTACCCCTGGAGATTATCTGTGGATTTCCAGAGTCAGCTCAGTTTTATCTCTAAAAGCCACTGCTTGTATAAATAAATGAGAGCTAGTCTACCGAATCTTTCTATGCTGCCATGCACACAGTTGGTATCAAGATTAGAACACTCTACCCTTGCTCCTTCCAGGTCCCTGACCAACTGGACAAGCCATTCACCGTTGCCCATCCAAAATGGATGGCCAGGGACACTGCCTGAATCTCTGCCCTCTACTCTTTCAGGATCACTTCTGAATGAAAACTGTTCAGTTGCATTGTTTGGTGTTTACTAACATATTGAGACAACATCTCTATGAACCCTTAACTTGGAACCACTGAGAGTGTCCACATCCACTGTTAGAGCTTTGGAGGAAGGGGCTCCACTTACTACCTCACCCTCCTTGGCCCCCCAACAGGGATGTCATGAACACTATGTGTCCATAAAGATCAATGTTAGCTCATGTCTTATATACAACAGTCCTCAAAACATGTGTGCGTTTTACTTTCCCCAGTATATGGCTATATGGTTAAGAGCTCATGGAGTTCTTTGGAGAAAGACTGGGATAGTTCCTTGCACACACTTGCTGTGTATTGTGAGATACAACTCAAATACATCACCACTCTCCGCGCCCACTAATTCTACTCAGTACCGGATGTCTTCCTAACCTGGTCTCAGCCCATCACTTTCCTCCATGCCTTAGCCCTGCCGCCTCTTCATTCTCTCTTTGTATTTCCACCATGCTGTTCCTTCTGAAAATGAAAATCATCTAAAACTATGAATCGTAAAATCCTTCACTGTCTTCCCATTATTCTGGAGAAATAATCAGGTCTCCTGGCAAACATGCTAGAACCTTCCCAGCGGCTGTGTTCCTGACTCACGGTTTATCCTCTACTTTCCATGCAGATTATATTTCTCCTGCGCCCTTATCATATTAAGGCCTTAACATACTGAACGCTTTTTCCTCCGACCTGAACTTCTCCTTGTTCCTCCTTTGTGGTTAATTTGGGGTTAGAAACCCTCCCCACACTCACACAGCACACTGTACATAATCACACGGTCTAACAATCTTTCTGTCTCTCTTCCTATGCTGTAATTTGCATGAAGGCACAGGTGTGTCAATCACAGTAATATGTTTTCACCAGCTTATAGCACACAGCCTACTCTGGAGGGTCCCATGATCTCAATTCATACTTCAGACTTGAAAGAGTGATTTATTAATCAATGTTATCTTTGGGATTAACTGTATGGCAGGGGAATTTATCAGCTAATTTTAGATTTCACAGCCTTGTGTACTTTTTCTTCTCAAAATTGTCAGTTCTGTTTTATTTTTCAGCTACATCACAATAGTGTTTTACAACAGGAAAAAAAAAAAAAAACCTACCCCAAATGATTTCCTTTAAGCACACCCTAAAGTATTTAGAGCTCTAAGCCATTTTAGCTGTAACTCTAAGAATATAGTTTACAGGGCTACACTAGATATTGTATCCCTGGTAAAACAGAAATGGAAAGTACAAAATGTATGTTTCGCTTGACTATAAGCAAAAAATCATTTTCAGTAAATCTTTTGACTTCTTTATTCAATATTTTTCCTAGATATTTGTCAGAGTTCAATATTTTCCAGCATCTTTGTACTTGAGAGATGGACTAACCTAACAAATCATTGATTTCATGACTGTAAACAAAGGAACGATTTAAAGGACAAAGCACTCAAGTATTTTTTTTTAATTTCTCCATCTTACTCCATAAAATATCACTGGATGTTAAAATAATTAACAACATAAAATTGTAAAATGTTCTTTGACTCTAATTTAGAATAATAGTCAAGTCCTGATCCTAAAAATTACATCTTAGTAGTAATTGCTATTACTGCTTATTAGTAATTGCTTAGTAGTAAATTGCTATTCATGGTAAAATGTATTTCCACTTATCATTTTCAGCAACTTTCAAATTCTACACGGCGTGTAATTTTATGTTTATTCATTCTTACCAGTTTGCAGGGTCAGTAGCATACAAGATACAGAACATAGGTGAATGTGTTTCTTTTAAATACTTAAAGTATACATGTCCAACAGTCAGCTAAACCTTAAATCCATAAATATCCTTTACAGTGTGCCTGAAATCATCTTTATAATCATCACATTTTAAACATAGGAAGCTCATAGAAATCCTAGTTATATTTTTTACACTTTGATTGAATTAATAAACGTGTTTTGTGGATACAACTATGGACTTTGGTTTCAGGTAAACAAAAAAGTGACATTAGTCAATCAGGACCGGATTTTACTCTGAGAGAGATGAGAAGCAAATGGGGTATTCTGGGCAGCAAAGTGACAAGACCTTACTTACATTTTAGAAGCATCTCTCTGATGCTTATTTGAATAGAGTTAGAAGAAGGCAAAAATCCAAATATCTATTAAGGAGCTATTGCAATGTCAACTAAGATATATAAGTGGTCACGATGGAATTTTTGAGAAGTGATGACATTCTGAAAGTAGTTTGGAGGCAGAGACTCCAGGATTTGTTGCTGGCTTAGTGGTGGAGTGAAAGAAAAAGAGGAGATAAGGATAATCCCAAAACATCTTCCCAGAACAGATGGAAGAATAAATTTACCATAGGTACAATGGGTAAGGTTGATAGTGGGGAAGGGGCAGTAATTAATCGAGATTTTTATCTTCTTTATGATAAATTTGAAATACTTAGATGACATACAATTGCAGAAGTCATGAAGACATCTAGTGTTAAGAGTGAAGTCAGGGCTGAGGATCAGAGTGTGAAAATCATTACATCCAGGAAAGACTGTGTCCTGCAAATTCACCCCAAAGCATCACTCGAATTTCTTATTATCCATTAACCATCATTTATCTCTGTACTCATCAACCACATTAAGGGATGAAAAATGCCATTACTCTATTTCAAGCCCTTGTAATTTCTGATTTAAAATAACAGATTCTGGGCTTCCCTGGTGGCGCAGTGGTTGACAGTCCGCCTTCCGATGCAGGGGACGTGGGTTCGTGCCCTGGTCCGGGAAGATCCCACATGCCGCGGAGCGGCTGGGCCCGTGAGCCATGGCCGCTGAGCCTGCGCATCTGGAGCCTGTGCTCCACAATGGGAGAGGCCACAACAGTGAGAGCCCGCGTATAGCAAAAAAAAAAAAAAAAAAAAAAAAAAATAACAGATACATTTTAACTCTTTATGTTTCTGATCTTGTGTAATCCAATTTAACGTCCATACATCCACCATATTCACCTTTCAAAAGTAGAAATTTGACCATGTCACTCTGAACCTGTTCAACTCCTTTTCCACTGGGCTTGGATAAAGTGCTTTTCAGCCTGAGTGTACATTTAAAAAGATGGTATTAACGTTATCATTACTCATGCTCAGAATCCACTGTGTACCAAGCAAGTCCGATGAAGCATCTCGACATCAGAGATGTGTGAAAGTTCCTCGGTGACGCTGATGAGTGGTCAAGGTAGACACGCAACGCCTTAGGCTCTCCTGAAAAGCTTTTCATAGTCTGGTCCTCATTCTGTAGGGCTCCTAAATCATCACTCCCTTCCTCAAACCCTTCTCTCTCCTGAACTTGACAAGCTCCTTTGTTCACACACATTTCCCTTTTCCTGGAGAATCCATTTTACCCATTTTATCCAACTTAGATCTTTTGTATCAGGGCTCATTTCCTATTCCCAGTCCTTTCTCTAGTCTTCCCAAGTGGATTCCCTCCAACCCCTAGTCCCCCACAAACCTACAGTAGGTATTTTTCTCACATGCCTTGTAAGTTCTTTGAGGATAACCAACTTTTGTCTTACTCACTTTAGTATATAGAACAACACCATACACATAGAAGGTGCCTGAGTAGATAGAATAATGCCCTGTTTCCTGAGATGTACACATCCTAGTCCTTGAAACCCGAGAATGTCACCTTATATGGCGAAGGGCACTTTGCAGATGTGACTACATGAAGGAACTGGGGCAGAGTAGCCTGGATATCCAGCTGTGTCCAATCTAATGAGAAGGGTCATTATAAAAGAGAGACAAGAGGGTCGGAGTCAGAATTAGATGTGATAATAGAAGGAGAGGTTGGAGTGATCTGGGTTGGGGGCCAGGAGGCAAGGCATGGAGGAGTCTGTACAAGGTGAAAAAGTTAAGGAAGGACAGTTTCCTTTAAGAACCTCCAGAAGGAACCAGCCTAGTCAACACCTTGACTTAATTCCACAAGACCCATTTGGGACTTCTGAGCTCCAGAACTCTAGGATAAATTGCTACTTTTTAAAAACTACTCAGTTTGTAGTAATTTGATACACAAGCAATAGGAAACGAATACAGAGTTCAAAACATTTATGGGACCGTTTAAATTTTTTTACTAATAAAATTAATTGCTATAAGATGTGTCATATATCATTACCTCATATACAGCATTTACAAAACTATGAATTACAGTTATACCTACAAGCTCAATGTCCCAACATCGCATTCAGTTCACGTATACATCTGTATGATTGTTGCTCAATCTGTAAGCCACGTATTATTGTCATACTGAACCTTATGTAAAGTCGGTGCCACGTCCCCTGTGTTACTGTTGACGTTCATACACACAAGACCGACACAGTCATCATCCAGTTTGCTACCTTCATCTTTGGTTTTCAGGCACACCTGAAACTAACAAGCAAGCTGAATTTCTATTTGTCTTTTCCCTTTGATCATCTGTTAAGCCCTTGCCTGACTTTTCTTGGACCCCTTTCTTCTGCATCATAATTGGTCCTAAGTAACTGTGTATCATAAGATGGTCCTCAGAAGCATCCTGTTAGGGTATGTTCAAAACTGCAAAGCCAATAAAGATAAAATACAGTCAGTGTTTCTAAGTGAAATAAGATTCAGAAATCCTTTGGATGGAGGCCAAGGTGACTTAACAAGAGTGAGGAAATGACCTATGAATCTAGAAAGATTCAGCTCTATTAAATTCCGAAAAGTTGTGCATCTGTGACAGCTTAATTTGTATTTACTTTGGATTTTCCTGAAAAAAATAGTAAGTTCACCAAGGTGAAATGTTACGGAAGAAATCAAACAAGTCTTGAAGGTGCGTCTCGAATCCATAGAAGCAAATGTCTATAAAGTTTATTATGTATCACTTGCCTATGTCTTCAAACCTCTGCAGAACTATTCAATCTGCTGTCACACACATACAATTTCCATGGTACTGGAATGGCAATAACTACTGCTGGAAAATCTGTTTACTCGTCAACTCATTGAGCTCCTTCCGCGATTTATGTTCAACCTGAAGCCCACCAAGAAATGATGATAATAAAAACCTAGCCCAGAGTAATAGAGCTGCTGGACCAGAGTTTCCTTCACACGCCTCACTGCAGTAAGAATATCAGACTTGCTAAGTAACAATCTAGAATGAGATTTTTCTATAAGTCTCTCCAGCGTATCTTCCAAATATTTACAATTTTGGAGCTACTGGGAGAACAACCCTTTCCAGGAGATTTTTTTCATGGTTCTTGGATCATTTAATGATTTGATGTATAGTTTTTTTTTCTTTTTTTTAATTGGTCATTACATAAGCTAGTACTTTGCATCTTATTCTGTCCAGTATTTAACATTTTAGAGCAAAATTTCTGAGATTCCTTAGTCCTGACATATTCACAGATATCACACATAACTATTATACTTTTATTGAACTGAAGACAAAACATATCGCTTTAAATACATTCACACAGATGTGTGTTCCTTTTCATGTGCAAATTCATACTTAATGTGACTGTTTCTAAATTGTTTCCAATGTGCTCTTTATCCTTATTTTTTTTAACATCTTTATTGGAGTATAATTGCTTTACAGTGTTCATCGCAGCTCTACTTACAATAGCCAGGACATGGAAGCAACCTAAGTATCCACCGACAGATGAATGGATAAAGAAGATGTGGCACATATATCCTTGTTTTTTTTAACTGGGAGCTTATCTTAATTGCTTAATTGCTTAACTTAATTGCTGCAGCTTCTAACACCGTCACCTTCTCTAACCTTGAAATTAATGCAAAAAACATTTTTTTGTGTGTGAAATGCTCTCTTAGGTAAAACGCTCACTGTCACACATACACACACACATAAAATAAAATCAGCCTCTATCAAACATAAATGGATGAAGGTGAAGGCATAACGATCTTCTCAGAAGCTGTGTTTTACAGTATCTCTGTACACATATCCAACCTTTAATGGCTAAGTGTTTTATCAGTATAATCTGTTTTCCTCACTCTATATGGGTAATATTCCCAAGAGCACAGTATTATATTTTCAATCTAACATTAGGAAAAGGAAAATTTTATATATAAAACAGAACAGTGCTCTAAGCATTAAAAGAAGATGATTCAGAATGCTTTTCATTTTCCATCTATTCTGACATATAACAGTTTATTGTTTGCAAACAGCCTTTGATACAGATATTTGGAAATTGAAACCATGAGAGAGAGAGAGAGAGAAAGAGAGAGAGAGAGAGAGAGAGAGAGAGAGAGAGAGAGAGAGAGAGAGAGAGAGAGAGTGTGTGTGTGTGTGTGTGTGTGTGTGTGTGTGTTTTCCCTCTGCTAGCTTCTAAAGAGAGGGATGCATGTATTGTTTTGCATCTACAATAAAAAACACTTTGCCCGAAGTGAGAGAGTGGCATGGACATATATACACTACCAAATGTAAAACAGACAGTTAGTGGGAAGCAGCCGCATAGCACAGGGAGATCAGCTCGGTGCTTTGTGACCACCTAGAGGGGTGGGATAGGGAGGGTGGGAGGGAGAGCCAAGAGGGAGGAGATATGGGGATATATGTATACGTATAGCTGATTCACTTTGTTATACAGCAGAAACTAACACAACCTTGTAAAGCAATTATACTCCAATAAAGATGTTAAAAAAAAAAGTATAAGTAAAATGATGTGTATACTTCTAACCCTTTCTAGAATCAGCATCCATCCCAGAAAAAAAATAGGAGCTCATGCAGAAATATCTCCTTATCCATGACATATGATATACTCTTATAAACTTGAAGTAAATTGCAAATTACCAAGCGAGGCAACCACAGTTTTAATTGTTTTTCTTTTTTTTGCGGTACGCGGGCCTCTCACTGTTGTGGCCTCTCCCATTGCGGAGCACAAGCTCCGGACGTGCAGGCTCAGCGGCCATGGCTCACGGGCCCAGCCGCTCCGCGGCATGTGGGATCTTCCCGGACCGGGGCACGAACCCATGTCCCCTGCATCGGCAGGCGGACTCTCAACCACTGCGCCACCAGGGAAGCCCTGTTTTTCTTATTACTATAATATTTTATGTTTATGATTTATATATTCACCTATTTTATAAAGTCACTTACATTCAAAATTTAATTACACAGAGATACCATGATCTGACCTCTACAGTCATAGCTATTAGCTTGTTGGGGAAATTCCATGGTTGATTCATTTTATCTTGCAGCTGAAGAAGCCTCATGCTGAGCAGAGACAC
This sequence comes from Grampus griseus, assembly GCF_964374135.1. NCBI lineage: Eukaryota > Metazoa > Chordata > Mammalia > Artiodactyla > Delphinidae > Grampus > Grampus griseus. The sequence continues at coordinate 82,700,195 of NC_139006.1, read as the reverse complement.
ATCTGACTGGCTCACCATCTCTGCTGGAAGCTTCCCTCTTCTGATATCCTCGACTTTTATGACCTCAAAAGTAAGTGCTAATATTTTATAATTAATGACATGCAAGAAAAAATGAAAACAGGATATATGACTAAGGGGGTCATTTTAAACCACGATTTCCTTATTTCATTCATATTTTTAGAATTGATTTGCTTGATCAACCAACCACTGGCACCATGCAGCGAGGAGGAAAGTCTGAGCTTCTGCTGTAAGACCCCTGAGCATACGCATTAGCAGTAGTATTCTAAAGGAGAGGGAAAATTCAATGTTGAGGAACCTTTAAATGTTAACTATGCCTTCTTGCTTCAGAATTTTTTCACAGAGAATATGCACGGAATTCTATATAAGTGAAACTCAAGATTTGCCGTTGTATCATTTATCATCAAGTGAAACACTGAAAAACTGAATTCCTAACAACTAGGGGTAGATATCTCTGAAATGTTTCCTTCCCTTGCTATCTGAAAAGTGATTTGTATTTCTACATCAATTGTTTTAACCACAATATTTTTACTCTACCTCCTGTTCAAATTAATTGGAAAGATGAAGAGTGAAATAAAGGAAATTCAAAGACCAGAGAAGTAGAAAAATATTACAAGTAGCTGTACAAAAATAAAGTTTGTTGGTTGATTATAGTAAAATATCCCTTCCTCCCCATGTATCTTCCTCATGGATATGATTCCATCTAATCTTGTAAAAGCAATTCCCTCCATAGAGACTAAATGAATACTGTAAAATTATATAAAAAGTGTAAGAGCCATTGAATGTTGAGACAGAAAGAGGCAATGGAGTAGAGGGAAAAAGGAAAATTAAATATTTTACTTTGCCATTAAGATTGTCAAAAACTTCACTTACAATAAATCAAATTCATGCTTTTGTGTCAGCAGTATTACATACAAAGTTTTAAAAGGCATGGCCTATTTGAAGAAGCTATATTTTAGAACTTTTATAATTTCTTATGAAAATAACCTCACCATAATCCACCCAATTAATTGTGTGTATTACTGTGTACTATGTAAGATGAATTCCGTGAAAATAAGCCAAAGATAAAATTTTATATCTGGCATTATAATTACATATTCTATGTATTTCTAATAATCTATCATATGATCATACAAGCACCCATCAATCAATATTTATGCCAATAGTCACATTTACATTTATTAAAATGCCACAGTAAAATCCTTTACGTGCACTGTTATAGTATTATGTGAGTACTTTTTAAGTAAAGATTTCTAAAGAAAAAGAAAGCAGTTCTTAGGTAAAAGTTATGTATAATTCTGAACTTCTGAATTTTAAAAATATACTAGAAAAAGTTCTTACCAATTTACATGCAGTCATCAGGAGTGAAGAGAAACTTTCAGTTATGCATTTTCTCATTACTTGTCTGTCAGTCTAACAGGTAGAAATGTTGTTTTACAAAATTAAGGATCATCTGCTTTCGGCTAACATGCATTTGCTTGTGAAAGGTCAATGTCCCTCTGAAAACATGTAACTAGGAAACAGTAGAAAATTTCCTATGAAAGGATCAAATAAAGAAAAAAATGTATTGGATCACATTGAAAAGCTATTTCATCCACCAGGACTTCAGATACCTTAATCCTAGAGAAATCATGAGAGAAGAGGAAGAGTGATATTTTTCTGGAGGAAGGTAAGCTCTTTTAGAATCTCCACTGTTTTTCATACAAATAGTTGGCATCCATTAAAAAACAACAAGGCAGGCCAATATAGGACCAAGTGAGGTAAAAGAAGAGAAAAAAATGATATCAGAAAATGATTCCTGAGGATTTAGATAATGGCTTTGTTATCAAAGTTCTTAAAATATCAGGTTTATTATCTTTAATAAGAATGAAAGGAAGATTAGTGAAAGGGAAGACAGGCCAAGGGAAAATAACCAAATAAAAGCACTCAACAGGGGAAAAAAGGTAAAAATATTTTTTAAAAAGCATGAAATTCAAGGAGCAAAGTAATAAAAAGTAGTAATGTTTAAAGAAACAATGTCTGAGAATTTATAAAACTGACGAACGACATCAAATAACATATGTAAAAACTCAGCAACTCCTGAGCAGTATGAATACAAAGAAAGCAACACTAAGTACATCACAGTGTAATTGCTGAAAACAAAAATACAAAAAGAAATTCTTAAGAGCAGTCTCAGAATTTGCCATCAGCAACAGAGCTGTTTTAAAAACAAGTTGGCATTTGACAAGCTGACTTATAAGAATTACTATGAGGTGTTGTTGAGAAGAAAAGCAAGGCACAAAAACTATCTTTAAAAAAAACAAACCCCTAAAAACTATGATTGAAAATAGTCAAGTTCATATGATATGCATATTAATCTACCTAGGGTTATATGAACATGGAGAAAATATGGAAAAATCTGTCTTAGTGTATTACCACAGGAGATAGATGAGATTGCTTTTCTACATAGATGGAAAACAAGAAGGGCAGAGCCAAAGGAAAAAAAAAAAAAGCACAAGGAGCGAAAATGTATTTGCAGAGAAAAAACATACTTGATATATTTTATGTATCAATACATTTATATTTTATGTAAAATTTTATATAAATGTCCCTGCATGTGGGTATAAAGATATTAAAAAGCAAAGTAATATCTTCTAAATCTGGAATTTAGCTACTTTAAGGAGATAGGTAGCATATGTGTTTTTCTAAATAGTACCAAATTGTGCTGTAGATACTGGTTAAATAATCCATCTTTCCCCTATGATTTCTAGTAGTACACTGAAATCTTACATGCATTTATGTCTATTTCTTGTCTTAATTTCTGAGAAAATAGCTAAATGACCTTAAAGTAATCTGAAACTTCTACTGTTAATATATTATCTAGGAAAATTTTATCAACGTATTTAATTACAAATATTCTAAAGTGTTTGGGTTTTATTAGTACAGTGTTACTTTGTTAAAAAAACATTTTTTCCTCTCTTAGCATTTTATATAAGTTAAATAAATTTGGGATAAAAGCTATTTTTGACAATTTGAAAGTATTTTCCTCCTAAAATGTTTACCCTGGATACTTGTGTCATAAGTTTCATATGACGTATAATTCTTTGCTTACAGTTTAGTTTTATTAACTTCTGTGGTGAGTTAACATAATATATATTTTCAAAGAAAAGCATTAATTTCATCCAGATTTCTGCGTATATAATTGAATAAAATATTTACTTACTATTTTAAATTTCCTAGATACCTGTTGCTATTTTCCCATTATTTCCCTTGTGATTTCACAAGTCAATTTGTAAACAGATTCTCAGGCAGATGATGAGAAAGTTTGCTTGCTGCTTGGAGGTCAACTATTTTATTACTTCTATTAACTGTGCCCTGAGATAAGACAGTTAAAGCCTTTTACTCTCGTAGTACATCTTCCTATTTCTCCTGTTGTTTTTCCTGTAAATTTTTTTATTCATAGTTTTGTTATTTGCTTCATGAAATAAACACTGGATCTTTATCATAGACTACGCACTCATCATTATAAAGTGGCCACTTTTGTTTCATGGTAATATACTGTCTCCTGATTGCTATTTTGTTTATTTGCTTGGTATATGTTTTCTTATCCTTTTACTTCCAAACTATTCAATAGCTTTTTAAAAGATATTAGTACAAATGTCATGGTTGCCCCTATTAGCTAACCAATGATTTATTTTTTTCTCTTTGGGGGGGGGTTAACTTTATCACATTTTCACATCTTGATATGTCACCTTATTTCATGTTTCATTTATTAATTTTAATGCATAATGTCCTTGTTTGCTATTAGTCTTTCTTGTATTTAACTGCACTTAAATACTTTGAATGATTTACACTTGATTTCTGCTTTTCTATTTGTTAGATTTTGGCATTATATTAATATGATACGCTTAAACTTCCATTACTTGAGTTACGACCTTTAAATTGCATTTGTTGATTCACCACCATAAAAGGCGAGGAAATTAGTACATTTACACTATTTGCATTTTTAATGCCAGTTATTTGGCATAAGGCTTTAAATATTTTTCCATGAAATAAAATTTTATTGACGGAAGGAGTTTACATATGTATGTGAATTTTATATATGTACATATATATACATAGAAAGAGAGAGAGAGAATATATATTCAGAGCAATGAAACGATTCTGCACAGTGGAACGATGCACTGGTTTTGGTCTCTGAATTTTCAGAACTCTTACACAAAACTACTGGCAATTTTTCAGTGTGTAAATTAAAGCAAGAATTTACAGGCATTAGGTCTGTATCCTGTGAGAAGACCTGGATTGTACTGACTCACTTTCTGATTGTGAAAACATCTGGAATTCAATTCAGTTCAGTTCTTCAATCTATTTAAAGACATGGATTCAACGGCATCTAAATTTTCTTTCCATTTCTAATCTACTATGACTCCTGAATAATCCATGGATAATAGCATTCAAGACTGTAGTAGCACTAGTACTCTTCACATAAGAAGCAGTCAAGAAATGTGTGATGATGTGTTTCTGCCTTTAACTGTGCTGAAACATATGTAATAAACTGATCTAATAAACGTCAGGGAATATCATTATAGATAAATAGTAAATTTCAATTTACAGCTATGTATTTTGAAATTGGAGGAAAATAAATGAAAATATAAGAATATAAAGGAAGAAACAGTTTTATAGAGACAAAAGTATGAAATTGAGTTTGTTCAGCAATGGAGGAAAGTATACTATTTAGACTCTTATTTTCTTCCCAGTGCCATCTAATTACTCTAATTGACTCAAAGTTATTAGTTTTCTCTTGATTTGTTTAAGGCATGTTCTTTTTATTACTGAATGGATTTTAATATATCTGCTAAATACTAAGGTTTCTTTCTCTACCTGATAACATTCCCAAGTTACTGAGATTTTATTGGATTTCTGCTAAGTTATTTTCCTTTTCATAATTGCATTGTTTTGCCTGTCATATCTTGGATTGCTCCTGAGTATGTAACTTCATATCCTCCTCCTGCATTTTGATACTTTCTCATTTTTAGCAGCCTGTTCATGGATACAGGGAGAGAATAAAGATAGATCTTGTTTAGGACAGAGCGAGAATAACTATCAGTAAATTGATAATATTCACATTTAGATTTCTTTAAAAGGGATTATGGAAATTATTAATTTAAACAAGAGAATAAGTTTTAGGGACAATTCTATTTTATGAAAATATTTATTTAGTTTGACTATAAGGTAAAAATAAACATATATTAACAAAATTCAATAAGTCACATGCAGTGATAAGCACTGTGAACATTATACATTTATTTGGGTGTCATCCTTATTATTGTTAGGAGTCATTGGCTTTCTTCTCCATGTTTACATTTTACTTCCACTTTTAGCATCTGGCACATGCCATAATAAGTAACAGAACTGATAAATCAAGGAATTATTCAATTAAGCGAGTATTTTTATACTGTTATTTAGTAAACTATGTTTCATTAACCATTGTGTTGATTGTTGATAGTGTAGTAAAAACTCTTCTTTGAATTATCAATCTGTTTGAGGAGACACACACACATACAAAAGAAAAATAATGCTAGAATCTACGGTAAGTACCAGCAATCATACAAATCATGATTGGTATGGCATATTAGAAAGTGAGATCCTCACAGAGGCTGTGGGTGTCAAGGAAGGGTTCTGGGAATGTGCAGGACTGAGGTGAAGTGCTGGGACTGGTCTCACACCGAAAAAGGGCAAGGCTGGTGAAGATGAGTGGCATTAACCAAGGCATCCCTGGAATATTTTACAACACGCTTTGGGGCAATAATTGAATGCACCAATATTAATAGACAAGAAGGATGTTGTAAATGAAGGAGATAATTCATCACGGGTCACGTATGCTGAGCTAAGACTATTGAACTTCAAATTGTGGTTAATAACACAAGCATTTATATTACTGGGCTATGGGAGAACATGTGTTCTGTGATATCCTTAGAAAGCTGATTCTGTCAGTTTAATGTAGGAGGATGTGTAATGGGAACAAAGAGCAAGGAGACCAATTAAGAAACTAACTCAATACCAAAATGTCACACAAACTCTACAAAGGAAGGAAATGTCTCACGTTCGTGCTCATATCCTCAGAACCAATAAAACTTTTGGGTACTAAGTGCATATGTGTTGAGTAAAGACACTGTTGAAAAGAGATAAATTTTATATTCTACTTGTGTCACTAACTCCATGAACACTGGCAAGTTATTAATGTGTGTTTGGCCTCTTAGTGAATATACAAAATAGTCTTATACAGGTAGTAAAATGCCATATAAATTTAGCAATCCTTTTCACCATCGCCATCATTTCCACCCAGGTCAAGAATTGACTTCCTGACACCCTGCCTGTGATGATAGCATAGAGCGTCTCAGTTAAACTGTCCAGGAGAAAGTTAAATGCATAAGATTCTTGTGGAAGAATATATATCAGATGTACTAATGAGGATGCAAATACAGATCTGAAAGTAATTTTCATAAAAGCCAAAAGTAGAAAATAAGAGACTGACTGACATTTCCGTTTCTGAGAAGTGTGGATGAAGCCAAGAAACCCGAGCCCATCCTTGGTCTTTACATTTCAAGACCTATTACTAGTTTCTGATGGTAGTTCAGTTATCCTGACTTGGTGTCCCAAATGAAGAAAACTAATTTTGTTAAATTAGTCCCCTGATAAAGAATTATCGGAAAATGGCTTCTGGAATATTTGATTAATGAATAACCTATTTTAATTATCTCTAGGCATGATTTAATTCAATGGAAGTAAGAGATTTTTATGAAACACATGGGCCAGTATTTTGTTTTTCTCCCTAAAGAGCTATTAGGTACAGTGAATAAAGAGGAAAAGATAGAAATGCAATTTGTTCCTCTTTTAATCTAATCCCTTTATGCCCCACAGGAGAAAATACTTTGATCCAAGCTTTCTTCCATCAATGGGATATGGTTGGTAACAAATGTATTGTTAATCAATTCCTTTTGGATCAACTCAGCTACTGTTGCCTAAACATTTTTGGTCGACTGATTTGTTTTTATTTCATTGCATACTTAGGGTTGAATACATCATCTGAACTGGTTACAGGATGGCTCAGCACTCCACCCAGCCCTCTTACAATCTCCTGCAGATCTGGCCATCACACCAGGACTTTTTTTGTTGTTTTTTTTTTGTTTTTTGATCCCTCACCACTAGAAGCCTTTAGATCAGAACAGAGATGAGAAGTTGAGTTCTTTTCCTTTTGTGAGCTAATCTACTTTGCCTAGTTGGGTCTTTGACAATAGTGATAGCATCATTGAATATTATAGAACCACCTTAAAACAGTGTGTATTTTAAAACAAAATATATTTAGTATCTGAATATTGCCATGTTCTCTGTTTCTTTGTAAAAGAAAGTCCGGGTACCATATCTGTACACAGACTCTCCCTGCCTTATGATGGTTCAGCTTATGATTTTTTTCCACTTATGATGGTGCGAAAGGGCTATACATTCACTAGGAACCTTATTTTGAACTTGGATATTTTCCTGGGCTGGCGACATGCTGTAAGATCCTCTCTCATGAAACTGGGCAGAGCAGTGAGCCTCAGCTCCCTGTCAGCATGTGACCACGAGGGTAAGCACCCCACACACTTACAATCATTCTGTTTTTCACTTTCAGTACAGTATTCAATACATTACATGAGCTATTCAACACTATTATTAAATAGGCTTTGTGTTAGATGACTTTGCCCAAATGTAGGCTAATGTACACGTTCTGAGCGTGTTTACGGTAGGCTAGGCTAAGCTATGATGTTCAGTATTAAATATACATCTTCAGTGAATGATATTTTCAACTTACAACGGGTTTATCAAGATGTAATGCCATTGTAAGTCCAGGAAGATCTGAACAGCATAGAAATGACTCAAAACACAAAATGACTATTGCTGTAGCATTCCTTGTTATCTGAGTCCAAATGTTTGGTCAAAGCCTAACAGTTTTAAAATGTCCTTTACATGACTAACATCAGTGTAGTATCATTTTACTTTAAAAAGATGTTTATTCCATAGAAGTGAGTTCAATAAATTCTTCGTGATCTCATCCCATAGCCACACGTCTGTTTGTCATTGTCTCTGTGTGTCAGTGTGTCTCTGTACAAGTGCTACATAAGGCAAATTCCTTATTTAAGATGATGGCGATCTACTTTCTTGGGGCTTATAGACAGACAGGGGTTGCTGTTCTAACCTTCTATGTTAGCCACATGCATGGGTTAGTGCCCAAAGTAGTCGAGAAAGCACGGTTTCAGCCTCTTTCAGATAGTTTAAATACTTTATATGCTCCTGGCTGATGACAAAAAGTGATGTGAAGTACTTTCGTTTGATCCTATGAACGATGAAAGCGCTTCTGGTTTTCCTGAGACTGCCGGTGAGATCTAAGAATGTTTGCCAAGATGTGCCTTGTAAGTAAATCAGTCCTATCTGCATCATAAGCTCTTTAGACAGGTGGTCATTTAGAATTCAGTGTTTCACTGGGAAAAGGAAAGAACAGAAGAGGGAAAGGATAAAACAACATGCTGGTGCATATCTTAAACCACAGTGCACGCACTGTAAAAACACAGTCAGAAATAACATCCCCGTGAATGGAGAAATACACATATCTCTTCTGTATGCATAATTAGAAAATGAGTTAATTCACATTTAAAATATGCGAATTAAAACTTATCTATGTAATCGAGAAAATGTGTTATGTTTTTATTGTAATATTTTACTACTAATAGATGTTTCAGGGTAAAGTATATGGATAATTTGACATATTCATTAAAATAAAGAAAATCAACGTTCACAAATTATCCAACTTAACATGAATTCTTACTTTTGGGATAAATGACATGTGTATGTGTTTGTATATATGTGTGTATAATCTCTTATCAAAAATATACTATCGTTTAATTTTGAAATTTTAGAGAGGTAATATTCTTGTGACATTCAATTTTTGAAGACTCTTTTGGGGAGCAGTTTTAGGTCCACAGCAACATTGAGAGAAAGGTACAGAGAGTTCTCTTAAAGCCCCTGCTCACACACATGCATAGACTACCCCTTTCTCAACACCCCCCTCCCCAGAGTGGGACATTGGTGACAACTGATGAACCTACACTGACACATCATAATCACCCGAAGTCCACAGTTTACTTTAGGATTCATTCTCAGCGCTGTATATTCTATGAGTTTGGACAAATGAATAATGTCATGCTTTCATCATGATAGTATTATAGAGATTATTTTCTCTGCCCTAAAAGTCCTCTGCTCTCCACCTCTGCATTCCCCCTCCCACCAGCCCTTGGAAATCACTGATCATTTAATTGTCTCCGTAGTTTAACCTTTTCCAGAATGTCATATATTTGGAATCATATAGCATGTAGCCATCTCAGATTGGCTTCTTTCACTCAGTGATATGCATTTACGGTTCCTCCATGTCTTTTTATGACTTGACGGCTCATTTCTTTTTAGTGCTGAATAATATTCCATGGTCTGGATGTACCACACCATATTAGTCCCTTCACCTACTGAAGGACATCTTGGTTGCTTCCAAGTTTTTGCAATTATAAATAAAGTTGCTATAAACATCAATGTTCCAGTTTTTGTGTGGATGTAAGGTTTTTTTGACTATTTAATTGGTCTTTTTATTCAAATATTTTACTTCACTCAATCCTTCCAGCATCTCCAGTTTGACTAATTATTCTTAAACAACAACAACAAAATTAGTCATATTTTCATTATAAAGTAACTTCCACTGGCACAAGGTTGTAAATCAACTACACTTCAATTAAAAAGTAACTTCCTGAAAATTCATAATCTAAACTGATTAAATGTGATCTAAATCTATCTTTTCATTTTTATGTGTGGACACGTTTTAAACTCCTTTGAGTAAATACAAAGGAGGATGAATGTTGGATCTTACTGAAAGAATACGTTTAATTTTGTAAGAAACCACGAAACACTCTTCCAGAGTGGCCGCACCATTTTGTATTCCCACCAGCAGTGAACGGGATTTCCTGTTGCTCTATATTCTCACCAGCGTTTGGTGGTGTCGGTGTTCCAGAGTTTGGTCATTCTAATAAGTGTGTAGTGGTATCTCATTGCTGTTCTAATGAAACTCAATTTTGAAAATAAGTAATTTCTGACTGCCTATTTTCTGGGCATTTCCATGCACATTTAGTTTATTTAATCACCACATATGTGAGACATGGATATGACTATATTTATTACCACAGAGAATACTGAGATACTGGGAGAATAATAAATTCTCCAAGGCCAGTGAAAATATGAGGCCAGGACGGATTCTAGGACTATCTCCAAAGCTCACTCTCTACGTGACTCCTTTTGCAATGTTCTGATTATAAGTAGTATATTGTGCTGGAGAACCTATAATAGTAAAAATGTACTTAATAACTTAGATATGTAACATAAATATAATTACATGTGAAGGGTTTTGCAACACAAGTTCAACCATAACTTTCCTAAAATTGTGAGAGGCAAGCTATTAATACTTATATTTCCAAATTTTATTTTTCTGACACATTCTATTAAAAATATATAGCTATAATCTACAATGTAGGGATATATGATGAATAAATTCTAACCTCTCTCCTTCTGCCCTGACGCCGCCTTCTTCATATCTCAGATTTCTGTTTAACACCCTTAGTTTCAATGCATTCAAAACATGACTGAAAGATATTGCTTTCCATTACTTTTTATTGGCATACCTTCCCAAATACAGGAACTGACAAGGGCATGTATTTTCCAGAGAAATTGAGAATTGGTTTTACTGTTCAAAACCATGAACTCTATGAAACAAATCAGGGGCTTTTTCAGTTACAAATTGGAAACAGTGGGCCCCAAACTCTTTTTGCTCTAAATACGTTATCATTGTTGGAAATCTCAATGAAGGTCACTGTTTTCCAACCCCCAGGAATAAATATGACTTCTTTTCTTATTTCTGAAAACCTGGACAAATGACTTTGAATTCCAAAGGAAAAAATACTTTGTTTCAAGTTTTTAAAAACAGCATTTGCTTAATTAAATAGATTCCAATGTATTTTCGTGTTTCCTCAGTACACCTGCCCAAATTATACACACAGTCTTCCTGTTTTATAGAACTGCTATGCCAATGAAGGAACAAAAATTGTTATGGCGACCACAGAACGGTGATGAGTGTTTGCCCAAATCAGCATCTTTTAATTGCTAATGAGGAAGAGAAGTGTTATTATTTTTGTTGATTCCATTTAATTAATTTCTCCATAAACACATGCACACCTATACCACACAAAAGCTGCTGATTCACATGGAGAATTGTAACCCCAGTGTTACTCCAATTTCTCCATCTCAGGTTCGTGGTACCACTTCAGGTTTTATACCTCGAATCATGAGCTTGGCTAGAGCAGTCAAGAGCCACAGATCTGTTTTTGCTGTTGTTACAACAGGGATTTTATCCAGAATTTCTCTGACCTCCAAGAAATCTCTCTCCACCACGTAACACTGATACTTTAGCCACAGACAGTTGAAAAGATGCTGCTTGCCCCACTGAACTCTCCAACTGTCAGAGTCCTCAAATCATTATTTTATCTGCAAATAAGATAAACAGGTGCTACACTATCAAGAAAGTTATGCATCTAAACATTTAAGCCTTCTGCTCCGAGAATAAGGGCAGAATAAACGAGATGACATTGACTTTAAATTCTACTCTGAGGCTTAATCATCTGGGCAGGGTGGTGAGAATAAGTACACTGACTATGTCATCTGGCTGCTCACCTAGAAATGTGCTCCATGCAAGAAAGATCAAGGCATGTTACTAAACTGACGGAAATGAAAGTCACTGCCGACTTCCTGTTCTGGACTGCGTACTTGATAGACTCAGAGTAGAAATTTATTCACCTAATTGTGCATGAAACACATACTTGTGGCTACAGAGGCCAATTGCTCTTGATCCTATTATTGTGTCTGTGATTCCCAGAGTGCTTGCATGTTTGTTATAAAACGTGACTGTTTGGAAACACATAAAGTCTTTCATGCGTCAAGACGTTGATCAGGTAGAGCAATATGTAATAGTGTCATTTACTCCTCATTCATTTAACAGATGGGGAGGAAAAGTTATTTTTACAAAGTGTGGTAGGCGGAATAACATCTGTCCTCCCCCCCCCAAAAGGTTCGGTCCTATTTTCAAGAAACAGTAAATATATTGTATTACAGGCAGACCTCAGAGATATTGTGGGTTCTGTTCCAGACCACTGCAATAAAGTAATAAATTAATAAAGTAAATAATAAAGTAAAAAATAAATTTTTAATTAAAAGAAAAATGTTTTACTTAATAAAGTAAAAAGTAATATTTTTTGGTTTCTCAGTGCGTGTAAAAGTTACGTTTATGCTATACTGTAGTCTGCTATGTGTGCAATAACCTTAAGTCTAAAAAATACTAAAACATACATACCTTAATTAAAAAATACTTCATTGCTAAAAAATGCTAACCATCATCTGTGCCTTCAGAGAGGAGTAGTAGTAACATCAAAGATCACGGATCCCTGATCAACATAACAAATATAATAAAAATGAAAAAGTTTGAAATGTTGTGAGAAGTAATGAAATGTGACACAGAGACACAAAGTGAGCAAATGCTGTTGGAAAAAATGGTGCCCCAGCCTTGCTCAGTGCAGTGTTGCCACAAATCTTTAATTTGTACCAAAAAACAAAACAAAACAGAAAAAGCACCACACAGTATCTGCAAAGCACAATAAAGCAAAGTGCAATAAAACGAGGTCTGCCCGTATAAAGTAGGCTTTGCAGATGTGATTGCGATGAAGGACGCTGAGGATCCCTGATCAACATAACAAATATAAAAGTATTTTAATTATCCACGTGGGCCCAATTTCATCACATTTAAAGAAACTGTTCCTGATGAGAGAGGGTCACAGGAGATGCTGCTGTGAATGAACAGTCAGAGAAACGCAGCCTTGCTGGCTGTGAGTGAGAGGAGGAACCGTGGGTCCAGGAAAGTCACAGCCCTCTAGAAGTCGGAAAAGGCAAGGAAACAGATTTTCCCAGAGACATTACGTAAAGGAAGCAGCTCCGCTAACAGCGTATATTTCAATCCCTGAAACCCACGTGTAACTTCTGACCTCTGGAATTGTAAGACAATAAATTTGTGCCTCGTAAGCTACCAAGTGTGCAGTCACTTGTTATAGCAGCAATAGCAAACCAGTACACACAGGTTTTATTACCAGATCCAATGAGAAACAGGACTTACTAATTCAGAGACAAGGAGGTAAGACTCAAATCCCCTTTCCTCTTCCTGTTCTAGGCTTGTTCGCACATGCATTTCCCGGAACAGCTGAGGGGGCTTCACCTTTCCGGGTTTTCTCAATCTGTGGCCTGCAGTTCTACTGAGGCTTCTGGAAACCCCAGCTGCTCCAAAAAAAAAAAAAAACCCAAACAACTCTACAAACCACATCAACAAAACCACGAATCCTCTGGACAGAATAAACTCTTGCTTGTATGGGGCGAGGGTGGGCAGGGCTCCTTCTAGCCTTTCCTTTCCTTTTCTCATGTTCTTTTCCTCCCCTGTACTCTTTGTCTCCCTTCAGCCACCTGAACATTGCTTAGCAGAATTTTCCTGAATGCGTTTCCTAGTGCCTTCACTAAAGCTGCATTAAAAAAATCAGCACCCCCATGTTAGTCATTCGGGGCTGCCGTCATGATTTGCTTTACTGTTCTCACCACTGTTTATCATACGTCTTCAAGCTCACTGACTCCAGACCTTCCTCCTTCCCCCTGTCAGCTTTATCTCCATTTTTTCATGAACCTTTCTAGATCTTTAACAGCCAGGAAGCTTCCAATAGAGTTTTCTTTCCCAAGCATGAAACTTGAGCATTTTATTTTCACCTCATTCCTGACTAGGGCCTTTTTTAGGACTTCTCTCCAGCACCCAGATAAATGGCAATACTGTGAGCTCCTTAGAAGCCTTATCTCCATAAGCGATATTAAAGAAATGCGTCAGGCTTCCCTGGTGGCGCAGTGGTTGAGAGTCCGCCTGACGATGCAGGGGACGCGGGTTCGTGCCCTGGTCCGGGAGGATCCGGCATGCCGCGGAGCGGCTGGGCCTGTGGGCCGTGGCCGCTGGGCCTGCGCGTCTGGGGCCTGTGCTCCGCAGCGGGAGAGGCCATAGTGGTGAGAGGCCCGCGTACCGCAAAAAAAAAAAAAGAAAAAAAAAAAAAAAAAAAGAAATGCATCTTCAGATGCCTCTGAAAATGGATTCCTTTTTCTGGGTTTTAATTCATTTCAACAGTTTGAATTCTCAGACAGACTAAAATCTCCTTCCCTCCTATAATTAAACCAGACAGAAATTCCCAGCCTTCCTCACAGATGTAGAGCACATGGGCTGCATAGGAAGAGATCTCAATGCCAAGCGTTTCTAGCACACTGGTGTTATTGTTTAAGAAAATAACCTTATGGAAGCATCAGATCAGGTGGTTGACTACAGGGGCTAGGTCACATTTTAAAAAGATCAAAGGGTACAATCTTGCAGTTAGATTCCATATATACGTGTTAGCATATGGTATTTGTTTTTCTCTTTCTGACTTCACTCTGTATGACAGTCTCTAGGAGATCTCATGGACAGTTCTGTGATTACAGTTAATACCATATCATATACTTCAAAGTGGCTAAGAAACTGGATCTTAAATGCACTCACTACATAAAAGGAATGATAATTATGGAACATGATGAGCTGTTAGCTAATGCTACGGTGGTAATCACACTGCAAGATATGAATGTATCAAATCAATGCATCGTGTGCCTTAAACTCACACAACGCTATACATCAGTTATATCTCCATAAAATAAATTTACACTTAAAAAAGCACATTTTGACACAACTGAAAATTTAAGTATAGTAAGTAGAATCTAATACAACAATCTCATTGACAACTGTGCTCTATTTTCTCCAGAGTCTTCACTCCACAGTTTTTTTAGCCTCTCAGCCTCCAGAACACAATAGAAAACTCTCATTCCTCATCCCAGGTTTTCAGATGTATTCCCCCTTTTCCGCTTTGAATTACGAAGACAGACAGCCTCTTTCACCAAGCCCTTCCCCTCCAAGCACCTGCGCTTTTTTGCCCAGTCTTGGTATCCATGGCACTAAACGATCGGGAGGTGACTTGGAGGACCCGACGGTCTCGGGCACGTAGAGGAGAATGTGGAAGATGAAGTCAGTTGTGGAGTGCGGGGCGTTGAGTGGGGTGAGCCTTAGGCGAGGCAAATGTTTACCTTTATCCCCTCCCCAGGGTTCTTTTCGGCTGAGCCTGAGAACTAAACTGACATGAGACCGATCAACAGGTGAAAGCACGCAGATTTCTTTCATACAAGTTTTACGTGACACGGGAGCCCTCACATGCAATGAAGACCCCCCAAAATGGGGAGATGTGCTTGCTCTCACATTAGGTTGAAGAGAAGACGTAGACTGTGGGAAAGCGACTCAGCTCTGTGGGAGCTACAGGAAGATAAGGGTTGTTTTAACAAGGTCCGTCCGTATAGAATCCTCTCAGCCTCAACTTCCCATCCTTGATGAGAAGAACGTCACTGTCCTCATAGACGGAGGACATTTTTAGTAGGGAATTTCGTCTCCTGCTTTTAAGAAGGAAAGTTAGAGTGTTTTCCTTGTATCTGCTGTTTTCCAAGTGCCTTTAACTCGAAATAGTCAACGTGTCAGAGAAGCATATTTTGGGGTGGCATGTTCTGAACCCTTTCCAGTCATCACAGAGTTCACTTTCTCCAGACTGAGGAAGCCTGTAAGAAGCCAAGAGAGGACACACTAAGGTACCAGTCAGGTCACTTCTTTTCAAAAGAAGCTTCACAGAGGTGGTCGCTGAGGCCCCCTACAGGCCAACTCTGGAGCTACCTCACTCCGCTCTACTCACAAATCATTTCAACACGCTGACACTGCCGAAAGCAAAGGAACAAAACCAGCCAGTGTCCTGAACAGAACCACACACTGTCAAATGCATGCTGGGCCTGAGGAAGGTTCCATGTGTAGCTCTTTCTCCTCAGTACCTTATTTTTAAGATTACGGCTACTACTGCATTATTCTTGTTATTATTATTGTATGCTATTTCCATCCTTCTGCTGTTAAAATTTTCTGACACTGCTACTAAGATCTGTCCACACTGTCAAAATACTCACAGAAACCTCACAAGAATAATTCCTTTTTGTAAATTGGTGCGGAAACCATGGAAAACAGTATGGAAGTTCCTTAAAAAATAAAAAATAGAGGGACTTCCCTGGTGGCGCAGTGGTTAAGAATCCGCCTGCCAATGCAGGGGACATGGGTTCGTGCCCTGGTCCGCCAAGATCCCACATGCCATGGAGCAACTAAGCCCACGCACCACAAATACTGAGGCTGTGCTCTAGAGCCCACGAGCCACAACTACTGGAGCCCGTGCACCTACAGCCCGTGCTCCGCAGCAAGAGAAGCCGCTTCAATGAGAAGCCTGCACACCACAACGAAGAGTAGTCCCTACTCGCCACAGCTATAGAGAGCCCATGTGCAGCAATGAAGACCCAATGCAGCCAAAAATAAATAAATAAATAAATTTAAAAAAATAAAAAATAGAGTTACCATATAATCCAACAATCCCACTCCTGGGCATATATCTGGAGAAAACTCTAATTTGAAAAGATACACGCACCCCAGTGTTTACTGCAGCACTACTTACAATAGCCAAGACACGGAAGCAACCTAAATGTTCACTGACAGGTGAATGGATAAAGAAGATGTGGCATATACACAATGGAATATTACTCAGCCATGAAAAAGAATGAAATAATGCCATTTGCAGCAACAGGGATAGACACAGAGATTATCATACTAAGTGAAGTAATTCAAAGACAAATATTATATGGTATCACTTACATGTGGAATCTAAAAAATAATACAAATGAACTTATGTATGAAACAGAAAAAGTCTCACGGACAAAGAAAAGAAAATTATGGATACCAAAGGGGAAAGGGGAGGGGGAGAAATAAACTAGGAGCATGAGATTAACAGATACACACTATCATGTATAAAACAGATAAACAAAATGGATTTACTGTATAGCACAGGGAACTATATTCAGTATCTTGTAATAACCTATAATGGAAAAGAACCTGAAAAAAAAGAGTATACACACACACACACACACACACACACACACACACACGTATGACTGAATCACTTTGCCATATAGCTGAAACTAACACAGTATTGAAAATCAGCTATACTTCAACAAAAAAGAAAAAAGAATAATTCATTTTTTTCTTCCTCAAAGAATACAGTCATCTAAATATTAGGGTGTCCCCAAGTTCTAGGTAGCAGCTTTGCCTTTCTCTGGCATAAAACTTCCCTTTTCTTGCAGTAGGAAGGAACTAGCTTAAGTTGACACAAACGGGACTAGAAACAGATTGTTACATAGGACATCATGAATTCTTATTCTTGATCTTCACTCATGTAAATCATATAATGTTCACTGATAGGAATTAAAAAGGACATTATATACTTATCTAAATATTGTTTGAGTCAAATATACTCTTTTTAAAGTAGTGTTTGAATAACTGGATATTTTTGAAAATTTTTAATACAAGAAAAAACTCACAAAAGCAAAGAATAACGGCTATCATTCTTGAGGTTATCCCATTCTCAGAGGGACTCACAGGGTTTCAAGTACATTCATCAACTGTGAGTTAAGGAAGACAGCAACAACTTCAGCTGAAGCATCTTTCTTCAGTGTCAGTGGGGTGCTATCCACCAAAAAAGAACCTTTTGGTAAAAAGTCTATAATCAACATTGACTTAAGAGGTTTTTAGAAATGCAGTCAGAGTACAGAATATTTAGGATTGTTTATAACTGCTCATGTGTTTGGTTTCTTTCTTACATATGTTAAAAGAGGGGAAAAAATTGTACCATGGAATACTTATAAAACTATTAAAAATAATTAGGTTCATTTTCTATGCCTGGTATGGAAAGCTGACTATGTTATAGTGTTGAAATTAAAGAACAAATTTGCATAACAATATTATATCAACAATTTTTGTAAAATACGTGCGCACAGGCACGTGTCTATGTTACAGAAGGTCTGAAAAGACGTGTGTATTAATAGGGCTTACCGCTGGACAGTTGGATTCCATAATTTTATGTAATTTTATTGTCCTAATTTCTTATAACAAAGTTAAGCCTTTTGTAAAAAAATAAACTTAAGAATGTAAGTAAAAAGCTACTCTTATTTCAAATTTATATAACCATCAATGATGTCATTTTAGTTCTCTCAAAATTTAGGTAAGATGAGGAACACATGCGGTATGTGTATTTATCTATAAATCGATTCCATCTCACATTTTCTGTGGATCATGTTTAGACCCCCTGAGAAAATAGTAGCATTCATGGCAGTACCAGGGGAGTCCTCCAAGTAGCAATAATTTTGTCCGGTGAGAAACCTGCAATGGTTGAAGATGGGGGAGGGGCGTACTTGTGACCTTGAAAGGGAATTCTAGTTAATTAAATTAGACAGAATATATGGTAAATGTGTCAGAGCAGAGGCAGAAATAACTTACTATAAAATATTCCTAAAATGGTGAGAAATGTTCAGTTTAACCCAGAACTAGCTCCCCTAGTATACTGGTCAGATTCTACTGGCAAAGGGAGGAAGAGATTGAGAGCGAATACTATTCATAAGCCACAGGCTCCTCAGAATCAGCTGTAGGGTAGATCAGGAAATGTTGATTTAAATAGAATTTTACTGAAAATGACACTTTAAATCTGGAATGAGCTGCAGAAAATGACTATGTAAATGGCCATCTTTCATTCAAGACCACGCAGCAGGAAGTGGCACCTTTGCTGTGTTTTATTTCTCACTGGAGCTTCAGAAGCTGCATCTTGGAGAAAGCGAGACCTATGTGCTGCTGTCTCACCTCCTGCCCTCTCTCTGGATGGGGACAGAAAAGGTCCTGCACATGCAGTGCAGCCTGTTTATTTCTTAGGTGTTTGGTTCTGTCAGCATCTCTACTTGTATATTTACAACGGAAGGTGATGTGATGGAAGGAAAAAGGGAAAAAAAAATTATAATCACGGGGCTTCCCTGGTGGCGCAGTGGTTGAGAGTCCGCCTGCCGATGCAGGGGACACGGATTCGTGCCCCGGTCCGGGAAGATCCCACATGCCGCGGAGCGGCTGGGCCCGTGAGCCATGGCCGCTGAGCCTGCGCGTCCGGAGCCTGCGCGTCCGGAGCCTGTGCTCCGCAGCGGGAGAGGCCACAGCAGTGAGAGGCCCGCGTACCGCAAAAAAAATAAAAATAAAAAAAATAAAAGAGTGTGAGCTTTGATGGGATGATACAAAGAAGTCTTGTCAGGCCCCACTACGCTGAACTGGAAATGCAGGGACAGTCAGAAGGTTTGTTTTATGTATGTATTAGTACCCATCAGTGTTGATAGAGGTGGCTCAAACCCCCTCACGGAAACCGACTGTTAAATTTTCAGGAAGTTTTAAAAATTAGAGTTACCGTATGATCCAGAAATCCCACTCCTGGGCATGTGTCCAGAGAAAACCATAATTCGAAATGATACATGCTCCCCAATGTTCATTGCAGCACTATTTACAATAGCTTGCACATAGAAGCAACCTAAATGTCCATCAACAGAGAAATGGACAAAGAAGATGTGGTACATATATACAATGGAATAGTACTCAGCCATAAAAAAGAACAAAATAATGCCATTTGCAGCAACATGGATGGACTTAGAAATTGTCAAACTGAGTGAAGAAAGCCAGACAGAGAAAGATAGCTATCATATGATATCACTTATATGCAGAATCTAAAAAAAGGGTACAAATGAACTTATCTATAAAACAGAGTTACAGATGTAGAAAACAAACTTATGGTTACAAGGGGGTGAGGGATAAATTGGAAGATTGGGATTGACATATACATACAACTATATATAAAACAGATAACTAATTAGGATCTACTATATAGCACAGGGAACTCTACCTAATACTCTGTAATGTCCTCTATGGGAAAAGAATATTAAAAGGAGTGGTTATATGTATATGTATAACAGATTCACTTTGCTGTATACCTGAAACTAGCATAACATTGTAAATCAACTATACCCCAACAAAACTTTTTTTTAAAAGTAAAAATTAAAAAAAAAATCTACCAGAGGGGTAGATAACCCAATTAGTAGAACCTGAATTCACTAAAGAACCTGCACAACGTGTTCAACCCTTGGCCAAATATTATAATCAACTGAGAAGTATTTTATAATGAGGAAGCCAGCCTACTCCCAGAGATTCTGATTTAATTGGTTTGGAGTGAGGCCTGGACTTCAATATTCTATAAAAGCTCCCCGGGTCATTCTTAAGGTCAGGACTTAGAACCACTGCACTATTCTCCAGGACTCTAAGCTAGGCAGTCAGTCGGGCTGTGCCCATGTCTGCTTGTGGCTGAGTCCAGACTACAAAAGGTCATTTCTCTCATTCAATTTGCAAACAGAATAAAGTATAATCTTACCGCAAAAAAAAGAAGTTTTTTTCCAGGAAGCTTTGAGCTGTTACACATAGCCAGAATTAAAATTAATATGTATAAATTTGCAATTAAATAAGTTATATTAAAACAATGTAATATATATTCAAAACTTATCACTTCCTACTTGTTTTACTATATTTTCTTAATTTCTCTGTTGTTTGATTTATTTCTGTCTGAAGCATCTGTATGGTGGAAACATGATACTCCATGTGCCACTCTTTTTTTTTTTTTGCGGTATGCGGGCCTCTCACTGTTGTGGCCTCTCCTGTTGCAGAGCACAGGCTCCGGACGCGCAGGCTCAGCAGCCATGGCTCACGGGCCCAGCCGCTCCATGGCATGTGGGATCCTCCTGGACACGGGCACGAACCCGTGTCCCCTGCATCGGCAGGCGGACTCTCAACCACTGCGCCACCAGGGAAGACCCCATGTGCCACTCCTAAGTCCTTGTTCACTAACATCATGTTGATTGCTTGGAATTAGCCACGGTGGAAACATAGCATGGGAACTGGAAAATGCCGTAAATCAGGGCTTGATTTACTTTCTGATTTATTGTTTAGATGGAACGTGATGGAGAAAATGTTAGGAATGTAGGACAAACTTAAAAATATGTAGCGTCTATAACTGCTACATTGTGAATAGCACAAAAAAAGAGAGATCACTCCTCCAGTGTTTGAAACTGTTAAATGTCAGCCAAGACGTCGCTCACATCATTGATAAACACGTGAAATCCCAACAAATGCAGAGCTGAAGGCAGTTTCATTCAATGAATAAACTCTGCACTGGGGAAGGGATCGTTTAACAGTAGGTTCTCCGTCAAATTTAATGACAAATACATTGGAAAAAGAGTTCATGAAGTGGGAAGTAACTGCATTTGTCAAATAATGATTTAATTGCAAACCAGTTTGGCTGTGAATGTAAGGACTTGGTCGAAATCAACAAAAGCATACTTTGAGACTCCATTTGGGTATCTGAAATTTATAATAAATAGTACTTTACATTTTATTATTCTCGGTAAATAGTGTGATATAGATATCCTTTATATCAGTAAAATTTACAATAAATATATATGCCTGTGTGAATATATTTTTTCAGAGAGGAGGCTATGAATCATTTTCCAGCTTACCATTAGACATGTATTTTTCTTCTTTTATCCCCGTATACCGATCTATTTCCCTTTCTTCAGCCATGGGTAGTGGACTATATAACTTATTGTCCGAACTAGGATTCATTTCTGAGAAGGCTAGTGGCAAGTTAAGAAACGGGCTGAAACTTTGCCTTACCCGTACTTAACATTCTAATATGTTTAATGCATATATTTGGTTTGCACTTACTCTTGCTAAAGTATTGCATGTAGCCGTTTTGGGGGGTATGGTCATCTTTTATCATTTCTATATCCTTCCTGACTTTGCTTTAATCATACTCATCAACTTTTGCCATATGCTTTGTGACTTTAAAGGTTTAAGATGTTATTTCCCCCACTAGGCTCAAAAAGATATTTTCTTCCATTTTTTTCTATTACATTTACAATTTCATCTTTCACATTTTGGTTTTAAACACATGGAGACTCCACCCATGCAGTCAGGATTAGACAGGGAATGATTTCCATCCTTCTCCGTCTAACACTCTGCATTTTCCCCATTGATTTATGGAACTAAATGCATTGCACGTTAAATTTCCAAGTATTTATGCTTTCTCCCTGACTTCTATTCAACCCTTTCATCTATTTGTTTGTACTCAAGCCAATACTAATCCTCTTATTACTGTGGATTGGCGATATATCTTCCTCCCTGTCAGAGAAAACTTTTCTTGTTTTATCTTTGTTTGTCAAAAGTATTGCTAGACGCATATAGCACTTGGGCAGAGTATGCCAAAAACAAGGTAGCAAGAAAGGGGGAGGCTGGGGTCTTTCAAAGTTACTACCTTCTTTTCTCAATGTTTGGTCAATTCTCAAGCCAATGTTGCTGTTTTTATGAACTTCACATTATTCCTCATATAGTCCACAAAGCAATGGACGATATGAACCCCTAGTGGTTTATAAAGGTCAAAGAGAACGTTTGGGGGAAAAAAAGAAATCATTGCCTAGTAAGTTAAACGTGGGTTTTATACACACCATATACTACACACCACACACACAGACACACATACATATAACTAATTTATACCTAACCATACGTAATGAATTATAATCTAACCATTGAGATACATTTTTAACCAATTTATATTTTGAAAGAATTTTCTATACTCTTCTATAACACAACGCTCTTAGAATCAGTATGTTTTATTTCTTGCCTAAAGTGTCTCAGCATCTTTTGTTGCTCACCTCCCTGAAATCAAATACCCGGGTTTCCTCTTTCTTTTCATCCTATAATAACTTCCAATGAGATTTCATCTATATCCCTAGTTCAGTTGCCAAATACTGGTGGATGGTTCACAACTCTATCTCTAGAGACCATCTTTCTCTGGGATCCAGACTCACTGATGAAACTATGTAGAATTTCCAGTGGCATCCGGTACAGACACACACTCCTTCTGCATTTGCTGTTTCCAGGAAACATATTCCAAGTCTAGAGCTGGACAAGGTAGAATAGAAGCTTGACTACGGCACTGCTTTAACTTTCATGTAAAACTTGTCACCAAGTCCTAGTAATTTTATATCGATAATGTGCCTCTACCCCTATTACAGAGAACAAGTTAACATTATCTCACTGGAACTATCGGAAACCTCTCCTCGCTGCTCTATCCTCAATCAGCTTTTAACCCCATATCTACACTGCAGCTGGGATGATCTTCAGAACATACAAACGTGGCCAAATCATTCTTCAGTGATTTGAATTTTTCTTTGGCCCTGCATTATTTGGCAACTGCCTTCTCCTTTTACCTCATTTAATACCCCTATAACCTTTGTTTTGTTGCTTGCATGTTTCACGTCTCTTTCCATTCCTTGAAAGTAAGGTGGTCATTCTACCTTCAAAGACTTTGCACATGCAGCTCCCTTCGCCTGGAAAAGCATCCCCCGCAGCCCAGTGAAGTCTCACGTATCCTTTAGATCACAGCTCAATAACCACTTTGTCAGGGAAGCATTCCCTGAACCTAGGAACCAAATAATATCGCCCTGCTATATGTTTTCCCATCTCTCTTCACTTGCTGCAGTGTGTAATCATGGGAACTGTAAAAGTGGAAGAGACCCTCCCTTTCCAGAGACTGTAAATCCCACACGGACAGAGGTGCATTCTGTTTTCCTCACCGTGGTGTTTCTACTGCGTGACAGGGTTAAGCTTCGATAAATACTTGTAAATTTAATAACCACAATCTTTATTGAGGTAGATGAAGAAAAAACAATTATTTTCATGACTAGATATAGAAACACACAGAAAATGAAAATGAAAATACAATACCACTTACAGTTACTAAACGAGAAGTACATAGATGTAAATCTCGCATTGTTTTGTTCCTGATCTTAGGAGAAAGAATTGCCTTTCACCACGAAGTATAATGGGTTTTTCTTTGTTTTTTGGGTTTTTTTTTTGCGGTACACGGGCCTCTCACTGTTGCGGTCTCTCCCATTGCGGAGCACAGGCTCCGGACGCGCAGGCTCAGCGGCCATGGCTCACACGGGCCCAGCCGCTCCGCGGCACGTGGGATCTTCCCGGACAGGGGCACGAACCCACGTCCCCTGCATCAGCAGGCGGACTCTCAACCACTGCGCCACCAGGGAAGCCCACGAAGTATAATATTAACTGTAGAATTTTGGGGTGAGCACTACTTATCCAGTAGAGAAAGTGCTCCTGTACTCTATTTTTCTGAGAGTTTTCATCCTGAAGGTGTTGAACACATCAGTCTGTAGTTTCTTTGTACGTCCATACACAATGGTAAATATTACATTGCCATATAATTGCACCTTGCATAGATTTCACTCTTGCTTTCTCTCATTTTCCCTCTGTACCCCATCCCACGGGTCTTTTCTCCTTAGGAAGCACTATCCTTTCTGGCCTTCTTCCCCAGCCTCCTACAATTTACTCACCACTTTCTCTTTCCTATCTCCTAAGCATGTATTCCAATTTCATCTTACACATGGATGGCTTTTCCTCTGAGAAGCCACTCTGACTGAATGCTTGTATTTCAAGAGCAATTTCTACAGATATAAAATATTTTCTACACATGAGAGCATAGTCAACATTATACTTTGATTAGTGTTTATATCTCTATATTCACTCTAAGCTCATAAACGCTAAAACTTTAGTCACTGTAATTTTTCTTCCCAGTTTTAGCTTCACTGGCCATCATGGCACCTGAGCCCTGGCGGACACTCTCTATATATTAAATAAATTTAAATAAATGATGGAAAAATTTGGAGCATATTTATAAGACTGTTTGAGTGGAGATAATTCTATAAATGCGCTTGCAAATATCATTCAAAATGTTAAGAAGTGGAGTGAACAAAATACAGTTTAATAAAGTAACAATTTTAAAAGTAAACCGTCATCTTTTTTTTCGCACATCACTTTGCCTTATGAAACTATGGAGCCTACCTAGCACGTTCTATTTGTCCCATTAGTGATCAAATGTCACTTAGAAAGCATTGTGACTGATTGGTACTATTGCCTTAAGAGTAAAATTCTGTAGAGACTCATGAACAATAACAGGGAGAAAAAAAGGATTGTCCCATTTATTCTTCCATTATGACTATGCCTGCGTAGCCTAAAACTGCCAACTCTCGTTTTATTTAAAGCACAAAAGGTACACAGACACAAAAATAAAGGATGAGCTGTGAATTTCCATGACAGAATCTAGTCAAGAATTTCAGAAACTGCAGGGATTAAAAGATGTGGATAAATATTTATAAATGTGAACTCAAAGAACTGTAGTCAACAGAATACTCAGGAAGAATTTTCTGCCCAATGTTTTCTTCCTTGTATAGTCAGACTGCTCCTTGAACTTCAGATCTAAGAATGAAAACGACTTTCACTCTAGCATCCTTCCTAGTTTACCTGTACTTTCTGGAAACAGACGTTAAAATATTGCCAAATTGGATTTTCAGCAAATTTTCTTCCTACTAATGATGTACTCTTTCTTTCAATCCTAGTTCTAGTCTCTTTATATTTCCAGACTTGTATGATAAGTTCAAAGATTAAAAGTATAAATCGACTTTCATTTAAGTATTAATAATATTTGTGTCTTTAATAGAATTGGCAATATCACTAACATTTCCTGACTTAAACCATATCGTATGTGTTTTAAATAATTTATGCAATGTTTTACATTATCCACACATCTCTCATTGCAATGTTATTTGCTATTAATAAACATCATGAGTTAAAACTTTGGGTTTGAGTTAGACACCTAACAGACATACCCAGAGACAGTTTTACCAACTATTTGGACATTCACCATCCCAATAAGTTGACACACAAAATTAACCATCACAGTACATAAACTTTGCCACGTTTTCCTTGTGGAATTTCAGATTTGCTCTGGACCAGTGACTGGTATGTGTCTGCTACTTTCCGTATGTTCTCATGTCAGAGATCATTTCAGTTGCCCTGTTTATGTTGGACGACTGTATGCTGGGTGCCTACTGAACAGAGCTGCTTTTAAATTATGCCACGTGGAGTAAGAAAATAAATGGTGCTTCATATATGATATGCATACAAGTTTAAATTTTATGAACTGAGCTAATTGCTAGAAAACATTTGTCTGATCTGTCAGTTTATCTTTCATTCCTTCAATGTTGTCATTAGGAGCAATTGTCATTTTTATATATAGTACTTTAGACATACTAGGGCTGCTTATGGCATTTTCTACATGTTGCTTTTCTACAAAATAAATTCCCAATGTCAGGTTGAAAAAAAATACTTGTGTGTATATATACATATATATATACACGTATATATACATATATATACACACACATATATATATACATATATATATATATATATATAATGACCTAGAAAGAAATAGAAGTCACCATTGTTAATTTCTTAAAGACCCTCCCCAATGGGCTGATAGAGGAGAAATCCCTTTGTTCTTGCTTTACCCCCTTCTTTCTAACTCCAGACCTGTCCTACACCAGGAGGCTCCTTGGGTACACACCTATGGACACCGCAGCCAACAATCTGTACGTGTACTTCTTCATAAACACTGTTGTCACTTGGCTACCCTTTGGATCTAGGGAGGGACATGCTGACGGGACAGGAGATTCTCAATAGGGTAGATGAGGGAAGGACCATGTAGGATATATCCTCAAGGCCATGTGTATAGGGAATTCAAAGGTCCTAGTAACTCAAGTTAGAAGGGAGAGC
This sequence comes from Grampus griseus, assembly GCF_964374135.1. Taxonomy (NCBI): domain Eukaryota; kingdom Metazoa; phylum Chordata; class Mammalia; order Artiodactyla; family Delphinidae; genus Grampus; species Grampus griseus. The sequence continues at coordinate 82,673,302 of NC_139006.1, read as the reverse complement.
ATAGGTTCCAGGCCTGCACATCCCTTGACTATATGATCTCTTGTCCTTAGAGAAAAGTTACAGCCAGAGGAAGGTCAGAACATGTTCCTCAAAAGAGCAAGATCCAGTGCAATGGCCCTTTTGAAAAGATCTAAGGGGATCTCTGATAAGCAAGTTGTCTTTCATTCAGATTTTTTTTAAAAAGCTGTATCATGACGTAATTTGGATTACAGATTCCTGGAGTTCAAGTCTTATGTCACCTTTGCATGAAATTCTTGGAGAGTCTTGGGGACTTTATATTGTGTGCAGATGAAAGCAAATGTTTGTGACAAAGAAGGAAGGCTGTAGACAATTGGATTATTGCTACCAATTATTTGCCCCTCCTTGTAATACTATTATATATCATCCCCTCTGCTTGTCATGTGACTTGTCTGATCATCTGGTAGGAAAATCACATTACACAGCCTCTTTGATTTGGGACCTGGCGATGTGATGTTCCTTGGCCATATCCTAAACGCAGGACAGCCCCTTCAGCCAATGATCTACAAAAAGAAAACATCTGAGGCCAAGCTGGGTAAGCACAGAAGAGGCAACCAGAGCGGCAGCTGACTTGCAGCCTCTGATAAAATGAGCAAGAAATAAATACTTGTTTTAGGGAGCCATTTAGATAATGGGTTTGCTATTAGCCACTGCTTTCTAATATACCATATTACACAAGGGGAAACAGTTAAAAAACACAATGAGGTTAAGTGTTATGAAACTGAATTGAAACTATTCATATAGATTCACAATTTTAAAAACTTTCACTGAAATGGCCTACAAACAAATATTACCCCAGTAGCAATGATAACTTCAAGAACTCAGATTACAGCTTCTAATATTCCCCTGTGTTAAGAACTTGAGTCTGAATAAATTGTTGAATTCTGGTCTGCAGCATGGAAAGAACAAGATGAGCCTGGGACAAGGTGGTGCAAAACAGTAGGAAGGAGTTTGCACGTTCATCTTGCCTTACTGGGAGGAAATGGGTTGGGGAGGATGTGGACAAAAGGGAACACCTGTGTCTCGTTGGTGGGAATGTAAAGTGGTACAACCATTTGGGAAAACAGTATAGAGTTTTCTCAGAAAATTAAAAATAGCACTACCTCGTGATCCAGCAGTGCCACTTCTGCTCATATAACCAAAGGAAATGAAATCAGGATTGCCAAGAGTTATCTGTGATCCCAAGTTCATCGCAACATTACTCACAATAGCCAAGATATGAAAACAGCTTAAGTGTCCACGGACAGAAGAATGGATAAAGAAAATGTGGTGTATATATTTTTATACAATGGAATATTACTCAGCATTAAAAAAGGGAAATCCTGCCCTTTATGACATCATGGATGAATCTGGAAGGCTTTATGCCAAGGGAAATAAGTCAGGCACAGAAAGACAAATACTTCATGATCTCAATTAGATGTGCAATCTAAAACAATTTGAATGCATAAAAGCAGAGGGTAGAATACCAGTTTCTAGGAGCTGGAGATTGGGGTTAATGGGGAGATGTTGTTCTAAGGACACAAAGTTTCAGTTATGCAGGATGAATAAGTTCTGGAGATCTAAGATACATCATGGTGACTACAGTTAATAATACTGTGTTGTATACTTGAAATTTGCAAAGAGAGTAGATCTTAAGTGTTCTCATCACACATACACACAACAAAATGCCAATTATATGAGCTGCTAAATGTGTTAAACAGCGTGACTGTTAATCGTTTCACAATTAATACCTATGTCAAACCATCATATTGTGCATCTTAAACACATACAATTGTTATTTGTCAACTATACCTCAATAAAGCTGGGAAAAAAATACATGGCAAAAGTTGTTTAGTAAAAAAAATAAAAAATAAAGCTGGTGCCAAAAATATAAATCTTTGATAAATTAAGAAACTTAAGAGACAAAAATTAAATAAAATATAAGTGTAGAGTAGATAAAACATCTGTTAACAACACATTTAAGTCGATTAGGAAACTGTGAAAAAGAATGGGTATTGGGGCTTCCCTGGTGGCGCAGTGGTTGAGAGAGTCTGCCTGCCGATGCAGGGGACGCGGGTTCGTGACCCGGTCCGGGAGGATCCCGGTCCGGGAGGATCCCACATGCCGCGGAGCGGCTGGGCCTGTAAGCCATGACCACTGAGCCTGCGCGTCCGAAGCCTGTGCTCCGCAACGGGAGAGGCCACGACAGTGAGAGGCCTGCGTACCACAAAAAAAAAAAAAAAAAGAATGGGTATTGGATGAAAATTTACTGAAATGAAAAGGTAGATAATAGTGCCTAGAAAGAAGAGCACATTAATAAGGAAGATGAACAGTATCATTTCTTTTTTTTTCTTTTCACAGTGTGGATAGATTATTTTATTTGGTTTTATGTGCACTCATTTGATCACACAAAGTATGAATCTTTTGCTTATACAAAGTATCTATTATAGAATACTTTGTATAATAATTTGGTTTTAACAATAGTAGATGCTAGATGTGAGGGACAGGACGACTTCATTGTTTCTTGTTTTGCCTATTTGTTTCACTCTTATTTTCTGAGATGATACAAAGTCATTAGAACAAAATAAATGAGTTGGTCCAAGTAAAATATTTTGCTCAGGGAAGGGTTAAGTTTAGAACCTTGATTTCCACTGCTGGTTGCCTGTCCTTTTCCCTATAAATCCACTCCAGTTTATGTTTCATTTAAACTCCCAATGAAATAATTAACATATTTTAACATGGGAAGGAGCATGCATTTATTTAATTTGCAACATAAAAGGGGTGCATCAGTAACACTTAGTGTGAAAAGAAAACAATTGGCTGCCGGCTGCTGAAATTGAGAAATATCAATTAGGATTAACTAAAGTAACCTCTCTTATGGGTTTAGTTTGTTTTCTAGAATGATTACATTACAAAAATCACTGTGTTCTATTTCCCAGGGAGGTCTCTATTTCACAATAAAGCTTTCTTCTTCTAGGGCTGTAGTTTATTCTCCAAACAGCCTCAAGAAAATTAAATATACTATGAATGCCTATAATGACCATAGGATGGAATAAAAATACAATCAATGAAACCAAATTAAATTTCTGTTTGCAAACAACTTTGCTCACAGACTGGACATTTGTTAATTGGTTGGCGAAATTCTGCTTCCATTTGCATTTCTTTCATTTGAGTGTCTCTAAGTAAGGTTTATACTTAATAACAGATCAGCTGATGACCTTTTTATGCATAACAATAAGGCCTCAGTTGAATATCTTATTGTTAACCATTATTCACACAATAGCTTTCGTTGTGGATGAAAAACATTTAATCCATTCACGTATCTATTATAGTTTCTTCGCTACAGCATCTCAGATGTGGAATAGCTAATTAGGCTTTCTGAGTATTTCCTGCTCTCTGAAATTTCTCAAGGGCCTCTGTTTTCAAGTTTTTACTTCATATTAGAATTTGATAATATTTCCACCCTAAGCAACCAATTAAGCTCTACCACTTTTATGGGCCTATTGATTTACTCAAGAAAACAATGGCAACAACAATAAAGTGTTAAATCCTTCATTCTCCCGGAGGTCTAAACAAATAAAACATTTTCTTACACTGGTCAATGAAAGAGTTTCCTCTACTTAGGGTCACTGTGACATTTTAGAAAAACTACTGGTTTTCTTTATATGACTGTAATGTGCTTTTCTCTGTGTTCAAATTTTACTAGAAAATTTGTGATTGAGAGAACACTAGTCTTAGCACACATGCATTCTGTGACCTGGATATATTGAGAACCCCCCTTTTGACTCTTAGATACTCTGAACTTTATCTGAGTAAAGTCAGAATATCTTCCTCATAAACACCCATATTTTATGATAAATACTACGTATTGGACTGCCTTCCCTTTCTACTTTAGTATTTATAAAAGACTTTATTCTGAAATTCGGAGAACAAATCTAGACCCTTGTTTTCTATATTAAATCGAGCTTGCTCTTGGCGTGGTGTTCTCAGTCTAATTCCGGATTGCTTCCTGGGCTTGTGAGTTGTGCAATCACACAGGGCCCCATACTCAAAAGGGCCCCTGACTTGGTATAATGTTCTGCTATCCCCATCTTAAAATTCTTAATAATTTTTGAACAAGGACCGCTCGGAGCTCCACAATTTAGCTGGTCTTGGTCTAGCCCCTTATAATTCCTTACTCATTAAAGAAGTTATTTGATTATACCTTTCAATATCTTTTAATCTCAGTCACTCTGGTCCATCTTTTCTCTCCATAGGTACAGTATGTCTAATTTTGTCACATCGAATCTACTAATTCTGATGTAAAGGTGAGAATTTGGGTAACATGTGCATGTATAGACACTGAGTAATGCAGAATAAAATGGAGACTTTTTTCTTATCCAGAGCAGGTACCTTGTCAGAAGATGCCATTTGCCTCTGAAGATAACAGATCTCATCCGATGCTAAACTGGGAAAGATGGGTATTTTGCATGCTCTTTCTGTTCTTATCTTTCAATAGTCCTTAGATTACAAATCATGGGATACAACATGTATCTGTAATCCCTCTTAAGATTCTGGGAGTCATTAGACTTCTCAATATTAAGCTGGATCTGTAAGTGACCTCGGTATTCAAATGGCATAATAGTGGTGGCAGTGATGATGGTATGGTGGTGGTGATAGAATAACAGCGGTCTGGATGGTGGTTTCTGGGGCTAGCGCATGTCAAATATGGTCTAGATTTCAAAGACTCAGCCCAAATACTACATTAACATTGAAGTCCGGTGTTATTTTAAACCAAATAATCATCTCCTGTTGGGATTCATGTAATATTTTTTTCTGTGGCTCTATTATAAAACCATATTATACCATATACCACGTCCTGTATTATTTTATAGACTAAGGTTGAAGGCTTCACAGATTATTCAGTAAACACTGGGATATATACACAGCACATGAATGAAAACATCCTTGCTGATGGTCATTACTGAATTACTGAAATAGGTTTCCACACCTCATCAAAGTCTCCAAGAAGGAGGTATTAGCCATGGGGAAAGAATTTTAAGAGTGGCGTAAGTTAATTAGCACCAGAATTCCAATTTATCATTATTCCAAAGAGAACTAGACCTGTGATACAGGAGAAAATTTTCTAGTAGTACCCTTATATAGATAATTAGTGCTGGAAAACAGACCACGATTTAAGAATGGGCCTAATCTGAAAGGAACTCCTGAAGGCGGAGCAGGAGTTGAGGGATTCATTAGTCCAGTTTACTGTTATTGAAACCATTCTGATCATTTATCCAGTCTCTCCCAAAGACCTCAGCTCCACAACTGAAAATTTACAAAAGAAATGAAGAAAAGCTAGTTTTAGGCTTCCTATAAAAGTTTTTGAAATTTCAATTCATTGCAACTCAGTGAAACTTTGGTAGTTCATTTTACTTTTAATTAAAGTGCATTATTACGATTAACGCAATAATAATTTAAAAAGCTATTATCTATTAATTGTAGATTCCACTGAATTCATTTAATTCAATTCATTTAATAGAACTTGTTGGGATATGAGTATGTAAGATAGGGACATAGTCTTTTTAGAGTAATTTCAATAATTAGGTAAACGGATGGATGGATGGGTGGCTGCATAGAAAGATGGTTAGATATACACACAAATGTTTAACTGTTGTGTTAAATAAAAATAACTATATCTAATGTAAATTATAATCAATTTATTTCACTTATTCACATATTCAGTAAGCCATATTAGTGATTTTTTTCTAATAAAATATTGGGGAATAAATTATATATTTAACTCCTTAAACTTAATGATTTCATAACATAAGAGCTCAAGTCTCTTATGAATAAACACAGGAATCATAAGTGACTTAAATACATTGGGTGACCATCATATTGCACATAACAAATGAATTCAATTGCATTGGAGTCTTGGTTACATTCATTAAAGTTGCATTTTCTTTGTCAGTATTAAATGCAAAGTACTTTATCAACAACGTGTAATGTGCAAGATTAAAGGAGGACAAGTTTGCTCCTCAGGGTGCTGGCAGTGCTGTAGAAGGATCATATACATAAAGAAACACATCACGTTGAAGAAAGCAGTTCATAAACTATAAGATACACATTTTGCTCAGATGCACAGAGATCTTGGTGTTGGTTTGCTAAATAACATGTTAAATGTGTGTGCGCACCAGTATATAAAAGAATCACAGGGGCTTCCCTGGTGGCTCAGTGGTTGGGAGTCCGCCTGCCGATGCAGGGAATGCAGGTTCGTGCCCCGGTCCGGGAGGATCCCACGTGCCGCGAAAAAGAAAAAAGAATCACAGCATTCCAGGCATGACTGAAATCCCAAAACCCTGTGCTCTATGAACCTACCAGTCTTGCTGTGCCAGCATAACTGTTAGGACACATACAGCGTGTCTTCAAGTTTGTACCCCTATGACAGAGGACATTTTGACAGGCATCCTTCTTAAAATGTATTGAATAAATGTTGATAATTGAAATGATGAATATATAAAGGTCAAGAGTTGTAAAATATTTCTACTGCCTAGGAATCTAGAGAATCTAGGCCTGAGTTTATAGTATATTTATGAACTATGAATGCAATTATCCCATTTGAAAAATGTTACCTACTTTACTACCTCTTTGCAGATTTTAGACAGTCTTTTGATATTAATTATCTAATTCAGTTAAAAAGCTACAATTGCCTTGCTGAATCTTACACTATTTTGTACTAAATAAATTTTATTTTTTAGTGGTTTTTTTGTTGTTGTTGTTTTGCTTTGTTTTTTGTGGTTTTTTTTTTTTGCAGTACGCGGGCCTCTCACTGTTGTGGCCTCTCCCGTTGCAGAGCACAGGCTCCGGACGCACAGGCTCAGTGGCCATGGCTCATGGGCCCAGCCGCTCCACAGCATGTGGGATCTTCCCGGATTCCTGAACCGGGGCATGAACCCGTGTCCCCTGCATCGGCAGGCGGACTCTCAACCACTGCGCCACCAGGGAAGCCCTATTTTTTAGTGTTTTAAAACACCAATTTTTTACTGGAAGGAAGAAACAGATCATTTAAACACTACGTAAAATGGAAAATGCCATCTAGAATTTGAATCAAAAGACATGACACTTGTTAGAGTGTCAGACACAGTCAAAACTCCAGCAATTTCCTTCTGGGAGGAGAAATGAGTTCTCTCTCTCATTTTTGCATGCACATAATTTCTTTACAAATGATTATGCCAGTTAGACATGTAAACCTCCTATCAAAGTTACTGAATGATAATGATTTCTAATTGTTCTAGTTTTCCCTAAGTTGGAGCATTGATATTTTTTTACAATGACAACAATAAAAGAGGCACAAGAGTATGATACTTGTGTTGCTATCTCTTTGTGTTGCCCAAGGGAGGACTGCTCATTTATCATGATTGATAATTAGGAGGAAATAGAAATAAATAAGTTGCTTAAATTTACATCACAAGAAACGAAGAGTAGTTTGGAGAATGTTATGTTTGAGAATGTAAAATTTCCCGTTTGATGTTAAATAATGGTTGAAAGAATATGAAATAGATTTAAAAAGTAAAAAGGAAGTAGAAAAATAAATTTTCCTTATAACAGAAACTTAAACCAGAATTGAAAAGTGAATACTAAACCTACGTATAAATATGCATTTCTTTTGATTCACACCACACAACAAAGGCATATTCTGCAGTATATTGTTTGCTATATATTTTCTTTGAAGTCTGTCTTATTTTATCAAGGAATAGAAATGTGCCTATGAGGTATAAAATTTCATGAAGCTAAGATATGTGGTTCAGAAAAATTCAAGTCATAACTTAAGCGATAATGATATTGAAAGACAGGAGCTTTTCCACCTTGTTTTGTATAATTTTATTAAGTGCCGTTGAAAATGAATTTATGTCACATTGTTCACGAAATAATTATTGTGAAGCATTAGAATTTAAAGGAAATGCTTTGCTAAACATTTTAAAATGTAACCTTTCCTTGTAATGTCAAAGTAAAATCAAAACATCCATTTTAAAGGAGTCACGCCATCTACAGAAGAAAACTGCACTCCAAAGCCATCTAGAGTAAGTCTATTCCTTTAATATTTTGAGTAAGTGATCTAATAATTTCTGGCACTTCAGAACAAATGCTAAAAGAGTTACCTTAAAAAACCCTAGGGCTTCCCTGGTGGCGCAGTGGTTGAGAGTCCACCTGCCGATGCAAGGGACACGGGTTCGTGCCCCGGTCCGGGAAGATCCCACATGCCACAGAGTGGCTGGGCCCGTGAGCCATGGCCGCTGAGCCTGCACGTCTGGAGCCTGTGCTCCACAACGGGAGAGGCTACAGCAGTGAAAGGCCCACATACCGCAAAAAAAAAAAAGAAAAAAAAATACATTTCTTAAGGCTATAGCTGCCGTAAGTGTTGATTCCTCTTATGGATCTGGGCAAAGTAAATTGAAAATCTTCTGGAAAGGATTTATCATTCTAGATGCCATTAAGAACTATCATGATTCATGGGAAGAGGTCAACATATCAACACAAACAGGAGTTTGGAAGAAGTTGATTCCAACCCTCACGGATGACTCTGAGGGGTTCAAGACTTCAGCAGAGGAAGAAACTGCAGATGTGGTGGAAACAGCAAGAGAATTAATATTGGAAGTGGAGCCTGAAGATGGGACTGAGTTGCTGCAATCTCACGATAAGACTTGAATGGATAAGAAATTGCATCTTATGCATAAGCAAAGAAAGTGGTTTTGTGAGGTGGAATCTATTCCTGGTGAAGATACTGTGAAGACTGTTAAAATGACAACAAAGGGTTTAGAATATTACATAAATGTAGTGAATAAAGCAGCAGGAGGGTTTGAGAGGATTGACTCCGATCTTGAAAGAAGTTCTACCACAGAGTTCAAACATCACATTGTTCATGAAAGGTAGAGTCAATCAATGTGGCAAACTTCATCGTTGTCTTGTTTAAAGAAAAAGCCACGGCCACCCTGACCTTTAGCAGCCCCCGCCCTGATCAGTCAGCAGCCACCAACGTCAAGGCAGGACACTCCACCAGCAAAAAGATTATGACTTGCTAAAGGCTAAGTTGATGATTAGCATTTTTTTTAGCAATAAAGTATTTTTTAAATTAAGGGATGTACACTGTTTTAGACACAAGGATATTGAACATTTGATGCACTGTAGTGTTAATATTCACTTTTACATGTGCTGGGAACCAAAAAAAAAAAAAAATGTGTGACTTGCTTTACTGTGACGTTTGCTTTATTGTGGTGGTCTGGAACTGAACAGGCAGTATTTCAGAGGTATGGCTGTAATATCCTCATTCTCTGTTCCATCTAAAAGGGGAACAGGGCATCTAAAAGAAAAAGCCAGATAGCATTTCCTCCAGAGCCCAGATCTTCAAATTTTCACAAATAATTTAATTCATAGATCTTCCAGGAAAAAGCAGCAATGTAAATTTAAAAATAAAAACAAAGTGGATATTATCCTTTTGTCTTCCAGGTGATATTCATGCTCCCTATTCAAATCAGTGGTGTTCGACCAGAGTAGGTTTTGTCCGCAAGAGGAATTTTGGCAACATCTGAAGACATCTGCAGTTGTCACAACTGGTAAAGGTGTTGCTACTGGCATCTAGAGGCCAGGGATACTGCTAAACGTCTTACAACACACATGACAGCACCTGCAACAATGAATTACTCAGCTCAAAATCTCAACAGAATCGGGACTGAGAAACCCAGATCTGGATGAGGCTGTCCTGTCAGTTCAAGTACTGGGTTAATTGTAATTTACTAAAATAATTGATGAATATCATCTGTCTTTCGTGGCGTGCTTGGAGTTCTCAAAATAAAACACAATATTTGCTAAATGGACACAAAAGAATCATATCCTACAAAAGCATTATCATATAAAAGTTCTTAAAACATGGATTTAATAAATGATGATGTAACAATGGAAACTTCTGTTACTGTGACCCCCATCTTAAAAATGACAGCTTGGGGCTTCCCTGGTGGCACAGTAGTTAAGAGTCCGCCTCCCGATGCAGGGGACACGGGTTCGTGCCCCGGTCCGGGAGGACCCCACATGCCGCGGAGCGGCTGGGCCCGTGAGCCATGGCCGCTGAGCCTGCGCGTCCGGAGCCTGTGCTCCGCGACGGGAGAGGCCACAACAGTGAGAGGCCCGCGTACCGCAAAAAAAAAAAAAAGACAGCTTGATTGTTAATCAGGATTACAACAGACAATGCTAGATGGCTATTAAAAAATAGCTGCAAACAGAAATTATGTGTCAGATTTTAATGGTTATGTTTGTACAATGTTTAATTCAGTGTTGGGGACAAAATATAACCTCTAAGATAAAAATTATTTGTAATCAATCCACTTGGTTTTGCAAACATAAAGCAATTTCAAATACAGGCAAATGTAAACCAATTTGTATGCTTTTTCCTCAAAATATACTTTTAATATTGTAAGGACATATTTTGTAAACTAATTTGTAAGATAATTATTTCATACAATTTTTAAAATACATGATAGCAAAAATTTCCGTCAGTAGCTGAACTTGGAAATATGATTTTATATTATGTTCACTCTATGCCCTAGTTAACACATTAGAGCTTTCAGCAGGTTCATCAGTATATTTTTTTTAAATCTACTTCTCTGAAGACATACTGAAATTCTAGCAGTGACATTTCAGTGCAGTAGGTCAGCATGGGACAAATCTAACTTAAATGTAGATATAGTTATATATTATTTTATGACCTAGGAGAATAAGCTTAAAACCCAAGTATATTTGAAATTTCAATAATCCAGCTGTCTTGCGTTGTGAGGAAGCGTTATTTTAAAGCAGTTATAATGACTGGTGTTCTGATATCCTGTTTCAAAGCCATCTGAAATAAACTGAGTGCAAATTTAACTCATCGTAGTTTTCAAATATTTATTGAAACCTTTGTTCAGAAAAAAATTGCAAGAATTGTCCAGTTCCCATTTTTGTTGGTACTAGAGACTCTCACAAGCAAAATGTTATTTAAGAAAATGGTGCTTAAAACTACTTTTGTTGCTATTTCCTCTGTAGCATCAAATCCACATTAATGTTTATATCAGCTTTAAAAGCCATATATCAAAGTAAGTGCAGTATCCTGGAAGAGGCGTAACAGCTCAGTGATGGCCAGAGACTCTGAATTCTGAGGACATCGCATCAAATAATGTTGTTATTAGTAAGAGATGATGGCTCTACAAGAATACATCCTGCTTTGATTTATGCCAGCGATAATTTAAACTGATTTTCTCTTTATTTAACAAAAAGTAAGAAAAGTCATTACAGAGTAGTTGAAATAGTAAGAGAAGTTTACATGTAAACATGATTTCCTCAAGATTTATATACGTCTATTTTGTTTCTTGCTTCAATAGCTGAGTTTGCTTGGATTAGATGTTTTCTAAGAAAGTTATATAAAATTATATTTTTAGTATAATTTTAGTTTAGTTTTTAGCATAATTTTATAATGCTGGAGAAAGTCTAATGGTACCCATCCCAACTACTTGCTGAGACATAAAACTTTTACCACACGGCACACCCATCGCTACTTCAAAAAGTTCACATAGCTCTGAGAGGAAAATGAGGAATGCCATTAAAAATGACAGAAAGCTTACCATGTGGAAGAAAAAGACTTCAGAGCAAAAAAAAACCCCACAACATCACCAAACACACACACACATACGCACAACACAAAGCTAAGAAACAAACATAAACAAAAAAACACAACAGATATCAACTTTGATAATCAGTTATTCTCAAACCATATCATTATTATAGAATACTTGGGAAAGTTTATTCTTGAAACCAAATGAAAACTTTATTAAAGAGATTATAGAGCTCCATGTTTATATTGTGAGACACATCTCAACAAGAATTGGGCCATTAACAACCTGATTCTATAGAAATCTTACAGGTAAGTGAATATTTTCACTGACAGCATGAATTGAGCCATCACAGAAATTCAGCACCTTGTAAAGTATTTGATGCAAAGCTACAGTTACTGACAAACAGCGACAATGCTACTGAAAGGTCCATTAAGTATGTGTGGCATCAACTTCCAAAATACACTGTAAGTTTACAATATTTTCAACACTTAACAAGTCTTTAGAGCTGTGGTTTTATAACCTCAGTAACTAAGACTTGTGAAGAAAGTTTTAAAATTTCTTTTGGTAAGAATACCAGATGTAAGCAATAAAATAGCTAATGTATAAATTTCTTTATACATTTAGTTATAAGTAGTCAGGTGTCATAATGACAATGTTGTAAGAGTTGTTTCAGTCACAGAAATATCTGATTCCAAACTGTCGAAATTTAATAGAATATAAGCACATTAAGAATAGGTAGAGTACTGAAATAGCAAAATCACACAATATCTGCAATAATTCCAAAATGTTTTTGATGACAAGATTGTAGTTTCTCTGATAAGCAGCTCACACTTTGTCACAGTTAAAAACTGTTGATTATTTTAGCATAGAAGATATAGTATGGAAAGCCATGGAATGCTGAGTAGAAAAGTATATTATAATTTAGAAAAGCACACGTAAATTATAAAGAAAACCCCCCAGTTTATCAATTTATCTGTTCTTTTTTTTGCACTAGTACAGTGCAGACTGATTTTAGCTGCCACATTTACTTGATGATTAATGTAGAAGGGAGACAGAGCATTTGTGAAATCCAATAGTGCTGCTATAGGGCAAAAGAGTAGAGATAGTTGGTCAGTATCTAGTTCAAAAATATTTTCAAGGCAGCAAGGAAAAGTATTCCTATCTCCTTTGTTTCTCATAACATCACCCAAAATTATTAAAATATATGCTCTAAAAATTGACAAAGAGAAATTCGAAAAAGACTTTTGACGAATATTCCTATAGAAAACCAAAATCTTCCAGATACTGTATCCTTTGTTAAGTGTTTCGTACCCTCCATGTAGACTTGCACCGAGAACACACGCAGGGAGTTTGCCTGAAGAGTGAAGCAAGGCGCTCTCATGGGCGGAGCAGTGGACAGCACTGAACAGAAGCCGTTTCCCTAAACCAGTGGTTTTCAGTGACTCCCCACTCCTACGCATCATATCCATCAGCAGCACAAGTCTTCTTATCTCTGGAAATTATCACAGACGCAAATTCGCTGACTTGTGTTTGTTGGGACTAGTTAATCTTCTTAAAAGCATTAATAGCTCACTCAGGTCTAACATCGTGCCCTAAGAGGAGATCAGGTCCCTAAATCTTAAAAAAACAAATAAACAAACAAACAGGAAAATTGCCTCTTCTCTCTGTACTTAGAGACTAATTTAGTTTAGGCATTGTTAGGGAAGAAATTGGATGGAAAGTTTCTTAGGGTGATAGGGCAGTAAGAACACATATGCTATAGATCACGACTAGAAAAAGTAGATAAAAGATCAAGCTGAATATTATTCTCTCACTTAAAAATAATTTTGAAAATATACCACGTGCCCAGTTGTGCGCCAGGCATTGTGGGCCAAAGGTCATTGAACATATTCCCCGCCCTCAAGGAGGCTACCCATCAGGTGAACAAGATGAACAAGCAGGAAGTTAGAGCAGAGAATAATAGATGCTAACAGCCCTGTGAATCTTTCAACAATTTCATCCCTTTAATCACAAGAGCCCACACAGACATTCAAGTATCCAATTAAAGTCATTTTAGAATATTATTCTATTATTCATCTTCCAAAAAAATAAATCCTAGAAAAGAGAAAGGAATGATGAGTCTGTTAGATATACGAGATTTTGATATGCCAAAATCAGATGAGAAATAAGAAAACCATAGGAAGAGAGAAAAGTCTCTTTATATGGGCACATCAGCATCAAATTCTGGGAGACCTTGCAAGCAATGCCATTTGTTTCAAAGCAGAAGTTCAGTATGTTCTTAATATGTTATGCATGTAGGCAGTGTTGTTCCTGGATGGACAGAATAAGACAAATTATGCTCAGTAATCCCAATTACAATAATCTACATTTAATTTGATGAGATCAGTGGCCATAAGGGGGAGGAGAAAAGAAAGAATGAGGGGAAAATTCAAAGGAAGAATCAGCATAATTTGGTGTCGATTATATGTAGCATACCTAGAGTTATGCCAAAAGTTACGCTGAGCCTGTGAGCCTGGACTGTCTGAGAATGTATGAGCCAAAGACAGAGGCAGAAATGTTTGAAGGAAACCAGGTCCCAGGTTGGGGACTAGGGTGCATGAGCCACTTAATATATACTGTCACTCTCTGGGGAAAATGGAATCTCAAATGGTACCGACTTACCAAAAAAAAACAGAACAAATAAACAACTGAGCTAGGAATGAAACCCAAGATCCTCACACCAATACTTATAACTACATCACAGAGCCATCCTACATACAGACAATCCTTAGAACAAACACTGTATTCTATTCTGTAGCTCAGAGAGTCACACAAAATGTCTCTCTTTTTGAGAGTCAAATCAGTGCACCCATGTTCAGGAGATAGGTAATATATTATGGAATCTCCAGGAGCATACATGGTAGCTTCATGTAACTTAACATCAAGTTTCTTCACCCAGAAAAAAAAAAAAACAACTTTTTGACAAGTTGCCAAAAGCTTTGTTAAAAATATGCAAGGGCCTCCGTGTAGCTCTGAAGTTCTGGTCATGTCATCTGCGCTATTAAAATTCTAAGCAGCACAACTGCTGAATGTATTCAATTAAACAGGAGTCGTAATGAAGGCCCACAGCCCAGGCCTCTGGGTGTTAGGATCAAAGGGGCAGTTCTAAGACAGTTTATATGAATTTCCAGTCAAAAAACTGGTCTTTCATCATTTGCTAAAATACAAATCCTAGACTCAGGCAAAAAATACTATGAGGTGCTTCAGAAGCGTTTTCTCTGTATTTGTTTTAATTCTTGTTGTTTTAGTGAATTTATTTGGAAATTACAATTTAAAATTTATACAGCATGAGTTATTCCTTGCCTGTAAATTTCCATCAGGGAGAAAGGAGGCTAAAAATGTCAGAATCCCCCATATCCTTTTCCAAATTCCAGCTCTAAAAATGTACTGTTTGTATGTTTTAAATATTGTGAGTAGCCAAACTTAAACCCTGCTCAAACGCTGACTCCAGGTATGTGCTTCAATTCATTTGCCTATTGTTTAAGGGGCTTGTCTTGTATATTCAGTTTAAAACATTATACATATGGAGAGAATATCAATCTAAAAACGTATTGAGAGAGAGAGAGGGAGAGAGGGGGGGGGGAGAGAGAGAGAGAGAGAGAGACGGAGGGAGGGAGGGAGGGAGGGAGGGAGGGAGAGGGGGGAGAGAGAGAGTGGGGGAGACAAAGAGGGAGAGAGTGGGGGAGGGGGAGAGAGGGAGAGAGAAAGAGGGAGAGAAAGAAAGAAAGAAAGAAGAAAGAGAGAGAAAGAAAGAAACGGACAAAGAAAGAAAGAGAGAGAGAAAGAAAGAAAAACAAAGAAAGAAAGGGAGAAGTCTCAAGAAGTAGGTGTCTTGATTTATGTTACTGCTAATTAGTGTGAAAATGGTAAGGTATTTATTTGCACTGTGACTCTCTCAAAGATTTTATAATTTTTTTTTAACTATAAGAGGTACAGAAATCACTTTCATTGTAAATTTGTCTAAATTGTACGTTTGAAGTGGAGTGATATTTTCAGAGTAACTGATATAATCTCAATATATATAAGCCTTTAAAGGCTTCATGTTGGGTGAGTATATCCTTATTATAAGGAAGATGGCATAATAACACATTCTTTGAATGTTTCCAGATGATAACGTTTCTAATATGAAGCCAACTCATTTTGTTTGCTATCTTCTTATTCAGGTTATTCAAAGCAGCAGGGTGAGAGAAAGCAGAGAACTAGTTCCTCATTTGGAATAAATCACAGACGCACCTCAATTAGCCACCTGCATTCCTTCAGTACTTTTCCAGCATCTCATCAAGAAAATATTATTTACTGTTATGATTAATAAAAAAGGTCTGCAAAGTATTTGCTGTTTAATGGGAAAATAATGGGCAACATTAAGGAAGGGAAACACTATACATATGCATGGTCTTTGTGACATGACGATTTATCCAGAGCCCGGCTCTGCCACTATGAGAAGTAAACAATCAGAAAATGGAAACGAAATTCCTCTACAGATCATCTTTCATCTGAGGACTTTGTTTGACCCTAAAGCTAACCTTATTTAAATGGTTACAGATTCCTGGACCAGCCATCAACTAATATTGGAAGACTGAGTCAGTGCGGATTCTAGATGTGAATGACTTAGCTATGAATGGGTCCAAATGGAGTTTTTAAATTTTTTGTGCGTGTTTGTTTTGCTTTCTTTGTATTCAGTATATACAGTGACACTACATCACCCTCTGCTCTTCACCTTGTCGACTTTCCCTGTGTTAATGTTTGTTTATTGACCAAACCTCTTATCTGCCCTTTAGACTTGATGATTTGAGAATGTCAGCTCCATCTTCCTCCATAACCTCACACACCACTTTTCTCCTGTTTCTCCTGCCACTCTACTCCCAGCTTGACTACAGTGAATTTGCATACGTGACTGTTCTACACACACACCCCAGTCCACAACAGGGTCTTTGTGATTACTCTCCCTCGTGCTAGAAATACCCTCCATACGAATGTCAATGCAGATCACCCTCTTACTGCAATTCTGAATATGGTCAAATATCAAACTTATTCTCTCCAAATGTCCAATCAGCACGATTGAAATTGAACTCTTCTCCAAATCTGTTCCCCTAGAAGACTTCGCCAGATCCCCCATTTATCTCTGTTTTCTCACACAATGTATACACCCTGCAGGAAATCCTGCTAGCACCATCTTCAGAAACATCTCCAGAGCTTAAACACTCTGTACCACCTGCATGGCTACCAGGTTCATCTGAGTCGCCATCCCTCCTCAAATAGATTTCTGCAGTTATCTGCTTACAGTTGTCCATTTTTTAATGCTCACTCACTCACAGTTTACTTTAGAGAAGAAGTTAAGTGATTCCTTAAAGTAAGTGACAATTATGGCCCTTTCCACCTCCAAACCCTGCAATGCCTGCCTATTTCACGCAAAGTAAAAGCCAACATACCCCAATGTCCTATGATGCCTATGTGATCTGAAAATACTCACACCAAAATACTGTCCTTCTAAATCACTGAGCTCTAGCTAGGCTGGCCTTCTTTCTTTTTAATTTTTTTTTTATTTGCGGTACGTGGGCCTCTCACTGCTGTGGCCTCTCCCGTTGCTGAGCACAGGCTCCGGATGCGCAGGCTCAGCGGCCATGGCTCACGGGCCCAGCCGCTCCGCGGCATGTGGGATCTTCCCAGACCGGGGCATGAACCCGCGTCCCCTGCATCGGCAGGCGGACTCTCAACGACTGCGCCACCAGGGAAGCCCTAGGATGGCCTTCTTGCTCTTCACTTACTACACCAATTACCCTCTTATATTCCCACTAGCTATTTTCTGTCTTCTGCATGAAAAGCTCATCTTCTTTATGCCCACAGGGTGGACTTTTTAAGACTCTTCCAGTCATTGCTCAAGTGTCCCCTTATCAAAGAAGCTTATATATGACTTATACCAAACATTCAAGAAACAGCTAATTCCCATTTTTTGAAGATTTTTCCAGAAAACAGAAGGAGAATGACAGTTGGCCAGATTATTTAATGGGACAGGTGTAATCATATTTCTAAAACCCAAAAACTAATACATTAAAAGAAAATTATAGGTTCACTTCATGTATGAAGGTAAACATAAAAATTCCACAAATAGTATCCCATAGCATATTTTAACTGTGAATTAAAAATATACATTAAGTTTATTTCAGGGATGCAAAGGATGGTTCAACATAAGAATATCTATTAATACATTTTACCATGTTAAAAGGCGAAAAGGAGAAAACAGTGTGCAAAACCAAGGGTACAGAAAAATGCATTTCATAAGATACAGCACGCATATAAGGAAGCCAAAAGTCTACCTGTTGTGAAGCTAAGCATTAAATAAAGGAAGGCAAAGCATTGGACAGATATTAACACAGCAAGGCAACAGCAATTAAAGGAGTGAGGTATCAGTGCAAGAGCAGACAAATAAAACTATGTAACAACATGAAGAGATAAAACTCAGGCTAATATACCCAACATGGAAGCATACAATATGGTAGAGACGCTTTGGGAAATAAGAGATAATAGGAGAAAATATGGGAAAATGGTGTATTGTTTACTGATGATTTTGGATATTGGGTCTTGATATAAGAAATAAAATAAGTAGGATCCCTCCTAACACCAGACACAAGGGTGAACACCAATAAATTAAATGCTATATATGAAAGCTAATTAAAAAATGGAATTGAAAAAATTGGAAAATTGTGTTGATCTGAGAATAGAGAAGAATTTGTTAAACTATAGAAGACAAAATAAGTTTGATAGGGTTTATTACCTAAAAATTAAGAATAATGGGTGTAGGGGGCTTCCCTGGTGGCGCAGTGGTTGAGAGTCCGCCTGACGATGCAGGAGACACGGGTTCGTGCCCCGGTCCGGGAAGATCCCACATGCCACGGAGCGGCTGGGCCCATGAGCCATGGCCGCTGAGCCTGTGCGTCCGGAGCCTGTGCTCTGCAACGGGAGAGGCCACAACAGTGAGAGGCCTGCGTACCGGGGAAAAAAAAAAAAAAAAAAAAAAACAAGGAAGAATAATGGGTGTATTTAAAAATAAGATATGGCACTAGCAATATATTAGAAAGAATTACTAGCAAGAATACATAAGAAATAGCAACTGAACTAGAAAAATGAACAAAGAATATAAGCAAGTAATTACAGAGATGGTAACACACAAAGCCACAAGCATGTCAAACAATGCTTAAAACCAGTAGTGATTGGAAAAAGTAAATTAAAATTACGGTGAGTAATCACGTTTGCCTAGGGTAGAGATGTGCGGCTACTGTGATCCTCATGAAGAGCTGACAGCAGTAATTCAAGAAGATAATACAGTATGTAGATGCATAGACTATGAATCAGATATTCTGCTCCAGAGAATGTATCTTAACAACTTCCCACCCTTGTTTGTAGAGGCACATGTACAAAGATTTTTATTACAGCGGTACCTTAGTAGCTGGAAGTTGTAGGCAACCTGGTTATCTTAAAGTAAAAATGATAGGCTGTAGTTGGTGGATGAACATTCTCAGAATAACAGGGGGAAAAAACCACTTGGAAATACATATTATAGCATGGTTGTATCTGAAAAAATATAAATATTGTGAAACAGAAATATAATGAATGTATATAACTCATGGTTTATAAAATTAAAATTGAAAAACTGAAATTGAAAAACATGAATAAAGTGCACATTTAGAAAGAGCATAACCAAACAAAATAACATGTAAGTGCAATAAAATGATGGCAGGATATTAGTGATGAAAGTGCTGTTGGGGTATTATTGTGATTTAGGGGGAAATAAAAGTTAACATGAAAATCAAATGAGAGAGGAGACTTGCAGGGACCAGTAACTTTAATGGGCCATCAGCTGAAGGGTATGATAATCTTAACACTTCATCAGAGCTAAAAGATTAAAAAGAGATGAGCTATGTTAGTCCTCCAGTCTTCTGAGAAGCAGAAACAAACATGGAATTACCTGCCCTATGATTTCATTAGGAGAAATACCTGTGACAGGAAATGGAGCGGGAACAGGGAGAAAGAAGGTGAGAGAATCATCAGGTCATGACTGCAGTCTGACCCCAAGAGAAGGAGAGAGGAAAGGGAGAAGTTTTGAATGGAAGTGCCCTAGACTAATGGGCAGTCCAAGAAAGCTTCAGCAAGGCCAGACCACGTAGCCCTGGAAAGAGCCTGCCTTAGTATCCAACTCAGGCTCAGCCCTAGGCTGTGAGCAGTCTGGGAAATGTGGTCTCCTGCAAGCATAATGATGGATTTCTGAATGTGACAACTGGGCCTCTGTGTCTGTTATGCAGTCTGGTACAGGAGAGAGGAGAACGCTTATCTTCCTTAAGCCTTCTTGATTCTTATATTTTCCCCTAAATTATCTTAGTAGAAACTGGCACATTTTCGATCACTAATCAGGCAGACAGAGAGGGTTACCTGAGACGCACATATAAAATCATACCTGATATATGGGATCATTCCCCACTAGTGCTAAGGACGAGGCTTAAACTGTTTCTTCAAGCAATCTTGTAATTTGCAGAATTCCAGGGGAAGACAGAGAAAGATGTGAAAAGTGAATAGAAAGCCCCAGATTTTCCTCTAGAGCACCTCGGCTGCAGTCAGGAAAGCCTCGTTATAAATACTTGCTGGGGAGGAAGAAACTTTCCTCTGCCTTTCTAGGTTCTTCTGGCTGGTTTAAAGAATCAAATTGTCATGAGACAGTAACAAGAGGAAACGAAACCAAGTTTTAACAACATGTGTATATGGGAGAGATCCAGGAAAACTGAGCAACTCACCAGAACGGCTGAAACCCTCACCTTAAATACCGTCTTCAGCTAAAGACAAAGCAGGATGTTGGGGGGTAGTGGTTTAGGACTTCAAACGGAGAAAGGCAATTGACATGGAGACAGAAAAGTAAATATTTGGTAAATGTTTGCTGGGCCTGGCAGAAACAATGGGACACAGAAAGGAATCTTAACAGGCGGACTTTGCTAAGTTTTTCCCTGTCTACACACCTAGCTCATACCACAGTTATCTAGGGTGATAGCTTCCTTCCTGGAACTCCTCTATCTACATTCTTTTAGGCAGTTAGGGGGAAGTTCAAAGTGTTTGGGGCCTTGATTGTTTTTAGCTCAAAATAATCCTCATGCCAAAGAGACATCTAGGGGTAACAAATTTTGTTCCCCTACGTACTCCAAAAGGCATTGTGTACAACAGTTCCATCTCCTTGGTCCTCAGCCTCAGGCAAACATAGTGACACCTAAGGCCACATTTCCCGGCACAGAAAACAGACCTTTTGCTTACAAGATGTAAGAAGAATCACAGTGTGCATCGATGCCACATGGACCAACACAGGCTCTCTAAGAACAGTTTAGGATGATGATATGTTTTTTAATCGTGAAATTCAGTGTTACCCATTGGCCATGCAAGGGTTATCAGTCACTAATTTTGTGGGATTTTGCCATGAGAAACAGATCGTCTACATGACAGAACACAATGAAAGTCAGCAACACTGAGATCGATGTTGCTGCAAATGACCTAAATTGACTTCCAGTTTTGATTCCACAGATGCCAATTATTGGGGGTGTTTTGGCCAGTGTTTAAGGAGGTCGACAGTGAATATTTCCTGGGTGCCTGACCAGTCCATTGTAAATAATTATCTACAATGTGTGTGTTCTTACGAAATGATCCAGCTGGAAGAGGAAGTGGTTACCATGGAATAAAAATAATTTGGGAGTGTTTACTGAATCCTCATAGGACCTCACTGAATGCTCGCGATAAACATTTTGTAGATAATATTGACATAACTAAGAGAAAGAAAATTTAAAAAGATAAAAACAATGGTTGTGAGACTAAATAGTTTGCCTAAATAAAATGAGCAGAACTGCGATTTGAGCTGTATACTGTGGAGTCCAAAGTCTGTAGTATTAATCACTGTGATACAGTGCCTTTTAAAACCAAACCCTTTATTTAAGAGATGATAAAATTGGTTTTGAAAGTTTTAATGTTTACGAACACAAACCTAAATAAAGGGCATCCCAGAAATATAATGTCTCACCCTATGAGTCTTACGATAAAGTCTCAGAGTCTATTCTGTTAAAGTAATACATACCGCAAATAAAGAAATGAACAAAAATAAATGAATGAATGTAAAATACCTATGATTTCATAGAAAGCACATTTCTCCTCCAACAAACCTTCTCTTCCAAGACAAATAACTTTCTGCAATGAGACTACTAGCCTTCCTCTGAGAAAACTGAACTGTAAGTATGGATTTTAATTTGGGAAATTTATATACCAATTAAAACCTGACTATTTTCATTTATTAAGCTTGGTCCCTAGCATACCATTGTGATTTTCCCCCAAATATCTGTATTATCTATGTCCACAGGAAGGAATAGACTATTCAAGTTTTTGAACTGTAGCAATCCGTGTAGCATTATTTTAACTGCCACAGAATTTGACTGCCTAATCCAAGGTTTTACACACAATTTGGTGCATTTATTTCACCTGAATGTCAGAACAGACTTCCATGTTAAATTGAAATCACCAGCTTGAAAATGAAATCTTCAATATAACTTACACCTAAAATGTTTTAACAAATGTGTATTACAGTCACATAGACGTTAAAGTCAGTAACTTGTATGTATAGGAAAATACACAGTAACACACACACACAATTTCTTTTCTGCTGAAATCCCAAATGAATGGTTAATTTTGATAATTCAACAGTCACTTCTAATCTTGAAAACAATATTTTTAAAAAATATTTCACAACTCAGTAATAGATATTTAATCCAATAAATATCCATGAGTGGCATCTTTATATTAGACGCTATACAAAAACACCGGAAGACATAAAACGTGTGTAATTTAGACCCCGGTCTTGCAATCTTTATAGTGATCTGTAATACCAATTATGCAAAGATGTTTATCTAAATGCAAAATAATATTTTTATGTGGAGTAAGGGAATTATTAATAGATGACACTTATTTTAGATAAGGCTTGAAAGACGCTGAAAATGTGACAGCTTACGAGATCACCTTAAATTAGATTTTTCAGAGGTTCTTTGGTATTAAAACACTATTAATTTGATTCTTCCTTCTGATTTTCCAAACAATAAAAAACTCTTTTGTGGTGGACGGCTGTCATCCTATATTTAATCTACATACACATACACACACACACACACACACACACACACATCCTTGGAGGTCTTTACGTGGCCTCTTCTAACTTAGGGATCCAGCATCACCCATTCTATCCCAGAGAAGAAGCTTTTCAAAAATGCTGAGTGAAAAAACTCTTTTGCTTTTTTAAATATTACTACATTACCACCTGTTAAATATAACGATCAGATAAGCGTAGCAGATTAACAAAATATTGAGTAACTAGAATTCAAATTTCCTATGCATCTAAGCAAATGTTTATGCCTATACGAATGCCTAATATAAACTTTTGATAGAATGGACCTATAACATGAAGACATTTGTAACTATAACAAATATAACAAAGCTTTTGAAAATGTTCTGAATCTACTTCTACCGTCTTAATATATCCCATATGAAAAATACGAACAGCAAAACAACTTGATAATAAGCATTAATAATCAATTCATTATCTACCTTTGTTTAGACATAAAGCAGACCCAGGCCAAGACTTACAAACTATCTACGTCAGGCAATTTTTCTCTTTTACTAGAATATGACAATCTCTGGGAATTCATCCTATTCTTTTATGTGGCCTTGATGTGGTCTAATAAAGAAGTAGTAATTACTCCCAAAGCTTGTATTAAACTTGACTTAATTGCCCACAATTATTTAGTTATTTGGAGTATGCTGATTCTGACCTTTAAATAATGCTGTCTGAAAGAAATAATATAAAATGCATTCGGCACATAAAAATTATACATCTTTCACTTTATGTTGGTAATTTCTTTTTATATAGACCTCGATAAAGAATTGTTTAGAAGATATTTACTGGTTATCATTAGACTCATGATTTCTCTTCTTAACACTAAAAGCATCTACAGAATTTAACTTGAAGAAAGATGATTATTTCAAAAGTACTACTGAGTCATATCAATTAATTATTAATCTTTGTTTTAAAATCAAAGAAGATATGAAATACATTTTTAACATGCATGCATTAATATGGTTGCATCCTATATGCATGCTTGATTTGGAGTTATTTTATGTATCCTGGTAAGAGCAAAACTTCCAATTACATTTTGAAATACCATATGATATCACTTACATGTGGAATCTAAAATACGACACAAATGAACTTATCTACAAAACAGAAACAGACTCACAGACATAGAGAACAGACTTGTGGTTGCCAAGGGGGAGGCAGGTGGGGGGAGAATGAATTGGGAGCGTGGGATTAGCAGAGGCAAACTGGTATATATAGGATGCATAAACAACAAGGTCCTCAAGGTCCTACTGTATAGCACAGGGAACTATATTCAATATCCTGTGATAAACCATCATGGAAAAGAATATGAAAAAGAACATATATATCTATACTATAACTGAGTCACTGCTGTACAGCAGAAATTAACACGATATTGTAAATCAACTATACTTCAATAAAATTTTTAAAAATTTTAAAGAAGTAAATACATTTTCAAGTATAGGTGTTACTAAATGATAGATCTTACAACCCAAACCAGGGCCTTTGCAACTTAAGGTACTGATTTTTCTAGAAGTGTAATTTACTGAGAAATTTGCAACCAGAAAAATATTTACAACACCTATATCATTTTGCAGTTGCAGGTTGAATAAAACAAAATTTGGTTTACTTTAGCCTATAAAGTTTGAGACTAGTAAATTGATCTTGACATCATTTCCCACTGATCATGGATAGAGACCCAGACTCAGGATCCATCTTCAAGTATATCTCTAGAAGGTTATTCCTAATCTATCACTGCTGACATACAACAAGTAACTGTCCACGCTGGGTGTTTTTCCCTTCATAGAAATACTAATTAGCACAAAAAAAGATGCAACGGAAACTCACACATTATACATTTTTAAGACTAATATGACAAGGGACATTAGCAGTTCTACTCTGAAAGGATATATCAGCCTTTCACGGAAAAGGTTTCTGGTGAATCTGTGAGATGAAGCATGGATCTAAAAGGTGAGTGTCAAGTACCTATTTAAATTTTAAAAATTAGACTCAACAAATTTACCTCATTGTTATCTCTTGTATTAGTTTTTAGAAATATATCTTTGTTATTATTATTAAACATATAATTTCTTCTAAGGAACAATTGAGAAGATGTTTCTCATGTTACTCTGATAAACTGAGCAATACCTTCAGTAAATGAAAGCAAGTTGAGGCAAAAAAAAAAATAAATTCAGATAGCAAGTAAGTAAAAGTTTTCATGAAAATGAAAGGCAGAGCCAGAGCGCCATTTGCATACATCAGTGTTCTAATGCTACTTTCTGCTATCACCCACAGCGTTTTACATCTCTAATGGAAATTGTACGAACGGACGAATTATTAACTTGTACGAGCCTTAGCAGAGAATGAAATCTTAGCTGGCTTAGCATATCCTGTGACATTAGTAAACAATCCTAAATCAGACTTTGTCTGGTTAAGTGCATATATATATTATGTTAATATGTTTTCAGCACCATTTTCCAAATTAAATTGAATAGTGAAGCGGCCATGTTTTTACTGAACAGAATAAGGATGGGCCATTTTTCATTAAGATTGGGAGAGAAGACGTTTCTCCTTAAAAGCATTAGAGATGTAATGTGCTGCGTTTTGAGTTGCATTTGATCAATTTATCTGACTTGGAATACAGTGATACATACATGTTAGTAGTCACAACGTGCTTGGCAAGCAGGTGCGGCATACGCTGCCACGTGGAGAGCTGACATTTTTACGAGATCTCTCAGCTGGAGTAGCAAAGGAGCATGGGAGGAGTAAAGGAAAAACACCTGTCACCCAGTCATTTTATCTGAAATTGTAACATCTTGAAGGGAAAGAAATTACATGAAAATGAAAAATCTACCATGAATGAGATAGAGGCATTATATCCATGCCTTTGGAATCTATTACCTTCACAGTGAGAGAATTTTTAATGCCTAATATTATTTCTCATCAGAATATATTCAGATAAATGTATGTTGAAGGAGCTAAGATGCATGATATACTATGTATGATAAACTACAACCTAAACTATATGTTCCTTTCCTTCTCTTTCTCCTTTTTTCTTTGTGCTGATGGAAATGCCTTAATGGAGTCACCTTCTCTCAGTCAACGTTTTGACAAGTGCTGACTTGGTCAAGAGAACAATGTTCTATTCCAGAAAAAAGAGACACATTAAGGACTACACGGTACCTGGACTGATCATCTTGTCGTTTCAAATGAGCACCTGAAACGTGGCTCCATCACCTACACCAAGAAAACAAACTGAGAAAGAGACAGCTCCTTATAAAGAGACTGAAGGAGACCTGGTTACAAAGAGCATAGCCTAAATTGGACCGAGTACTCAGAAGTTTTCCAGAAGGACAGATAACATTAGCATCGGAAGGCCACAATGAAATTATATCCTGAGGGAAAATATCACTCTTGAGAAAATAGATTTTGGGAGCATACAAGAAAAGGAGTACATTAATTACATATTATAAGTGGGAAAGGGAATAAAATCTGTTTAGTAAAACCAAGAAAACATGATTGCCAGTAATAATGAAAAACAGATTTGAAATCACCGAATGGAGATGATTCAGGAGGTCAGAACGCTTTCTCTTCCCTGTGGTCACCCTTTTCTCTAACCTTATCCCCTGCAATCCGAGGACAAACCAAAAATTACTAAGGACTGACTGACCTTTAAGCTTAATTACCAAGCTAATGGCCATGGACTTTGTAATTTTATTCAAAGTCTAATGTAGGACAATTGGTTTTCTGGAAAGTAACATCAGAGAAAAGACAGACATAAAACTTAGGCATGAAAACAATTCTATCAAATTACAAATACATCTATTACTTTAAGATATTGTAGAAGAAAGTACTGCAGACCCAGGATGGGATATTCTTTTAAAACTCCCGTTTTCCATTTCTTTTAAGTCTCATACCTCCCTTCAATAGAGTGATTGCACTTGAAACTGAAGAGAGCTTCTTTGATCCACTTTAGATTCCTGTTTTCAAGTCAAAAAAGAAACCTCAGCAAAGGAAAAACAGCGAAAAGAGGAACCATGGGGAGAGAGGCGAAGAGAATAGCTTTAGAAACAGAAGGAGCATCTCTAAGCATCATTTAGAAGATTTGGGTGGAGATGCAATAAAGGAGAGAGGCAGCTAAACTAGAGATATGATTATTTAATTTCCACCAACAAGCCTGGAATTATCAGCTGAGCTTTGACAAAATGATCTCTTGGAACAGTTACGCACACATCTTTATAAAAGATGGAAAATCCTTTCCCAAACTTCATCATCATAAGCAAAAGAGGAAAACCTTCATCAGTGAAGGGATGTACACAGATGACAAGAAGCTAAGTGGCTGACAAAATATAATTGCTCACCCTGACTTTCACATTTTTAAAAATTAATTAGATATTCATATTCACAAAATAAAAGCTTGGGGCTTCCCTGGTGGCGCAGTGGTTGAGAGTCCGCCTGCCGATGCAGGGGACGCGGGTTCGTGCCCCTGTCTGGGAGGATCCCACATGCCGCGGAGCGGCTGGGCCCGTGAGCCATGGCCGCTGAGCCTGCGCGTCTGGAGCCTGTGCTCTGCAACGGGAGAGGCCACAACAGTGAGAAGCCCATGTACAGCAATAAATAAATAAATAAATAAATAAATAAATAAATAAATGTTTACTAAGTTGTTACTCTGGAAGTAATAAAATGCAGGCGTAAAAGCCAATTCAACCATTTATCGAAAGACTATTATAAGAGAGGCACAGTTATGGTGGATGTGGGGATATAGCAACGAACAAAATAGATACAGTCCTGCCCAGATGATGTTCTGTACCAGTGGAGATGTCCTATATATAATAATAATAGAAATAATAACATGAAGAAGGAGGAAAAGAAGGGAAAGGAAAAGTATAAAGCTACTGGAGAAAGACGATTGTGGACAGTCTACTAGATATCTTAACACTTCCATCTGTCCAGTCCCAATCCAATTTCGTCATAAATACATTCTAATTTTACACATTCTAAAAGCCTCACGACACTGTTAATATCAATTTTGTTAAGACGGTCAATTACTTTTTAACAAAATTCAAATAATAAGACAAAGCATTTTTTTACCTATACATGTGCCATTATTCACATAAACAGATGAAGGTCTGCAGTTAGAAGAAAGCTTGCCAAACATCTGGCCTTATAATTGTGACATGGTTCTGGATTATTTGGGTGGGACCAATGTAATGACAAGATTCTTGGGAGAAGATAAAGGTAGAAAAGAGGGATATAGTGAAGCGTTATGGGGACCTGACAATGAGGATAGAAAGAGGCATAAGCCAAAGAACACGGGAAATTTCTAGAAGCAGGACCAGGAGAGACACACATTCTCCTCCAGTCTCCAGAAAGGAAGGCAGCTCTGCTGCCACTGGGATTATAGCTCTTTAGACTCACATTGGCCTTCGAACATATTAAATTGTAAGATACAAAATCTGAGTTGTTTTAAGCCATTAATTCCGTGGAAATGTGTTCCACCAGCCATGGCCAACTAATGCCCCCTCTGCCCTTACACTGGGAAACTCTGGGGCAGCCAACTAGGTCTTGTCGTCTTTATTTTCTGCGTCTCAGGGACAGCTATCCTTTGTTGCCTAATGTCCAATGTGTTGTAGATGACTGCTTTATTTATTTTATACATTAAAAACAAATGTTCTAGGTTGTTCCAGGCAGAAGAGTAAATCCAGTCTCTATGACTCCATCTTGGCCAGAAGCATAATTCACCAATATTTCTTAATGATAAAAAAAATATTAGTGAACTCAAAGCTCTTTTCTTTGCAGTAGAGCAATTAACTTATAAAAGATTAATCAAGTTAGTTAACCTCATTTTACTTTCATGATTCTTCCCAAATGATATCGGCTGCAATATTCTAGATAATTTAAGGTGGATAACTTCTTTAGAAGGAATATTTGCCCCATAAAGTATTGTTCAGTCATTACCTCCTGCATGAAGATGGGAAAAAATATGCCGCATAGTCCAATGCCAGTGGATGTCAACCAAGAGAGGCGAGGAAAAAGTAATGCTTGTCTCCCAGGAGAATGGCAACGAGCTAATTACCTAAATTAATTTGTGGAGATCTACAAAATCTGGACTTTTTTCAGAGAGCTGGGGAACCTGATTGAGTCAGAAGAGAGTCACTTTAGCCAAGACTCTGAGACTGATGTCTGAATTGAAAATGCCTTTCTCTCTGTTACAAAGATAAATAGACCCAACAATAAACCAGTCACACTATTCCTCTAGCATGTTCTCTCCCTAAAAATCTACATATGTAGAGAGAGTACAGAGTTTTCTCTACGGACTTTAAGCAGAGAAGTGGGGCAAGGGGTGAGGGAGTAAGCACACAGTTCACATATGTACAGGCCTCAGGCTCAAATAACCAAATATCTTGGACTCCAAGAAAAACCAATTGATCTCAGCAACCAGACAGCTCCAGTCTGCATCCCAAATACTTCCTCCCTGAATACTGCCAATGTTGGTTCCATGAATTTTATTTTTTTCCATGATTTACGTTCAGAAAAATTACCTATCTGCATCTTTTGCATTAATAAGGTCCTGTTTTCCACAAGCCTCAACTAAACATGCCACAAGGAGGATCCCATGTGCCACAACCAAGACCTGGTGTAGCCAAGATAAATAAATAAATATAAATTGGGTAATGTCTTCAATTAAATTTCAGCTGAACTGTCAGAGTTTACAACAGATCACCCCCTTTAATTAGACTTTGGAGACGTGTGTGCCTGTGATCTTATTTTTCCCTTTCAGGAGTCAGGCATACTGGCCGATGATGTACTCACAGGGCGGCGGGAGAGGCTGGGGAGATGGGAAAGCCAAATTGCATTTTCTCCATTTTGTCGTTCTTTACGAATTCAGGAGCCTAGAAACGGTGTCCCGAGGAGGGCGGGGGAGAAGCCTATTGCCCCACAGCTGAGATTTGGTTCCTGATTTCCAGTCCTCGTCCCAGGAGCCCCTGCAGCCAGAGAAGTTCCCCACGCACTGGCTCTGACTGCAGCCCTGCAGGCACAGGGGGCTGCTGTCTTATTAAAACCTAGGGTGTGGGGCTTCCCTGGTGTCGCAGTGGCTGAGAGTCCGCCTGCCGATGCAGGGGACACGGGTTCGAGCCCCAGTCTGGGAGGGACCGCGGAACGGCTGTGCCCGTGAGCCATGGCCGCTGAGCCTGCACGTCCGGAGCCTGTGCTCCGCAACGGGAGAGGCCGCAACGGTGAGAGGCCCGCGTACCGCAAAAAAAAAAAAAAACAACCCAAAAAACCTAAAGTGTGCATTGTTTTTCCTGTTCTCATTGGTGACAAGACAGACAAAGTTCCAGCCGGGTCACTGTGGAGGGCAGGGAATAAAAACACTAGCTGGGCAGACTCTCTCCTCAAAACCGTCTCCTTGATGTGGCCCTGAACCTCCTCTGCCCCAACCTGCCATGACCTTCCCACGCGAGTCACTTTCTGTTTATCCCCCCAGGGTTTCTCCACGTGCCGTCTCGTTCCCTCTCACTTCCAGGGCGGCAGCTCGGGAAGCACAAGGCCCTCCCTTCCAGCTCCCGAACCCACCACCCTCTCCGCATCCCCGTCCCGGACGTCCAATCAGCTCTCAGGTCTGACACCGGGACCACAGTCACCGTGTGTTACCTCCACCCCGCCCACTGTCCACACTGAAGCCAGAGGGATTGCTTGCAAAGATAAAATAAAATGTGACTAAATTAGCCACCCACTGAAAAGGAATTGTAATCCCAGCATGTCCACCCTTCCTGATCAGGGTGTTCACGACCTGGCCCTGCAGCCTCTGGAGCCCAAGAACCCTGCACTTTTCCCACCACTCTCTCTTCTTCCCCAATGATTGTATTGCATTTCTCTAAATATCCTGTTCTCCATCGTGAACTGGGAAACTGATGTTTGTTTTCTCTCCCAGAGTGATTTTTATCATTTTTCTTGAATTTTAGTTTATTTAAATCCAATCAGACCTCATTTTTTTTTTAAGAGACGCATAGTTGACTTACAACGCTGTGTTAGTTTCAGGTGTACAGAAAAGTGATTCAGTAATATGTATGTATATGTATATATACACACATGCCCCACACACATTTTATGTATATATTCTTTTTCAGATTCTTTTCCCTTCTAGGTTATTATAAAATACTGAGTATAGTTCTCTATGCTATACAGTAGGTCCCTGTTGGTATAGAACCCTCTCTTGTATGCTTCCAAAAACCTTTCTGTTTTAAAATTTACATTTACTGTCACTCACCTTTGTTTCCACTCAGCAGAAAATATGAGTATTTTCACTCACTTTGTGTCTAGTAGTTAGCATGTTATCTGTATATAGTAAATATTCCAGACATATTTTTAAGTGATGGAATACATACTAAAATTAAACTGTGTGTATCCTCAAATAAAGTATTGGGTTGGCCAAAAAGTTCATCCAGATTTCTCTGTAACATCTTACAAAAAACCTGAACGAACTTTTTGGCCAACCCAATACTTTCAATGATTCACAGATAGTGTTAGTGTTTCTTCCACATTGGTTCTGAAATACAGAGTTTGGGATATGCATTTCATCATGCTGACCTTTCACTTGACCCTTCATTACACAGTCTGCCATTTGCTCTTTTGGACATATTTTTAAAGGCATCCTTCCTTCTTTCTTGGATGTAGGAAAACTAAAATTTGATTTCACATGGGAAATTATGTGACTTTTTGTTTGCAGGAAACACAATATGTTTCCTTAATGACATATGAACATTTCTTCCCAGTGATGAAAGCATGATAACAGTACGAAAATTTTACTGTAAAAATATGTGTCATGTCTGTAAATCATGTGTTGAGATGAGAGGCTGATTATGAGGACAATTGACCAGCATTGGAGATACAGAGAGAGACTAAATATATGTCAGTCTACGTAGCAGAAACAGAAGCCAACTCAAGGTCTCAGTTGACTGTTCCCATTAAGATTAAAAATGCCGCATATAGGGCTTCCCTGGTGGCACAGTGGTTGGGAGTCAGCCTGCCGATGCAGGGGATGCGGGTTTGTGCCCCGGTCCGGGAAGATCCCACATGCCGCGGAGCGGCTGGGCCCGTGAGCCATGGCCGCTGAGCCTGCGCGTCCGGAGCCTGTGCTCCGAAATGGGAGAGGCCACAACAGTGAGAGGCCCGCGTACCGCAAAAAGAAAAAAAAAAAAAATGCCGCATATATACTGCTCACAATATTCCTATTGATATGTGTCCCTCAAGCTTTCGACTTAGATCTTTCCGATTCGTCTGATCCCATGTCAGTTCCACGCCCTACAGGAGCCTTTCCTGAGTGCCTGTTCATTGCGCTATATTGGACGGGGTGGTGCATATTGTCTGTACTAGTTACTTAACGCTTAACAGATGCCACACCATGTTTCTTTTTTTTCTTTTATGAATATGCCCTATCTCACAAACTAATCATAAAATATATGAGCTCAGAGACCAGATACCTACATTCCAATCTGGAACATAGAGCATATCATCAGCCTAAAGAAACGGGAATACACACTTTTTACATTTGACCAACTCGGACTTAAACTCCAACTCTGCCGCTTTGGTTGTATGAGCTTGAAAAAATGATTTAACCACGCTGACATAGTTTCTTTATCTATATACATCACCAGGTGAGACTAGAGAATAGAATATGTAAACCATTGCCATAGAGTTAATGCTCAATAAATCACACCACCTTCCTTTCCAGAGTTGAATATATAGAGCAAAGGTGAAAAGTTCTTAAAAAGTAGATTTTTTCCCAAAGAGCAAAACCATGACATTTTCAGGCCCCTGTGTGCTATGATTCCTAACAAAACTTTTCTCACAGAAATCAATACTTATTAGGTTATAGTGTATGTTCTAGTGATGCAAAAAAAAAAGTGTTACCTTCATAAAGTTGTTTTAAAAAATGTATACTGCAAACGTAGATTTTTTTCTTACATAAACTTGTGAAATTTACTTTCTTCTTTAGAGCATCTAATTGTCTGCAAAGAAAAGAAATAAGCCTTAGCCTTTCGGATATTCAGTGTAACCTTTTCTGCTTGAAAATGTCTTAAAAGACACAGCCTCTTCTGCAGCAGGTGTGGTTTTAATGATGCTTTGATGCCATATGTCAAATCTCATCACTTGCTGTGAGGAGTGACATTTCTCTTGAAAGCCCCTAGCAATGGCAATGCAAGTTGTTGGTGGGCATCTCACACAATACAAACAGCTCCTGAAGCCAGCACATTGCTTTTCAGCCTTCTGCAAGGTTGCACAGAAGCTGTGACCATTTCCACTACATTATCTTTGAGGAAGATAGTTTATATCTTCACAGAACTTGGGTGGGATGCATTTTCTTAGCCATTACTTTATGAAACTGTTTTAAAACCTGGTCATTGCACTCATTCACTTTTTGAATGTTCATTCTACATATTTTTGTAAATTATCATGTGGGTTTATAAAATAGTAAAACATATAAACCTTAAACCATATTTAAGAAATTTAAGATTTCCCAGTTATACCTTGTTTCTGTTACCAAAATACACATTTTCCACATTTTTACTTATCAAATCTTTGGAAATCATATTTTAAAATAGTTTCAAATTCTATCTATCAAAGTTCCATGTTTAGTGGGTGACAGATAGAGGAAATATTGGAAAGAAATATTCTCTTTTTAGATTACTAGTGCAAGTTTACCGAAACATGTTGAAAGATCATTTGAGTTCACTACTTTTCCACTTCGCTTGCCAAACTGGGTTGGAACCAGGAATCCTGGGAACGTTTTAGGAATCAGAGTACACAAGTCCCCAGCTAAGTACTTTCCTCCCAAATACTCTCAAGAAATCTCAGAATGGCATCCCCCTTAATTGAGTTTCTCTGTTTATGGAAAGTTGTTGCCATTAAGAATTCACCTGACACAATGTGGCATGCTTTTAATCTCCAAAGGGGTCATTAGGGAATCCATGATCTTAGTGGGTTTCTTTTTAACAACTGTTAGATGAAATATTATTAAAAGAGGTTATAGAAAGCCATTCATTTATGCGGATTCAAAAAAATTTATTGTTTCACTTGTAAGAATCTATAATGAAGCGGAGTGTATTATTCAGTACACATTCTACTTTAATTTCCTGTATTTCTTTATAAAAACCTTGAAATGTAGACATACAGTGAATGCGGCTATGGGGCACTACCTAACTTCTGCAAGAATCAGTTTGTGCAGTCCCGTTTATTGCATGTACACCTACCCAATCCTGTATCCATCTATTAATGCTTCTTATTTTTAAGATACTCATACTTTACCTCTCCATCCTGTATGTTATAAACTAGAGTTTAATTTATTTTTATGCTTAGTTAACACTTATGGAATTGGAATTCCTTGGGAATTCTGTAACTTCAATTTGTTTAATATATTTCCACTTAATATATTAACCTTGACCCCAAAATCCTAAAGTGAAAACTAGCAAATCAAATGCAACAATATATTCATTTTCCAAGAACAGTGCTACTTGGTGAACTTACTTCATCTCAGGTAGGTAAGGATAAGATGATATTAGGAAAACAAATGACAGTATTGTCGTTGGCACAGCTTCATGGCCATAGAAATGGTTAACTATTTCTATGCACCTTTGGAAGTACACTAAGAATCAATTAAATTTGATTCTATCTGGAAAATATTAATCTTAGCATATTTTTCTTTCCCTCAGCCTCATGGGCTTAGAGAAAAGACAGATTCTGGGTCATTATATGACCCATCCTGTGACCTATGGCCAGGATGCCTGCCTCCCTGCTTCATGATTGGTAAGGGAAATATACGAACACTCTGTTTACGAACGTTAGGGAAAATAGTGACAGGGAGTGTTTCATCCTCTCCCAGCCTTTAACTTCATCCAGAGGCAAAAATAGACCAGAATCTCAGAAAATTTTTCTGCCAAAATCTCTTTTAAAAACTGAGGTTGAGGGCTTCCCTGGTGGTGCAGTGGTTGAGAGTCCGCCTGCCGATGCAGGGGACACGGGTTCGTGCCCCGGTTCGGGAAGATCCCACATGCCGCGGAGCAGCTGGGCCCGTGAGCCATGGTCGCTGAGCCTGCGCGTCCGGAGCCTGTGCTCCGCAACGGGAGAGGCCACAGCAGTGAGAGGCCCGCGTACCGCAAAAAAAAAAAACAAAAAACAAAAAAAACCCTGAGGTTGTGTGCCTATGTATTCCCTCCCTGCCCGCTCCCTTCCTTACATGTTCCTCACCCAACACACAGCACTCAAACCTTAAAGAGAGAAAAGTCTCTTTCCTTAAATACACAAACCCTCTCTCTCCCTCATCATTACTTATTTGGTGCAGAATAAAAAAAGGAAAAGAAAACCAACATGGAGTTTGTGGACATCTATTTCATTCCTTTGTTTATTGCAGGAAAATAATTCTTAGAACAGTTCTGCAGCTCTTCCTGTGGCTACTTCTTAATAGATGCTTTGTTTTCTTTTCTCCATGTCCTAACTGCAGCCAGCAATCATGTACCACCAGGCCCCCTCATAGAGTCTCTTCATTGGGTTTTGTGCTCTGTTTGGGTCATTGCTTTGTACCAGTAAACAGTCAAGCTTTCAAAAATCACCCGGCAGGGAAAAGGAGCAAAGAACAAGCCTGGTGTTCCCGGCAGGGTACAGAGCCACTGGCAGAAGGTGTGCCCTAAGGCAGAACCCAGAGGAAAGCAGACAGGAGCCACAGTCACCCTGGTCAACCCTTTTGAATGAGTGAGCCTATCAATAATTCAGGCTTACCGTCTTTTTTTAAAAAAATGCTTTCTTTGTCTTCTTTGAAAAATGTTTCTGGCATCCCTCTGAAAGGGAGGGGCACACATGCCCACTATATACTAAAAAGCAAACAAACAACACAGGGAAATGACGGATTAAAGAGAATGCGCTCTTTGTGAAGTAGAAGGAGGAAAAGAAACATCGCAAAAGTTTCACCTTGCCATTGAAATGAAATCAGAGATAAAACATGAAAAAAAAAAACCACAACAGCACCTCAGAGGAGACTGTGAAATACAGACCCTTTTTTTAAATTTGAAAAGCCAGCGTAATTTTTACTTATTCTTTATGCATGCTTTAGGCCATAAATTAATATGGTTTTATCTATGACTTTAAAAATTCATGATTCAATTTTGAAGAAATTGAGTAGTATCTATAAAATGATACTTACTCACCACTATTCTATTTTTATAGCATTTTGACACCAAATCTAAAGTAAAACACTTCTTCCTTAATTCCCTAATTTTGGATGTCTCTGTGAGAAAGTGACATTTATTCCTGACATTGATTTGAAAAATAGGACTAAAGTCACAAAATGCATACCATAGAGCACAAAGGTCTAGATAACATAGTGCTATATAAGGGAAGGAAGCATTCGTGATTGGAAAAATATGAAATAAACACCTTCCTGCACTGCCCACCAGCCCAGAGTGTGAGGGTCTTTGTTGCACTTCCTCACGCTCTCCTCTGCTCCAAAGACACCAAATTAATTGCAATTTTTTGGTTGGCCATGTGCTTGCTTCCTGAAGTGCCTTTGGACAGGAGTTTTGAGAGTGCGAGGAAACTAGACAAACACAGAGCCTTGAACCACAACATGAAGAGGAAACAGAATGTTTGACCCTCTTACAACATGCATGGTCAGGAGAGATTTAGCATTATTATTATTGTTGTTATTCTAGCTTAAACCTCAATTTTACAGTTTATTATCCTGATAAAAATTTCATCCTGGTAGGAAAGGTATACTGTGGGAAAAGAAAGAGAAAGTGGGAGTCGCACAGAATTTAGACACTGCTGGCAGAAAATGCATAGAAAGACAACATACATCCTACAGAAACAGAAGGGTCATCTGTCTTACAGAAATAGGTTAAGCAGTTAATCCCAACCATGAAACTGAAAGGTGAAACAAATGAAGCTGTAACAGAGGCACTTGCTCCTTACCTAGAAAGCTATATATGTACCTTCGCCCTTCACTTCTAATGCATATTTCCTTTCATAGCCAGGTAGCCTCGAATTAACTTTTGTCCCTGTGGGTCTTTTGGTCCATGTGTCTGATGTCCTTTTTCTCCCCATAGATCAGGTTCAGCCTAGTGATGGGAAAGTGTCAGACGCTTCCCTTTAGGAAGGAGAAAGGGAGTATCTGAACCCTGAGCTCAATATTTATTCTGTTAACTCCAAATCGCATTCCTCACTGGGTTAAGACCTTCCTCATCTTTCATTCAGATTATCATCTACAGCAGTCAGCCTTCTATTTTCTTCTTCATCTAACTGTGTCATCTTCAAATCTGTACTTCGCACTGATGCAGAATAAGCCATCCATAACCAAAATATCATTCACCTGTTTATAAAAACTTCAATGAGCCCAGATGCTATAGGGTACATTTTAAGATCCCTAATAGAAAAAACAGTTCTACTCTGGGCTATTCATAGTATGGGTCTTCAACAGGTGCCCTTTTAACGTTAATTTTAATTTACCTGATTATTAATGAGATTGAGTCCTTTGCCATTTAGACACTGTCTTTTTAATGTACTTTGTTGATGATTGTGTCCATTTATTTATTGACAAGATTTTTTTTTTACTAATTTTTAGGAAATCTTTATATACTCTGGGCAACAGCCTTAGTTGCATACATGAGTGTATGTATGTATATATATATATTCTTCCAAAGAACGGCTTGCTTTATCACTCTCTTGACCGTCTCTTTTAATGAACAAAAGTTCTTCATTTTAATGTGCTCCAAATGATCATTTATTTCCCTTGTACTAGTAATGGACAATTAAAAAAAATCTTACTCCAAGGACAAAAAGTTATTCTCCCTTGTTATTTTTTAGAGGTCTTTTACAATTTAAATCTATAGTCAGTTTGGAATTAAGGTTAGGTATGGTACGAAGAAAGCATCAGAAATTATATTTTTACAATTAATCAGTACCAGTTAATGAAAAGAGTGCTCTTTCCTCACTGGTCCATGGAGCCGCATTTGTCAAGATTGTGTGTGTGTGTGTGTGTGTGTGTGTGTGTGTGTGTGTGTGTGTGTGTGTGTGTGTGTGTGTGTGTGTGTGTGTGTGTGTGTGTGTGTGTGTGTGTGTGTGTGTGTGTGTGTGTGTGTGTGTGTGTGTCCTTGCAGAGTTTCTCCTGTGCCTAATTACTGCTCCTCTATCCTTGCATCAATATCATACTCTGCTAATAGCTGCAGGTTCATCAGCACTTTTGATATCTAGAAAAAAATGTCTTCCACTTGTTCTACTTCTTTAACTGTGTGACCTAATGTTGATTCTTTTCACTGCCATGGAAACATTACGTTCTGCTTGGGGGAAAATGACTTCCTGGGATTTATCTTTGGTATTTGGTATAACACTAAATCTGCAGAGTATTTTTTGTGTGACAATTGGTTCTTTAAATTAAACACGGAGCCTTCCAATCCATGAGCATAATACATTCCTCCACTTAGCTGTCTTTTTCTCCCTACAAAACTGAGTCATTTTCTGAGAAGACATCTTGTACATTTTTTAAGGTGTTTCTTCCTAGAAATTTGGTTTTTTATGGCATTGTAAATGGTAAAATTGTATTTTCTCATTAGCTAATTCTAGTATAAAGATGTAAACGATTTCTATATAATAATTTCGCATCTGAGAACCTTGATCAGCTCACTTATTAACTAAGACTTCATAGAATATTTTGAATTTTCCATATAATCAAATAAAATGCCTTCAAATAATTAACATTTTATTTTTTGTCTTTCTGTTGTTGTTCATTTTGTATTCTTTCTTTTGACTTACTTCACTCTCCAGAAACACCAGTAAATTTAAATACAAATAGTGAGCATCTTGTCAATAGTTCAATATTTGGCAAGTCATTTTCGGCAGCATTTTGTACATAATATTTTGAAGATTCATGATTTCCACTTTTTTCATTGTTAGAATTTTAATACCATAAAATTTCTTGCAACTATCAAGATCATGTGGTTTTCCTTTTTTTGTTAATCTAGTGAATTACGTTGATTGATTTTGAAACTTTAAAAAATTTTAAATATTTACAAAAGTAAAAATAATAGTTCAGTGTATCCCCATATATCTATCAGGTTCACCAATTACCAACACGTAGCCAATATTATTTTATCTATACTCCCCCCACCCCTTCCAGTGACTAGTTTGAAGTACCACCCAATTCCAGTTTTACACCTGAACAAATTAATAGTAGTGATCTAATATTATACAAATCTGCTATTTGGTTTCCCTCAGTTTTCCCCAATATGTTTCCTCCAATAAATATATACTTACTTATCTATGATGATTGATTCATTTGAATTGTAATCCAAGCACATCCCTTAGTCTATACCCACCCTCACATTTTTATTTTGCTTAATTTAGTTCATGAAGACACTAGATCAACTTTCCACATTTTGGATTTTGCTGATTGCTTCCTCAGTGGTACTTTACATATTTTTCTGACCCACATATTTATTGTAAAGTACGATTTATATCTAGAGTCTTGATCAGATTCAGTTTCTTAATTTAGCAAGAATAATTAGTGGTCGCTGTTTTATAAGCCCTGATATAATACATTGTAAACATAGAATGTTTGGTTGTCCCTATTTTTTTTTTTTTTGGCGGTACGCGGGCCTTTCTCTGTTGTGGCGTCTCCCGTTGCGGAGCACAGGCTCCGGACGCGCAGGCTCAGCGGCCATGGCTCACGGGCCCAGCCGCTCCGCGGCATGTGGGATCTTCCCAGACTGGGGCACGAACCCGTGTCCCCTGCATCGGCAGGCGGACTCCCAACCACTGTGCCACCAGGGAAGCCCTGTCCCTATATTTTGATATGAAGATTAATCAGTATTTTCAGGCATTTGGAGACTAACACATCCATTATAAAATTCACTATCATTTTTTCTTTTATTACCCATTGATTTTAACAGACATTTGTGATCATTTCCTTGAAATATTATTTAGTTGGGCATTATAAAATAGTGAAGTTATAATTCTGACATTTTTCATTGACTATTTGGTAGGTCTGGGGTAAAGGTCATGCAGAAACGACAAAGTAGTTTCCTTTGTGATTTTCAGATAGTGACTTCTTTTCATAGAATCTTCTAAAGCTGAACAATTTGTACTAATGCAAAAGTATGACCTCATGCATCATATATTGGCCATGTTTAAACAAGTTGCAGGTATTTCTATTTTCGATGTTCTAATTACCCCAACTGTTCAGTGGCATCCTACAATGTATACAGTGCTATCTCCTTTCTTTCTTTGAGGTCTCATCATATTTTTATTATGTTAAAATCTTATTTATTATTAAATATTTTGTTTTATCTCATAACCAGCTGTTGTAGCAGCCAGAGAATCCAGAATCACTACCTAGTACTCATAGCCAATGAGGAATTGAAATACCATTAGTACTATTGTTTATTAAATTAATTTGTTGTCTTTACAATTCCCTGTCTTCTATTTAGTTTGAGTGTAATTATGTTCTTCCTCTATTTTCTTGAGATGGAATCTAAGATCATTAACGTTTAGCATTTCTCCTTTTATACGATTTTTTTTTTTTTTTCCCGTACGCAGGCCTCTCACTGTTGTGGCCTCTCCCGTTGCAGAGCACAGGCTCCGGACGCGCAGGCTCAGCGGCCATGGCTCACGGGCCCAGCCGCTCCGCGGCATGTGGGATCTTCCCGGACCGGGGCACGAACCTGTGTCCCCTGCATCGGCAGGCGGACTCTCAACCACTGCGCCACCAGGGAAGCCCTCCTTTTATATGATTTTAAAGCTAAATATTTTCCTCTAGGGACTGCTTTAGCATCATCCTACAAATATGATATTTTATTATTTTTAAATTAACAAATATTCTAATTACCATTACATTTTCTTCTTTGGCTTATTACTTAAAGTGTGTTTTTAAAATTTCTAAACATTTAAGATTGTATTTTTATTATTAATTTCTAACTTACCTCTACTATGGTCAGAGGATATTTTCTGTATAATTCAATCGTTTGAATTTTGTTGAAACTCGCTTCATGAGACCAGCATATTAATAGGTTTTCTTTATAACCCTTAGGTTCTCAAAAAGGGTCTGTATATTGTGCTGTTCTTTGTGGTGTTTTACGTATGTCAAAAATGTCATTTGAGTGGTTTCCTTGCTCTGTAATTCTTTTCATGTTCAGTCAGTTTTGAGAGAAGTATGCTTACATGTATGTAGATGATTTAGGATTTGACTCTTTTTTATTTTATTATACTGAATAGAAATGTTATTAATTTCATATAGATAAATAATGCTATTGCTTCCTTGTGAATTGAAATTTTTATCATAATGAACTCTCTCTCTTATCATTAGTAATCCTAACTGCCATTAAATATTATTTGGTACTCATAGAGTGATATCAGGTATATTCTGGTCCTTATATGAGTGTTAATTTTTTCCAGCCATGGGCAAACTGTCCAAAAATTTATACGTTATGTGTCTGTTATAAGCAGCATGTAGTTTTTTTTTATACTCAATCCTGACAATCTTGCTTTTATTTCTAGAGCTAATCCAATGACATGTAATATAATTACTCAGATTTTTAAAAATTCCATGTTACTCTTTGCAATTATTCCAGATATGTTATTATCTTTTTTTTAACCTCCTGTCATGGCTTCCTTTATGATCTGACTGTGTGTTTTTTATTGTTCTATTTCCCTGGCATAGCTAAACATTTAAGATTGTTTTAATGGTTACCCAAGATTACAACATACTTCATTAATAGTCAAAGACTAATATAAAGTTTTACTTTTATCTGTCCCTGTCCAGTAAAAAGACTTTAGAACTCTTTATATATATTTACCTCTATGATAATAATACACATGCTGTTATAGCCATATATTATGTGAAATGGGTCTCTGAGAGAGGGCGTCTAGAATTTCCTTTAATATGAGAATGTTCTTGATGAATTATATACATGTTATATCAGATTTTTATCAAAAAATATATATCAGACATCTCTATTTGTCCTCAGTAAGAGAGCTGCTCCAGGTTCCTATATATACTATTAATAGAAGTAAAGTTCTAACATGTCCTATTAATATAAATTTCTGAGTGAATCACAAAATTCTCAAACTATCTCCAAATTCCTTCACTATCATTAAAATCAGTGTTTGTCAATTTTCCTTAAGAATGTCTTGGTAACCTCAAGATAACATACAAGATAATATATCCATTTGTGTCTGATAATTCAGATTCCTCTTGCGTGTTTTTTGTTACTTTCTTCCACTGGTCCTTCATAGATTACATTTAAAATGCTTAAGCTTTTGTATTGACACATCTATTTCAGCTTCTGGCTAAATGCTCTCTGAGAAGCTTGAAAAGAAAACACTCTTCCTCCACTGTCATGTTTTCTTTTTTTCTTTCCCTTTAGGAAAACATTGATTTACCACCCCAGCGTTCCTTATAGAAGCATGCTTCTGTTTTGGTCTACTTCCTTGTGATATACGTGCTAGTGTCACCGAAAATTCCAGCACTTTTCTGGGAATAGCTGGCAGCTGCCAGCGCAGACAGCAGGGAGGCTGGCTGGAGTCTAGAATCTGTTTCCTAAAAATGCATTAAAAGTAGGTATCACAGAACAAATGACGATTTTTCATCACAGGAAAATCCCAACTTCCTATCCAAATTAGTGAACATATTATATTTTGTTTCTGTCAGTAGAAAACATCCTGTAAATAAAATCTGTTGAATGTTAAATTTACAAGTATAATTCTGATACGTCACCATGTGATAAGAATTTTAGCACAAAAAGGAGGCACAGATTTTGACTTCTTGTAACTATTCTTGGAATTCTCAAGCCTTTTCTGTATTGTCATCAACAGCTCGCATCTATTAATATCTACTTTAAGATATCCCAAAAGAAAAAGAATAATCCTTTAAGCATTACTGTAAACATGGGTCTATTCTTAGGTAGTTGAACTCCCACTGCAAATTTCCTTTTAAAATATCAACTACTGTAACCTTCCGTGTAAAGCTGTGTGCACAAGTGTGTGTACACTTTTCCACTGAAGTTCTCTTGAGAAATCACTTTTAGATCATTAAGGAAAAGTCAACATTCTAACCTGCGGTCACTATTTCATATAAATTCAGTTTATTCCCATTGTTCCAGACATATTTCCCAATAACCTCTTTTTTGATTTTTGTCATATATCAGTGTCTGATAACTTGCAGAACTTTCAAGAGCTGTAGCGTTTTTCCCTCAAAATCAATTCAGTTCAATTCAACTCGATATTTACTGAGTGCCTGCTTGAAAGCGTAAGTCAGCTCATGTCGTTCCTCTGTTCAAAACACATCAGTATTTCTCATTTCACTCAGAGTCAACAACAAAACCATGATATGGGCCCACGAGACCCTCTGCTACGTGCCACCTTCCCTCTGTGCCCAGCCCCTCACTAACTATATCCCAGGGTAACTGAAATCCTTGCCATCGTTCCAACATACAAGCCCCCCACCTAAAGTCTGCAGTTTTTGATTCCTATTCCCTATATTTAATATCTGCATGACTAGCCTTCTTG
The DNA here is from genome assembly GCF_964374135.1 of Grampus griseus. Lineage (NCBI taxonomy): Eukaryota > Metazoa > Chordata > Mammalia > Artiodactyla > Delphinidae > Grampus > Grampus griseus. The sequence goes on along the minus strand of NC_139006.1, from coordinate 82,629,937 downwards.
CTTCTATCAAGCAATTTACCAGATATCACCTTCTAAGTAAGGCCAGCCCTGAGCATGGTGTATAGAAGTGCAACAAGGAAGACTCTCCCTCCCAGGCACTGGCAATATGTGAAGGAAGGGAATAGCTCTGGATGGCTGCTTTCTCAGAACTCAGATAGGGAGGTGGGGTGACCTGGGTGGACAACAAAGAACAAGTATTGTAAAAAAAGTAAATCTTACAGAATGTTAAAATGGGACTACTCAATGGAAATGAAATAGAGAACAGGTGAGGGAGGATTCAGGGCCCTGGAAGCAGGAGCAGGGAGGGGACACAGGTTTCCATTTTAGATAACTGATTGGGGAATGAAACAACCGTATCATTTCTTTCATATTTATACTGTCAGTAGATGATGTGATACTATTAGTAACACGTTAAAGGTACAAGTTCTGCAATTCTATTTCAGTAAAAATGTGTCTCAATTAAATCACAATACTAAAAAAGCATTAAGTTATGAATCATATTATGATGTGTACTCTTTATTAATTTTTCTTATTTTAACTATATTGTATCACGTAATTCTTTGGAGAATTAAAACGTTTTATTTATTTTACTATTGAATTAAATTTTGAAGGGAAATACGGGGTTGCCTAAGGAATAGCCTAAGGGGAGAAGACAAGGAAGAAGTTGTGCTAATTAGTTACCAAGAGATGCGCAGCTGAATGCTTCCATGAGCACGGGACTAGTTTGGTCTGTTAAATGCAGTTTGAGATAAATAACATTCTGGACCTAGTCATATATTCTTATTTCTGTATCCTACAATGTTTTAACCAGAATAACCCGCCTCTTCTGAAGGACAACTCTGAAATACTTCCTGCTCCCTTGAATAGAACACCACTTACAAACCCCATCCTCCTCCAAATCTGCCTGATGGACTAGAAAAGACAATATTTGTGGAAATATCACAAATGAAAAAGACTCTATATGTTTCAGTAAAGTCTTAAGACCTTTTGTAACATCAAAGAAAAGTACTGGCTCTGTCAAAATATTTGTGGAACCACAATTGCACTCAAATGTCAATTTGACACAAAGAAGAGAGTATAACTGCTAAGGGAGAAAAAATGCTGACTTGGACAGCTATAAAATCCATCTAATTACCAACAGAGATTTTCAGCCAGGTTTATAATACAGGGAATACAGAGGAATTTTCGCCTTCAAGCCAGTACAATTGTGGATATGCTATTTTGATAAGCTTTACAGAGTTTTAAAATGGCTAATTGGAGGCATACTGGAATCTCCCCCAAGAATAGCCAAGGATAACTAAGGGGGTCACAAAAACAAAAGATTTTGCTTCACCAGATGCCAGAGTGCTCTCATCTACAATAATTAACACCGTGAGGAATTGGAACCAGGATAAACATAGAGTCAAACGGAGCAAAAGACCTTAGAACAAGGCACACACGGGCATAGTCATGTTTTATGGTACAAAGCAATGTGGAAAGGAGGCCCTTTTCACTAAATGGTGCTTGCTCAACTGCATGTCCATACTCAAAAGGAGGAGAAAAAGGAGAAATGGAAAAAAAAGAATACTATATCATGCTCTCTATAAAAATTATATTTCCAGATAGATCATCAATTTAACTATGAAAAATATAACAGACATGGGTTCTTGGGGATAACATAGGAGAATTTGAGAAATAGGGGGAATTTCGAAGCATTAGAGATGTTTTAAGAATTAAATGACCAAACCTGTGCATGAGACCCTGGTAACAGTGCCTGGACATGCAACTGCTTCATCAAAGCTCAATACGGCCTCTGAGGCACTGTATGAAGCCATGTGGTCCATCCAAGAAGGGACACTTTCATTCTCTCCAGGAAAAATGGGGACTGGGCTTTTGATTTCTGTACTTCAACAGTAACTGTTCCATTCTTTGATATTTTACCCCACACAAACCGTCCATGCTTATTTAAAAGAAATAAATTTTCTGAAAGTTTTTAAAAGAAAATGAAAATCACTTGAAATCTCTCCTGAATTAATGGTCCCCTTTCACATATATTGTTAATGCACGTCTACAAGTGTACACATGGATAGACTGATAGGGAGGAGAGACAGATATCAAATGTAATTTCCAAATTATTTGTAACTATGCTATGGATTTATCCAGCAGAGATCTTCAAGGCAGCTTAACAGTCAGTTACCATATTTAACTTGGGTCTGATAGGTCCTCAGTTCTCCCACACCTCTAGTGAACACTTGGCTTCCCTTCAAGATTCAGCACCTGGAGGTCCACCAACCACATGCCTCAGGCACCCACTTGAGTCCCCAGGTTCCCTCTGAGCAGAATGGGTCAAGGCCTCAGGTCTGGAGACAGTGAGACTGGCGGAGGTGCTGGTACCACAGTGAGCAATGCCCAAGTGGCCCCATAACCTGGCACCGCCGTGGCTCAGTGCTCCCTGCAGTCACACATGAGTGGGTGCCTCTGGACTTTAAGAAAGCTGGCAGGGAAAAGTGAAGCAAGTGAGTGGGTGCTACAGGTCCTTCTGGCAGGGTGGCCCCTCCTGTATTTGGAGGTTGCCATGGAAGCCAGAGAATTCTTCTCCCTATTATATTAAATTCCATTCTCCATTGAAGACGTCTAGGTGGTTAACAGCTAGAGATAGCCCATCAGACACAAGCATTCACATTAAGTTAATGTGGACACCGTTCTCAGCCAGGCTGCAGTTAAACTACCTTATTTGAGAACTAGGAAAGCAGGCTATCATGGTATTTATCTTGCATATGAAGAAATAAAAGCACACAAAGGTTACTCAAAGCCAGGGGCAGAGGTGCAGCTTGGCCAGAGGGTTTGCCCTGTCTCACATTTCACCATGTATGTGCTTAATGATTTATCCAGTTAAATGCAGATTTCCATTACTGTTTGTGAATAAGGTTGATAACGTACGTATTCAACGTAAAAGTTACATCAAAGGGTCAAACTCTTTCAATACAATTGCTAGGTTAACAAAAGATGAGAGAAGCACCGCTGATTTTGAGAAAAATTTGATGGGACCAGTGACGACTGATTTACTATAGAATCATTAAAAGAGTGAGTACAGTTTCATGTATCGAATTGTACCCCAATGCAGGGAAGCATTTAATTAGGGACATTTATCTCGAATAAATATGTAAACAATTTATTTTTAAAATCTACAAGTGATTTAGAGATTAGTAGAATGACTTGATGAATGATTTGCACTAACATTACTTGATAAGCAGTTTTGTCATAAAGTTCTTTTAATTTAATAAAAATGCATACATTTAATTTTGATATATTTATATAAATCTACATTCCTTTGTTTTTATACTTTGAACATCACTAGATGTATCATGTATTCAGCTATTCCACTATGATGGGTATTAATTTCATTCTATTTGCTACTATAAATACACGGTTCTTTAAATACATGTGCTGATATTTATGTGGAAAAGATTCCCAGGAGTAGAACTGTTGGGTTGAAGTAAATACACTTTTAATTGTAATGTGTATTACTGAAGAGCTATTTGCAAAGTGTAACAATTTACATTTCCAAGCTAATGTATCAGAGGCCCATGTCGCTGACATTCCCCCTTGGCAATATTATCCTTTTTCAATAATTTCTAGGCAGATAAGTGGGAAGTAATATTTCATTATTATTTTAATTTACATTTTCCTGACTACTTGGGAGTTTGAGTATTATTCAAGTGCTTATTTCAAGATTCAACTCTTAGGATTCAGCCACTCCCTGCATTTCTGTAGCCCTCCACAACATTTCCCATCACTCTCCCTTAAAAACAAGCCACTTATGGTATCCTCTGCCATTTCTTCCCCAACCTGTCCATGGCAAGCATTTTTAATCAGTTCTGCAGCCATCCGTCCTAGTTAGTCCTCGTGATTAGTTTAAGCTTCCAAGAAGAATCTAGGAAAAGTATTCTCGTGTGACTTCCATCAACCTCTCCCTCTTCCTTCCTTCCTTTCTTCCATTCTGTTCTTTTTATCTGCTTCTATTTTTCTTCAGCCTCTTAGGTCTAGAAATGTTAATAAGCTTCTGAGACTGGATAGCCCATATTCCATATACAAAGTCTTTACTCGTTTTAGTTGCTGTAATTTAAAGAATAAACCTCTTTTTCTTATGTGAAACTCCCCACCGTCATGCAGCACAGAGGGGTAAAGGTCTTCGGAGTAACAGGATGATCAGCAAGGTCAAGCAAAATCTGGACCAAATCTGACTCATGGAGAGAGAGAGCCATGAAGAATTCTTTTGTGACCTTAGCAGCAACAGAATATAACTGGCATGGAACTGGCAGAGCAAAAGCTGCTGGCAGTAGAAAGAGGTAATTTAGACATTTTCAAGAAGTTTATCTGTAACACTCTGGAAAAGGAATTAGCATGGTAGACTGAAACACGGAAATGAAGTAGTGAAGTGGAGAAACTCAGAGCGGATGTATAGAACTTGCAGAAAAGTGCTCATTTCAACCTGAATGATTGGGATCAATCTCAACAAATTTAAGCTAAGAAACATTTTTTAAAAACCCTAAGAAATATTTTGACAAAAATAATTTGTAATGTGAGTAACGTGTAAAAGAAAACAAATCATTTAAGCAAATGTCGAACTTAAAAGCACAGCCCAGGAGGAAGTATATTCTGTCTGAAGGAAACTACTGTCCTTTTAGTTCATCGGACTACCTGAAAGCCATGAAACAGGTATTTGGGACGTATGGGATCTAGTGACATGTTCTCAAAGCAATGTCTGATTTTATTTTGACTTAATTTGATTTCTTGCAGGAAGACAGACACAGCCGGTACGAGAAGGTCCAGTAAATATTGAAAAGAGCAATACTTCTATGCTGAACACACATTTACACTTCAGTTTTTTAATTATTCCTATAATTATATGTGAATAACATAAGCCTGCACCTGAGAGATATTAATAAGCTAACCATACGGAAGACCTGTTATTAAGATGATCCAGCTGGGGAGCCTTTACACACCCATCATATAACCCCGTCCACATCAGCATCATTCTTCAGGGATCAGGTTCAAACACATGTCCTTTAAATTATTACAGTTTCACGCATACACCCCATAAAATTGAAAACATTTCCATATTTAACAAAGTATTATTGTTCTTCAATGCAGACATTAATTTGTGACTCTCCTGGAAACGTTAGGATGATATGTTTGATAAGGACCCAATACTCACATAGTCAGACAATTAAAGAACTGTGCATAATGAGTTCATTCAGTATTTTGGGTTGTTTTTAAATATCTACTATGTGATGAGAGGAATGCACAATAGGTAGGAAATTGACAAGGTCCTTGAGCTCAACTCTCAGACAGCGAATATACAAATGGACAACGGGCAGGTCGTACATGACAAACAGACCCGTGACCACAACTTCAGCAGCAACTAGCCTGGCAAACCAAACCACAACTTTGGCAGCATCTGTCCTGGAAAGATCAGGACTTGGTCAGGGTTTGATTAATGACGGCCAGCTTCCCTATTTTGACCCCCTTTCTTCCCCCTCCCTGCCTCCCCTGCTTCCAACTGACGACCAACCAGAGAAAGCAAAACATGCGCCCCAGATCAGTCACCCAGGATACCCTGCATCTAGTTAGCTGTCTCCAACTTCCCTTCCCCCATGTCCAGATCTTCCAATCAGAGAACCTGATCAGGTCATCAAAGATGTGACGGCATGGGTCTATTTCAGAAGTGTCGTGCCCCTCTTCTGTGCTTCCACGAGCGTCTGAATTTCTATTTCAAACGTGATTCCTGGTCCAGACTTCATGTTTCTCAAGGACAAGGCACTTGCCCTACTTATTTCTGAATTCTCAATACCTGTCTCCAAGTATGGCCTCACACATATTTACTAAAAAAAGTTGAAATGAACTGAAGAGCCGGACAGGTGTACACAGAAGGAAGGCGATCAGATGAGAAATAAGTTTTGTAAATATTATAATGACAAATTCCAGTGGCTCAGGGGTTCTCTCTAGAAAATGAGGCTTAAAGGTTTCCTCTAAAATAGAAAACAAAATAAATCAGAATTTTAGAGAAAATTAATTCGTTAATAACTTGGCGAGAGAAGAGACTAAAAAGTGGGAGGAGGCTAGGAGAAAGATAACCATCCTCCAGGTGTGAAATAAGGAAGGCACTGGTAAGAGAAAGGGAAACAGTTTCTGAGAGGTTTCCGTGGAAGAACCAACAGAAATGAAAACACATCGCTTTGCAAAATGCAAGGAGATTATTTGTTGAAAAGAATTCATAGAGTTTTTGTATAACTCAGGCAACTTTATCTCTTGATTCTCTAGGGAAATTTTAAAACTCCATTTGCTTTAGGGGACCCAGTTCATAGTCCCTTGAAGATGCCTTTCAAATGCAATATTTGAGATATACTAAATTTTCCAGTTTTAAATTTGGAAGTTTAATGGGAAAAGTGGGGTTGAAGAAACCAAATACGTATCATTTTCACAAGTGGCAAAAGCTTGTAACTTCTACATATTAGCTAAGCTTGAAAAGGAGAATATTTGTGTGAAAACCTAGAAAAAGTGTCATTGCTATACCTTTATATCCTAAGGCAGAGGTTAGATATTAGGGACCTTTGAGATCCAATTCTTGCCACTTTATAAATTCTCTATATTTCATTGCTATATTGACAAATGTGGTAAAGAATAAAACACTTACATCCACAATACTGTTTGTTTAATAGAGCCAGTGCCTCTACCCAGCATAGCTTAGGAGGAAAACAGTATCTTTTTAAACAGGACATGATCTATGTATAGATATTTCTGCTGTTCTTATAACCTCTTTAAATTCTTCAGGGAAGAAGAAGCTAAGAATTCATTATCAGTGATAATTAATCCAAATAGGAGATGATTTAGCTACTTACAGGGAAAAATGCATTCAAGCAAAGCTCATAACCTGGGTAATTTAGAAAGTTACCTTTGATAAGATATAGCTGGTTGCTTTGGTTTCTATCAGCACAGAAAGAGGTTGATTGCAAACTTAAATTGTTACTGAACTGATTCTTTTGAAAGATTTAATATTGATTTAGCCTGAAGTAGCTGCTAGTCTGAACACTGTTTTATTAAAACAGAATGCTTCTCATGTCAGACCCAATAATTTTAATAAAAATTTTAGTCTCCCTAATCGTGTGTGTGTGTACACATCTATTTGAAAATTGGCAGTTCTATCAAATACAAAAGGGGCAATAATATACTAGGAAAGTCCCTCTGGTCAGAATAACATCTTATTAAATAAGATGCATTAAATATCAATGATAAATTATATAAAATATATGTTTAAAGACCCAATTCATTTTATAAGATTTTTTTTCCAAGTTAAATTAAACGGCATAATATTTTATTCTAAGACTCTTACAGAAATAACTTCATGATTCTATATTAGACAGAGAAGGAGAAACAGAATTGGAGATATCTAGAAAGGAAATATTATGGACTTTAGCTGGTGATTTTATATACTGTATTATCCATATTATAATATGTCAAAGCACCATGAAATAACAAACCTGGAAAGTGGGGTTTAAATGGTTAAAAAAAATAAGTGCAGGCAGTCCTAAATGGTCAGTAGTTTCTAGTTCAAAAGATCCTTCAGTTGTTTAGTATTTAGATCACGTTTTCATCCAGACAGATTTTTTACAAATGGTAGAGATATTTCCAGGCCAGTCCATTTAACCTATAATGTAGTTTAAAAGCATGAATTTTATTAGTCTGACTTTGGACCCTGGAAGCAGGTGGCATACAAAAGAGTACAGTACAGGGAGACACAAAAGCAATAGAGAAGCTTCCTTTCTCTTTCGCTTAATTTGATTTTTTCTTTCTGTTCATAGTACGGGCCTAAAGTCACATTTTGATTCACACTTTTTTGGTATTTTCTCTTTTCTAGATTCCTTACAGTATTTATAAAAGCGTCATCCTCAACAGCATATTACAGTAACATGGTCAGGTTTCCCACACCATTCAATGGTACCCAAGTACAAAGTTAATTACGGTACGTAGTGTATCCTTAAGGCATCAGGAAGGAAGGGGAGAAACAAAAGTATATAACATTCACTGAAGAGCTACCAGCAGTGCTAAGAACATATGTAACTTCCCCCAAATCCTCAAATACAGGTAACGTTTTTCTAGGTTTACTGAAACTGTTAGCATGTTCAGTAAGTTTTTTGTGATGAAAGAAGATGTTAGAAACTAGAAAGGAAATTGAGTCTTATGACTCCATTTATGAGTCATAAATTGAGTCTTATGACATTGAGTCTTATGACTCAAGACTCAATGTTTCTTTAACTGTAAATACATAGTTACAAATATATGAATGCATATATGGGTGCACGCATGCGTGTGTATGTGATATGTGATCCGCTTTCAGTGTTAGAGGAAGATGAGGCAGAGGTGACTGTCTGTATGGGGCAATTTTAGTCACATCCTGCCTTTCGAAAGCACGAAGTCCCAGTTATGTATCTCACACAGTTCCCAAAAGGAAACCTGTCAATCCGGGTTAGAAAGCTCATTATAGAAGTCGAAGTATGTGGCCATCTTTCTGGGGCAGCTGAGCAAAAGCTTGAAAAAGGGTGCCCCAGCTGGCTTCCAACAATCAACGCTGGAGCCTGTCACTGTGGTAGATGGCCTCCGTGCACTGGGAAACCTAACACATTTTATTCATGCACCTTCAAAGAGCATCAAGTACCAAAAAAGGCCCAGGGCACCTTTAGCTAGGGTTGTGTTTTCTGTGAAAGCAGTTTTATGACCAGAAAATTCCACGGGGAACATGCACCACAGGCATCACACCCAGCCCAGAGCTTTATTTGCTTGTGTACAACGTGCCCTGTGCTCCCATCTCCCTCCCTGTTCTCCGCTCATCCTATTCAGGGAAGTGAAACCTCCCTTCTCCTATATAAGGGGTCAAAAAGAACCGATTTGACATCAGGAAACCCACGGTTTTATTCCACCTCTGCCACTATCCAGCGGTGGTGTCATGTATCAGACAACTTCCTTCATTTTCTGCCCTTGACATGCCTATGAAGTACGTCAGTCCTTGGAGTGAAATAGAATTGAGAGTCAGTTCTAAGAGCTGCAGCAGAAAATCTGTGAAGGATGCAGTGTTCCATGAGGAACTGGCTGATTGGCAGAATTCTACCAAGCTAGCTTTTCAGCCGGCCATCCTGTAACAACTTCCTCAAATATGTCCTGCCAGCCTCTATTCTAACGGAACACCACGAGCTTCAAGGTAAGGAGGTAGAGCCCACACTTGGGCAAATAATTCACTGAAAGTCAATCTGGCACCTGCTCTGTTACCTTTGTTTTCAAATCTACCTTTTACCTCTTTACTTCATTTTCATGATGCTACATTTTGCTTAGGCAAGAAATTCAAAATACATATGAAGATCAGTCTCCCTTCCACCCTAGACTCTAAAACCCTGAATTCCTATACTAAGATCTTATCCATCCAGTATTGTTTTTCATCTCCCTCTCTATCTTATAAGTACGTAAACATTGTTTTACATCTTGACTTTAAATAATAGCAATTCATAGCAAATTCACCATATCTGAATCGATAAGTTTATCTTATTCTTCTGAATGGCTGTGTTGTACTTCATTAGACTGATTTATCATAATTATCTACCTGCCAAACCACGGAGAGAATTTTACATTGTCTCCAATCATTTACTGTGATTATGCCACAAGGACTCATGTACACATGCGTCCATACATCAGCTGGGATAATGTCCACCAACAGAATTTAAGTGTATTTTCATTATTCCCTCCAAATGATGCCAGCTAGGACCTATGAAAAGTTTTCTCCCCGGGGTAAGATGTGGCACATTGCAGATAAATACGGTCACACAAGTCGGGTGAAGGCAGTACAATACTGTTTAGTGTCACTGGATCTGGTCAATGTATTTAAATCCCCCAGTTTTCATTCGGTGGTGAACAGACTTGCAGACATTTAAATCCCCTTCCCTGAGTCTCCACACCTGTTAAATAGATGCTTGTAAAAACGCTTGTCTGGTAGGTTCTTTAATGAGTGTTTAATGAGGTCATCTTTGCCAACAATGTTTAGAACACTGTCTAGTACATGATGAGCCCGCGACAAATGCTCACAGCTACCTTCACCGCATCATCATCACCACTCAGTATTCATCTGTACCCGCACCCCAACTGTCTGTCCGCCTAACAGCTTTGTTGGAGTGATGAATGAACTCTTACATTGCCGAGTAATATTTTTCATTTAGAACCCAGATGCTGAGCAGGTTTTCTTTTAAGTGCTATATCCACGGTGTGCAAATCCTGAGAGCATATGGCTCCTAATTAGGCGAGATCATAATGGAGAATGACTGTTTAAGAGGTCAGTGAGTCCCCCTCTAGAGGTTACCCTGCTTCATAAACACAGCAAGTGACCAACTCCGTAAGACATGACTTAAGACTAAGCTAGGTATAGGAGGCGTACCACTAGTGACAGTATTTAACATGCTGGCATCGCTCCTTAGCTACACTTGTAGAATTGCCACGAAGATTCCATCACTGACAACAGAGTGAAATATTGATATAGTAATTAGTTTGCTTGCCATATGTTCTGATTTTTGCACACAGTTATTATGCAGCACAGATTCCTGGGAAGATGAGTAGGAGAGCAGGAATAACAGCAAGTTGCCAAGTTTTTGTTAGAAAGAACCAGAGCCTTCCCCAGCGTGACCCAAAGAGACGCAAGTTAATTTCCTACTGCACCTGTCACCTTGGATTTAGTGAGATAGATGTTGAAAGAATATATGGACCTGGCAGGGAAGAGGCGAGCGGAACAAGCTTTTCTCTTCCCTTTGCTTTCTCTCCTTCCTTTCTACCCTTATCCTCAGCTTGCTTGATAGTTTTGTGATTGATAATGAACACCAGCCGTCTACAACGAAGGGCCTTGCTTTTGTCCTCAGCAGTGATGTGAAAGCAGTCATAAATCATCCCTGCATATGTTTTATAGCAATGATTCTGGTCTTTGTAAATATTTGAAGACATAATTATGCAATAGGTTGTCAAATATCTTGAATTACTGAAGTTGTTGCTTTTACAATGCCCTTCCTTCTAGAGCTCCTGGCTGACCTGAAGGCAATCAGGAACTGAAGAATTCCCTTCACCCCCACCCCCCCGGATTCTAATGCCTTGCCCAGGAGGAATAATACAGAAATTTAACCAAGAAATTAAGTAGCAGTTCAGCACAAGAAGGGAAATGGTATTTAAGGAAAGGGGGGACAAAACACTTTATTTTTGCTTTGGCAAGAACCTCATATATTAAAACTTGCTATATTGATCAGTATGAGGGACCCGTTTGAAGCATTCTAATTTTTTTGTTGAAAACCAGGTGACAGATTACACTCTCTGTAGGTTGACTCTTTTTCTCTAAGAAGTGTCGAATAGCAAGGAGGCGTCTTATCTGGAAACTGCAGCACCAGTGCCATTCAATTTATGACATAAAGTCACCCAGTGGCCCGCCCTCCTTCATAGGAGGTCCAGAACAAAACACTTGTCTTAAGTTTATAAATATGTATGTGGGTTATTGTGTTTTCTAAATATATTTATACTGTTAAATATTAACACGCGGTTACTATTACTAAGGATTTGTTCCTGAGCAGCTAAGCTCTCTCTGGAGGGCGGGCAGGAGTGTGGGTGTGGGTGGAGATGAAGGTGGAGGAGGTGAGGCCAGGCTGAGGGAGAGGGACCAGTACCTGGATTACAGCTGACTGCTGCTCTGGGGAGCCCTTTGGGATTCTTGAGTTTGCTTCTTTTACCCTTTTCCGCAGAGGCAGGGCTTCCTCTCAGAAAGCACATATCTATGCTGCTGAAAATATAAGACAATCTCTGCCCCCCCTCCCCAGCGAATTAAAGAATATGGTGCCCAGAAAGAGTAGTTTTCTGCCACCTGGAGGCAAGCAGGGTTGAAGGAAAAGAGTAACCGAGACCCACTGTGTTTCAGTCTGCGGTTGGATGGAGAGTTTTGTAATCTTTTTTTGAAATCAATTTACTCATCTTTTTCTTAGGTCTGCCATCTAGCTGCCTGGTGACGGTTTCTTCAGCTGACAATGGGTACGATGAAACCGATATGAATTCGTTTCTTATTGCTGCATAACCATCACCACAAACTCAATAGCTTAAAACAACATACATTTCCTACTTAGCGGTTTGCATGGGTCAGGAATCTAAGCTGGCTTAGCTGGGCTCGCATCTCACTAAGGTGCAGCCGTGGCTGGGAGGATGAGAGGCTCAGCTGTGGTAGGATTCACATCCAAGTTCCCTCAGGCTGCTGGCAGAAGTTATTTCCATGTGATGTAAGATACACGGCAGTTTACTTCTTCAAAACCAGAGAGGAAAAGAAAATAGGTCTGCTCACAACAGCATCTTACTTCCCTCCCATCCCTTTACCCTATTCTATTGACGAGAAGCAAGTCACAGGTTCTACCCACACCTGAGAAGACAGTGTGAACACAGGGAGGCCATATGGAAGTCTGTACGCCTATAGAGTGACATACATGCCTACTAGGGTTGTGATGGAGAGCTGGACAGATGTCATATATGAAATAATTGTTCAGTATAAGATTATAAGGGAGCACAGGTGGTGGGAAAGAGGACTTTAATTCTCCCCTTGAAAAGAGAAGCATTTAATGATGAATGTTATCATTATTTAATGTAAACTACCTGAAGAAAGTGATAAATTGACTTGAAAATTTGGTAACAGCCTGATATTTGTATATCACACCTCAACCCATTCCTATGTTGAAGTTTTAACCCCCAACATGTTGCTATGTGAAGGTAGGGCCTTTGGGAAGTAATTAGGTTTAGATGAGGTCAGAAGAGTGGGGCCCCCAGCATGCAGTTAGTGTCCTTATAAGAAGAGGAAGACAGAGCAGGGCTCTCTTGCTCTCTGCCATGTGGAGATATATCAAGAAAGTTTCCTTCTCTGAGTCAAGAAAAGGGCTCTCACTAGGAAACAAATCTACCAGCACCTTGATTTAGGACTTCCCAGCCTCCAGAACTGTGAGAAATAAACATCTGTCTTTTAAGCCATCCAATCTATGGTATTTTGTTACGGCAGCCCGAGCTCACTAACACAGAGCCTGTGTTTTTTCCTTCTGTATTATCAAATTCGGGTTAAAAATCTCTTCACTGTTTGTATATAGATTGATGAACTGAATTTTAGCTATTATGTAATATAAAGCAGTAGATCTGAACCATGAATCATTTTCCCTAAAACTTTTTTAAAATTAAAAAAGGTAGTTATGCTTTATAGAGCAATTTATGTTCAATGCATTTTCCCTGCATATATCAAGAATGTGAAAGTAAATGAGGGACTTCATGTCCCTCCAGAAAGCCACATGCAGTGCTCTCTAAAAAGGCACGTGTGTGCTGCACAGGAAAATATCTCATCTGCACAGTCCTGTCAGCTGCAGACTGAAAAGGCAAAGAAGTGGAAAACAGTGCATGAGTAACTGGAATCACAGGAAAAGGAATCAAGGCAATAAGCCTCCTGAGCAGGATTTTCTGGTGCTTTTCACACAAGCCCAAGTGGGAATGGCTCCGGAAAAGCATTTCTTTTCAGGATATATAACTCAAGTGGAGTCGATAATTATTTGGGAAAACTAGCTTTAAGGGATGGTTTATGCATTAAAATGTAAAATAACAAGTGACTGATACTGCCAGGGAGTAGGCTTCAATGTGTGTGTCTATCCATTTATTTATTTTCTCTACTTGAATGAAATGAACGCTGACTGCAAATCAAGCTGCATAAAAGGTTGAGAGGGCTGGATGGAAATGCACACGGCGTGGTTTATAAGATCGAGGTGCTAAGATCTGTTTAGACATCCACATAAACATTGGTTTTGGACTCACTTTCTGTCGGAAAGTGAGAGAGACAATCCACAGCAAACATGGAGGATAGGAGTTTGGGATGTTTTCTGTGCATAGAACATCTTTTGCTTTCTTGATGATTTCCAAACCACTAGGGGACATTAATGGGCAAGGCTCTCATTTGTTCCCTTGGAAAATTACCTGTCATTGGCAGTGTTGGTCAGCCTGACGACTAAAGATCCCTGGGGAACAGAGCAAAAGTTTCACTCAAGAAAATATGGAAAGTATGCCTAGCACCGGTCTTACACAACAGGTGTCACAAACACACACTGTGCTGACATATGATTTTCATTGGCTTTGTTCTTCCTCTCTCCAAGATATTTTTTTCCTTTATTATATGTAGCACACACTTGCAAACTTGTCTAAAAACCACAGATATTCACTACATCTCAGGGAAAAAGGAAACTGATACTCCTTCGCCAGAGAAAGGAAGATTACCTTCAAATCAGAGGTAGTGTGGTTAATAGGGAATGCCCTGAACAGAAACTCAGAAGATCTGCTTTCGAGTCCTGGCCCTGCCTCTTTCTGATGGAGGGGGTTTGCCTGTATCTGTCATTCTTCATTGTTATTGGTCAGAGTCCTTTCAGAATCTGATTACAAACATAGAAATTTTACTCAAAAGACCTTAAGTGTGAAAAATGGGTTGTACTTGTCAGAGTTTACAGATATAGTATCGTAAAAATCCCCTCACAGAAGTTTAGAGGATCCCAAAAGTTGAGGTTAAGAATTTAGATAACCTGGAATCTGCAAAACTTTCTCTGTTGTGGTCCCTGGAGCATGAATCCCTTCCCTTTGAAAACAGAACAATTTTAAACAAATGGAAGACAGAGAACCAGATCCTTGGTTTTAGCCATGGTTTGCCCCTTAGGTGAAAATATTTCTGGAACTGGTGAGGTTTTAGACAGCATCCTTCTCCACAAGAGAATTCCCAAGATATGATCTGGCATTTAAGCATCCATGCCAATGTGTGGTTAGATGAACAGTGCCAAAAGAATACCACTATTATTTATTCCTCCCCGGAAACTAACAATCATTTTAACAACAACAGTGTTTTCATGGTATCATGTTGGTCAAAGAAAGAGCTTTAGGCAAAGTAAAAATAGTTTTCATTGAATAATAATCTGAATAATTAAATAAGGGAAGTCATTTAAACTTTATGCTCAGTAAATTCTCAGAACTGTTAATGAGCTAAATGCCAGTCTTATTGGTTTGGCTTAAATTGAGAAAATACAAATAACGACTTCTTAAAAAAAAATCGGGGAAGGCTTAGCGGCCAGAGCCTCTTCAAATTTAATGGATCCAAACCAAAATAATTACAGTCCAAAATGTTTACTACATCATCCAAAAAATGGGTGCAAGTAGAGTGAGATTATAAATGACAAATAAAACGTACTTTATAATAGTTGCCATATTGTATAACTGATAGTTTTCCTAATCAAATGATTTTTTCTGATAGCTTCCTTAATCAAGTACATTTTCTCTGACAGATGTTCAACATATTTATATCATTTTCCTAAGTATGAAATTATCTCTATATATAACTCCAAGCAAAATAAATTGATTCCTATAATTTTCATGGGCATTTTAGCAGGAATGAAATCTCTAGATGACAAGTGACACCAGTTGATGCCCAAGCCTTTTCTGAAAGTCTTCCACATCATTATTCCTCATGATTGCCAGATAGCTGTCACAGTTGCTTTAAATGTGAACGAACATCTTAATACGTTCAGACATTGAGTCTATGGTGAATCATACTCTACCAATATTCTATCACTGGAAGAAAGAAAAATTGGAACATCGGAAAATTGAAATCTTCTCAAACCACAGGCCATTATTAAGTCTCTTAATGCATTAAAATTTTAGATTTTTAAAATAATGGGCCCTCCTTTAATAGTCATTCTAATCAATTATTATATTGTAAAAACATAATTGTCCGGTATATGAAACCGATTTTTACTAATATTATGTTACTGAATATAAAATACCAGTTGATGTTGAGACGTTTTTCCTACTATAATGAGATTATATCTTATATAAAAACTTCTCCATCTCCAATGTGGATGAGACAATAAAGGAACATTCCCTCGGTATAGAGCAGACTAGGGTTATGGTCAGATTCAAATTAATTCAAATTGGTAAACTAGTCTTACTTTGACTAAAGAGACGAATGCTAGCCTCTTGAAATGATTGGCACTCCTGGTGCCGACCAAATGTCGATTCCCCTTTCTTTCTGAGTAACAGATTCCCAGTTTTATTTTGGGCAGCATTGCCTCTGGATAAAATGCTTCCAGAATTACTTGTTCTGGCTGCTAAAAAGTAACTGAAAGTCACAGAAGAGCTTCGAAAATCTTGCCAACACGTTGTGTTTGTTTCTTTGTGTGTGTGTGTGTGTGTTTAATTTTTGCCTTTTCACCTTGAGATAGAGGATGAAAGTCACAAGCAGATTATAGAAAAGTAAAAATATAGATGGATCCTGGGATGGTGATAACAGAGGCTGCTGAAGTTGATAAGCTGCTTTGAGGGAAAGTGGAAAGACAGATTCCTTTTTGGCTGAGCCACTGTAGATGGTTTCTGTTATGTGTTGCAGTCTAAGCAAACACCAAGAGTTTCCCAGCAGGTGCGGCAGTGCCCCAGAGGCTTTTGGTTAAGGTTTGCTTTTTATCTCCACATTGAGTGCTTTGTGCCTCTGTGACTTCCCCAAACTGGACAGGCTCAGCCCACCTCTGCTACCTGAGCTTGAAGACACAGGCAGAACCTTGTTTTGTGCAGACTTCTTCAAGGAAGCCCACAAGATTGCCGAGATCCCAATGAGCCGACCAGACAGATCGCCACCTTATCCCAAGGGAGGTGCTGCCCAGGGTTAAGCTGGGAAAAACCCTGGACAGGAGGTGAGATCATAGCCTCCAAGTGCCTGTGACTTGTATCCTGAACTGTATGTGCTGTTTACACATGTCCCACAATTTCATGAGAAACACGTTTGAAACATCAATTCCTTCCGTGTTTTGAGAGGATAGCTAGACCTTTAATCACTTGCCTGCAGTCTGCATGGGAGCAGTTTTTGTCTGTCCTCCAGGAAAACCTTCCATCAAACATAGAGACTGAGTTCCAAACACAACATTTAGGGGGGCTTCGCTATATTGGGGAAAATAGACAAGTTTTATACTACTATGGAGGCGTGTTACCTTTTAGCTGAAATATAAGATTCATCATACTCTAGGGAAAAGAAAAGAATCATTTTTGTAATCTTGTAAGAGATAAATTCACCTTTCAGTAAACTTTTGTTCTGCCTTCAACACAAATATTTAAGAATTATGTGTTTATATTATGATTTTTAAAACCCTTGGCAAACCTATAATGATAAAAGATAGCTTAGTTTTTAAAAATAAAATATATAGATACGTATATAGCATACACATCTTTTATTCTTTTTAATTTTTATAGATTGCAAAATGTATAGGTAGAAATGGGGAAATAAAAATGTCTCTTAGGTACCGCAGATCATGGATTAGAGCCTGGTATTTACATATATATACATATATAATTTATCATTAATCAATTCATTTATTAATATTTTATTATTAAAACAAAAAAATTAAGTTGGAAAATACGAACATTGAGTAGAAATCCATTTTTCCTATAGAAGTTTCTAACAGAATTCTTTCATTCGTAAGTGTTAGCCATATATTCTTTATCTGATAGAGGGCATACTTTCTACTTCAGATACATCCATAGGCTAAACTTCATTTTCTCGAATTTTCCTGATTGTTTTTTGCTTTGTTCAAAACAGCTATCTGCACCTAACATAACGAATTTAAAGGGAGTTTAAAATTTTCATCCTAATCATACTTATTCGTAGCTCATATTTCCAGAAAGATACACAATACATCAGTGGCATGTTTCTTTTCTGTTTTTCCTAATGTGACAATGCCTTTCGAGGAATGCTTACCAAAACAGTAATAATAAGTCACTCCACGTTATGACTTAGCATTTATAATAGTTGGCAAACTCTAAAACCAACTGGATAAATGGTAGAAGTATGCTTTTTAGCTGTTGAAATAAGGTATGCAGTAGGGAAGGAAAGTTCAAAACACACAGCTTAACTGCTACCTAATGTTAAACACATTTTCTCAGGTGACTCTGAAGAACGCAGGGCCAAGTAAATTATTGTTTGCATCTGTAGTAATATCAATCCCCAGCTACATGAGAACATCCTCTATGTTTAAATAAGTAGAAACAAGTACCAGTGGGAAGATTTTTAAAGTATGCATTGCTAATAAAATGGCTTCAGGTAACTTTTCCCCCAGATAAGCTCTGCCATTTCTAATATCAGAAATGAATTTACCTGTGTTTATTATTCAGCAACGGAACCCATTATAAATGTATAAAAATTATTGTCTCTCTAGATTTATCTGTCAATAGCAAAGCAGGAATATATTTTATAGTTTATTCTATGGACTGACGAACATCTATACAGAGCCCCCCAGATCGCTCATTTTCCTAAACTGTGCACAGTTAACATCGAGCTTTCCATGATCCTTACATTTTTTTCCAGTGTGATTGACAGCTTTATAAGTTTCATACATCACAAAAGCCACAATTTCCAAGCAAAATTAACAGCTTTTAAAGCAGCAAACACAACCTTAAATGAAACAAATAATATTCTTGAGATGAAAATTTAAGAACTAAAAAAGCTTTATTAATACAAAGTGTATCATTTCTTAAAAAATATACTGCTATGTATTCTCTGAGTAAATAAGAGGTTATTAATGTGGGACTCCCTTATCTGAAGCACAAATTTAGACTGATTTTTTGTTGTTGTTAAAAGAAATGTTCATCAAGTGCTGTGTTTCAAAAATACCTCTGTACATAGACATTTCCAGTACTTATATTTAACATAACACATCACAGATATTTGGAAAGTAAACATATTGGTAATTAATAAAAGTATTGTTCATATATGCTCTGATGTTATTAGAAAAACTTGCCAAATGAAATATGTCAGTCTGGATAAATTAAATGCTACTTTCCGAAATTACCCTACTGTACATAATAGTGAAGTAAAAACTAACTACAAAAGAGTTTTAGTTAAATTTTCATACAATTTATGATGTCAGAAAACAGAACCTCAAAGGCACAATTTAATCGAGAGGCAAGAGAATTTAAGACAGGGCACCGGTATGAAGTATAGGGTTGACATATGTTCACAGATTCACCACCTAGACTCTCCCTCCATCCTCAATCAAATCCCACCGCATCCTCATTTGTCCCCCAAGGCAGAAAGACACACCAGCACACACACACACCAACACATACACACACTCATTCTCAAATGCACACAGTAGTTTTTCCCCCTTTGCATCATGTAACTGTTTTCCTTAATAGTGAAAACTACAAAAGTCAATACATTAGTCACTTAAGCTGCAATCTCAATTGACTGAATTACCATCCTCCTGGATACAGCAGCTCAGTGCTTATGATTTTCAAATACAAGTTGACTCTCCATTTAACGAAGTCTCACCAATCACAGCGTGATTTTATAGAGTATAAAATATGATCTCTGTGAGGAATTCCCACTACGAAGGCTACTGATAGAGTCTCCCTAATTTTTAAGAGACAATTTGTTCATTACCTCATATAACAAAATATGTCCTGGGCAGTGTGCTACGCCCCTGGGATAGAAAACTCAAAATGATAAGGATCCCGCTCTCAAGAAGGTCAGAAAAATGGGGGAGAAAGCACTAAAGAAAAAAAACATTACTATTAGTTTCAAAGATGGACTTTATACAAGCTTCTCTGGGAATTTACAGAGAAGGTAAAGAGAGTAAGTGCTCAACAAAGAGTAACAATATTACTCACCATGCAAGTTTTCTGAGAAATACATAAAATAATGTATTAACAAAATGCCTACTACATATTAGTAGTTTAGTACTCAGTTTTCTGAATTACAATTTGAAATGTGCTCATTTTTCCCTGCAGCTCCCTGGAGATAAATTTCCTGTTCAAGGTTGATTCCAATCTGAGCACCAGAATACATAGGTCTCTTATTTCAAACCTTCACAGAGGCTGGGCCTATTAAACTTAAAGGCCAAAAGGTTTTATTGCTAAAATTATATAAAAAATGAAGAGGTTACAAAAGAGCAGATTGTGAATTATGAGCATTAGTTATAAAGTAAACCAGAGCTGACTGAAAAGAAAGCATGAACCCCTCTTTAACTAATATTTATGGAATAAATTCTTATGTAGATTCATATAAATACAACAAATAAAACGTAATGACCAACAAATAATAATTAATCAGAGATGCTATAAAACAAAACTTAAAAAAATTAATAGTAATTATTTTCTGTTAATATACACTGTCAAAATATATATGATATATAATTGATATATATTATGTAATATATCTTAATATGTAATTTTATGTGTATGCTATAATTAATATATAACTTGATATATTAATATATAATTTACATAACATATATATAAAGTTCACCATATGACTGGTATGTTCACATATTCACTCATCCTAAAAATCTATGCAGTAGGTTTCATGATGATTTCTATTTAAATATGACTAATTTCTATTTAAATATGACAGATGGAGATGAGGAGAGGTAACTCCTACTGCCCAGCCCTCAACAGTCAGCATGGAAAGACTGTAGCATCTTTACCCAGGTGTCACGGGTCCCAAAGCCTGGACTTTATACCGTGTTATAAACTGAAGCAGTGAGAGACTGAATGAACTGTTCAACATCTATGGCAAACCAACTGATGGAAGTTGAACTCAGCAGGACCAAAAAAAAGAAAAGTGATTTTCAAAGCTAAAGTGTTGAGCATGAAAGGAGAATATTTTGTTAAAAGTTTCCATTCACAAAGATAAAATTGTTGTAAACCTTTATCCAAATACCATTTCATCAACACAGGTAGGTCTAAAACTACTGGAAATATGAGAAAATATATAAATGCAATAGTAATGGTTGATTTAGCATAAAATGCCCGGTGTATATATATATATATATATATATATATATATCATTAGACTAATAGCTACCATATTTGCAATTATTTTCACTTTGCTACACTTATTTTTGTTAATTATATTTCTTGCTCTCTCCTTCTGGCTCCCCTGTTTTTAACTGAGCATTTTATGCGAGCCAATGTCCTTTCCTTCCTTAGCATATCAAGTATACTTATTTAGAAACTTAGTTTTTAACACTAAAATAAGTAAAGGAGTGATAGATGCATGTAATAAAAATATCCTAGGGCTTCCCTGGTGGCGCAGTGGTTGAGAGTCTGCCTGCCGATGCAGGGGACACGGGTTCATGCCCCGGTCCAGGAAGATCCCACATGCCGCGAAACAGCTGGGCCCGTGAGCCATGGCCGCTGAGCCTGCACGTACGGAGCCTGTGCTCCACAATGGGAGAGGCCACAACAGTGAGAGGTCCGTGTACCGCAAAAAAAAAAAAAAAATTCTATATTCATGAAAATTATTTACCACAGGTCAACTATTTCCTTTTGGTGTCACAGGACATAGCATTTAATGCAGAGAAAAATAATGTCTGTACATTCCCTAAAGAGTAAATGATAAATCCCATAAGCTTTCTGGATACTGAGTAGGAAGAATATTCCTACAATATTCTTATAATATTCATATAATTCAATAATATTCATATATGATATTCATATAATTATGCATTTTATTATTTTGAACAAACCTTACAAGTAATAAAATATATTATAAATACAGCTATTTTAAAGTCTATTTTGCCTAACAGAAAAAGTAAAAGTCAACATATATAAAGTTCTTAAATATATAGTGAGTCTCTGGGAGTGAAATACTGTACTTGTGTCTCTTAATGCAAATTTCCTAAGTCTTCCAGTCATTTAATTCTGTCCTATTATTTTCAAATGTAGTTTCTGTTCATACTTGCCCACCTATATTTCAAAAGAATTATCACCATGTCTCATTTGAAGAATACACAGGGGAATTTAGAAGCCCAAATAAGAGAAAAATAAGATACCTAAATGATTCCTACCTTAAAATATATCTAGGTCCATTGAAGAAAACGTTGAAATAGTTTATTAATTTCACTTATTTTACATGTATTGTTGACTCACCCAATTTCATATAGGTCAGTGAGTAATCACAGAAGAATGCAGACTGAAAAAGTTAAACAATCAAAGTCGGAAGGGATGAAATTTGACTAAGACACAGCAGGGATGATGTTCACCATAGGGTAAAGGAAACTTTCAAATATAACTTAAGGCGGTAGAAATGAACAAACTCCCCATTTTCAATCTACCTGCTAACATTGTGATGATGAAACATGTATCTTTACAAAATCTCTTCATTAGTGAAAACTTCACCTTTTTCAAAAGGAGGAAATACCACCTCATACCATTGTTAAAAGGATTAACTCAAAACGTGTATGTAAAGTGCCAAGTGTAGCTATAATGAATGAAGGCTGACAAAAGAGCAAATATATATATAAAATCCTATATGGTTTATCATGCTCTGCCAGCGTCCTGCTGAGAAGCTCTTCAGAAAAATATACGAACAGAAGACAGTATCAGAAAAAGGCGAAATTTGAATTACTGTGAGTTCGAGCACAAAAAATCACCGATGAGAGGCTTCACTGGCCCCTAAATAGAGGTGGGATTAAAAACAGCAAACAGCAGCACCGGAAGCAGTAAAAACAGCAACAATAATCATAATAGTTTTTAGATGATGAAAGTTATAAATAATTTTTGGATGCACACATCTATATGTGAATATGGACATTTTAGAGACAACACGATTTGATGTCTTTTTTAAATATATGGCTTTCAATTTAAAGACACAATATTTTTGAAAAACTATTCACTACTCCTTTTTATTTGTATATTCATATACTCACCATATTATGTTGCTCTGAGTTTTGTGGTTTCAGACTATTTCTTTTTTTAGGACACAAATTGGAAATTTATGCCCTTAATACAAATTTCAAAATAAAAAAAGGCTTTAAATCATCTAGTCTCTGCTTCCCACACTATCACCGCCACTCAATTTTCACATCATCTTTCTTACAAAACAATTTTTTTCCTGTAAAAAGTATCAAACTGTGAGTCATGCTTTTCAATCTTGGATTTTCAAAAAGTACTTACTTCCTGTCACTTCAATCCCAGCCATGACTTTTCAGTGAAAATACTCTCTGGTTATAATGGCCAGGACAAAAAATAAACTCTCAAAAATATCAAAAAATAAAAAAATTTTAAAAATCTCGAAAAGGAAATTATTTTCAGAGAGCAACGTACCAACTGAGCATGATATTGTAGAATAAAAAGTACTTAAAACTTCAAGAAATAATTGTATCACGGAAAGAGGGGACACATGGTATGAATTTTTTCATACAAGGGTATATAACTAGGAATAATAGATAAGGCAATGACATTAAACCACTTTTAAGAAATAGTTTAGTATAATTTTTTAGAATATGACACAGAAAGATGTTTGGTAGCAAATCATGTATACATTATTATTCAGGCTTAGGGGATGGCTTCCCTTGTGCATGAATGTTTATGAATTATTATTGGGGAAATTATTTTAACTTCTCATGATCTGTATAGTTGCAAACAATAAATCATGTAGTTAAGAATTCTATTAATACTATATCTTGACTGAAACAGAACTTTTACTTTTCCTGAGTTGATTTCAAGATTCCTCATTGCCCCCTACTAAGTGGGATTCAATTTAAAAACAGTGGTTTGCCTGGTCATACTCACTCTGATTATTTCTAGATTAAGCAACCTAATGTTTTCTCTATATGTATACTAATCTAATCTCATATAACTGGCATAATCTAGGATTTTCATTTCCCACATTTTTTTCTCACAAATGGTCCAGATTTGCTACATTGCTAAATGATCAACCATTACTATAAAGTTTTAAATAGACAAGAATAAGACACACTTGAAAAGAGAATAAAGACCTTGCATGCCAAGTACTGAGACTTGCCATACAGCTATAATAATTATAAGATAGTTTTGACAAAAAGTTATGTAACAGGCAGAGCACAGAAAAATGATCTTCATGTATCTGAACATTCAGTATGTGGCAGATGTGTTCTGGTGGGTCAGTGGATGTTATGGGCTGAATTGGTTCCCCCCAAACTTCATATACTGAAGTCCTAACACCTAGTACCTGAAAATGTGACCATATTTGGATAGAGGGAATTTACAGAGGTGATTACATCTAAATGAGGTCATTACGGTGGGCTTTCATCCAATGTGGTCAGTGTCCTTATAAGAAGAGAACATGTGGACACAAGGGCAAGACCATGTGAAGACACAGGGAGAATATAGCCACCTACACGCCAAGGAGACAGGTCTGGGGTTGATACTTCCTTCGCAGCCCTCGGAAAGAACCAACCCTGCTGAGACCTTGATTTCAGAGCCTCCAGAACTGTGAGACAATAGATTTCTGTTGTTAAGATACCCCGTCTGTGGTGTTTTGTTACGGCAGCCCGAGCAAATGAACACAAATATTTTCCATTAATTGGGGGATTAGGGGAGTCTGCTACCACTGGAGCCAACTGTGCAAATACAGGAAAGGATGTTGAAGCTGCATAAAGGAACTTGGACTCATTTTAACCCAAACACCTAATTACAGGAATAATAAAACTGAAGCCCGTTTACACTGTGACTTTGCTCAGGGTATGTAGGGAGTTACTGGTGAGGCTGGCCTAGAGAACTAATCTTCCACCCTGGTCACACGGACTCTCCAGCTTTCCACTTCACTATATTTCTCTTAGCAGGGGTGGAATTTGCCCAAGTGCAATAGTAGGTATACATCTGTGTTTGGATTACAAAATGGAAGACCCACATCTCAGGTTTCTCAACACTGTATGTAAACAAATGGGCCTGTAGGTCTTTCGTGTATAACATGTAGGTGTAAAGTTGCCCTAATAGATCATAAAAGCAATTTCAAAAGAATATAACTGATTCCAAGGAGTTTAACTCTGGTTAAGGATAAAACCCAGCCGTATATACAAAAATATAACAAAATCCAGTATCTGAGTCTCTAGAAACACAAAGGCTGGCCTTCAATCAAAAATTACCTGGAACACAAAAGAGCAGGGAAATATCTATAAAAAAGAGAGGAAACAATCAATAGAAAGAGATGTTGCACTGACACAGAAAATGAAAGTAAAAGACATGAAAATTAAATAAGCATTATTATAAGTAAGCTCCACGTACATGAAAGTAGAGGAAAACATGGATGCGATGAGGACAGGAATATATATTTTTAATATCTCACTGACGTTTAAGCACTAAGGTAAATGACGATGAATATTATTCCAAAGTTGTGCACTTTTAGGACTATTCCTTAATACGTCCTGATTTATTTTACGCTGGAACAGAGAAGCCATTCTTAGATACCAGGGCAAGAAGTACTGCACACCAGGGGTCAAGACAGGGAAGATTAAAGAGCTGTTAACACTTGGATTTAGTTCAAGGGGATGTCCATTCTCCAGTTTAGGAGTTAAATATAAGTGGAATCTTGAACACACACCTGAACAGCGTAACGGTGTTATCCTGGTCAATACCTGAGCTTCTCTGAGCCTCATGTTTCCACTAAAAATTGGAATATTAAAACAAACAGACGAACTCAATACATCTAGACCTAGAAGATCAAATCAACAACAAACATTATTTCACCTATGGGATAGTGTATTACAACTTAAAAAAAATTCTATATAAAATGAGAGGGAACAAAAGAGAAACTTCATTTCCAAATCAATATGGCTTTCATATTGCAAACTTTACAGAAACAGACAGAAATATTTACGCTTGCATCAATTACTTTGATTCATGTGCCCCAAGCCACCATGTAATGACTGTATTTATGTACTCAATATTAAAACTTTAATTTATTAACAATATTTTCCACACTATTATGTATATATTGAATAGAGACTGGAAAAAATAAATTGGTGTTTTGGAAAATTGTGGACAATATCTATATATACATATGTACAGATATATTAACTGATTTGTTAAAAATAATTTTAAAATCTACACTATGGTGACCTATTATTTTTTCAAAGCTACCTACCTAAACATCTCTCCTAATTAATTTTGGAAAATTTCTTAATGTGTGAATCTCAGTGTGCTAGTAGCTAAGACATTCAAATGTGATCTAATCTTTAAAAACTGAATATTCTTTCCAGAACTGTGATGTTGACAGGGGTGCAAAGATCAGCACAGTTAGTAGTTACTCACAGTATCATATGCAGAGTTAAGAGTTGATTGCCATTGTCTACAGAAATAGTTAAACTAGACTGCTCTTGGGTCTCGAATTTGACTATTTCAGGTGATTACTGTGACCCAGTCTATATCTATCCATCCATCTATTGGTCCATCTATCCATCCTTCCTTCCATCCATCCTTCCCTTCCATCCCTCCTTCCTTTCTTCCTTTTCTTTCTTCTTCCTTCCTTTTCTTTCTTTTTTCTTTCCTGTTCTTCAAGCTCAGTTCTCTAATTTACAATTCATTTTGTGAGCTCACTGATATCTTTCCGGAATTCTTTTTGCTGTTTAATTAGCCAGAGTAAATATACGTTATTTTTAAGAAAGAATCATCACTGGTACATAAACTGATCAGCTTTAGAGCTCATTTAAGTGAATAGCACAGGGGGACCTTCAAGATGGCAGAGGAGTAAGACGTGGAGATCACCTTCCTCCCCACAAATACATCAGAAATACATCTACATGTGGAACAACTCCTACTGAACGTCGGCAGAAAGCCTCAGACTTAGCAAAAGGCAAGAAACTCCCCACATACCGAGGAAGGGCAAAAGGAAGAAGAACAAATAGAGACCAAAGAATAGGGACAGGACTTGCAACTCTGGGAGGGAGCAGTGAAGGAGGAAAAGTTTCCACACACCAGGAAGCCCCTTCACTGGCAGAGACAGGGGGTTGGGGGGAGAAGCTTCAGAGCCACGAAGGAGAGCGCAGCCACAGGGGTGCGGAGGGCAAAGTGGAGAGATTCCCGCACAGAGGATCGCTGCCAACCAGCACTCACCAGCCCGAGAGGCTTGTCTGCTCACCCACTGGGGCGAGTGGGGGCTGGGAGCTAAGGCTCGGGTTTTGGAGGTCAGATCCCAGGGAGAGTACTGGGGTTGGCGGCGCGAACACAGCCTGAAGGGGGCTACTGTGCCACAGCTAGCTGGGAGGGAGTCCGGGGAAAAGCCTGCACCTGCTGAAGAGGCAAGAGACTCTTTCTTCCCTCTTTGTTTTCTGGTGCGTGAGGAGAGGGATTTAAGAACGCTGCTTAAAGGAGCTCCAGAGACGGGCGCGAGCCGCGGCTGAAAGCGCGGACCCCAGAGGCGGGCGGGAGACGCTAAGGCTGCTGCTGCCGCCACCAAGGGGCCTGTGTGCAAACACGGGTCACTCTCCACACCTTCCCTCCTGGGAGCCTGTGCAGCCCGCCACTGCCAGGGTCTCGTGATCCAGGGACAACTGGGAGAACTCACTCGGGAGAACTCACGGCACGCCTCAGGTTGTTGCAACATCACACCAGCCTCTGCCACCGCAGGCTCGCCCCCGCATTCTGTACCCCTCCCTCCCCCCAGCCTGAGTGAGCCAGAGCCCCCTAATCAGCAGCTGCTTTAACCCATCCTGTCTCGGTGGGAACAGATGCCTGAGGGCGACCTAAACCCAGAGGGGGGACCAAAACCAAAGCTGAGCCCCGGGAGCTGTGCGAAGAAAGAAGAAAAAGGGAACTTTCTCCCAGCAGCCTCCAGAGCAGTGGATTAAATCCCCACAATCAACCTGATGTACCTGCACCTGTGGAATGCCTGAATACACAACGAATCATGGCAAAATTCTGGTGGTGCACTTTGGAAGCAACGGTAGACTTCGGGTTTGCTGTCTGCGACTGATTTGTTTCTGATTTTTATGTTTATCTTAGTTTAGTGTTTAGCGCTTCTTATCATCGGTGGATTTGTTTATTGGTTTGGTTGCTCTATTTATTTTAACTATTATTATATTTTTATTTTAATATTCTTTTTCTTTCTTTATTATTATTTTCTTTCTTTTTTTCTCCCTTTTCTTCTGAGCCATGTGACTGACAGGGTCTTGGTGCTCCAGCCAGGTGTCAGGCCTGAGCCTCTGAGGTGGAACATGCGAGTTCAGGACAGCGGACCACAAGAGACTTCCCAGCCCCACGTAATATCAATCGGCGAGAGCTCTCCCAGAGACTTCCGTCTCGATACTAAGACTCAGCTCCACCTAACGGCCAGCAAACTCCAATGCTGGATGCCCCATGCCAAACAACTAGCAAGACAGGAACACAACCCCACCCATGAGCAGAGAGGCTGCCTAAAATCATACTAAGTTCACACACACCCCAAAACACACCACCAGACGTGGCCCTGCCCACCAGAAAGAAAAGATCCAGCCCCACCCACCAGATCACAGGCATCAGTCCCCTCCACCATGAAGCCTGCACAAGCCAATGCACCAACCTCACCCACTTGGGGCAGACACCAAAAACAAGTGTAACTATGAACCTGCAGCCTGTGAAAAGGAGACCCCAAACACAATAAGTTAAAAAAAAGTGAGAAGATAGAGAAATATGCAGCAGATGAAGGAGCAAGGTAAAAACCCACCAGACCTGAAAAAGAATTCAGAGTAATGACAGTAAAGATGATCCAAAAATCTTGGAAATAGAAAGGAGAAATTACAAGAAACGTTTAACAAGGACCTAGAAGAACTAAAGAGCAAACAAACAATGGTGAATACACACAATAAGTGAAATTAAAAATTCTCTAGAAGGAATCAATAGCAGAATAACTGAGGAAGAAGAATGGATAAGTGACCTGGAAGATAAAAAAGTGGAAATAACTACTGCAGAGCAGATTAAAGAAAAAAGAATGAAAAGAATTGAGGACAGTCTCAGAGACCTCTGGGACAATATTAAACACACCAACATTTGAATATGGGTCCCAAAAGAAGAAGAGAAAAAGAAAGAGTCTGAGAAAATATTTGAAGAGATTACAGTTGAAAAATTCCCTAACATGGGAAAGGAAATAGTCAATAAAGTCCAGGGAACACAGAGTCCCACACAGGATAAATCCAAGGAGAAATGCCAAGACACATATTAATCAAACGATCAATAATTAAATGCAAAGAAAAAATATTAAAAGCAGTAAGGGAAAAGCAACAAATAACATACAAGGGAATCTACAGAAGGTTAACAGCTGATCTTTCAGCAGAAACTCTGCAAGGCAGAAGGGAGTGGCAGGACATATTTAAAGAGATGAAAGGGATAAACCTACAACCAAGATTACTTTACCCATCAAGGATCTCATTCAGATTTGACGGAGAAATTAAAACCTTTACAAACAAGCAAAAATTAAGAGAATTCAGCACCACCAAACCAGCTTTACAACAAATGCTAAGGGAATTTCTCTAGGCAGGAAACACAAGAGAAGGAAAAGACCTAAAAAAACAAAACCAAAACAATTAAGGAAATGGTCATAGGAACATACATATCAATAATTACCTTAAATGTAAATGGATTAAATGCTCCAACCAAAAGACATAGACTGGCAGAATGAATAAAAAAAGAAGACTCATATATATGCTATCTGCAAGAGACCTACTTCAGACCTAGGGACACACACAGACTGAAAGTGAGGGGATGGAAAAAGATATTCCAGGCAGATGGAAACCAAAAGAAAGCTGGAGGGACTTCCCTGGCAGTCGAGTGTTTAAGACTTCGCTTTCCAATGCAGAGGGTGTAGATTCAATCCCTGGTTGGGGAGCTAAGGTCCCACATGCCTTGTGGCCAAAAAACCAAAAGGTAAAACAGAAGCAATACTGTAACAAATTCAATAAAGACTTTAAAAATGGTCCACAATAAAAAAAAATTAAAAAGAAAGAAAAAAGAAAGCTGGAATAGCTATTCTCATATCAGACAAAATAGACTTTAAAATAAAGACTATTACAAGAGACAAAGAAGAACACTATATAATGAACAAGGAATCAATCCAAGAAGAAGATATAACAATGGTAAATATTTATGCACCCAACATAGGAGCACCTCAATACATAAGGCAAATGCTTACAGCCATAAAAGGGGAAATCAACAGTAACACAGTAATAGTAGGGGACTTTAACACCCCACTTTCACCAAATGACAGATCATCCAAAATGAAAATAAATAAGGAAACATAAGCTTTAAATGACACATTAAACAAGAGGGACTTAACTGATATTTATAGGACATTCCATCCAAAAACAAAAGAATACACTTTCTTCTCAAGTGCTCATGGAACATTCTCCAGGACAGACCATATCTTGGGTCACAAATCAAGACTCGGTAAATTTAGGAAAACTGAAATCATATCAAGTATCTTTTTCAACCACAACACTATGAGACTAGATATAAATTACAGGAAAAAAATGTGTAAAAATTATGAACACATGTAGGCTAAACAATACACTATAAATAACCAGAGATCACTGAGGAAATCAAACAGGAAATCAAAAAATCCAAAAAAATCAATGACAATGAAAACACGATGACCCAAAACCTATGGGATGAAGCAAAAGGCAAGAGGGAAGTTTACAGCAATACAATCCCACCTCAAGAAACAAGAAAAATCTCAAATAAACAACCTTGACAACCTTACATCTAAAGTAATTAGAGTAAGAAGAAAAAAAAAATCCCAAAGTTAGCAGAAAGAAGAAATCATAAACCTGAGATCAGAAATAAATGAAAAAGAAATGAAGGAAACAATAGCAAAGATCAATAAAACTAAAAGCTGATTCTTTGAGAAGATAAACAAATTTGATGAACCATTAGCCAGACTCATGAAGAAAAAAAAGAGAAAAGACTCAAATCAATAGAATTAGAAATGAAAACGGAGAAGTAACAACTGACACTGCAGAAATACAAAGGATCATGACAGGTTACTACTAGCAACTCTGTGCCAGTAATGGACAACCTAGAATAAATGCACAAACTCTTAGAAAAGCACAACCTTCCAACACTGAACCAGGAAGAAATAGAAAATATAAACAGACCAATCACAAGCACTGAAATTGAAACTGTGATTAAAAACCTTCCAACAAACAAAAGCCCAGGATCAGATGGCTTCACAGGCGAATTCTATCAAACACTTAGAGAAGAGCTAACACCTCTCCTTCTCAAACTCTTCCAAAATATAGCAGAGGGAGGAACACTCCCAAATTCATTCTACGTGGCCACCATCACCCTGATACCAAAACCAGACAAGGATGTCACAAAGAAAGAAAACTACAGGCCAACATCACTGATGAACATAGATGCAAAAATCCTCAACAAAATACTAGCAAACAGAACCCAACAGCAAATTAAAAGGATCCTACACCATGCTCAAGTGGGGTTTATCCCAGGATTGCAAGGATTCTTCAACATACGCAAAACAATCAATGTGATACACCATATTAACAAACTGAAGGATAAAACCATATGATAATCTCAATAGATGCAGAAAAATCTTTTGACAAAATTCAACACCCACTTATGATAAAATCTCTCCAGAAAGTAGGCATAGAGGGAACCCACTTCAACATAATAAAGGTCATATATGACAAACCCACAGCCAAAATCATTCTCAGTGGTGAAAATCTGAAACCATATCCTCTAAGATCAGGAACAAGACAAGGTTGTCCACTCTCACCACTGTTCTGCAACACAGTTTTGGAAATTGTAGCCACAGCAATCAGAGAAGAAAAAGAAATAAAAGGAATCCAAATCAGAAAAGAAGAAGTAAATCTGTCACTGTTTGCAAATGACATGATACTATACAAAAAGAATCTTAAAGATGCTACCAGAAAACTACTAGAGCTAATCAATGAATTTTGTAGAGTAGCAGGATACAAAATTAATGCACAGAAATCTCTTGCATTCCTATATACTAATGATGAAAAATCTGAAAGAGAAATTCAGGAAACACTTCCATTTACCATTGCAACAAAAAGAATAAAATACTTAGGAATAAACCTACCTAAGGAGACAAAACACCTGTATGCAGAAAACTGTAAGACACTGATGAAAGAAATTAAAGGTGATACCAACAGATGGAGAGATATACCATGTTCTTGGATTGGAAGAATCAACATTGTGAAAATGACTATACTACCCAAAACAATCTACAGATTCAGTGCAATCACTATCAAACAATCAATGGCATTTTTCAGAGAACTAGAACAAAAAATTTCACAATTTGTATGGAGACACAAAAGACCCCGAATAGCCAAAGCAACCTTGAGAGATTAAAATGGAGCTGGAGGAATCAGGCTCCCAGACTTCAGACTATACTACAAAATTACAATAATCAAGACAATATGATACTGGCACAAAAACAGACATACAGATCAACGGAACAGGATAGAAAGCCCAGAGATAAACCCATGCAAATATGGTCACCTTATATTTGATAAAGGAGGCAAGAATATACAGTGGAGAAAGAGTCTCTTCAATACGTGGTGCTGGGAAAACTGGACAGCTACATGTAAAAGAATGAAGTTAAAACACTTCCAACACCATACACAAAAATAAACTCAAAATGGTTTAGAGACCTAAATGTAAGACCAGACACTATAAAACTCTTAGAGGAAGACATAGGCAGAACACTCTATAACATAAATCACAGCAAGATCCTTTTTGACCCACCTCCTAGAAAATGGAAATAAAAATAAACAAATGGGACCTAATGAAACTTCAAAGCTTTTGCACATTAAAGGAAACCATAAACAAGACGAAAAGACAACTCTCAGAATGGGAGAAAATATTTGCAAATGAAGCAACTGACAAAGGATTAATCTCCAAAATATACAAGCAGCTCATGCAGCTCAATATCAAAAAAACAACAACCCAATCCAAAAATGGGCAGAAGGCCTAAATAGACATTTCTCCAAAGAAGACATACAGATTGCCAACAAACACATGAAAGGATGCCCAACATCACTAATCATTAGAGAAATGCAAATCAAAACTACAATGAGGCATCACCTCACACCAGTCAGAATGGGCATCATCAAAAAATCTACAAACAATAAATGCTGGAGAGGGTGTGGAGAAAAGGGTACCCTCTTGCACTGCTGGTGAGAGTGTAAATTGATACAGCCACTATGGAGAAGTGTATGGAGGTTCCTTAAAAAACAAAAATAGAATTACCATATGTCCCAGCCATCCCACTACTGGAAATATACTCTGAGAAAACCGTAATTCAAAAAGAGTCATGTACCACAATATTCACTGCAGCTCTATTTACAGTAGCCAGGACATGGAAGCAACCTAAGTGCCCATCAACAAATGAATGGATAAAGAAGATGTGGCTCATATATACAATGAAATATTACTCAGCCATAAAAAGAAATGAAATTGAGTTATTTGTAGTGAGGTGGATGGACCTAGAGTCTGTTACACAGAGTGAATAAATCAGAAAGAGAAAAACAAATACCATATGCTATCGCATATATATGGAATCTATAAAAAAAAAAGTATTGATGAACCTAGTTGCAGGGCAGGAATAAAGAGGTAGACACAGAGAACGGACTTGATGACATGGGGTGGAGGGGTGAAGCTGGGGTGAAGTGAGAGTAGCATCTACGTATATACACTGCCAAATGTTAAATAGTTGGCTGGTGGGAAGCAGCAGCATGGCACAGGGAGATCAGCTCGGTGCTCTGTGATGACCTAGAGGGGTGGGGTAGCGAGGATGGGAGGGAGGCTCAAGGGGGAGGGGATATGGGGACATGTGTATGCATATGGCTGATTCACTTTGGTGTGCAACAGAAACTAACATGGTATTGTGAAACAATTATACTCCAATAAAGGTCTATTAAAGAAAAAAGTATATCCATTAAAAAAAAAATAACGAAATTGAGTTATTTGTGGTGAGGTAGACGGACCTAGAGTCTGTCATACAGAGTGAAGTAAGTCATAAAGAGAAAAACAAATACCCTATGCTAACACATATGTATGGAACCTTAAAAAAATTTTGGTTCTGATGAACCTAGGGGCAGGACAGGAATAAAGACACATGTAAAGAATGTATTTGAGGACACAGGGAGGGGTAGGGTAAGCTGGGACAGAGTGAGAGAGTGGCATGGACATATATACACTACCAAATGTAAAATAGATAGCTAGTAGGAAGCAGCTGCATTGCACAGGGAGATCAGCTCGGTGCCTTGTGACCACCTAGAGGGGTGGAATAGGGAGGGTGGGAGAGAGACGCAAGAGGGAGGGGATATGGGGATATATGTGAACATCTGGCTGATTCACTTTGTTATACAGCAGAAACTAACACAACATTGTAAAGCAATTATGCTCCAATAAAGACATTAATAAATAAATAAATAAATAGTATAAAGAGCATCAAGGTATTGTACTATATTATATAGAAACTCCATTAAATATGAAATTACTATTGAAATATTAAAGTAAATTATAGTAGAGTCTACAATTATTATAATATCCAGAGTTTGTAATTAATTCTGGGAAAATACAGCAAAATTTCTCATAACATTAATAAATTATTTCTAGTAAAATAATTAACTTTGTTACTAAAAAATATATAAATGTTAAAAAGCAATTCAACTTTTAGGAGAAAAACAAAATTTAGACAACAAATAGTGATATTTTTGATCTATTAGTGACACAAATGTCGAACTATGAAATACTTAACTTGTAAAATCTTATCTAGTATTCAATTATACATCAAAGTAACATAAACTATTTTTCAAATACACAACAGGAATTCAAAGCCTTGATTTTTGAATACCTTCAGATATGACTAATGTTGTATCTCTAGATCCCCAACTTATACATTCCACAAAAACAGGAATTGTTTCTCTATGTTAAAATAGGAAAAAGTATCTTTTGCAAATTCAACTGTGCATCCGTTTGTAGGCTGAAGTCATTTCCAGGTGTGTTTCTCCCTCTGACACAGTTGGTGACAGTATGTTGGTAGATTAAAATTTTTAAAAATACAGAACAAAGAATTCAATCTTTTGAAATATTTGTGTACTTGTTTTTGATTTATGCTCCTTTCAACGTACTTTGCTCCTGTGAGTAATATATCAATAATGGAGTATACTCTTGAGACAAAGCTCACCACAGTGGTACAGTGATTACCTAGCATTAAATAAATGCTTTAAAAAATAAATAAATAAAGCTTTAGAGGACAAAATGAATGGCTTTTCTATTGTGTGAAAGACAAGTTCCTGAATACATTGGCGAAAATCAAACCAACTGCACAATTCTATTTAATTCATAAAAAAAAGTATGCTATACATGTAGAGAAGAAGCAGACCACCTTCCAATATGTGGCCTTAATTCAATGACAAATGTAATGTCCTGACTCTGTGGGCTGCAATAACTTTGGTTAGTTTGTTGGCATTATTTTATTCAATAGTACTTAACATTTGCTGCCCTGAACGTTATCATGATAAATCAATGCTACGGATGATTTTTACCTTTAACAGTGTCCAGTAATGTTTGCTGACAGGACCTTGTCAACAATGCAGCTGTCATCTTATTAAAGTGCTTTGTTAGGGAAAGCCTTAGATATAGAATAGTAACACCTGGTTCTATCAGTCTCACTACTAAAACCTAAGCAAGTATTTTCAGTAAATCTTCTCACTTTTCAGACTGACCATGTGAAAAGTGCTTTTTCTTCTCCAAATTTGGAAATATTAATATTGTCCCATAAATGAAAATTCTGAAGCACACAGAAAATGAACACATTAGATAAATCTATCACTGACCTTTTGTAACGTGTTACAAACAACTGAAGAATATCATAACCTATGGTTTGACAATTTACATTCAGAATATCAAAACTGAAAGGAGATATTGTTTACAATAAACTGAGAATCTGTTAATGATAGACTAAAGTTAATGATATTTTAAGTCTAAGGACAGGAATCAGTAATGCTTATCTATAAGAGATCAAGGTGGACTCAATTTTGATGTTTACATGTGTTCTACGTTTCATGACCAAAAGGATAAACTATTGAAAGAGAAGAAATAACTTTATAGAGCTTTTGTATTATAAAAACCAGTGTCTGTAAGATACAAAGAAGCACAGCAAAAGTACTTTCTTAGAAACCAAATGACTTTTGGGAATATGGAAAAATTTAACACTTGAACTTTTAGAAATCTTCTCAGTTCCTTCCATTTATGCTTCTCTACTTATTCAAATAAATATAATAAGACCTTAGTATAAAAAAAACCTTACAAACAAATAGGATAGTCTTCCAAATAGTTGTGAAAGAATGTAGAATTTCTTTCTTCTGATTAGTACCAATAAAAATAAGGATGCAATAAATATCATACTTACCTATGGACCTGTTAAAGAGAAAAGGATGAAAGGAAGCCTAAGTGAACAGATTTCCAGAGAGAGAGCTTTATATATGAATACAAGTGTCTTGGGATCAGATGCCTGTATGTGCCAGGCCGAGGAGAAGACCACCAAAGACTGGAGATTTTCCAATTAAGAACAGGCAGCCACGCTATGGACCACTGTTTGGATGGCAGGATGGACTGGAATTTGCAAGTTTCCTAATTGCAGCTACAGTCTCCTCAGTTTGACAATTCCCTCTGCCACCACCATTCCCCCAAATACACACACACACACACACACACACACACACATACACACACACACACACATACACATACACACCGGATGTGAGAAATACAAGTAAAGCAGTATGGAAATACAGGAAAGACTGTCTTATTCATTCTTTTGGTTCCTAGATCCTGAACCTGCAGTGGTTGAAGCTAAATGTGAAAGCACGGTCTTATCCTCTGTGAACACAAAATCTGATATAATCAAAGAGATCAGCCTTCAGCAAGAGATGCACCAGTCCTTGGTGCGTTGGGCATTGGAAAGCATAGGTAAACAATCTTATCAAAGAAATAGGCTGGTCCCACTCAGGATTGGTGAAATGAAAAATCACCTCCTATTTTTATTGCCAAATACAGTAATTTAGGAAATAACTTCAATTCACTCGGAAGGAAGGAACAAAACAAAGCAACAATACAGCGCAATATTCTATACAAAATATTATAAATACGTATACACATGCATAACATACATGTCACGTGTATTATGTATTATGAATGTATATTATATACATGTGTATACATATATACACATAATTGTAGTTTGTTTATTTCTGTATATAAAATACCAAAATGTACTGATTATATGCTAAATATACAATTTGCTTTAAAATGTGACACATTTAGGTTATGAAATTCTACAATAGCACAAAAATAATTACTTTCAGAATAAAATTAATGTAAGTTACACAAGGTCTTTACATGAAAAACTGCTAAACATTGCTGAGAGATTTTAAAGACCTAGATAAAGAGATGTACTATAATCTATAAATTCATTGAAATTCCAATCAAAATACCAGGATATTTTTGACAAATTGACAAGTCAATTTTACATGTTATGTAGCAATGCAAAAATTCTAGAAAAAGCCTAGCAGAATTATATAACTTGATTTTTTCTATTGTTGTTAAAAACACATAACATTAAATTTACCATCTAAAATTGGCTGTATGCACACTGTTGGGCAACAAACCTCGAACTCCGTCATTATGCAAAATGAAAACTCTGTATCCATCGACCAATAATTTCCCCCTTCCCCGCACACACAGCATTCTACTCTTGTTTCTAAGAGTTTGACTATTTTAGATATCTCATATAAGTGGGATCATAAAATATCTGTCTTTTGTGATTGGTTTATTTCAATTAGTCTAATGTCCTCAAGATTCATATGACAGTGTTTCCTTCTTTTCTGAGGCTGAATAACATTCCATTGAATGTAAAATACCACATTTTCCTTATCCACTCATCTACTGAATTTAGAATAAAGGAGAAATGCACACAATCATCTCAATAGATGCAGAATAAGTACAATGTGAAATTCTCAATGATTTCTATCTAAACAAGCAACAAAATTAATATGATTTAACACTACTGGTATTTAACATTGTAGTAGAAGTTCTAGCCAATGTAATCAAGCAATAAAAAACAAGCTAAAAACCAACTGGAAAGGAATATCCTCATTTATAGACAACATGATTGTGTACTTAGAAAAATGTGAAGAATCTAAAAAAGAAAAAAGCTGCTAGAAATAAGTGAATTTTGCAAGGATACAGCATTCAAAGTCACAATGCAAAGCTCAGTTATATTTTTATCTTCTAAAACAAAACACTCAGAAAATGAAATTTTAAAATGATACTCCATTTTCAATAACATTAAAGTGTTAATAACATAAGGATCAATGGAGCAAATTAGATATTCCAAAAATCAACCCACATTTGTATGGTCATTAGATTTTTGACAGATAGTCCAAAGTAATTAAATGGGGAAATGTATTCTTTTAGTCAAATATTCCTGAACCAACAGTGTTTTAAAAGCAAACAAACAAAAACACTGACCTTACATTATACATATAAACATACACATAAAGTAACTTAAAATGGTTCATAGTACTAATTGTAATAGCTAATCTATTAAACTTTACCTAATATTGGGCCAGGTAATGCTTTCTTAAAAAGGACAAAAGAATACAACTATAAGAGAAAAATGTTTAAAATATGGTTCATAAAACTTTAAAGCAAACTTTTCTTTTTCATAAAATAGTTAAGAAAAAATCATAAGCAAAAGATAGACAATGTAAAATGTCAGTCAAAGGACTATCTAGTAGATATAAAGAATACTTACAATTAAGTAATAAAACAAATAACCCATAAAAGACAATGTCCAAAATATTTGTGCATAAATCTTGGTGATGATTTTTTGGATCTGACACCAAAGCAAAGGCAACAAAAGCAAAAATAAACAAGTGGGACTACATCAAACTAAAAAGTTTCTGCACATCAAAGGAAACTATTAATAAAAAGTGAAATGGCAATACTGGATAAGAGAAAATATTTGCCAATCATATACCTGATAAAGGGTTAATATCCAAAATCTAGAGACCTCATACAACTTAACAACAACAATGACAACAACAAAACCCTCACTATCTGATTAAACAACGGAGGATCTGAATAGACATTTTTCCAAAGAAGACATACATATGGCCAATAAGTACATGTAAGGGTGCTTGACATCACTAAACATCAAGGAAATGCAAATCAAAACCACAAAGAGATACACCTCTCACTGATAGAATGCTTATTATCAAAAAAACACAAGAAATAACAAGTATTGGTGAAGACGTGGAGAAAAAGGAACCCAAGTGCATTGTTGGTGGGAAGGTACGTTGGTGTAGCCACTATGGAAAGTCCTGTTGGAAGTATCTCAAAAAATGAAAACAGAACTACTGTATGATCCATCAATTCCATGTTTGGGTATTTGTCAAAAGAAAATGGTAACACTAATTTGAATAGATGTATGCACCCATATGTTTATTGTAGCACTGTTTACAATAGTCGATACATGGAAACAACCTACATGTCCATGTAGGGATGAATGGATAAAGAAAACATGTTATATACAGACAAAGGAATATTATTCAGCCAATGCAACCTTCCCATTTGTAACAACATGAATAGACCTTGAGGGCACTCTGCTAAGTAAAATAAGAGAAAATACCATATGATCTCATTTATATGTGGAATCTAAAAAACAACAACAACGACAAAAGATCTCATGGATAAAGAGAACAGAATGGTGGTTGCCTGAGGTGGCAGAGTAAAAGGGTGGGTGAAATGGGTGAAGGAAGTCAAAAGGTACAAATTTCCAATATAAAATAAATTAAGTCATGGATGCAATATACAGTGTGGTGACTACAGTTAAAACTTTGGTATATTTGAAAGTACTTAGAAGAATGAATCTGAATGTTCTCATAACAAGAAAAATATTGGTAACTATATATGGTGATGGATTTTAACTGGACTAATTTTGGTGGTCGTTTTGCAATATATACAAATAGTCAATCATTACATTTTACACCTGAAGCTAATGTAATGTTATGTCAATTTTACTTCATTTTTAAAAAAGAAAAGGATTAAAAATATATATTTGAGTAAACACTCCAGAAATGCCAATAAGCATATATATGAACAAATGTTAAACACCATTAGTCATGTGATTCGTTCTCAGAGATATACAAACGAAAACCACAATGAGATATACTATTTACCTACTGGAATTGCTAAAGTTCAAAAGATTAACAATACCAAGTATTGGTGAGAATGCAGAGCTTGGGGCTGTCATATAGCACCAGGACGAAACGAGAATGGTACAGCCACTTTGGAAACAGTACAGCAGTGCCATAAAGTTTAATATGCACTTACTATCTGACGCAGCGATTCCACTTTTAAGTTTTCACCCAAGAGAAAAGAAACTGTGTTCTCATATGAAGATGAGTAGGTAAACATTTATGGCAACATTGTTATAAATTGCCACAAAGTGGGGAAAAAACCCACAAATGGCCAACTGTCTAATGTATAAACTAGCGACAGTTTAGCCAACCATTCAGGTCCCCAGTATATTCAGTAATATTTTACTCAGAAATACAAATCAGTGAAATGTTAATACGTACGGCAACACTACGCTAATGGGAAAAAGCCAAACATAAACCATCGTGTACAGTATGATTCAATTTATACTGAATCCTAGAAAAGGAAAATTTATAATAAAAGAAAGTAGATCAGCTGTGTCCTGGATCCAGGGGTAGGAATAGTAGATTGATTGCAAAATGGAACTAAGAAACATTTTAGAATAAGAAAAAAATATATATCCTGATTATCATTATGGCTGTGTGATTCCATACGATTATTAAAACTCAACAACCTATACTTTTAAATGAGTGTATTTTATTCAATACATATAACATCTTAGTAAAAAATGCATAAATTAATAAAAGAAATCCAGAGTACTTGTTCAAATCTCAAACAATCTGTTCTCTTTCCCAACTGGGGTAGATCTCTTAATTGATCTGAGTGCAGAAGAGAGATAAACAAAGAGCTAGCAAATCAGATTCTCTGTTGTGACGCACCCACTAGAGAATACATCTCCGTCATTCATCTGACTTTGGAAATCATCAAAGGCTCAAACCAAGAAACAAAATTTCCAAGAGCTCAGTAATTGATGATGGATAAGGGAACCAGTAAAATGGTGTAATCAGTTCAAAAAGCATCATAGAATCTAGGGTATTAACAGAAGGACAAGATTGCTGGGTTTGATTGAAGAAAAAAAGAAGCTCATTGACGTCAACAGGGCTACAAGCCATAATTTCTGGAGTTACTTACTTGTCCCTCTACACTGAAAATGTTTGCATCACTACTGAAAAAGATATATGTAAGTTGAATTGTAATGTCACTAAACCTGGTATACTTAATCAACAGTAAGTAGATAGGGAACGTACTAACTATATAATATCTTCTGGACGATCCTAGGATGGTCTTTCCCTTTGTATTATATTAACTGATATTCCCATTCAGTTACAAATATGCTGAGAGTCTGTTGTTTTAATTAAACAACAAAATAAAACAAAAAACCACAACAGTCTTTCACTCAAGCTTACAACTGCACCTATCGAAAGGCAACGTTATTGTCTGAAAATGTTTACCTTAGTCACAAACTTTTCTGACCTCATAACAGAAAGCAAGTGAGTGCTTTAATAATTTTTTCCTGTTTAACAAATTTTTAAAATTCTTACATTTGAACATAATAATGAAACCTAAATTATACTTAATTATGTAATTTTACATATATATAAATTATATAGATTATAAAATGATGTGAAATTGCATAAATTGTCAACCTGGAAATACGTGGATCTCAAGAAACACTTTCTTTTTTGAATGTCTGATTTTAGTGTCTGTTGAAGTATCAACTAGTTTTAACTGTGTGTTTAATAAGAGAAAAGAAATTTGTTTCTTTTTCCAATTTTTTCCCTT
The DNA here is from genome assembly GCF_964374135.1 of Grampus griseus. Lineage (NCBI taxonomy): Eukaryota > Metazoa > Chordata > Mammalia > Artiodactyla > Delphinidae > Grampus > Grampus griseus. The sequence continues at coordinate 82,588,069 of NC_139006.1, read as the reverse complement.
TAGGCCATCTCTTTAATCTTAAGAAGTTTTAATTTTGGCTTTTTTTTTTCCTACATTAAGCCAAACTATATTAGATGTCTATTCATAGAGAAGCTAGACTTTGCTGTAATTTTTGAGCCTTGGATTAGATCTCTTCCTCTCTGTGGAATAGGGAGCTTTTTAGTTATTTCCAGGTTTGGGGTGGTTTGAGTTGATGGATGCTATTTTAAAGTGGTTTCACTTTCTTTAAAAGGAAAAATGTGGTGCAACTTTCTGAAATTGCCACAGAACCTCAGGAAGTTGTAATTCACCTGAATGAGAACAATGGCTTACCGTTTTCACTGTCTTGAGCTTCTATGCTGCTTGGTTACTGGATTTCGTCTCTCAATTACATCTGATGGTGTCTGTTCTTCCCTTTTGTGCCAACTCCCACTTATCTTTTACTCACTCCCTTTGAGACCACATCTTCCAGCATCTATTAGGAGAATGCCAAAACCCATGCAAAATGTATCTGTCTCCAGGTGTTCTAACAATGGGGCCAGAACGGAGCTGAAGATGAACTACGTCAACCTTCCCTACTCTGTACCTCTCTTTAAATTGTGGCCTCAATGTAGTACTGTTTATGCGTAGAATCATGTATGATTCTCTTAAGATGTTCATGAAAAACCTGTTCTCTCTCTTTAGAAAAGAGAGGTTCAAACAAGTTACTCTATTAAGCAAATACTTGTAAAATAATACGATATGCCAGGAACTTTTGTAAGTGCTTAAGATATATTATTGAATAAAACAAAGTTCTGTTCTCCCATGGAACTTACCTTCTAGCAGGAAAAGGCAGATAACTAAGGTTCGAAAGGATAAATCAGGCAATTATATATTATCTTAGAATATGGAAAGTATTGTAGAGGAGAAAAAGAAAAAAACAGATCTGAGTAAGGCTTGAGAGAGCAAAGATTTCTAAGTTTTTGAACTCCAGACTGGATAATCAGACAAATTAGATGTTTGCAAGCAACTTACTTTGGCAAATGATGCAAGAAACAGCAATGGGAAGGAAAGGAAGGAAGGAAATCCAACCCAACTGCCAGGAATCCTCTGAAAAGCCCTGTGGAGTGTGTCTCAGCATTCTCTGCCCAAGGGATCAATTCAGGCAATGCTTAGACACTAGCTCCCATCACACACTGGAAAGGGAGGTTCCGTGAGACGTAATGTCCTACACTTGCAAGTCTGCAGTGCATCAGCGCAACTGAGATGTGTTCTGCTGGCATCTCATGAAGTGGAAGACAAGCACCAGAGCGAATGTTACAGATACACGGTGCTGTCAGGATACAGCTGCGCAGAGTTGGTTGCCACAGCAATAGCTAGAGTAAGAGAAGGGGACGAGGCATCTGAGGGCATGCCCAATACACAAAGGCTTTCGTTAGGTAAGAGAGAAAGTTATATGAATGTATGGAGGAAGAACATTCCAATCAGACACAAAAGGCTGTGCAAATGCTTTCCAATTTTTGAGCAACTGCAGAGTCTAGTGAGGTTGAACTTGTGCGAATGAGTGGGTAACTTGTTGAACCTGAGAGCTGATAGGGCCAGATCACAGAGGGCTCTGTGAGGCTACTGTGAGAGTTGAGATTTTTATTCAGTGTGAAATAAAAAACCATTGAAGCCTTTTTCAGACAAAACATAACATGGATTTGACTTATTTAAAATTAAAATTGTATTTTGAAATAATATTCACATGCAGTTGTTAGTAATAATACAGAGATCTGGTCCACCCTTACCTACTTCCTCAACTATTAATATTCTGTAAAGTTTTAATAAAATATCACAACCGGGATAGTGTCTAGAATATTCACTGATCCTATTTCCCCATATTTCCCCAGTTTAATTACAGTCATCTATGGGCGTGCTTAACTGTGCATTTAGTTCTATACAACTTTACGACTTGTGTAGGTTTGTGTAACCAGGACCACGGTCGATATACAGAACAGTTCCATCAGCACAAGGATTCCTTATATTTTGCCCTTTTATAACCAGACTAATCTTTCGTACTCCCCACCTGTCCCTCTCCCTAACTCACGGCAACCGCTACCTAATCTGTTCTACATTTCTTTAGTTTTCTCATTTCAAAAATGTTGTAGAAGTGGAATCACATATTCAGTAAACTTCTGAGATGGCTTATTTCACTCAGTGTCATTTTCTGGAGGTCCATCCAAGTTGTTGCACGCATCTAGAGTCCGTTCTTTTTTATTGATGAGTAGTATTCCATACCCCGGCTGTATCCAGTTTGTTTAATCGTCCACCTGTTACAGGATATCTGGGTGGTTTCCAACTTGGACCTATTATGAATAGAGCTGCTTTTCATATTCATTTACAACTTTCTGTGTGAACATGAATTTTCATTTCTCTGTTATCAAGACCCAAGAGTGCAATGGCTTAGACATATGGTTAAATGTATGTTTATTTCGTAAGAAGTTGCCAGACTGCTTCCAAAGAGGCTCTACCACTTTATATTTCCATTGTCCATGTATGAGTGAAAGAGTTTCTCAGCAGCTTTTAGTGTTACGCATTTTTTAAATTTTATCCATTCTGATAGGTGTATAGTAATATCCCATTGGTTTTTCAAAAAAAAATGGGTTATTGAGATATAATTCACACACCATAAAATTTGTTCAAGTATACAATTCAATGGCTTTTAGTATATTCACAGAGTAGCACAAAAACACCACACTCTGACTTTAGAGCATTTTAGCCACCCCTCAAAATGACTTCATATCCATTAGCATTCATTCTGGTGGGTCCATTGAAAGAAGAGACTCTTTAGCTGGTCCTTACAGAGAGGATTCCCTGTGCAGGTGCTTGGTCCCTGGCAGGAGCCTCTTCACTGGGGAAGCCCTGACACCTGGCATCTCTCAACATGGAGGGGATTCTTAGACCTAGTGGAGGAGAGCGGTTGCCAACAGGGCTGCCATGTTCCCCCCCTTCCCTTTGATCCTGGGGAGAAATGAACCTACCTATACTGCCTACGTTTGCTAGACTAACAGTCTAAAAATGCTAGACCTGGGTTGCCATCCACTGTTGGGGAACTGGGTTGTAAGACACCTTGAAGTTAGAGGTTCTTCCTGTCTCTTTCAACTTTTCACTTTTAACCTTCAGATGTTTCCTGCATCATGTCCAGGGTTCATAATTGCACTAGTGGGGAGAAGGGAGCAAAACAAGTCTATTCCACATTCTCTGTACCTGTAACTTACTTTTTAAAATGACCTCTATGGTTCCTATTTTAAATAGACACTTGGGGACACCGTTAGAAGTTGCAGAAGTTAGCGTGCAATCGCATAAATGAAGGTAATTGCTGACAGTGGATTGGATGGTGCTGAGAGGAGAGACAGATACATGATAGAGATATGTGATCTGGCTATGGATAGCTCTTGAAACTAGAGCCAAAAAGATTGTCCAAATGATTTGATTTGTGGTTTACGGAAAAAGTAAGGAATCAGGGATGACTCAAAGTTTATTTTCCCCCTAAGCGAATAAAAGGCTAGAGTTGCCATTACCTGATAAACTAAACAGGTACGGCATTAGTATAAAAGGTGTATCTGGAATTCAACTGTGGACATATTAGTAGTAATGAGATGTATATTAGACATGCACATGGAAATATCAAGAAGGAAATGGAGATGAGTCCAAAGTACAGGAAGGGGATCTGGGTTGGTGATATAAATTTGGTAATTATTATGGATTTAAGTGGTGTTTAAATCCATGATACTGGATAGAATTACCAAAGAGCCAATGGGTAGATGTTGGACGGATGCCATGCTCTTCCCTTCCCCATCTTCTTCCCACTTAATTCCCAGCCCGTATCTCTGAAAGCAACATTATCTTCCCCAAATGACTTCCTCCCAAAATCTAGTCTTTCATATTCATAGTTACAAAATTCTCATGCCATAGCTTTAATTCTGCCAACCTAAAAGACATAATTAGCTGTCCTAAAAACAAAGAAATTTGCTATCAGTGATGGAAATGCCTCTCATAAATTTATTTAAAACTTTGAAAAATATCCCCTGATTTTACATTATTCTCAGAGTTAACAGAAAGCTTATATTTTAATCTAGAACTCAGGATTCAAGTATGCTTTATTCATTGTCTTCAGTGAAGGTTATAAGAATATAAAGAAAATAAAATATTACGCTTTCTCCATTATATAATAACAAGACAATTCAGACATAGGAAAAATTAGTACTGTTTTGAGGCTGTATGTTTCTTAGAGAAAAAGTCAGAACAAGAACTCTTGATATTCCAAATTTCCACTCTATCATACAGTTCAGGAGAATCAATGTAAATTGGTGCTGAGAAGCACTGCTGCTATCAGCACACTCTGTTCCTGAGGAGAAACATGCTTGGGTAGTTGGAGAAAAGATTATGTTGCTGTTGTACTACTACTTTCTATTCTTCTAAGTACCAATGAATGCTTTAAGACCCTTGGTCATAGTTCCTACCTTCCAAGCTCTCACGGAGTAGGGCTGAATACCAATAAAATTCAAGAGCAATATTTATATATACAAGCTGTCAAACAGTATCAGTGCATTTATCTGAGGTTTAAATGAAGATTATTTTTTAAAACATGTCATTTCTGTGAAGTTAAATTGCACAAACTGTGGACATTCCACTCTCTCATTCCATCTCAATAATTGGGTCATACTATATTATTTCATCATGGGGTCAAGAGAAATGAGATCTCATTTTTAAATACTTTGGGCTTATTCTACATTACACTCACCAACATCATCGAAACAAAACAAACAAAAGGGATGAAAATAAAATCTAATTCAATTGGAATGAAATAAACTTCAGTTAAAACATAATGATTTGAACACACATATTTATCACCTCTCCTTGTGAAAACACCATTAAGATATTTCAAAAAGGAATATAAAAGTTCACAAAGGCAAAGGAAACACATTAATGAAAGATTAAAATATTTTGGCAAAAGGATAATTAGATATTGGGTAAAACTAAATCGTTAGTATCTGCCAAAAGGGATAACAGTAATAAGCAAATACATTTTCACAGCCAAAGGCTAGAAATGGGTAAGGAGCTAGTTGAATGAGAAAAAAGAAAGAAGGAAGGAAGGAAGGAAAGGAGAGAAGGTAAGAGAGAAAGAGAGGAAGGAAAACAAACGAGAAAAGATATTTTCTTATGAACATTTTTCCCTCTTATATCATTAATCAACAGACAGCCAGAGAAGGTGTTAAATATGGTTTGAATAAGGACTTCACATACTAACAATTCAGAAGTTTTTATTAGTTCTGCTTTATTCACAATACCCTTTAGAGTATTATAAAATTAATCAGCTTTAAATGAAAGTATTAGTACAACTTCGCCTCCTATTACAGTATATACTGTTTTATTTTACTCTGAAATATCATATATTGTCTAAAATAATAACTGGTATACAGAGAACAAATGCACGAGCACAACTCTCTGATTAGACTTTTGCTTCCTAGTATAAAAGGCTTAATTAACACTCTTTAACGATTACTGTAGGGGCATTACATTTTGAAATATTTCTTTAAATGACTTTGATTCGTAGACACTGGTTGGGAGCTGAAACACACCTACCCGAGGAGGGGCAACTCATAAGCATCTGGCCATCTAATTCTATTCTAGTTTTAGGACTTTTAATTCCACTCTAATAGTACAAATGGGAATTCGGATGAACTGCCTTGATGTAAGATTTTTCTGTATCTGGACAGAGAAATGAATAGATCCTCTACCTGAGAAACGTGAGAATGGCTCACTGTGAGAGATATAAAATCTTCTCCAGAGCGTGTTTTATCAGATTAAATTCTACTGTATCAGGGAAAATATTAATCCGGCCATACTTGGGATATATATCTCTACTAACAGTTCTCACACCTGAAGACAAACATTTTTCTAACTATTAAATATTCTAGCTGTTATTTAATAAGGGATCCAATGGCATGGTTTCTGCTACATCACTGCTCTTTGGAAGGTACTTTCATAATCTTCTATTTTATTAAGAAATAAAACATTGCTGACAGATTATTTTGTATACATGGTATTTCAGGACCAAGACTGTAGGTAGAATTTGATTTGCTACTTCCTCTGTTTTATCTTGTGTAAATAATCCATAGAAAGTGAACAAATATCCTAAAATATATTTGAAAGAGCCCTGAAATAGCAGAAGCTTTAGGATTTAATCTAGTCATAAAAAATTGTTAACTGTAGAAACTTGGTCAAAGAGAAATAACATTTTTGAAATATCTTCTACATGCTAGCCACTGTGCTCATAGACTGTATACCTGAAAGTACAATTCTTAGGCTCACATGTTATTTTGATGTGACCTTACATTGCAGAAGAGAAAACGTGTTAGTGAAACTACTTGACACAATCTAAGGAAATATAACTATTTCCCCAGTTTTTAATTTGCAAATAGCAGACATCATTCAGGGAATTTCTGTAAAGCCATATGTAGATTTTAAATATGTGTAAAAGTTTTCTCAAAAAGCAAAATATAAATACTTTTTGGTATTTATACTAAAATAACAAACAACGACAACAACAAGAAAAAGACAAGAAAGAATGTATCCGAATTGAAACGTAAAAGAAAGGGTTGATTTTACTATGAGTTAAGAAGCTATTTTCTGTGCTGATGAAACTGATTCAATCAAGTCAAAACGATCTGATTTTGCGAACAGTCCCTCCCCCTTGGGTACTTGGGCAAGGGAACCCCTGCCCTGAGCTCCACGCCTTGAAGAGCACCACATATTACAAACACATTTACACAAAAGGGATGCAAGATCACATGAGCACATCTCTTCCTCAGAAGCAGGTTAGATTCCAACTGGAAGAGTCCTTAGATGGGATTACAATACATTCATCCATTGTAATAGGTAGAAGGCAGAATATGTGGGTAAATACGTGACTAGGTTACATACAGATTTGGTAGTTAAAAACCTGTGCAGGTTGGTTTCTGATTGTTTCAGTTTTTTTTTTTTTTCAAATGAAATAACACTTAGTAAATGAAGTAACAACTAATGAATGAAATACCAATTATTCTTTTGAGAGCTTTCTTAACAGGTTACCTAAAATTTGCTGCAAATCTTCATGTTTTATTAGGATAATCACTTAAGCATAACGAAGAATGACTGAAAAGTTGCATTTGTTTCTAGAAAAAGTAGAACCAGAGAATATAGTACCAGACTGACAGGTACTTGCCGAAAGGATGTGACTAGGAGAACCTCCTTCTTGTGACACACCTTTCTAGCTGGCACCTCTCAGGTGATACTCAACCTTATTTCTTATTCACTGATATAAAGATAATTAAACTTCATTTAAAAGGTGAATACTGAAAGAAAGGACATGGAACTATCATGCAGCCAGCCTAAATTAGTTTGACAACATTACCGAATTAGTTGTGCACTAATGAGATGGCATTATGGGAGCAAGAGAGACTTCAAAGAGTAATTTATAATAAACCTCTAAAAAGAGATCATCACCCTCATCACTAACAGCAACATCATCATTAGGGAAGAAGGAAGATGCGGGAAAAGGCTGGTTCACTGAAAGACTGCAAGAAGCAAAGTCTACTTTTCACATGATACCATCCAACAGGCACTGCCATTTGAGAGAAGGACCCACTTATTTTATGTGTGAGGCGTTACACTGTTGGAGACTGAGCACTGTTAGTCGCTGTAACAATACAGCAGTTAACACTCAATCAATAATTACTTTTCTCCAGGTGTTATGTTAAAATCTTAATATGCTTTATCTCATTCCATTCTCATCGCAACGTTTGCATTTGGTACTATTATAATGTCCATTTTACAGATGGGAATTAGAGAACTGGAATGTTTTTCCGAGGTTACACAGTTGAGGACGCTGGGTTTAGTATAGTTAACTAATTAAGGCTAGGCAGCCTTAATTTTGCATCCTATGCTATCTAACCCTAGTCTGATCCTACTGTAACTTACAGAGAGAGAAACTAGAAGGAAAGTAAATAATAACTGGGCTTTTTGAAGTAGAAATTCTGAAAAAGATATACTTATCTATAAAATAAGGTGGATAAAATACTGAAGACAAACTTTGCCAACTTTATACTTTGCCTGGGACCCGGGATTGCACTGAATGCATTTCTCTACCCAGATACTTATACAAATAATCATAAGCCTAGTCAAAACCACTTGTGAACAAGTGTTAATTATGTTTATTAAAATTTACCCAGCTGTTGAAATTTTCTAATGCCTGAAGAAAATGAGAGCTATGTTGAATATACAACTGGGAACAATGAAAATGAAACTGACTCTTTTGAAGAATAATTACTTATGCTAATTTACTTGAACACAATAGGCTCTATCAGCAAACATTTTCATAGTAATGTTATTATTTGCCTTCTCTGAAATGCTAGTCTCATTATAGTGAAGTATAAAAGAGTCAGAATACATGAACTGAATTTAAAGATTAGCAGTTATATGTCTGACCTAAAAAATTACAGGTTATATACCGTTCAAGGTGTATTTTAATTTATATAAAAAATGATGTACTTGAGATGCCCCTAAAACCATTCATTTCTCACATTCCAAAGAATGTCAATAATGAATATGACATTCTTAATCATTAATATTCATAGGTATATATTACATATATAACAATTTATATCAAATAAATGTTTCTAGTCCCTTAACTGGATGATACTAATAGCAAGACATAAGGTAATAAAGTGAGTGTCCTCAGAGAAAGAAAATACAGGAGATATTAAAAATATCAGAGGAATTCATTTTCATTTATAGGATACTTCTCAAATTTATCTTCTCATTTATGAATAAAATGGAACATTTTGTTGACTATGGAAATACATTATTTTATGTTAAGTACTATTTCATTACTTAGCAAATATAATTTTCTGTATCAAATTTGCAGGTATCATAATGCTCAAATATATAATGTAAACGAGATGACAGGCAAAGGAAAGATACTCTAAACCTTTAAATTAGTGTGAAAATAATCTTAAATCAAATATGACATAACATTTAACAGAGTCAAATACAACGTGCTCATTTTCTCCCTCCTCACAATTTGTTCTAAGATTCTGAAATATCACCCACCCTACTGTACAGTTTCAATAACCTTACACGCCCCAGGTGAACTGGGCCTCCCGTCAGAGCTGATTATTTCAAGAATGGACTGAGAGCCACATGGAGCTAACCAGAGACTAAATTAAAGGTTAAAGACATCAATCTGATTAGTTGCTGGTGAGCACTGGACCTGAAATGTCATCAGGACTTTGGGCCAGTTTTGGTCATTTTCACTGCAATACACTGCGGCCACTGCACACCTTCCAAGTACAGCAAGCACATGAGCCTTCAGAGAGATGCTCACAAAATAATCAGACTTGAAAAAAATAAGCAGAGAAATAGCCATGTGAGAGCCACTGCCTAGAAATTCATCAGATCCTTTACCTACCTCTCACCATCACTGCCCTTTTAGATTCAGGCAGTAAGTGCGGGTTTCTATTATTTGCAGCTAACTTCACACAATTTAAGAAATCATTACTTAAAGACAACAAAAATCCCAAATCAAGAATTTAATTTGATAGCTGTGAACAAAATCTGCAAGATTCAGGCAATGCATTTTGTGAGATAGCATGGAAAAACTTAGAGCAGCCCTAAATTAAGCTACTAGAATCATAATTTAATATGCATAAAGAAAAATATTCTCCATCCCCAGAAGACCAAGCTAAGTAAGCCAAGAGTATATTTTATAAACTATTAAACAATGGTAAATGTATTTATATCTATTAAATTAGTATATTGGAAAATAAATAAAAATGATTAATAGATAGCAAGAAACATAAAATACATGAAACATATATGAAACAGTAATATAAAACTAACAATAACACGGACAATGTAGCCCTACATATAATCCCTATGATTAGCAGAATCATTTTTAAAATGGAGTACATATGATTTTCGAAAACATATACATTTTTTCCACAACTGGCCTTATGTTGGTTTATAGAGCAAGCCTCAATAAATTACAAAGGGTTGGTATCATTCAATGGATGCTCTCTGACATTGGTGAAAAAACAGGAAATCAATTAAAAAGCAGGGGGTAGGAGGAAGGATCTCCGACAATTTGGAAATTATTGGAAGTTATTTCCAAATAACCAACAGAACATAATAAAAAAGGAATCACCAGTAAAATTAGAAAATATTTTAATCTGAATGTTAACGAAAATATATTAAAACCCGTTACATGCAGCTAAAGAGCTACTTAGAGGGGAATTTATAGACTTATCATTAGAAAGTTTCAAAAGCAATAATTTCAAATTTCATTTCAGAAAGCACAAAAAAAGAACAGGAAAGCAACATCCAAACAATAAAGCAAAAGAAATCAATAAAATTAAAATCATAAAATAGAGAACAAAACACTAGCCAAGAATAGTTTTTGTATTATCAGTTAACGTGAAAAACCCAAGCAATACTGTTTAAATATAAAATAGAAAGAAAGCCAGGGGCACTCAGCTAGCTCAGTTGGAAAAGCATAAGAGTCTTTAAACAAAGAAAACCCCCCAAAACGGAGCATCACTACAGACACCAACAAAAATTATAACCAACCTTGAATCATCAAGTTTGAAAGTAAAAATGATGTGAATAAATGCCTTGAAAACCATAACACAACTTGACAAAAGAACAGAATCCTAAATAATTTAGTATGTTAATGAAATTAAATTGATTATTGAAACCTGTCCTACATTGAAAAGTTCAAGTCCAAACAACTTCATCAGTAAATTCTACTAAATATTTTTAAAAGTAACAACACCAATACCATACAAATATTTGAAGAGGATAGCAAAAGAGGAAAACATTTTCCAACTCATTCTGTGTCACAGTTTTAAACTTAATATCAAGTTCTGACAAGGACATTTCAACAATAACAACAAAATGCAGATCCACCCTTGTCATTAATACAGATGGGAAAATCTTGACCAAAATATCAGCAAATCAAGGCCAGCAATACAGAAAATCAAACCCATCATGAGAAACTGGAGTGCAATGCAGCAATAGTAAAAGTAAAAATTTTAACATTTGAGAATCAACAGATATAATTCACCACGTTAACGCAAAAAAATGAAAAAAAAATAACCTTACCTCAGTAGAAGTACTGCTGTTAGTAGTCATTGCAGGAAACTTCTTTAATCAACAGGGGTCTAAAAAAAAGAACAAGAATCACTAAGTCAGTGATCATATATAATGAAGGATTATTTAGATCATTTTCCCCCAGACGGAGGAAAAAACAATTCACACTATTATTATTTCTATTTAGCATTTTATTGGATATCCTGGTCTGTGAAATAAAGGTAAAAAAGAAATACGTGTCTCCTCAATAATTTTTTAAGTATAATATTTTTCTTAACTTAAAAAAGAAACAGAAAAATAAGTGTAGGAAAGAAATAAAATATATTTTTGTGATGTCATGATTAAGGTTGTAGAAATTCCAAAAAATTTATAGATTATAATGGTAGTAATCAGCAAACTAAAAAAGTTTTGACACGTTATATCTGAATTATAATTAAATTTCCCAAAGACAGAAGTTTTATTAAAATCACATGGCAGCCACAAAGAAAAAATTCTACAACAGATTTTAAAAAGAGAGAAAGACAAAAGGATCAAATATATCACTACAAAGAACATGATCAAATCTGCTATGCACCAAATGTTTGTGTCCCCCCAAATCTTATGTTGCAACCTAATGCCCAGTGTGATAGTATTAGGAAGGGAGATCTCTGGGAAGTGCCTAGATCGTGAGGATGGAGCCCTCATGAGTGGGATTAGAGACCTTATAAAAGACCATACAGAGCTCCCTAGACCCTTCTGCCATGGCAGTTACAACTAGAAGGTGCTGTCTCTAAACCAGAATGTGGGCCCTCACTAGACATTGAATCTGGCAGTGACTTGGACATCCCAGCCTTGGACTTCCCAGCCTCAAAAAATGTGAAAAATAAATGTTTGTTATCAGCCATCCAGTTTATGGTATTTTTGTTACAACAGCCTGAATGGACTAAGACAGCAAAGAAAATCAAAAAGGAAGACAGCAAAGAAAAACAAAAAACAAAACTGACAGAAAAAAATTTAACAGAATGACCAAAGCAATCCCTCACCTATAATAATTACTTTAAATATACTGGACAAAATTCACCAACCATAATGTATAGAGTGGTTATTGGATGAAAAACAAAAACAAGAGCAAAACAAAGATCCAACTCTATGTTGTCTACAAGAGACTTATTTTAGATTTAAGGACATACATGGACTGAAAGTGAACGGATTTAAAATGATATTCCATGCAATGGTAAACAAAAGGAAAAGCAAGTGGCAGTACTTATGTCAGACAAAATAAACTTTTAGTCAAAAATCGTCACAAGACTAAAGGGACATTACATAATGATAAAAGGGTCAATTAATCAGGAAGATACAACAGTTATAAATATATATACACTCAACATCAGAGCAACTGAATATATAAAACAAGCACTGATACAACTGAAGGGAGAAATAGACATCAATACAGTAACAGTAGAAGACTTCAATATCCCACATTCAATCATAGATCATCCAGACAGAAAATCAATAAAGAAACAGCAGACTTGAACAAACTATAAAGCAAATGGCCATAACAGATGTATACAGAACATTCTATTCAACAGCAGCAGAATATTCATTCTTCTCAAGTATATAGAGAACATTGTCTGTGATTGATCAAATGTCAGGTCACAAACCAACTCAACAAATTTCAGAAGACTAGAATTATTCCAAGTATCTTTCCCAACCACAGTGGGAAACTAGAAATCAATAACAAAAGGAAAACTGGAATATTCACAAATGCTTGGAAATTTAAAAACACACCCTTGAGCAAATATTGGGCCAAAGAAGAAATTGAAAGGGAAATTCGAACATGTCTCAAGACAAACAAAAATTAAAACACAACACACCAAATCTTACAGGATGCAAAAGCAGCATGAAGAGGGAAGTTTTTAATGATAAAAACCTACATTAAAAAGAAGAAAGACTTCAAATAAACAACCAAATTTCATACCTCAAAGAACTAGAAAAGGATAAACTAAGTTCAAAGTTAAGAGAAGGAAAAAAATCATAAAGATTAGAGGAGAAATAAATGAAATAGAGAATAGAAACAATAAAAAAGGTCAATGAAATTAGAAGTTTATTTTTGAAAATATCAACAAAATCAAGAAATCCTTAGCTAAAATAACTGAGACAAAATAGAAAAAATAAAAGGAAAAGCACAGGAAACAAAAGCAAAAATAAACAAATGGAACCTAATTAAACTTAAAAGCTTTTGCAAAGCAAAGGAAACCATCAACAACACAAAAAGACAACCTAATGAATGGGAGAAGATATCTGCAAATTATACGACAAATAAGGGGTTAATATCCAACATATATAAACAGCTCGTACAACTCAACATCAAAAACAAACAACCCAATTAAAAAATTGACAGAACTGAATAGACTTTTGGAAGAGGAAATGCAGATAGCCCAAGGTATATGAAAAGATGCTCAACATTGCTAATTATCAGAAAAATGCAAATCAAAACCACAATGAAATATCACCTCACACCTGTCAGAATGGCTATCATCAAAAAGAACACAAATAACAAATGCTGGTGAGGATGTGGAGCAAAGGGAACCCTTGTGCACTGTTGGTAGAAATGTAAATTGGTGCAGCCACTGTGGAAAACAGTATGGAGTTTTCTCAAAAAAGCTAAAAATTGAACTACCGTATGACCCAGCAATTCCACTTTTGGGTATGTATCCAAAACAAACAAACAAATAAACAAAAACACTAATTCAAAAAGATATCTGCACCTCAATGTTCATAGCAGCATTATTTACAATTGCCAAGGTATGGAAGCAACCTAAATGTAAATCAACAGATGAATGGATAAAGAAGACATTGTGTGTGTGTGTGTGTGTGTGTGTGCGCGTGTGTGTGTGTGTATACACACACACACACAATGGAATGCTACTCAGCCATAAAAAAGAAGGAATTGCTATCTGCAGCAACATGAATGGACTTAGAGGGCATTACGTTAAGTGAAATAAGTCAAAGGAAGACAAATAGTGTATGATATTTCTTATATGTGTAATCCAAAAAATACAACAAACCAGTGAATAAAACAGAACAAAAAAAGTGGACTCACAGATATAGAGAACAAACTAGTGGTTACCAGTGGGGAAAAGGAAGGGGAGAGGGGGTAATATTAAGGGTAGAGGGAAAAAATGGTTATTATGGGATTATATAATATCATGTGTGTGAAACTTCTGAAGTTTTTAAAGCACTATAGAATTTAAAGAATCTTTTGTTCAATTAAAAATTAATTTAAAATAAATGAATAAATATTTTTTTTCCAAAAAAAGAGAAAAGAATGAAATAAAATCAGATATGGAAGAGTAAACATTACAATAATGCCACAGAAACTTTAAAAAAATCATGAGGAAGTATTATGAATGATTATATGCCAACAAAGTGATCAACCTAGAAGAAATGGATAAACTATTAGAAACATACCACCTACCAGACTGAATCATGAAGAAATACCAGCAGAAAGTTTAAATGGACCAATGTCAAATAAGGAGATTAAATCAGTAACCAAAAACTTCCTGACAATGAAAAGCTCCAGATCAAATAGTTTCACAATGGAATTCTACCAAATATTTAAAGAAGAATTAATACCTATCCTTCTAAACTTGTTCAAAAAAAGAAAAATAGAGACCCCCTGAAAACTTTTTTATGAGGCTAGTGTTATTTTAATATCAATGCCAGACAAGAACACTACAAGAAAAGAAAACTACAGGCCAGTAACTAATAAACGTAGATGAAAACATACTCAACAAAATACTAGTAAGCCAAATTCAACAGCACATCAAAAGAATTATATACCATGACCAAGTGGAATTATCCTAACTGGAATCAAGAATAGTTCATCATATGTAAATCAATCAATGTGATACACCATATTAACAGAATAAAGGATAAAAAAAAAATCACACAATCATCTCAAAAGATGCAGAAAAAGCATTTGCAACATTTAATACCCTTTCCTGATAAAAATTCTCCACAAATAAGGAACAGAAGGAATTTGCCTCAACACAATAAAGGTCATAGATAAAAATCATACAGCTAACCTCATACTCAGTGATGAAAAACTGAAAGCTTTTCCTTTATGATCTGGAACAAGACAAGGATGCCTACTCTTATCACTTCTAGGCAACATAATACTGGAAGTATCAGCCTGAGCAATTAGGTAAGAGAAAGAAATAAAAGAACATCTAAACTGAAAAGGGAAAAGTAAATTGATCTGTTTGCTCATGACATGATCTTTTATGTGGAAAACTCTAAGGATTTCGGATACACACACACACACACACACACACACAAAACCTCTCAGAAGTAATAAATAAATTCAGAAATGTTTCAGGACAAAAAATTATATTAGATATGATTCTATACACTAAGGAAAAAGAAATCTGAAAAGAAAATTAAGGAAAAGATCCCAATTACAATAGCATAAAAATAATAAAATACTTACTGATAAACTTAACCAAGGAAGTGAAAGACATATACTGAAAATTATAAAACATGGAGAAAAGAAATTAAAGCAGACAAAAATAGAAAGATATCCATCCTGTGTTCATGGATTAGGAAAATTCTTATTGTTAATATGTCCATATTACCCAAAGTGATTTACAGATTCAATGCAATCACTATTACAACACCAATGCTTTTTTTTTTTTTTTACAGAAACAAAATATCCTAAAATTTTTATGGAACTACAAAAGACCCCATATAGCCAAAGCAATATTGAGCAAGAAGAAAAAGTGGCAGTCCTCACACTTTCTGATTTCAAAGTATATTACAAAGCTACAGTAATCAAAACAGTATGGTACTGACATAAAAACACATGTAAATCAGTGGAGCAGAAGAAAGAGCGAAGAAATAAACCCAAACATGTGTGGTCAACTGTTCTTTCATAAGGCTGCCAAGAATATGCAATATGCTAAGGATAGTCTTCAATAATGGTGTGGGAAACTGTCCATCTATATGCAAAGAACTGAAATTGGACTCATCTTACACCACACACAAAAATCAACTCAAAATGGATTAAAGACTTAAGACCTGGCACCATAAAACAACTAGAAGATAACAAAGGCAAAAAGTTTCCTGACATTAGCCTTGAAAATGATCTTTTGGATATGACACCAAAAATATAGGCAACAAATGCAAAATAGACAAATCATATCAAACTAAAAAGCTTCTGTACAGTGAAGGAAATAATCAACAATGTTAAAAGGCTAGCTACAGAATGAGAGAAAACACTTGCAAACCATACATCTAATAAAGAGTTTATATATAAAATATATACAACTCAAAAATATATACAACTCAACAACAATAAATAATTAGATTTAAAAAATGGGTGAAGGGGGCTTCCCTGGTGGCGCAGTGGTTGAGAGTCTGCCTGTCGATGCAGGGGACATGGGTTCGTGCCCCGGTCCGGGAAGATCCCACATGCCTCGGAGCGGCTGGGCCTGCGAGCCACGGCCACTGAGCCTGCGCATCCAGAGCCTGTGCTCCGCAACGGGAGAGGCCACAACAGTGAGAGGCCCGCGTACCGAAAAAAAAAAAAAAAAAATGGGTGAAGGACCTGAATACCCACTCTGAGTATACATCCAAAGAATTTGAAATCACGATCTTGACAAGATATCTGTATTTCCAAATGCATTGCGGGATTAATCACAATAGCCAAATCATGAAAGCAACCTAGATATCTACTGACGAATGAACCGATAAAGAAAATGCTATATATATAGTTCCGTAGAACAGTGGTTGTTGGAGTCTAGGGGGAGGGAAAAATGGGGAGGTATTAGTCATAAGCTACAAAATTTTAATTATACAAGATGAGTAACAACTAGAGATTTAATATATAGCATAGTGCCTATAGTTAGCAACAATAAATTGTATATTTAAAAATTTATTAAGAGCATACAGCTTAAGTCCTCTAATGCAAAATAATAATAATATTAAGGAGGAGGAGAAACATAATGAAGAGAATAGGAAACTTTTGGAGGTGACGGATATGTTTATGGACAGATTGTGGTGATAGTTATATGGTTATATATATCTATCTCTAAATCAACCAAGTTGTTTATGTTAAATATGTACAAAATTTTATGTGTCAATCATACCTCAATGAAATTTTTTTAAGAGTAGTACTATAAATGGAAGTCATTGCCCTACCAAAATCAGAAATTGGGAGGCCCTGGACACTTTTTTTTCTCCCCAAACCATAATTGGTTCTTTTAAAATAAGAGTTCCTCTGGTGGTGTACAAATTTAGATGTGAAACAATTCTTTAAAATGGTCTAGTCCAACCATTTCATTTTATAAATGTTGGAAATCAAGGCCATAGAGGCAAAAGGTCCAGGACTGCCCATAGTATTATAAGTGGAATTACTAAAATTAAAATCCTAGTAATTTGCAGATTCCTAATTTGCAGCATACTATTTTGGGGAAAAGGCACATCTATTCTCACCCACTTTCTGTTCATTGGTGACACTCTTCCAACAGCAGCTATGCTGGAAACCTGAACGTCCAGCAGTTTAATGGTCTTGTGGGCTGTAGGTTTCCATCCTAGCAGTAAAAGCTTTGTGATCTTTGATAATATCTCTCTTTTCTCTTTTGCTCCTTTAGCCTTTCCATAACCAACTCCTACATGGAACTTCCCTTGACTAGAAATATCTAGAGTAATTTCTCTTTTCCTGCCTGGACTCCAACAGATAAAAGAATGTTGAACCAGAGTGACACTGACTCTAACGTGGTAAATTCACATCAGGACTCAGATACTGGATTAAATTAGAAAATGCTATTTCATATGTGAGGTGAATTCAATAAATAGTATTATTGTTATTTGTGGTCATTATCCTTGTCAACTTATAGAAAATAGCTTTAAATGACCATTTTTCAACTCATACACTTTTTCTCAGTTTCTTTTGTCCATGGTCATTTTTATTAATAATTAATATTTAAAAATTTATCCTTTTCCAGTGATGTATTCCTAAATAAACTGTCTCTTCTATGATAACATACCAAGTAGCTCCAGAGATTTCTGGATGTAGGGGTTTTCTAGAGCTGTGAAGGGATTAAAGAACATTAATCTGAATCTTTTCCTTTAATCTTCCTCAACAAAGGTGGGAAGCAGAGCCTAGCATTTCCTCATATGTTTATGCAGAACAATTTAAAAGTTCTCTGTAGTTAAAAATTAACATACCCATGCATTACCTCTTTCCTCCAAAAAAATTGCAAGGGAAGAAGCATGATATATTATTTTCCATGCATCTAAAAGAAATGTTTAAATTATGGAATTCCCCTAATAGCAATTAGTTCAAATTGACTATTTTCATATTGCTTATAGATACACACACGTATATAGATAAAAACAACCATTTCCCTCTGAAATAGTTAAGTGATTAAAAAGTCAAGATCTCTAGTTTCCCATGACAACAAAATTAATCAGGAAGCAGTATGCCAAGGAAAGCAGGATTAGAAGGTTATTGTTCATAAAAAGAGTAATTAAATGACAAAGTCAATATACTTCCCCCAGACTTATAAAATTGGGCTTTTATTCTGTCGCCGCCCAGACAACATTTCAATAAAATCACAGATTGTTTGCTTGTGTAATATGAATTCAGACAAACGCTAAAATCGAGACCAATTTATAAAAAGTATGCCTTGCAAATTTCATTAACAGGTCATCTTCAGGGGCTAGCCCTCTGCAAGGCACATTTAATACAACAGGGTCGTCAGAGCCGGGTATTAACAGAAATGCTAAGGTGTCCAAAGGAAGAAACGCTAAAACCAGCGTTGCAGATGACAGGTTACTGTGAATGCTTGTTCCTCTTATAAAATACACCTGACCCCAAGGCTGGGAAGCTAATAAAATGGCCATACGAACCTCCATAAAACAAAACACACTTATCTCTCTTGCAAGTTTTTAGTGCAGGCCGACCATAAACGAAACCCATTAAGACCTGGGGCACATTAATACCACACCACATACAGTGACAACAGTTTATAAACAATATTGTAACATGTGAAAAAGTCCTTCTACTAATTTAAATGTCTTCTGTGCTTACACATTTTATGACTGAGAATTACCAAATGTGGACATTTATTACTACAGATTTAACAAATGGACTAGAACATACATTTACAGACAACTTGCTTAGTTCTCAAACCTAAGACATTTTAGTCTCAAAAAAAAAAAAAAAACTAATGCTATTGTACCCTTGAAAGCAGAAAGTAGAATTTATGGAGGGTGAAATAAATTACTAAATGATGAGGCTCCACTGCTTTTACTACCTAAATGAAATGCAAAAGAGCTTGGCGGGGAACTCAAGAGAAAAAAAAAAGTGCCTAGGCTGTAAGAGGTTTTCAGAAATTCAAGGCAATGATCTCAATAATGTTTATCCAAATAGGTCATGACATTCCATAAGTCAAAATAAACTGATTCATTCCTTTTTCCACTTTTGTTAAGTGGAAACAAGCATTAAAAGAGATCCTCAACTCTCTATATATGGAACTTGCATAATCAGTATCAAATGATGTTTTATTGCTATTTTAACTATTTAAATTGAGTGATGCCCAGCTTGTTCAAGGACTTTCCTTGACCAGCTAATAGAGGTACATAACCACATTTCTAAAAACAGGAGTATTTATCTAAAGAGTTATAAGGTACATCCAAAGTACTATTAAAATACACAAAATGTTATGTCAAATGATATAAAGTTTTTTTATTTAATTGAGTCAATATATTTCTAGGCCTTCTTTTGCTCTGTAATTTTAAGACTTTAACTCACTAGAATCAGTATTGTTCCCGATTTGTTGAGCTGCTTTTATCACCAAACCAGCTCAATTATCCACAGGTACGTTTTCATCATCAAGGATAGTACTTCTTCCATGCTATCATATCCTCCACGATATAAATGACACAGCATTATTTTTATGTCCTTTATTTAACACTCTATGATATCTATTTACTTATAAAAGTACAATAGAACCTATTTTCCCACATGTATCCTAACAATCGTTCTTGATTTTAGTACTAACACTCATTGATCAGAATATTAACTGAACACATACAATTATAGTAAAAAAACTTCTGAGAATGGAAATAAAGTAAAATTAATCTATAAATTATAGCATAAAAAGGAAAATATTTTCAGTTAGTTCCTCACAAACCATATACAAATGTGTTGGGCTTTAGAATTAGGTCTTATTTTTTACAGTGTAATTTCATTCTCCTTAGTTTTAATATTCTGCCAAATTGGCTTCTTTTAAAAAGCACCATCTTGGTAGAATGAGGAGTTACTGTTTAATGAGTACAGAGTCTCAGTTTGGAAAGACAAAAAGTTCTGGAGATGGACTGTGATGATGGTTGATCAATGATGTGAGTGTACTTAATGTCACTGAACGGTACAATTAAAGAAAGTTAAAATGGGGAATTATGTGTTATGGATATTTTATCTACCTCAAAGTATTCTATTTTATTAAAACAGAGTCTGCAGGATGATTTGATCTATTTTCTACTCATTAGCAGAGTGATGCTGTTTGACTGTTTACAGAGGATGTATCCTAACATAAAATATGTGTCCTACAGGAAAACCTGTAATTGCTGGGATATTGGGCTTTCATATTCATTCATTCACAGACTTGCTAGGAACCAACATCGGGTGATGGGGAAACAAAATAACACACAGCCACAGAGCTCACCAATTCCTGAATGGATATCCTTCTCATAAAAGTAGCTTGTTTAACACCAAACCCTCCTTATTTAACAATAATCCTAGAAAGATTTCTCATGTATTGCCTTAAGGTATCTGTGAAATGGGATAATAGTTGCATCTGCCTCACAGGGTTATTATGGGAATTAAATGAGATAATCCATACAAATATCTCCTTGTCTGGCACATGTTTACAGTCAACAAACACTAGCTGTTACTTTCATTATTAGCAGTATTATTTAATTCAGGATAGAAAATCTACCAGTTCCCAGAACAGACAGAATCATTAAGCTTAAATATTTCTAGCTGAACTATGACACAGGAAATATCTGGAAGAGGATTTTGTGACATGCAAATTGTCATTTTAGATGAAAATCTCTTTCAACATTAATCATTGTTCAAGAGAATATAAAAATTAAAAAAGAAAATAACAACAGCATTAGGTAGGTAAAGGCTCAAAATAGATTAATATGTGCCAGATAAAATGCCTAGGATACTAGCAAAGTTACTTTCTAAAGTCTTTACACAATAATATACAGAAAGTATATTTTTGAATTGTTTACAGGCTCAATATAAGCCAACAATATAAAGGAGCTACAAAAACAAAATACTTTTTTTCTTTTAATTCTATAAAACAAACAGAATGAGTAAGGTGACAGACACTTCTGTAGCACACAACCCATTCTGAAGGGCCACGTTTTGAGCAGGAGACTGAAAAGTTGTCACATACTTGGAAAAATATAATCAAAATGGTCATAGGTTTGGACCCTGTGAAGTAAAGTAGAAGTTTAAAGATGCGCAGAATAAAATTTGGAGAAGATAATATTTCAAAATAAAAGTATGATATTTTAATACTTCTCTATAAAACTTTTCTTTATAGATTGTAAACTGGGTTTCTTCCATTTCTATTTAAATAAGTAAATGAATTAATCATAGACAATAAATATGAACAGGTTATAGTTTTAGACAAGTAACTTCACCAATTATCTCGTTGATGTTGTGTATAAGATTAGGAATGTATCTCATTATGATTTATATGATAAGAAAAACTCAAACTATGGGGGCGATAGAGAGCCCTCCAAGATACAATGGAAGTTATGAAATATTTCCAAGAAGAAACATTTCCATGGAAATACTTCCATGGAAAAGAAGAATCACTTCTACACACAATTACATTTCAGGCGGTATCTCAGACCCTCTAAAATTCTACAGTAATCATAGAACCCAGTTTAAGAAATCTTTGACCTAGGAGATCTTTAATGTCTTATTAATTCTGATTTTTAAAAAATTTCCAGTGTGACCAAAGCACCATGATATGGTAAATCTTTTAATTGTTCTGATTTAGGGTTGTATTCTGTTGCTTATTTTTTTCATGCAATAAATCCAGAATCACAATATGATTTTACATGATGTATTACTCTAGTCACTACAGTTCTTCCCAAAACTCTATATTTAAAGAAAACAGAAAAATAGATCCAAGATCAAAGAGACTTTAATTCTCATACACCCTTCCTGAAAAGATTATTTGAAGACTAAAAAAATACTCTGAAACAGAAGGATTTTGGAGCGAAGGAATAGTGCTACTAAACTACTAGTAAAACAGAAAGAGTTCTCAGGTAACAGCTGTGCAATGGAGCTGTATCTCCAAATCAGACGTTTCTAATAAAATCAGTTAAAATTAATCCTAAGCGTATTTTTAATAATATATATAAATTTGGGGGACCGAAAGACTTTATTTACTATAAGGATATCAGAAACTCCAGCAATATTCCAAAATCCATAAAAGTATTTCCTACTATTAAGCAAATTAAAATTGTGGTTTATTTGTGGAGAATTCTGTCATTAAATCTCACTATTCTTATGTAGTTATTCTTCCAAATATTGCTCTAGGATAACTTGTCAAGGTCCAAAAATAAACCTATTTTTTAAAAAAAATTCACTCATTTATGTATTAGCTCATTTCAATGAATATTTAGTGATGTCTGTCTGCATATGGAGGGTATGTATGTGGTGTGGGGTGTGTGTGGGTGTGTATATGTGGGGAGAATAACTACTTCCTTTTCCCTTTGCCCTCATGGAACCCTTTAAAAGATCAACTTAGGACATGAAGTTTTCCTGTTTCCCAAAGGTCAGAAGTTATTAGGAAAGCAAACTGTGCTCATTCATGTGCTCATTCCTAATGCCTAAAACAGAGCAAGCGGGGAACACTGAAATGGTCATTTTTTTGGCAAGGATGGGAGTGGAGATGATAAAGAAGCCTGTTTCTGCCAATGTCCACCTCTATTCCCTTTGGTCCCCACATCAGCCAATGATGCAATACTCTGGGAATACGGATTTCATCATTTTCTTGCCATCTTCAACTTTAAAAATGGTTTGTAGTGTGTTATGATAGTTTAGAAATTGAGATAGCATCAATTATCCCTCTTATTCAGCGACTCAAACCTTATAAACAGACACAATCACCTTCAATATCCATTTCTGTACATGTGAATGCATATATATATATATATATACACATAAGCTTTATGTTAAAAAAAAAGTAGTTTTTTCTTTTTACATTCTTAAAACTGTGTAAGGAAAATTTAGATATAAATTTTCTCTGTAACTCCAATTACTTTTTTTCCCCATCATTCCATTTTTTTAAATTATACATCTGATACCTTGCATGGCCACATCTCAAATTTCAAACCTGTATTTTCCACTCAAGCACAAGGATTTTGGCAGTTCAGTCAGAGTGCTTCTATTACCAGTACTTATTATTTATACTTTGTTTGACTAATAATGATGGCGTACTAGTGCTAGCTGGAATCTTTATACCCAATATAAATTCTTTGATTCGGAAAAGAAAAACAAAAGAATATAATTGTATGGTCTGTATTCCAAGAAAACTAGATATTTTTGAACATAAAAAGTAAAAATTAGCTTAAATAATTATATGTCAGGATACATAGCGTCTTAGAATTTTTATTTTGTCTTTTGCTTCAAATCTGTTGGTCAGAATATGACGTAATTTTTCTTAAACACAAAATGCAGTAATGCCACTTGTTGAAATTTTTATCCTTAGGCATATCTTCAAGTCTTGAGATGCGAACTTAAATGATCACAGAGAATATATTAAAAGTCAATCTTGTTTCATGTATAATTTTTCCAGGCTTTTATAAAGATAAATCATTATTTCAGCAAACACTGTGAGTGCATACTTAGTCAATAATTGAGTGGCTATTTGTTGATTATATACATGGCACTCTACCAAACCGATATGAGGTATGGTTTCTGGGAATCCGAAGTTCACAAACAAGTGAAAAGAGAAATGTACAATGGAGTGTTTTAAGCACTCTACTGCATTAAGCTATGAACTGAATGTTGTCACCGCACAAAGGAAGGTTGATCTCTCTTTCTGGATTTGTCTGGAAATGCTCAACAAAAGAAAACATTTCAATAACAAAACAGATTAGGTTTTGCTAAATAGGGAAAAACTAGGCAGCTGGGTGATAAGGCTTTCAGGTAGAATGGTAAGCGTGTGGATTATTTTTGAGGGAGAGTTACAACTTCAGTACATCTTCAAATTGAGATTCAGGTCAAGTGAGATCCGAGAGGTAGATTTGGCAAGTCTCTGAAAGGTGCTGTAGAGAATACGCTGAGGAATTTAAATTGTGTGACGTGAGGGGAAGGTTCCAGCAGTGTACTGAGAACTGGGTCCGGAGAGGAGCTCCAGCTACACAGGATATTAGACTCAGAGCATTTCATGGACTTTAGCGAAAACTGATGTTGGTTCTCATCTCTCTGAATCGAGTAAACCTCTTGAGGAAAGCACCTTGACATTGATCTGTAACCTCTCTTCCTTGCAGAACCCATTAATGAATTCAGGCAAACTTCTGAGCCCTCATTAAAGTTCACATGTGTGCTCTCCAGCGCACTACAGTGGAACACTTGACTAATTTATAACAAAGATAGATACATCAACAAACCTTGTTACTAGGAATTATGAAATTTTATTACTTCAGATATAATGCCCTGCCACAGCTATGAAGAATGTTTGTACCTTAAGGTGCAGTGAAGATTAAAACCTTCCTTCTTTGAGTTCTTTGAGATAGATGAAGCCAAAGAAAAATAAATTATGTGATAACCTGAGAAGACTATCTTCTTTAGGTCACTTGGTTTGCCTTTAATAGCATGGTTGGCAAATAATTACACATACATTACATACAAATATAAAAATAAGTTCATACCATAATTAGAAAAATACTACAAAGGCATATAAGCCATATATATCTACTGTGTTTTGGTTAAATTACTTAAGCATGAGTCTTTCTCAAGTTTAATATGTATACATTTACTTGTTTCTTTATAATCATATAATATTTCAAAGTGTTATATACCCTTTTTCTTCAAGATAAAAAGAAGAAAAACAAAAGGAAAGTTTAAAAATCTTTTCTTTTCTCTCTCTTCCTCCTCTTTCTTCTCTTTTTTGGCCAAATTAAGTTTTTTCACTTGCTTCTGTTTGTTTCTTTAATTTGTTGTCAGCCACTTCAAATAATGCTAAAATAAACTTCCATCTACAAGTATACTTACATACGGGGGCTGTTACTTTGTACAAGGGAATCAAAAACGCTGATCAGAAGATGAACTCAGTTTTAAAAGGACTGTGATGTAATTTTCCCATATGATCACAGTAATTCTCACTTCCTTCAGAAATATGTGAGAAGGTCCATTTCCCCAAAGGTCAGAGGCAACGGATGCTGTAAAATTTTTCTTTTCCTTGTTGATCAATTTGTCATGTGAACGCATATTCTGATTTGCATTTGTTAAATTACTAATGCAATAGCATCTTTTTTACTATTCTTGATTCGGTATTTAAATTTTTAACAATGATTTACCATTCATGGACTTTGCTCATTAGTTAATTATATGGTTTGTTTTCTCCAATTTTTTAGCTACTTTCTGCACATTATAAATATTAACTTATGTTCATTTTTAGGAAGTAACTTTTTTTCCTAAACAAGTTTGGAGAAATCTTGGTCGTCATTTATGATGGCTTAGCATATATATGCTCAAACTGTCTTTAACTTCATGGTTTTTGGGCATCCCATCCTTACTGAGGTTGTAAGCTCCATGAAAATATTTTTTCTAATGCTTAAGTTGTTTTTTTTTAAAGGCTCACTCTCTTGATTTCTCTCCCTAATCTGTTCCTTCCACACTCCTTTTCAAATCAGTAAACTGATAATTGTGTGCTGGTCTTAAGTAAAACCCTCGACCTCTTTTTCTTGATGTGTCTCTTTTCCTCAACCCATATAGCCAATAGGGCTACTCTAAAACCCAGGCCGAATCGCCGCATTTTTCTCAGCTCAAATGTTACCCACTCAGTGTGGCCTGCTCGCATCATCCAGTATAACCAGACCTACTTTCTCATTCCCACATCCGCACAGCGGCACTCTCTTAATTCCTTTAGAATGTTTAATTGTGCATTTATTTCATTATTTTAATGTTACAGGATGACAACGACTAACAAATGTTTAATACAGCTCTTACTTTCTATTGCTGAAAATATTTAGCCATGATAAGTACTCATTAAGTGTTTGCTGAATGTTGGATTCCCTCGGGTTTTCTATGTACATGATCACAAATCTATTGTATATACGTATGTATGTAGGTAGGTACGTGGTTAGAGGAAAAAGCATGATTTCAGACAAACAGGAAATGTGAGTTTGTAAAAATTCTTTCTTCGCTTCTTTGTGCCTTTTAACTCTGAGCAACCATGTCTTACTTTAACTTAAGACAAGTTCCACCCATTAACTACTAACGTAGTGCTGACCTGGGTCTTAGTTTCCTCTAAATTACCATAGTACTCATACTGTACCTCTTCTTTCTGACCACCACATATATAATTTGGATTACAAACATTTAATTGTATGTGTTTCATTATCTTATATAATATGTAATAAATATATTTTTAATTTAAAGTTCATTTTAATCTCTTAATCTGATATACTAAATCTGTTTTATTTAGGTAATATGAGGCCCATCATCAAAACGTTAATTATCTCTTCAGCTCTATCTAATTCGATGTTGAAATCAGGCCTTGAGGTTTTACTTCCTTCAGCTGCTGCTCCTGAAGAATGGTCAGCTTCCACACTCTCTCCCTCACCATTTCATGTTGTCTTTCTCTGTTGGTCCTGTTTTTGAGAGAGAGCTACCCTGTTTTGGTTGTGGCTGTTTCATTTTCGTTTTCCTTTTTATCACTTTCCTATTTTTATAATGAACATGTTATTACTTAATGATTAGCTCAGAGAGGGATTCTCAAAGTGTAAACTCACAACACCTTGACCAGAAATGTAATGAGAACCTTTGCTACATCAACATGTGTTATGAGTTGGATTGTGTTTCCCCCAAATGTGCTGACGTCCTAACCCCCACTATCTGTGAATGTGGCCTTATTTGGAAATAGGGATTTTGTAAACAAGTCAAGCTCAAGTCCTTAGGGAGGGCCCTAATCCAATGTGACTGTGTGCTTATAAAAAGAGGAAATTTGGGCACATCGACAAGCACACGGGGAGAACATCATGTGAACTTGAAAGCAGAGATCAGAGAAATGCATCTAAAAGTCAATCAATGCCAAAGATTGCCAGAAATCGGCCATAAGCTGGAAGAGAGCATGGAACACATCCTCTCTCAACAGTCTCAGGAGGAGCCAGCGCTGCCAACAACTTGATCTCGCATTTCCAGCCTCCAGAACTGTGGGAGACTAAATTTCTGTTGTTTAAGCTACCAGTTTGGGGTACTTCAACACAAAGACTGTAGCAAATTAATGCAACATCTAAACCTTATAAGAAAAATTCTATATTAATATTTTACATAAATTAAACAATATTTTGATTCAAATCCAAATTCTATGAAAAGTAATTTCATTCAAAATGCTCTTTATACTGTATAGGTTAAAACTGTATAGGCTCCCTACAAGAAATAAATATTCATGAAATTCTGTGGTTATATATTAATAGTACTAAGCCACTATGCATGATGAGCCGGTTTATGATTATATTTCTTTTTATTTTTTCTTATCATTGGCATATAAGCCCTGTATAAATTTAAGGTGTACAGCACATTCAAACTTTGCCTACATAAAAATATATATACACATATTAATGTCCCTTACACAGAAAATAAAAATTATATTTACAACGATGAAGTTTACCTGACAAATCATTCAAGGAGCTCGACCCACTGCCTTCAGAATACTTTTCTTCCTGGACAGTACCTTTGAAATGACAGCCTAGCAAGATTTTACTATGATACCTCCTCTTCTTCGTCCTCTCCCTGAATCTTCATTACAGGAAACCATAGAAACAGGCACAAAATAGTGATGACATCTAAGAACTTTGTCATTTTTTGCCCACTATTTGTCATTTTTTGCCCACTAAATGACACAGAACATCAACCACTTGATAAAGCCTCTCGCTTAAATCCCTCCCTGCTATCCCACCACTCCTTCCTTTCTTCCCTGACATGACAAATGAAGCAAAGGGAGAAGATTGAAAAAAAACAATCTTTCAGAGAAAAATAAAAGGCATTTACCCTGGTTATTACAAGTAAATTACTACCCTGAATCATAATTCAGAAATGTAAGCCAGCTTTTTACCCCTTATCATTATCGGTGTTGAATTATTCAGTGGTACCCATTAGCAATGTGATAACGTAGTGATTTTATATTTAGGCTTCCTTGTACAGGATGTCAGCAGCTTACTTCGAACACCTGACAAGTTGACTGTGCACTGACTCAGAAATGATTAAAGTTAGTGACCAGGATAAAACAGTAAAATCTCATTTCACTTTTCAAAAAGCCATGCCTAGAAAAATAGTCTCCCTTAACACTCCTCCTTCTTCTTAACATAATTACTATTATCACCACCACCATCAAATAGGCAACAGTCAAGAGCATCTCAATTACAATTAAGAGCTAAACTGTCTTAATGTGCCATTTTCCTTATAACGTATTTTTTAAAAATCTGAGATGCCCATCTTTCCTCTTTCTAGTTTCAGATTTTTTAAGGAAATATATGTATTTTTTTCTTCATACACCTGCACTGTAATTTATAAACTGTCAAGTAAATCCCTTTGCACTTTTTAAAATGCTGTTTCTTTCTCTGGTTTTTTATTGCAAAGGTACCACATTTAATCTTGCAGGTATGAAGTCATTACCACCTGTCTGGCAAAAAAAGCAAGTGCTCTAACTTTCACCAGAAGGCTTTCTGTAACTTTCTTTGCCCCTGTAAAGAGAGATTAAAAAGAAAAGAAAATCCTAAGAGGGAAATGTCTTTATATATGGATAGAGTTTTTGATTTATATTAGTGGGGATAAAAAGGAATACCATATAAAGTTTACACAAATCTATGTTTGCAATGTGTTCACATTATGTAAACATGAAATATATTCACTATGCAACCTCTCTTTCACTTTCTATAAATGATGGGCATTTTAACAATGACCGTCTGATTTTCTCTGGGTTGTGAAATAATGAGTTTTAAGTTCTCTATTAAATTTGTTAGTATGCTTTCCACAATGTGTGCGTTTCTTTTATATTAACAACATACATTAAAATTATAATATAAGTATAGTCTATACGAATTAAAACTTTTAAACAGAATTTTTCTAAAAAGCACAATGTCATAAGCAAATATTTATGTTTATGTGCAAACATAAAGAACATAAATAGTATTTACTTTTCATATAGTATTTAATGTGTAATGACATTCTTATTTTCAAAGATTTTTCCAATTTGTAGAAATATTTAGGCACATCCTATAAAACTTTTAGAAATTTAACTTAAAATAAACCTGCCCTTGCTATAATGTTTCTACTATCTTCAAAGCTAAGTCCAAATAGTCCAAGAACCTGGCTTTTTAAACGGCTTATTGTTCTACTTACACTTATTACAAATGAGCATAACATGTGTATTTACTTTTATCAAAGGAAAAATTCAATTTATTGAGGATAATATAGTAATAAATTTAATAATTTAAAATAATTTTAAGAAGTCATTGAGTGCCTAGAAATACTCTTTTAATCTTATTTTTAAAAAACAGAAATTTGAAAGAATATTGATTATTTGCATCTCAAATCCTGTTTGGAAGGCTCTTTTTCCCTAAATTAGTGTATATTTATGAAAGGTTTTAATTCATCTTTTCAGTATGGAATATAATCAACATTTTTTCTGATCACGGCCTTAAAAGTGTGCTTAGAGGAATTCATTTGAAGCCAAGCAAAAGAGCCCCAGAATGCTTGCTTATCCACATTTCGTTTGCTTTCATTTCAACCTAATTATTGAAAATGCTAAAGGTTTATAATTATTTAATGACCTTGAACCCGTTTCTATTGATACATTGTTCACGTATGTTTTACTGGTCATACATCTAACATATATTATGTTCCAAGCAATATTTGGACAAAATGCATCATACCTGGTAAAGCTGGGTATAATGAAATCTCAGGAACATATTTCATGATTTAAAAAAAAGTTAAAATACTTTAATGCTCAAAGAGGTGCTGAAATTCTTTTAAGTTACTCACCACCGTCAACCCTAGGTTATGGATTTAATTCTGCACTACCTATAGTACTCTCTGTCCAGTGAAAACTTGGATTCTTCTTAGACCTAGACACAAGGGAGTTCACTATTCAGTGGCCCTGAATAGTAGACCTGGAATATTTGAGGAGCAGCCAGGAGGCCAGTGTGTCCAGAGCAGAGTAAGCAAGGAGGGGAGAGGTAACAGAAGAGACTAGATACCTATACATAAGTGGGGGGCAATGGAGCAAAGCAGGAAGGTCCAGCAGAAATGTAAGGTGAGTCATAAGCATAATTTAAAAATTTCTAATAGCTACATTAAACAAACTAAAACAGATTAAATTAATTTTAATAATACATTCTAAGTATGATGTAACAAAATTAAAATCATTTCAATATGGAATTAATTCAAAAATGATTGAGATGATTTATATTCTTTGTTTTTACTAAATCCGCAACACCTCACAACTTGGACTGTGTTGTACAACATAAGCATAGATTCTTGAACCCTATTCTGAGTGAAATGGAAAACCTATGAAGACTTTGGGGGCAGAGATGTAACTGTCTCCGTCTTTCTTTTGTGGTAAAAACAAAGCAATGGGTTAAGCAATAAATGAACATTTAAACTATGTAGATATCAAGTATAAAATTACCTTCTAAGAATTTAATATAAAGTGAAGTTTTAGAATTCTTAAACACCTTTATGTAATAGGAGGAAACCATACAGTTATAAAAGACAGCTTAAACAAATGTTTACTTCAACATTCAAAAGTTAAATGTAACAATTATTTAGGAAAACTTTTACTACGTTCAGTAGTTTGTCATGTTAAAAGTATAAATAAAAGTGGGAATATCAAATGGAATATAACATTTCCTTTGAAACAAGAATATTTAAAAATGAATTCATTAATCTGGCCACTCACAAAATATTAAACAAGTAGAAGAAATATTACTAAATCATTTGGGTATATGAAGCCCTCATACCCTTTTTATAATAGCTTTATCAAGGTACAATTGATAAAACAAAGGACTGCATATATTTGATGTATACAAATTCTTGAGTTTGGACATAGGCAAACAACCATGACACCATCACCAAAATCAAGGTAATAGACATATTCAACATCTCTCAAAGTTTCCTTGTGTCTTTTTGTGTTTTGTTTCTTTCTTTTGTGGTGAGAACACTTCACATGGGATCTACTCTCTTAACAAATTTTAAAGTGTACAATCCAGTACTGTTAACTAGAGACACTGTGTTATATGTCCCAAATAAACCAATTAAAAATGAGCAAAGGACTTGAACAGACATTTTTGCAAGGAAACATACAAATAGCCAGCATGTGTATGAAAAGATGCTCAACGTCATTAATTGTAAGGGAAATGCAAATCAAAGATATAATGAGCTATCCCCTCACACCTGTTATCTCTAAACCTCTAGAATTTGTGCGTCGAGCATTACAGATACTTTATACTCACGGAACTACAACTCCCCGTTTCCCCTCGCTCCTCACTCCCTGGCAAACACTATGGTATTTTCTGTTTCTATGAGTTTGACTATTTTAGATACTTCCTATAAAAGTGGAATCAGGCAGTATTTGTCCTTCTATGAATGGCTTATTTCACTTAGCCTAATGACCTCCAGGATGCAAATGTTGTTTGTTGTTGCAAATGGCACAATCTCCTTATTTTTTTTCCCAATTTATTTATTTATTTTTGGCTGTGTTGGGTCTTCGTTGCTGCCCGTGGGCTTTCTCTAGCTGTGCCGAGCGGGGACTGCTCTTTGTTGCCACATGCGGGCTTCTCATTGCGCTGGCTTCTCCTGTTGCGGAGTATAGGCTCTAGGTGTGCGGGCTCAGTATTTGTGGCGCATGGGCTTAGTTGCTCCGCGGCATGTAGGATCTCCCCGGACGAGGGATCGAACCCATGTCCCCTGCATTGGCAGGCAGATTCTTAACCACTGCGCCACGAGGGAAGTCCCACAATGTCCTTATTTTAAGTCTGAATAATATTCCATTGAATGTACATACAACATTCTCTTTATTCATTTGTTGACAGACAATTGGGTTGTTTCCATATTTTGGCTATTGTGAATAATGCTGCAGTGAGCATGGGAATACAGATATCTCTTCAAGATCCTGATTTCAATTCTTTTGGATATATATATATATATATGTCCAGAAGCTGTATTACTAGATCATAGGGTAGTTCTAGTTTTAACTTTGAGGAACCTCTATACTGTTTTCTCTGGTTGCTACAATATATTACATTATCTCTAAAGGTATACAAGGGTTTCATTTTTTTACTCAACCTTGTCAATACTTATTATCTCTTGGGGTTTTTTTTTTGAATAATAGCCATTGTAACAGGTGTGATGTGATATGACACTGTAGTTTTGATCTGCATTTTCCTGATAATTAATGATATTTAGCATCTTTTCATCTACATGCTGGCCATGTTTGTATGTTTCCTTGGAAAAATGTCTGTTCAAGCCCTTTGCTCATTTAATTGGTTTCTTTCAGAATTTTTGTTGAGTTATAAGAGTTCCTTATATATATTAGAAATTAACACCTTATCAGATATATGGTTTGCAAATATTTCAGCCCACTTGGTAGGCTGTCTTTTCATTTTATTGATTATTCATTTTGATGTGAAGTGTTTCATTTAATGCAGTTCCACTTGTCTATTTTTGCTTTTGTTGCTTCTGCTGTCATATCCATAAAAGCATTGCAAAGACCCATGTCAAGAAGCTTTTCCCCTCTGTTTTCTTCTAGGAGTTTTACAGTTTCAGAGCAATTAGCCAAAAAGGAGTAAAATGAATCTACTCAAAAAGGAAACGGTAAGATTATCTCTGTTTGCAGATGACATGATTCTATATGTACAAAACCCTAAAGATCACACACACACGCACACACACAAACCTGTTAAAACTAATAATGAATTCAATAAAGTTGCAAGATATAAACTCAACATACAAAAACAGTGTTTCTATACACTAAGAACAAATCATCTCAAAAGGAAATTAAGAAAACAATCCTATTCTTAATAGCATCAAAAAGAATAAAATACTTAGGAATAAGCTTAACCAAGGAGGTGAAAGACTTGTACGCTGAAAATTACAAAACACTGATGACAGAAATTAAAGGAGATGAATATTGAAAGACATTCTGCTTTCATGGATTGGAATTAATATTGTTAAAATGTCCATACTATCTAAAGAAACCTACAGATTCAATGCTATCCCTAACATATTCCCAATGGTATTTTTTACATAAGGGAAAAACACTTCTCAAATTCATGTGGAACCACAAAAGACTCCAAAAAGCTGAAGCAAACTGGAGAAAGAGCAAAGCTAGAAATACCATGTTTCCTGATTTCAAAATGTATTACAAAGCTACAGTAATTGAAACAGTATTGTACAGTATAAAGACAGGTATATAGAGCAATGAAACCAAATAAAGAGCCCAGAAACAGACCACTTGTGTATGTTCAGCAGATCTTTGACAAGGGGGCCAAGAATACATGATAGGAAAGGGATAGTCTCTTCAACAAGTGGTGCCGAGAAGACTGACTATCCACTTGCAAAAAAGTGAAATTGGGTCCTTACACCATACACAAAAAACTCAGCTCAAACTAGATTAGAGACCAATGTTAGACCTGAAACTTTCTCCTAGAGAAAACAGGGGGCAAGACTCTTGACATCTACTCTTTTAAGTTAAAAAGTAAAAATTAAAAGTTTGTAGGGAAACTTTGCAAGTGTGTGTTGTGTTTATTTTACAGTTAGCAGACATTGTTAGAAACTAGGTTCTGGAAGCAGCTGACCCTGGAAATCAATCCCCTGTCAAATCCTGCCCCCTTCACTTATCCCTTCGCTACCCAGTAATTACCTCACAAGAGGTGGAGATTAAATGACCTAAGGATCTGGTATAAGGCCATGCTTGATAAAGGTTAGTCACCAGTATAATTACTTTTTAAGATAGGGACAGTTTTCTTACTTTGTAACAACTAGAAAAGAAAAGCTTGAGCTACAAGATATGGTGAAGGTGCACATAATAAACAAAGATCTTGGGTAATAAAGTAAGACTTTAGGAAATTTAATGGGAAGCCTCTTTTTTATAAATGCATAATAGAAAGATAACAAGGTGGGGAGAAAAAGTCCTATGTATGCTTGTTAGAATGACTTTTCTGAAAAGGTAGCATAACTCAAACAAGAGGTTTAAGTTATGGAAAGATTTCTGGAGTAACTTTTCAATTAGAGAAGTAGTATGTGTGATGGCAGAGTTAGGAAAAGTTTGACATTTTTCAAGGCTCATAATTCACAGTAGTTCTAAAAGCAGTAATTATGGTCCCAAATGTATAAATAAGATAAAGATGCAGTTTCAAAAAACTATGAATACTATATTTTTCTAATTTATAAATATATCTAGTCTAAATATTAATATTTTATTCTTATTCATTTACTTCTCAATGTGTTAATGTTACATGAAGGTATGTAAAAACATCTTCAATTTTAGAGAAGTCAGTAAATTATATATATATGCATATATATAAAAAACTTTCATGAAAATTAGACCGTATAATAATTGATATTTGTATCTAAAAGAAAATTATTAGTATTTATATTTTTTAGCATTTGATAAAGGATTTTAGATTTTCCACAGTGAAAAGAAGAACTTATACAACCATATATAAAATATAAAAATAAATATTATAAATGTCCCATGAACATTTAAATGTAGATAAATAGAATATGTATTAGCAGATGAAAGAATGAAAAATTGAAAAAGATGACTAATTTTTTACTTTCTTGAAAAATATATTAATTCTAATCAACGTTTGTTAATCAAAATACATAAAATGCCTTTATAAAATTCATTTTTATTCTTCAACTCTTCACATTCAAAGATATGTATAAGAATTGCAAGATAGGTACTCAAAGAAGACAACTGGCCAGTGAATGTGTAAAGGTAAGAATGCAAAAAAGTCAAAGAGTAGGCAAATAGGAACAAAAAAGTTATAATCTGTGGATAATATACCTAGAAAATCCAAGAAAAGGTATGCAAAGTTTTAAAACCATGGGTGCTTTAAAGTGTAAAGATACACAACAAATATAAAAAGTATTTTCCCCTGCATTCTAAAATAAAATATATTTTAATAGACCAGGAAAAATTCCCTTAAAATTATAAATTGGAAAATCCTTTCATTTGTAAAATGTATTTACATCTCAAAATAGTAAAGATCTTAACTGCCAATTTTATATCTCATCATTTTTTTCTCCCCACAAAACAAGATGTAAAAACTTTAAAACTTACATTTTTAAAACTTAATACTTAATATGTATATAAAGTTTTAAGCAAACAAGTTTATAAGTTTATGTTATATTTGCTTCACTTGAGAGTACACAGTTAAGCTTCATCCAAGTTATTGCATGAAGCTGTAGTCTGTTTATTTTCTTTGTTCTTTTCAATAAATGGTCCTCGAACAATTGGCTATTAGATAAAATTTATTGGACATTTATTTTAAGCCACATAGAAACATCAATTCCTGGGATAATGTAAAGCTAAATATGAAAACAAAACAATAAAGATTTAGAGGATAATACTGACCTTAGGATAGGTAGATACTTCTTAACAAGACCCAAAACAGTAAAAAGAAAACAATTATGAAGATACTAAGTATTAAAATAAGCAAATCTAGTATCAAAAGACAACTTGTAGCAATACAAGCCACGGACTGAGAGATTTGCCACACATACAACCAAAAAGAATTGTATCCATAATATTTAAAGAACTCCTACTCATCAATAACAAAACGACAGCCTCAGAGAAATACATGCAAATGTTTAAACTCGTGCTTCACAAAAGAAGAAATCCAAATGAAAGGTACATGATGAACAGGTGCTCAATTTTCTGAGAAATCAGAAGAGTGAAGTCCCCCCAGGAGATCTCTCTGCACACGCACAAAATGGAAAAACTTTTAAGTCTGAATAAAAAGGAAGTATTTTTGAGGATGTAAATAATAAGAATTCTCACATATTGCTGACAGAGTGCAAACTAGTACAACTATGTCAGAAAATACATTTTAAAAAAATCAAAGATAGTCACAACCCGTAACCAATCTATTTTGCTCATATCAATAGATATATACTATAGGGAAATTTGTGTACAGGAGAATCAGGGCATACTCTATATAGCTGCACGATTTGTCAAGGCTCCAAACTGGTAATTATTCAAATGTTCATCAAAACTAGAATGGATAAATAGATTTTGCTAAATTCAAAGTCTTATATTGTAAATATATGAAAGTTAGTAGTAATAGATAATATTTACTCCGTGCTTTCTCAGTGTAAGTTATCTTACTAAGAATTTACATTTAGTAACTCAGTCAAATCTCAGAGCAAGTATCAAAGGTAAATACTACTGTTCCCGTTTGATACATGACCAAAATCAAGGCACGCAGTTTTGAAGCAACTTCCCTAATGTTTCAAAACTAACAAATATAAGAATCCAGAGAGTCTGACCTTAAAGCTCTTGCTTTCAATTGTTATACCTTACCACCTAATTGCTTGCACATGTGTAATGAAACTGGGACTCAATCAACGTACGTTTTCCAGATCCAGAATTTTAAAGTGTATACGCCATCTAACACAATAAGCCTTATCTAAGAAGCAGTAATAATATATATTCAGAGCTACAGTTGAATGTATATAGTATATGCATTTTGCGGGAAAATGAGTATATGAATTTTCTGGAATAAATATAGTGATGGGTTGTGGGCCCTCAAATAAATTGTGATCAGTGGATTTTCAACAGGAACAAATAATCTTAAATAAGGGGATAGAGTTTACATTACTTAGCTATTTTTCAATAACTCTGTAGCAAAGCCTTCTGTAATAGACTGTGGGATAAACGGACACGTATATATTGGATGGAGGAAAATAATTTGATTAGTAACAGGTGATTCTCTACAATGCGAACATTTTATCACTAATAATAAATGCATGTCAATCTGGAGGTTTCTGACCTTTGCATGTTTATTTTTGATATTTTATCAGATATTTCAATGAGAGATGAGTAAGACACACACCAAATTTAGGTTTTACAAAATTGGAAAGATTGCAAAAATTCTAGATGACAAAAATCCAAATTCAAAAATTTTTTGAATTAATCTAATGGAAGAAAATCAACAAGAATTAATGTCTGGATATATCACAATCCACCTTTAATGTTCTTTTGCACATATATTTGGAGTGTTCTCATCCAGTGCTGTGGCTTCAGGTTGTATCTACAAGTTGGTAACTCTCACATCTATACAGCCTGAAATTATGTTTGATTTCCAGACCTCAGCACGCAAATGTCTAAGGAATAATTACAATGGGATTTATTTCAGGCACTACAATTATGAAGTGCTTAACCAACGTGTCTTGCTACATCTGTCCCCCTTTAATTTCCATTCTGGTTATGCCATCAGTTTATTGTATAATACAAGCTATAAACTTAATCACCTTTACATTTCCAATTTCCCTTCCCGTGAATTTCATCTGTCACTAAATGCTAAACAGCCTCTTTTAAACACACCCTTTCTTTTCATCACATCTGAACTTGAACACCCAGGGACTCTTATTTTCCCTTCCTTCATCAGCCTCCAGTGTTCAACCCAGTCTCCCCTTCAAGTCATCATAGGGGTGATCTTTCAGAAATATAAAATCTAAAGATGACAGTTCCCTGCTTAAAATACGTTCACCTCCTGGTTTAGTTTCCCCTCCTTCGATTATCACCAATTTAACTTCAGTTGCCATTCCCCTTGGGTTGCCTCAGCTGCAGAGAGACAACTCACAAGGTCACACCCTTTCTAGAATGTCCTAAATCTAATAGACAAAAAGGCCATTTTAGCCCATTTTAGAACAATCCCAATGTGTCATTTTATTCCCAGAGGTCCTCCTGTGATTGGCTGAGGTGTCCTAGAACCTACATCACATCCTGTCTCCTTGCATTGCCCATTCTTCCTGACCTCCCCTCCCCTGCACAGGTGTTGACCCCAAGGGAATCTCCCTAACACAGATCTTGCACGCTATCACCTGTTTCAGAGTCTCCTTCCAGGGAACCCAAGCTGTGGCAGTGTACTGACATAATGGATGTAGCACTTCCAACTTTTTTGTAATGGTTAGTCCAAGCTGGCATATGTCTGCTATTTTTAGTGTCTCGACCAGTATAAGGAAGTATATTAATACACAGGAATGCATTTACCACAAAATTATCATGATCCTAAACCAAGTCATGAATCCTAGAGAAAAGGAAGCCAAGACACCTGTCCTCAATACCAGAAGGATCATTATAGGGGCAAAGGTAACAGCCAGGATCTAGCCAGGAGACAGAAACCGTATCAGTTATTTTAACAGATAAAATTTTACTTAAAGAATTATCAGTAATGCATAAGGCACTGTTAACCATGGAACTGGTAAGTCAAAGAGAGAACATTAAGGTAACAGGGTGGGAGCCGAGGGGAGGATACCTACCATTCCAAGACTAACACTGAAATTGTTAACATTTAGAAGCTCACCGAGGGGCACCAAGGAGGTAACACCCTGACCTCTGAGAAGGGTCAGCTAATGCTGGTGGCTCTGAGGAGGTGGGGGAAGCCAGGGGGATAGAAGCAGCGCCCCTCCAGGTGGTGCTGGGGTGTCTTCAGGGCCGTAAAGTTGCTCTGGGAGTGTTGGAGAAATGATGATGTGAGTTCAGCTTCTTCTACATGAACGCCCACTGCCTCAGTTGAAGAGAAGCATGGCCTGGTGACACTGACAAGGTCACTGAAAAGGTCAGCAGGAGTCAACAGCTGGAAGCCATTTCCTTTCCTCCTTTACTTTGCTGTCTCATCAAATCAAATCCTATGGACAGAGCCTACCCCCAATGGGCAATGCACACACCTAGCATCACAAAGCCAAATCAGAAGAGTGGCTTTGAAGCTGGGAGAAGAGCTTGAAAATGACCCACCTCCACCGCCGGAATGGTGGCAAGATGCTCCAGAAATACAGCCTAAGAAGAACTCGTTCTGAGGGAGGAACGTCTATTCCCTTTTGCTTACATTTCCAAGTGGAGGAAGGTGAGTTAGAGTTTCATTCCCCATCTGTCAACCACCCCTCTCTCAGGGAAGAGCTGTCACTCCTCTGATGGATGAATTTGGCAGAAGGGAACAGGACTGACCAAACCATTCCTGGTACCTCGCGGTACATGTGCCCTTTGGATGAATTCTCAGCTAACTCAGGAGGGAAATTCACCAGGACAGGCAAAGCCTCTGCAGGCGGCAGCAGAGTCTGTGTAGCTCTCCTGTGACTGAGTGAATGAGTTTACTCTAAGGGAAGAATTACTAGAATACCTGTGCAGTCTCATCAGATTCAAGCCATACCCTGCAATCTAGCTTTATCTCTAAATAACTAATACTTTGAGTTTGTCTGACTTATATCTTGTATCCCAATGGGCCCAGAGCTCAGATGGGAAAGAAAGAAAACAGGATGCTGTTCACTGGCCTTTAAATGCCCATAATTACTGATGGCTAGACATTTCCAAAGACTGAAATAGCCACAAATGTAAGGATGCCGTCTACTCTGAAGTACTCCTATGAGCTCTGCAGATTCAGGCTTTAATATGCAGAGTATTTTTTCCTCTGAAAAGTTTCTATACCTCAAACCAGGGTAAAGTATATTGTACCAAGAGTCCTGGCAAAGAAAGAGGATACCCTATTGAAATTATATACATTTCGCGAGTAGTGAAAATCGGGAATATTTCGTCATTAGTCATGCCTCTAGGTAAATTTCCACCTACCCAAAAAGTGCCTCATTAAATAAACTATGAGAAAAACATCCAGGTATATATTGAAATGTCTTTTCGTCTCTGCTAAAAAAACAAACAAACAAACAATCTTCAGAGTTGTGAACGCCTCTCAAACTGTACCCACAGTGCCCTTGTGATTAACTGGTGTTTCCAAATTTCAAAAACACACAATTTTTCATGGTGTATTCAAATTAAGATAATATTTTATGAAAGGTGAGTAGATATTAACCAAGTTCACTTTAGTGAGGAATCATTTCTATATACTTCGGGTTTGGCTTTCTCTTCTCCATTTGTATTATTGAGATCAACATGATTAAAATTCTGTTTGCTTCTCTCAACAATCAGCCCTATGAAATGTAAAGATTTTTAAAATTTTAGTCATGAATCACTGAATTACACCACATTCATTTCAACCACAAAAGTGCAATGATCAAGGAGATCTGAGATAGGTGATCACAAAGCAATTAAAAATATTAGATAATTAAGCCTTGCCTCTGAACCATATAATTATTCTCTCTCTCATTTACTGAATTATGCCAGGCAGGGAAAAAAGAAACTTTGACATGATCTATTTAAAAATCTCAAAATAATATGAATTATAAAGCAATTCAATTTCTCTAGCTCTGCTATGCGTTTCCCCTCTTGTTTTTATGCACAGATCAATTTCCATTTCAATGACAGATAGGAGTTCAAGTAGTAGGTTGAACATCTCTCTTTTCTTAGAGTATCTTTGTTATCATGAGTAAAATTGAGCTGGTTTTCATTCAAATCTACTGTGTCTATGAAACAAGATTTAGTCATGCATTAAATGAAGGTTTCAAATAACATTATGCTGGGAATTTGTTACACGTTAAACACCAATAGTTTGCTTTCAATATGTGTATTGGCATAACAGTTATGCAATAATAAAATACAATAAAACTTATAATGCTCCATTCATACCAACAGCTCCCACAGCACAGCAGTTCTTCAAATGGTGAGTGAAAAATTAATAAACAGGACGAATCTGTGGAAGTGGTGTATAAAAGATGTGACGGACTGCAAATATCAAGCAATAATGAATGCCAGATCTGATTCCTTTGGCAAAATTACAGGACTAGTGCATTAAATGGAGCTTTGAAAAAATGAATTTTCAGTGATTTGGAAACAGCTATGTGCACGGTGACAAAGCTAATGTTGGGAAAAGAAAAAAGATGCACAGCGCAGACAACAGACTTGAATTGCTCTTTCAGATAGAACAGATAGAAGTTGTGTAAACAATAGGATTTGAGGGTTTCTCTACCCAATTGTAAATTCCTGAAGGGTGAGACAGACTTCATGATCACACCAGGTCTTTAGCATAACATCAGCTGTAGCTGTAACTACCAGATGACACACTAGCATTTGGAAAAGCTTCAAGTATATATATTAGCTTCTTATATTGTTCTGTGGGTGTACTGGTAACAGAGTTTTCGTACAATGGACTGGCTTCAAGGTTGTGTCGTTAACAGTGTAGTCCCTGGTCTGGTCTGAGGAAATACTGTAAACCCAGGCCTAGTTATTTGTAAACATCTTATTTTCAAAGTCCTCTGGAGGGAATCAGGCTTTTAGAAAGCTCCGATTTTTCAGTTGCTAATAAAAAGTCTCAAATTCAATCATCTGTGGCAGGGATGTTATATTTACTTAATCCCAGGAGCATCTGAATTCTCACACACAGACTTATTGTTTCCCGTTTTGAACTTTTTTATCAGATGCAGAGGTGATGGTGGTTGAGTTGAAAAGAAGAAAACAGCAACGGTTACCATAAAACAGCCCAAAGCTCTCCAGACTCAGCACAGAGAAAGAGAGAAAAACAATTTGCTAAACTGATCATAGAGTGATTTACCAGTCAATTAAGGAACACTTTGCAGCAATGCAAGGGGATTTCAGACACAGATGAATTACACCAAGATTGCTTTCTTTATTTGCATTGCAAAAACCAGGCAGACCGCAGATTTATATAAAGAGCTTCATAATTTTGCAATTTCCTATTGCCTGAACTTTTATTTTGACACAAGGGCCATGTTCACCTGAAGACAGTCACTCAGGTACTTTCCAAGCACACTGCTGAGAAATTGAAATTAGGAATAGTGCACTGCCAGATGCTACATTCTAAGAAGCCTTGTAAAAAAGCAGTACTCAAGTGTCACTTTGAAGAACACCTGTTAGACATTGTATTTGAAATGAAATACTGCTTGAACATTTTAGCTTGTAAGCATGATTTTTGATGTATTTAATTCACAACAATTGCACAGAGGATCTTTTCACGGTGAGCTAAAGACATGTCAGTTTTTGACACTCAGTGGAAAGAGTGACTCATCATGGTTGCTGATAACACGTGACTGGCGTTGAAATATACCCTCA
The DNA here is from genome assembly GCF_964374135.1 of Grampus griseus. Lineage (NCBI taxonomy): Eukaryota > Metazoa > Chordata > Mammalia > Artiodactyla > Delphinidae > Grampus > Grampus griseus. The sequence goes on along the minus strand of NC_139006.1, from coordinate 82,545,455 downwards.
GTAAATCCGTCATGCTGGGCTGCTGCTCCAGAAATGTGATGCGTGAGATTCTGGAAGGAAACCATCTTTTTAAAAATATTTAACTTTAATATTGGAACGCTTTAGTTTCTAGTCTGAAATCTTAGAAGAAAACAGGGCATTTTGACTTAATACCAGTAATGTGCCACGTCACTTATAAGGGAGAAAACGTTCTTTGAGAAAAACTTGCCAACTCATAACTGTTTCGTAACTTCTTACCGAAATGGAACTGTTTGACCGTAAAGCAAAAATAGATATATCATGCCGCCTAATTTTAGTATCAGAACTCAGTTTTAAGATAGGTCAGTTTTTGAGGTTAAAGATGAAAGTATCTTAAATCCCTTGATTAGCAATTGCCTTCACTGGGTGTAATATAGTATTTCTAATGCTATTTGAGCTAGATTTCAAGGTCCTGGCTTAAGGCTGGCCAGTTCCTTTTCCTGAGCAGCTGATTAACTCTGCAATCCAACCACGTCCTATTGGGCTTTCACCACCCAGGTCCACACTACAGCAGCCCTAGTCACTCCAGGGCCAAGTAACAGCTAGGAAGAGCCCCCGTGCCCTAGGAGTCTTTAAAATTATTCAAATGATGGAATCCACAGGCAGCTCGAGAAACCTAGGAAACTCCATCCTGCTTGCCATACATAAGATGCCCCCTGCAACCCTGGCTTGCTGTTATCTTGTCGCCAGGACCACCCCCAGGGAGCCCTGGCACCTCCTCTCCTCGGAGTTGTAGGGGAGAGTTCTGCCTTTCACGTATCATAGAGCGTCAGTGTCTTGTGTCCCACCATCCAGAGAATCTCTAAATTGTATAAATACTAGGCAATTAGAACTGCTACTTATTTTCATGTTTCCTCAAATGAAACCTAAAGTTCTATGAATGAAACCTTGCAGGTAACTCTATGAAGAACACTGGGGATAGGAAATAAGGCAAATCACTAACAGCTTTGTATTCGTATCTTTTGTAATCAGAGTCTGTTATACAAGTAAAGCATGAAGTGATAGTTTCACTTCTTAAAAACTTCTAGCGCCGCCACTCATCATCCCGCCCCAAGCCCCAGCACTCAAGCTCTCCAGACTTTCCAGCACAGGCATTGAGACCATTGGCGTGGATCCCACTTGGGGGTTTCTCCCTCTTTTCAGTCACCACGAGAAGCCCAGGACCGTCAGACATTTCTCAAGGTCCTACATCTTGGACCCTTATGACCCTTTCCCAACCTGACGAATTTCTGAAAACTTCCCCTGTGCTCTCTGGAACTCATGATTCTTCATCAGAAAAATCCCTTGTAGCTTGGATTCTTCCTCTATTCCCTTTGCCTTCTACCTCTGACCCTTGGCTCTCCTATAAGGACTGGGACCCCTGCCCCTCTCTGAAGCAGCATGTCTTTTCAGGCCCAGGAGTCACTCACGAGGGGCGTGGGATGTGTACTCCTCCTCTACTTCACTACCTTCAAATCATGTTCTTTCCCTCTTCCTTCAAACCACCTAAGATTTCATTTTCTGCTCTGAGATTGTATCACCTGGTACTCCTTGCCAAAGGTATCTATCCAAACCCTCAACACTCTCCTTGAAGATTCTATTATATGTTCTGGCTCTGTTTCTCTTTCTCTAGCACTACTCCTTAACTTTGAACATCTAACAGTCAACACTCCAATACCACAGTCTCTCAGATGGTTGATTTGTCGTCAGCTCCGCTTCACCATTACCCCCACTGGCATGCCCTAGACCCCTGGCATATCTAAAAGCCACATCTCTGCCCAAATCGCAATTTAATGCCCCACCCTATGACTACCACTTCTAATGTTTCCAGGTGACTGGCTCCTACCATCACTTCAACAACATTTACATTCAAGTAGGACCTGAAATCCATTCATTCTACCGTCTGTTCACAGGTCTACTCCAGTCTCGTGACCACACTGTCCCAATACAGATTCAAAGGCCCCCAGTTAAGTCACTGTGGTGCACAGTCTCTACTCCCTTGCTTGCCAATTCTGTCATCCTATTTGCCTTGCAAAGCATTCACTCTAGTTAAGATTACTTTTTTTCCCCCCAGCTCTGTCACTAAAACTGCACCGCTGACGGTGTCTCGAGAAAAGTACATGGAAAAGTACAAGTTCACATTAAATCCATGAGCTCTAACTTCTTGTACTGGGCTCTTCGTGCTTGCCAGCAATGCTACTCCGTTTCTCTAGCCCACGCCTTTAATATAAGAGCATTTCCTATCTTCTCTCTACCCAAGAATTCAAGTCTGTTCTTGGCATTCTCCAGCTTCTAGTTCATACAGAAAATAAAAGCTATCAGAATAGAGTTCCCCACAGCACCAGGACACATGCACAGCCAAAGGCACCTCTGTCTTCACTTCTCTTCATGTGAAATAATGGCCTTGGTCCCTATATAATGATAATTGTCCCATCTGTATACTACACCCTATGTCATCTTACTCTTAGACAAAGGGCATTTGTCTAACAACTGTCCACTATCCCCAAGAGCCATCACTCTCCACTCTCCACTCATAAATGAGACAGCAATGCTACTCAGGATTTACCTGGTCTCCTTGGCAACTTGTGCTTTCCTCCTCTTCTCTTTTGAACCCTGTTTCAACCCTCATCATGCCATTGGAGCTGGTCTCCTCGAAGCCACCAATGACCGAAATACAATGATGAGTCAGTCCTAGGACTTTATTTCCTTATATCTCTAGCAAAAGTTGAAACAATCATTTTTTTTCTAGAAATATTTTCCTAGTTTGTGTTTCAAGTTAACCAGATTTTCCATGTTTCGATCTCTTTGTGTGCGTGTGTGTGTGTGTGTGTGTGTGTGTGTGTGTGTGTGTGTGTGAGTGCTTTCTCAGCTTCTTTTGGCTTTTCACCCTCATCTCTGCAAGATTTGAAGTTAGATAACCAGGTCAGTCCATGTTCATCTTCTTTCATTCCTATACCCTCATTCATTCCCTTGGTGAACTCATCTATTATCAATTGTTATCATCAGATGCTAAAGGTTTTCAAATTATAACTCCACTAAAGCTCCAACTTGGACCTCCCTGCCCTTCTCTTGGATGGATGCATGGCTCACGCCCTCATTGAGTCTCTGCTCAAACATAACACTTGCCGTAAGACCTTTCTAAATCCCTAACCCACCTTTAAATTACCACCCTCTCACACATCTGGACTTAAATATCCCCATTTTCACTTCCTGATGTATTATTAACATAACATTTTATCATGAGAAGCATACGTTGTACTCTTTTAGTTATTTTCTGTCGATCTTTTTTTGTTTTTTTTTTGCAGTACGCAGGCCTCTCACTGTTGTGGCCTCTCCCGTGGCGGAGCACAGGCTCCGGACGCGCAGGCTCAGCGGCCATGGTTCATGGGCCCAGCCGCTGCGCGGCACATGGGATCTTCCCGGACTGGGGCACGAACCCGTGTCCCCTGCATCGGCAGACAGACTCTCAACCATTGCGCCACCAGGGAAGCCCCGATTTTCTGTCAATCTTTCTTCCTCACTTCCCCTTACCACTAGCATATGTCTCCTGCAGAAAAGGAATTTTGCCTGTTGAGTTAACTGTTAAATCCCCAGTGCTTAGAAAAATGTAAGGCATGCAATAAATAAGTAACAGATAAATATTTCATTTCAGGATCTCTACAACATTGCTATAATTTGGCTTCCCACTTTGATCTCATAATGTTCTTCTAGACAAGGTTTAAATTTCAGCCAGTTTTAATATTATTGGTTAAACAACACATGCTTTTGCTTCTAATTTTTCCTTTTGCCTAGAAGATACACTAAACCTTCCCCTCCTTTGCTTTATTTCTACTTGATAAATTTCTTCTTGTCTTTCACATTTTATCAGCATCATAAATACTTCTCTGATATCGTCAACTAAATTTACTCTTTTACCTTTCACAATTTTTAACATTTTCTACAGCATTTCAGTGGATATTTGCATAGTAGAATCCCCTTTACATCTTTTTTCTACCCTTCTAAAGGTGACTATTTAGGACAATGTATTTATTGTAAACTATTGTTATACACGCTAACGTACATGCATGGATTCAAAAGCGAAGACTCAGGCACTCCTATAAGTGAGGGAATAATCTATATCAGGCACTGATACATGTGTAATATAGAAAATGAAAATACTACATAACTGTCTCAAGGGCACATCTACTGATGCAAACTGACATGTAGAGTAATAAATAATTTCTTTTTAATTTCATGGCAAAGAGAGGAAGGTGGTAAATTTTCTCCACTGGGCTATCTCATCTATGCTTATACTTTAAATTATAATTATATGTGAAATGTATACGTTTTCCACCTTTCACTTACAATACCTCTGAATTGTTAATCCCAACCTAATTTTAAAACAAACAGAATCATCGTCAACAACAATAAACATGATATTGCTAATAAATTTATGCAGTGTTATATACTCCCTAATATTAGCAGTAAATTTATAGTGTTAGTAAATATTTTAAGAGCTATCTCTTGTGCTCTGTTTACTATTTTAGAAAACAAAGGAAAACCTTCAATTTGAATCAAAGTTTTTATCAATTTTTAAAGTATTTCCAGCATTGCACAACTTTTCTCTCACCCACAAGTAATGTTAAAACAGAATGAATCATGGCACTAGGTCTCTGTAACCTATGACTGTACTAAAAGTCAAGGGGTATGTTTTATTTTAAATTTGGGTACTGGGTTTCTTATGTAAACCCCTTGCTAAATTTTTTTAACAACCATAATGAAAAAGAGATAAAAACGAAAAACAATATGGAATTCTTTGACAAAGATCCACCATTTAGGGGCAACATAAATTCTTCAAAGAATACATAAATATCAAACAAATAATCAAAAAAGGGGTTTTTTCTATGCTGTCTAGTATTTATTCACTTTATGACTTAGAAGCTACTTTTTTTTCATTTGTAACATTCAGTGTCCCAAACTATAAACTACAAAAACACCACCAAATTGGGAGTTCTTCTGATGATTAAATGAGAAAATGAAATAAAGCTTGTCATAACAGATGTTTAACAAAATGTGTGCTATCTTCCCATGGATTCGTATGAAAGAGAACATAGGTTCGTCACAGAATGGCTCCCACACCCTGGGACTTCTCACACTTCACTTTGACCTTGGCTACCGATTGGTATCAGTGATTATAGAAACTCATCAATATCCAGGTCCTGGGCTTCCCTGGTGGCGCAGTGGTTGAGAGTCCGCCTGCCGATGCAGGGGACACGGGTTCGTGTCCCGGTCCGGGAAGATCCCACATGCCGCGGAGCAGCTGGGCCTGTGAGCCACGGCCGCTGAGCCTGAGCGTCCGGAGCCTGTGCTCCGCCACGGGAGAGGCCACAACAGTGAGAGGCCCGCGTACCGCAAAAAAAAAAAAAAAAAATCCAGGTCCTCCTCTTCAACCCCCAAACCCGTTTTGCAAGTAGGACCATTATATAACTAGATGTGTTCAACAGAATACAAAGGAGAAATCTTTGGCTCTCTTCTAATGAGGCAGCTAATTCCTTCAAAAGCCATTTTTTCTTTCACCTCAGGCTAACCTTTGTGTTATAAGCTAAAGAACCCACGAGAATGGAGCAAAGCTTTTCCTCGAGATGCCGTTTAGAGCAGAAACCTGCACTCTACATTGACTGCGATGCGAGTTATAAATAAGACTCTTTTTCACTATGTCATTGAGATTTTGTTTCTATTGTTACAGAAATTAGCATTCAGTACTCTGGCTAATACAGTATTTAAGCAGTTTATTCATGCAGATGTAACATGAGGCAGATTTTGCCTGGGTAAAAATAACTCATTCCACTTTGATGCCCATAATTGAGGTCCTTCATATGCTGACATTCGAGAAACTCCATAGTTAATTGTTGTAACTGTTATAAGAATGGAAATCAAAATTATAACCATAAAACAACCAAGGTCAAGTAAAGAAAGGATAACTATGAAAAGTATACTTTTAACGAAGGTATTATTTGAATAAGTTGACTTTTCCAAAGCCAAAAAAACTTAAAAATATAAATGTGTTGACATTTATTTGGCTAAAAATCCAAAATACCAGACTCTCTGAAGCAAACAGGCTTACCCACAAATTGCAAAGTACACAAGGAAGACACTAATTGCAGTAACCACTCTTTAAACAATCATGCAGAAATGTATCAGTGGATAAGCTGTCAAAGAAGCTGCATTTAAGATTTTTATGAAAACAAAACAGAAAAAGCAAAGCTCCTCTTCTAAGGAGGTAGGAGATGTGGACTCTGTGTAATTAGTTTCAGTGTACTGGCTGTGTATTGGAAGAAAATAAGTGTTTTGTCTAGAAAACAGGTTACATGTGAACTACTTAAATGCTCACACTTTGATTTTTCCTCTATAATTTCAATAGCTTGAGGGCACACAACAGGAATTTAAAGAAGAAAACACCAACAGTTTTAGTTTCAGATGAAGAGACTCGTGGAACTACAGTCAACACCTACTGCTCTCTCAGTGTTTTCATACTACATAGGCCATTATTTCACCCTTTCAGAAACAGTCCTGGCAGTCACAGGTGATGAACCAGACCACGAGTAATTGGCGCTTGCATAAAATAACGGAGACTAAAAGTGTCATTCAATGCAGAGATTTTTAAGAATGGCAGCAGAGCGACAAATGAGAAACGTCTTCCAATTCTGCAGTGTAAGTCTAATTAAAAGTATGTGATACGATAAAGGAAAAAAAAATTGCTAGATGCTGGTAACTCTGTATCTTTCAGATACTGATTTTAAAATGAAAGCATTACATCCTTCAGTTTTCAGTTAAGATCCAGAAATCACAAAAGGTCATCTACACCCACCCTGAGAAGGAGAGTAAGATGGATGAATTACAAAGCCACACAAGTTTTTCTACCCATCATAGAGCTGAGGACAAAAAGCAACACAATAAAACTAAACTGCAGAAAAAGTGAAGGCTTTGCTAGAAGAGAAGAGACCATAACTGCTTTCTCTTCTGCTGGAATGGTGAGAGTGGTGGTAAGGGGTAATCTTGAAAGACATATGGAAGGCTAAAGGGGTCTAAATTTTAATAAATTTGTAACATCTAGGTACAGGTTGACATGAGAGATCAGAATCCTGAGGGGCTGCAGTCAAAGACGGTGTGTGGGGGTTCCCTGGTAGCACAGTGGTTGAGAGTCCGCCTGGCAATGCAGGGGACATGGGTTCGTGCCCCGGTCCGGGAAGATCCCACATGCCGCGGAGCGGCTGGGCCCGTGAGCCATGGCCGCTGAGCCTGCGCGTCCGGAGCCTGTGCTCCGCCACGGGAGAGGCCACAACAGTGAGAGGCCCGCGTACAGCACAAAAAAAAAAAAAAAAAGACGGTGTCTGCACAACCCACCGTTTTTCCCATGGTCCCTCAACGAAGTCGACAACCCAGAGCCCTCAAGGCTTGGGGCAGGGCAGAAGGACCAAGAGAAACCCTCCTCCCCCACTCCAGGCGCCTGGGCCTTCACAGTGCGCATGTAAAGCAGACTGACACCTGGGGCGCCACTAAAAGCAAAGCTCTGATCCAAGAGCCTTCGAAGGTAGCGATGAACACACTAAAGCCATGAAACAGCTCAATCACTGTTAGATCCACACATACCCCAGACTAGGGCTTGAAAGTGAAAAGGGCATGTTTTTTTCTGCGGGTAAATATTACTTAGTCTATAACGCTGTTTCACACACAACATCCCAAATAAATTTTAGAAGCATGAGACACAAGGAGAAAGTAGAAAAATATGACCCATGTTCACAGATGTGCTTGTGTCATACACGAGTCAGAATTTTCTGTTTCTTTCTCGTTTCTGGTACGTCCAAATTTTTTTCAGGACATCCTGAGTAAATATACACACATAGGCTACTGAGGTTTAAAGCAGAAATGATAACAATGTATCGTGAGGTTCCAGACATGCAGAGGTAAAACATACTTTTTTAAAGTTGGATTCAAAATGAATTATTTTCTGATGTGACAATTAAATGTTATAAGTCTCTTCTTTATGTTCAATTTTTGTGTTGTAATATTTAAATATACTCTATTGAAAAGATGGTCTGTTTCAAGGAAAAAAATTTGAAATTCAAACCATTTTTGATGTTTAAAGGCACAAGACCTCACTCATATCGTGTATACTCATTTACATTTTGAAACTTATAATAACGTAATTTAAATATGATGTGACATCCTTATTTCATGCTATTCCAAATGCTGCTTTCAAGCTTTATATTTTGTCCTAATAATAGGGAGAGCTGGCAGCATAAATGACATGTTAGTGCTGCATATATATGGCTCCTCTAGTCCTGTAAAAACAAACACATATACCAGCATATATATTTTTAAGCGGCAATATCAAGATTTCATTTGCTTTCAACACAAAGCTAACATCAAACAAACGTAATGAGGGCTGTTCTAATTAAGTGAAGAGTTAAGCAAAGATTCCTTGGATAAGACACCAAAAACTCACAATACAAAAGAAAGTATTGATAATTGATTCATTAAAATGTAAACTTCTGCCTTTCAAAAGACAATGTGATGACAATGAAAAGCCCCAGGCTGGGAGGAAATATTTGCAAAATATACATCTGATTAAACTCTCACAACTCAGTAAGAAATCAAATAACTCCAAAAAATTTTTTTGAAAATACATTTACCAAAGAAGGGCTATGAATAGCAAATAAACACATGAAAATATGTTATATAAATATTAGTCGTTCAGGAACAAAAATTAAACCTGAGATACCCCTACACATGCATGGAACAGCTAACTTTCATGAAATCTGTGAATACCAAATGCTAGCAACTCAAACTCTCATGACATTGTCCTGTGGAATGAAAAATGGTACAGCCAGTTTAGAAAACCGCTCGGCAGTTCCTTTTACAGGTAAATATCATGTCATGTGATCCAGCAATCACACACTTAGGAATTTACCTAAGAGAAATGTCAACATATGTCTATACCAAGACCTATATATGAATATTTACGGTACCCTTAGTGATAACAGCCCAAATCTGAAAGCAACACATGTGCTATCAGTGAATAGAGAAAAATTTCATAGTATATCCATAAGGTAAAATGTTACCCGGTAATCAATGGAAGTGAACTACTGAAAAATACAAAAATATTGCTGAAGTGAAAGCAATCAGATATAAAAGTCTACGTAGTCTTTGATCCTTATTATATGACAATCTGGGAAGAGAAAACTAGAGAGACAGAAAGCAGATCAGGTTTTGCCAAGAATGGGTCAGGTGGTGAGTGGGGGAAGGGGACTGAGTACAAAGGGACATGAGGGAACTGAGGGAGACAAATATTCTATATCTTGATTGTGGTAGTGGTTATGTAATAGTATATATTTATCAAAACACATACAACTGTAAGACCAAAAAAACTGATGGATTGTACTGTGTGGATATTATACACTAATAAACATGTCATCCAAAAAAAAAAAGAGGAAATGCATACATTAGCAGATTTATGGTTTGGTTTGAATCAGGAGCTATTTAAAATATTGGAGGCAAAATAATAACATAAGACAAACAAAATCAGGTTGCTCTGAATGAAATGGGGTAGAAAAATCTAGGTTGTTCTGTGTGATTTTGCTGCTATGCAACTCACACTGCCTTATTTACTCAGAAATGTCAGATGTAGGTTAATAGGTTTAATTAAGAAAACTTTCCAATCATTCTGGTATAATTTGGAAGAAAAATTGGCTTCCGCTTTGGTTATGAGAGCCCAGAAGATTGGTAAACCTTTTAATATTTCTGAACACTACTTATTTATAATGTTTTCTCTAGAACAATCTCTATGTACGGTCCATCTTTTGGGAGATCACTGATTATTTCAGTTATACTGTATTCTTGAAAATACACATATACAAGCACATACATATGTATGGGTGTTTTCAATCCCTCTCGCTCTTTTTCTCTCCCTCTCTCCTTTAAATTTCCATATAAATTTTAGAACCGGATTGCAATTTCTTCAGAAACTCTTCTGTGATCGATATTGAAATAATACTGGATCTATAAGTGAATCTAGAGGAAAAGTCTTAGCAATATTATTTCTTTAAATACATGAATGTGGTATACTGCTTTATTGAGGCATTACAAATTTTCTCTGAAATGTTTTTGTAGATAGCAGCTTACATGTTTTGCACAATTTTCGTAGATTTTTCCTACTTGATTTTTTTATCCTTTCATCAATTATAAGTTTATGTATTTATTCTGTATATGAGGCAATCATATGAACTTCCCCATTTTTCAACAGTATTACACGGATTTTGTTTTTCTTGTCTGTGCCTGTTGGCATAATCAGGATGCCAGCTTCTCTAGCATCCAGGTGTTGGTGTATAAGAAAAAGAAAACTCGAAGAATTCCTCGTCTAAGATGTTGAAGTCGTCAGTTAGTCTGTCTTCTCTTTATCTTTCAGAATATATTCATGTCTTTTTTTACACATGACATCCAGAATTAAATGTGCTTAGTCAAAAGAATAAAGAGAAATGTGTCTACTCCATTTTGCCCAGAACTAGAAGAGAAACATCTACGTTTAGCCTTTACTTTGAAAGATATTTTCACTGTTGTAGAACTCTAAGTTGGCAATTCTTTTTGTTCAGCACTTAAAGACGTTATTCAATTGTATTCTGACTTCCATTGTTTTTCGTGTATCCTCAGCCTGCATTCCTATTGTTGATGCTTTGAAAGCATCGGATCTTATTTTCTAGCTGCTTTAAACATTTAGTCTTTGTTTCCAACAGTCTTAGAAAGACGTTTCTAGGTATGGTTGCGTATTTATCTTCACTGAGGTGTGCAAAAGTTATTTAATGTCTGGTTTGAAACTTTTCATCAGTATTGAAAGTATCTTGACCATTATTTCTTCAAATACTGATGATGCCTGATTTATTCACTCTTACTTCTCCTTATATTTACCTCCAAGGTTATTAGACCTTTCACTTTGTCTCATTTGCCTCTTATGAATTTTTCCTGTACTTCCCATTTTTTCTTCTCCATTATTCAGTTTGAATAGTTCCTGCTCATACACTCTTGAAGTTAAACCCAATTTCAGGCACTGTAGTTTTATTCTTAGAACTTACGTATCTTTCAATAGTTTCCAGTTTTCTCAAAATTTTTTCTATTTTTCTCCTTTTCATTAAACAAGTTAATCATAGCTACTTTAAAGTCATTTTCTACTTATTCCATTAGTTCAAATACCTTAGAGCCAATTTTTATTTCCTGGGTTTTTTCTTTTAGTTTTTGATCACATGATCCTATTTCTTGGTATTCTTCCTAATTTCAACTGAATGCCTGATGTGTTATACTAAAAAACACAGAGGTTATAGATGAAATCAAACTTCTCTAAAGTTTCACATCTTCTGCTAGACCTTCATCAAAATAAGCACTGAGCTTAGTTGGACAGAGCTGTACTTATGGGAAGCCTGAGATGCCCTATTTCTAATAGACTTGTTGGGCTCTCATAAATAGCTAGATTTACTCATCTTGGTCCCTTTCAACAATCTTAATTCTGATTTCTGTTTTCTTAGCTCTGTGAGATGGCAGAAAACTCTGCTATGCTTCTTAGAGAATTCTGGCTTAATATTTTAGTCCCTCTTATCAGGTACAACTTCATAATTTCACAGAAGTCTTGAGGAGGAAATTGGATGTGTTTTGATTCCCTTCATACTGTCATTTTTTTTTTGTTTTGATTTTAGTTTACCCTTTGGAGACCACCAAGATTTCTTATAGTTTCTGCATTCCCCAAGAGTGGGCACCTATCCAAGCAAAATACATTCTCAGCCTGAGCTCAGAAATAGTAAATACATCCAGGCAGCAAAATAGCTGTAGATCATAAGAAAACTTCTCTGAAGTCCTCTCCCCTTCAGAATTATATCCATTCAACTCCTTATTTATTGCTTCCTCAACTCACTGATGCCTTAAATGGATTCTTTTTCAATTGTATCTCAATTTCCAAATGGTTCTCAGGGATAACTGTTTTCTGTAGCCAAATATTACTACCTACTTGAAAGTGACTATCTGGAGATCTTTTCACTTACCAATTCCACAAATTCCATCTCCACAAATTTTTATTTAGTTGTCTTATTATGCATAATGACATCCACAGTGAAAATAGTTCGATAACTAAAATATTCAAAGGAAATTTCACTGTGAAAAGGTTTAGAAACATATGTCTAAACTTCCTGGTCTCTACGTAATTGCCTACATGCACAGGATGTTTAGACGAGACCCCTTCCTCAATATCCTCAAGTAGGATATAAACTGAAACAACATAGCTCTAGAGACAGATGATTGGTAGGTAGGTAGACAGATAGATCAACAGAGAGAAATAGACTGAATAAAGTGAAATACAGGGGCTTCCCTGGTGGCGCAGTGGTTGCGAGTCCGCCTGCCAATGCAGGGGACACGGGTTCGTGCCCCAGTCCGGGAGGATCCCAGGTGCCGCGGAGCAGCTGGGCCCGTGAGCCATGGCCGCTGAGCCTGCGCGTCCGGAGACTGTGCTCCGCAACGGGAGAGGCCACAACAGTGAGAGGCCCGCGTGCCGCAAAAAAAAAAAAAAAAACAAGAGATGACAAGTGTTGACAAGGGCATGAAAAAGGGAGCCCTTGTGCACTGGTGGTGGGATGTAAATTGGTGCAGCCATTATGGAGAACAGCATGGAGGGTCCTCAAAAAATTAAAACACTGAACTACTATATGATCCAGCAATCCCACTTCTGGCTGTATAACCAAAGGGAATGGAATCAGTATCACAAAGAAAATATCTGCACGCCCACATTCACTGCAGTATTATTCACAAGAGCCAAGCTATGAAAACAATCGAAACAGCTGTCAAGGAGTGAATGGATAAAGAAAATGTGGTATTTTCTCTGAAGATGAATGAGGAACATAGACTTGTATGGCGTTTCTGCACCTGCTGCTTATAATAATTAAGAGTTTTCATAACTGGAGGACTTTATAAAGTCACCAAAGTTTGTATAAATAATCAACCTAATTATGTACCTTAGGTTAATCATTTGGTGCTTGAAATTAAGCTCAACGTTCAGAAAGATAGCATGAGTAATTAATTTCATTTTGGGTCTAAATCATCTTAGAATAGTACTATTTCATATAGGAATAGTATAGAGATATGTGTTAGACTTCTGCGGGGTTTTTTTTCAAATATGTCAGTGGATCTATTTACACCCACCTTTGTTTGCCTCCGTTGTTTCATTTCTACTTTGTCTAGAACTGATTTGCCTTAAGGAGTCGCAGTAAGAACAATTATATATTATTCAACAGTTTAAAAACCTGGACCAGTTTAGAATTAACACCCGATGACTACCCATGCTGGATGAAAACCATTCACCTCTTAGGAGTTATTTAAATAGCCTTAGAAGGCCTCACAGTGGTATAAAACAGTTCCTCTCCAAATTCATGTGCAGATTTCATCTGCCTTTCCTGTATGAAGATGTAGCTCTGTGTGGGGAAAGCACACAAGATAAAATCCTCAGCAACAATGGAGTAGCAGAGGGCAAAAAGCAACAAGTTTTGCTCGCTGAAAAACACAGGTCACTACCTCTCTGCCTGTGGTTACAAACCATAACATCCTGAAAGTCACCCCTTGTCACTGCTTCTATCCACACCAATCCTGGGCATGTCACCTCATTAAAATCATTAATCTACTTATATTCAGACAGAGTCCAAATTCTCTCTTAAAAAAATTGTATGAGGTTCTTTATTTTTCCCCTAAATTAGATGTTTTAGTGGAAGAAAATAATTAGATGTATTTTAGCAATAACTGATTTGCAACTCACTGCAAGCATAGTTAAAGCAGCATCAGGAGAAAGAGAAAAAGAATCCTTTTAATGGGGGCTATTGATCTATGACAAAGTATCATAATTAAAAGAGACCTTTTGAATTTCTGTTGCAAAGACACAGTATATTCTAATTGCTATAACCTTTGGGAATCTTCTGAAGGATAATAGTTCTGTCCAAAGGTTAGAACAGATTTTAGGCAGGAGGTGTTTAACTGAATGTGACTGTGTGACACAAGAAATAGCAACCTAATGCAAAATAAATCACCTATATTTTCCACCTATTTTTTTTCTAACAGAGTAAAAACAGACAAGCAAAGCAAAATAAAAATTGGGATTTAAATTTGTAATTCCTCTTCAAGGCATATGTCTGTAATACTAAGTATCAAAACTATCACTGGAGATAGCAAAGTCTTAGAAAGCCATTATTATTGAAGTCTTATTGGACAGAGCACAGTAACTTCTTATACTCAAATTGATGTGGAATATTTTTTTGTTTTAGTTTTCACAAAGTTAAAGATATTTAATGGATAGACCTTACATGCACTTTGAAATATCAGAAAAATTTTTTCAAAGACGAAATACCCTACATATGTTTCCAATACTGTTATACATCAAAATTTCCAGATTATTAACATAAGATCAATTTTTGAGGGCATCAAGGAAAAGCTTCACTAAACAGAGTTAAACAGGCAAGGAAAATTGTATTCAATACTACCGCAGCAGGGTAGAGTGATTAAACTTGACTCCGCTGAAACAAAGGGCTGGAGAGATTTAAGCACTGGGCTGAGTGAGTAGAAAAGTATTGCAGGAGGAGGGCGGGGATTGGTCCAGGTGATTAGGCCCTCTGTTTGCTCATTAGTAATAACTGTGATGATTGCTGAGCTGTCGTCCTGCCGTCCAGGAAGATGGGGACATAGGGCACCATCCTTCTAGACTGTGAGATGGCTTCCAGGTGTTTGAGAAAGAAATTCCTGGGTTAAAAAATCACAGAAGAGGACTTCCCTGGTGGCGCAGTGGTTGGGAGTCCGCCTGCCGATGCAGGGGACGCGGGTTCGTGCCCCGGTCTGGGAGGATCCCGCGTGCGGCAGAGCGGCTGGGCCCGTGAGCCATGGCCGCTGAGCCTGTGCGTCCGGAGCCTGTGCTCCGCAGGGGGAGAGGCCACAGCAGTGAGAGTCCCGCGTACCGCAAAAAAAAAAAAAAAAAATCACAGAAGACTGGGGAAAGATTTACATCTCAAAGGAACAGAGAATTTAAATGTTTTCTAAAACAAATGCTCTAAACTTTAGTGAAGAATGAGAAAGTTAAGGCCATCTTGGTAAAATGACTCATACTTATTCAAAAATCAGTCAATTGGATCAATGGTAGTTACTTTCTATCACTGTTTATACCTGAATATGAATTAGCATGGAATTTGTTTATTAGGGGTCTTTCACAGGTTGCATATTTTAAGATGATTTTTGCTATCCCTTGTGAAGGAAAAATAAAATTAGAGTAAGAGAGCTCTCTAAAATGGAGTCAGATACAGAACAAACTAGGTTGCCTTTGGGGAGAGGGAAATGAGGAGGGGCAAGATAGGGGAAGGGGATTAAGAAGTAAAAATTACTATGGATAAAATAGATAAGCTACAAGGATATATCGTACAGCACATGGAATATAGCCGATATTTTATGATAACTTTAAATGGAGTATAATATATAAAAAATTGAACCATTATGTTGTACACCTGAAACTAATATATTATAAATCAACTATACTTCAATAAAAAAGGAAAAAATATACAAATTCTAAACCTCTCCCCCAAAATAAAATAAGATAATATGGAGCTTGGAGGCCATTAAGAAGTGTGACTTATGCAGTTCTCAGCCTGGATGGAGTCTGACCTTTGAACTGATGAAGTCATCCAGAATACCTGCCAGAAACTCAAGATACTTACTGGACTCACTCTAATAACTCAGGACAGTCTATCTACTTATTGAACCTCTACCCTAAAACAAATGGGCATTCCTTAAGGACGAATACTTTCTGACTCGCATCACAGTCAATCAAAATTTCTTTATAAGCCCCTGACTCTTTCTCTTCCTGGAAACATTCTTCTGGGGTTACTTGAATCTGTGTCTCCCAAATTGCAATGATTGAGACCCTAAATAAACTCCTCTTATTTGCAGACTCTTGCAGTATTTATTTTGGTTGATACCCCCCATCCTAAATGATAACACGGTAATGGTTAATTTAAGACTAATAAAACTAATTTGAGTATTAAGTCTCAAACAACCTTAGAACTCAGATGTGAAACTACTGACTACTGTCTTTTATGAAATACAACTTTGGAGTCACTGACTTGATAAAATGTTGAAAGAGATAAAAGACTCTCAATATAGGGAGAGACATTACCAGAGTTGGGCTAAATTATTGATATTGCACATCCTAAGTAAAGTATTTGCATTTTAATACTTGCCCTTAGCCTTTTTTTTCCCTAGAGTCTCTGGTATAAGACAGGCAGACAAATTTCTCACTATAATTTTACAGACAGAAAAGCTACAACACAGGTAAGTCACAGAGCCCCTTGAAACAAGAGCCAATTGAAGCAAAGCAGAGAACATTCTCGTAAATATTCTGCTATGTGAACAGAATATTTCTCATTTTATACACAAGGAATCTGAGACTTTGAGGCCCAGTGCCACAAACATATGAAGAGTCAAGTTTCATATTGTTTTCACTATACTACCTCAATTATATTTATACACTTCCATATTTCACTCTTCAGAGTTCTCAAACAGCCAATTATGTTTTAAGTTTTGTGTCTATCATTTTTCACCTCCTAAAATCTAACTTTCTGGAAACTTGTATGCACTTTCTGGGAAGGAATGTAAAAATTATGAAGAAGATGACAAAAAGTTCTTGGAAGAGGAAAAAGAAAATAAAAAGACAGCTTATCTTGTGGGTCTATTCCTTGTTTTCCAAAGCTCAAACATCCTAATGAGAAATCAACCTAGAAAAATGAGTATTTTTAAATGTTGACTACATTTATAAGTTGTTTTTTCTTCACTTTCTTCCTTCATTCTCCTTCTTTTCCATGTCTTCTGGCCAATTAGCCATTGAAGACATTGTAGTTTTGTAACTTTGACAAATAACTGTATAATTTCCACTGTGGACAGCATTGTTTCATTCCTTTATTTTTAACGCCATGGACCATAAAAGCTTCATACCAACTGCTAAGTACCAAAACATCTCAAAGCCATAAACTAATGGGTAAAAATTATTGGGTAATAATTATTAACTAAATCTTTTTTATCATTGTTCAAATTGCACACTTATATCATAAAAACAATTATCCCTGTGTGAAATTAAAATCTGAGATTATCTTTAAAATTTTAAACCATGATATATCACTGTGGTTACTAGTCACAGAGTTCATATTCTCAGCTGAATTCTTAACTTCAATTACTAACTGCAGAGAAAGTCTGCTTGAAAGAAGTTATTCAACAAGTAAAGCTGACAGTCACAGGAATTCCTGAGCAAACTGTTAATACTAATCACTCCCCCACCCACCCAACAAGCCCCCAGGAAAACAAGCAAGCAGTGTCTTTGAAAGTTTTTAAGATTAGCATGAAAACTCTTTCCAGAGGACTGGCTTAACCTAAACTTTGATACTTTCAAAACACGAGTTTGATGACTAAAGTCTAATCTCAGGTTTTAAAGACAGAAAATTGGAGGGCAGACAGCAGAAACAAGAAGAACTACAATCCTGCAGCCTATGGAACAAAAACCACATTCACAGAAAGAAAAACAAGATGAAAAGGCAGAGAGCTATGTACCAGATGAAGGAACAAGGTAAAACCCCAGAAAAACAACTAAATGAAGTGGAGATAGGCAACCTTCCAGAAAAAGATTTCAGAGTAATGATAGTGAAGATGACCCAGGACCTCAGAAAAAGAATGGAGGCAAAGATCAAGAAGATGCAAGAAATGTTTAACAAAAACCTAGAAGAATTAAAGAGAAAAAAACAGAGATGAACAATACAATAACTAAAATGAAAACTACACTAGAAGGAATCAATAGCACAATAACTGAGGCAGAAGAACGGATAAGTGACCTGGAAGACAGAATGGTGGAATTCACTGCCACAGAACAGAATAAAGAAAAAAGAATGAAAAGAAATGAAGACAGCCTAAGAAACCTCTGGGACAACATTAAATGCAACAACATTGGCAAAAATTAAAGACAAAGAAAAATTACTGAAAGCAGCAAGGGAAAAATGACAAATAACATACAAGGGAACTCCCATAAGGTTAACAGCAGATTTCTCAGCAGAAACTCTACAAGCCAGAAGAGAGTGGAATTATATACTTGAAGTGATGAAAGGGAAGAAACTACAACCAAGATTACTCTATCCGGCAATGATCTCATTCAGATTTGATGGAGAAATAAAAAGCTTTACAGACAAGCAAAAGCTAAGAGAATTAGCACCAACAAACCAAATCTACAACAAATGCTAAAGGAACTTCTCTAAGTGGGGAACACAAGAAAAGAAAAGGACCTACAAAAGCAAACCAAAAACAATTAAGAAAATGGTCACAGAAATATACATATTGATAATTACCTAAAACGGGAATGGATTAAATGCTCCAACCAAAAGACACAGGCTTGCTGAATGAATACAAAAACAAGACCCATATATATGCTGTCTAAAAGAGACCCACTTCAGACCTAGGGACACATATAGACTGAAAGTGAGGGGATGGAAAAAGATAGTCCATGCAAATGGAAACCAAAAGAAAGCTGGAGTAGCAATACTCAGATAAAATAGACTTTAAAATAAAGAATGTTACAAGACACAAGGAAGGACACTACATAATGATCAAGGGATCAATCCAGGAAGAAGATGTAACAATTATAAATATATATGCACCCAACATAGGAGGAACACAATACATAAGGCAATTGCTAACAGCTATAAAAGAGGAAATCAACAGTAACACAATAATAGTGGGGGACTTTAACACCTTACTTACAAAAATGGACGGATCACCCAAACAGAAAATTAATAAGGAAACAGAAGCTTTAAATGACACAATAAACCAGATAGATTTTACTGTAACTTACAGGACATTCAATCCAAAACTAGCAGATTACACTTCCTTCTCAAGTGCACATGGAAAATTCTCCAGGATGGATCACATCTTGATCACAAATCAAGCCTCAGTAAGCTTAAGAAAATTGAAATCATATCAAGCATCTTTTCTGAACACAGCGCTATGAGATTAGAAATGAAATACAGGGAAAAAAAGTAAAAAACAAAAACATATGGAGGCTAAACAATACGTTACTAAATAACCAAGAGATTACTGAAGAAATGAAAGATGAAATCAACAAATACCTGGAGACAAATGACAATGAAAACACGACGATCCAAAATCTATGGGATGCAGCAGAAGCAGATCTAAGAGGGAAGTTTATAGCTATACAAGCCTACCTCAAGAAACAAGAAAAATCTCAAGTAAACAATCTAACCTTACACCTAAAGGAACTAGAGAAAGAAGAACAAACAGAACCCAAAGGCAGCAGAAGGAAAGAAATCATAAAGATCAGAGCAAAAATAAATGAAATAGAAACAAAGAAAACAATAGCAAAGATCAATAAATCTAAAAGCTGGTTCTTTGAGAAGATAAAAAAAATTGATAAACCATTAGCCAGACTCATCAAGATAAAAAGGGAGAAGACTCAGATCAATAAAATTAGAAATGAAAAAGGAGAAGTTACAACAGACACTGCAGAAATACAAAGCATCCTAAGAGACTACTACAAGCAACTCTATGCCAATAAAATGGACAACCTGGAAGAAATGGACAAATTCTTAGAAAGGTACAACCTTCCAAGACTGAACCAGGAAGAAATAGAAAATATGAACAGACCAATCACAAGCAATGAAATTGAAACTGTGATTAAAAATCTTCCAGCAAACAAAAGTCCAGGACCAGATGGCTTCACAGGTTAATTCTATCAAACATCTAGAGAAGAGCTAACACCCATCCTTCTCAAACTCTTCCAAAAATTTGCAGAGGAAGGAACACTCCCAAACTCATTCTATGAGGCCACCATCACCCTGATACCAAAACCAGACAAAGATACTACAAAAAAAGAAAATTACAGACCAGTATCACTGATGAATATAGATGCTAAAATCCTCAACAAAATACTAGTAAACATAATCCAACAACACATTAAAAGGATCATTTACCATGATCAAGTGGGATTTATCCCAGGGATGCAAGGATTCTTCAATATATGCAAATCAATCCATGCGACACACCATATTAACAAATTGAAGAATAAAACCATATGATCATCTCAATAGATGCAGAAAAAGCTTTTGACAAACTTCAACACCCATTTATGATAAAAACTCCAGAAAGTGGGCATAGAGGGAACCTACCTCAACATAATAAAGGTAATAAATGACAAACCCACAGCAAACATCGTTCTCAATGGTGAAAAACTGAAAGCATTTCCTCTAAGATCAGGAACAAGACAAGGTTGCCCACTCTCACCACTATTACTCAACAGAGTTTTGGAAGTCCTAGCCATGGCAATCAGAGATGAAAAAGAAATAAAAGGAATACAGATTGGAAAAGAAGAAGTAAAACTGTCACTGTTTGCAGGTAACATACTACACATAGAGAATCCTAAAGATGCCACCAGAAAACTACTAGAGCTAACCAATGAATCTGGTAAAGTTGCAGGATACAAAATTAATGCACAGAAATCTCTTGCATTCCTATACAATAATGATGAAAAATCTGAAAGAGAAATTAAGGAAACACTCCCATTTACCACTGCAAGTAAATAATAAAATACCTAGGAATAAACTTACCTAGGGGAAAAAAAGACCTGTATGCAGAAAACTATAAGACACTGATGAAAGAAATTAAAGATGATACCAACAGATGGAGAGATATACCATGTTCTTGGATTGGAAGAATATTGTGAAAATGAGTCTACTACCCAAAGCAATCTACAGATTCAATGCAATCCCTATCAAATCACCAATGGCATTTTTTACAGAACTAGAAAAAAAAATCTTAACATTTGTATGGAGACACAAAAGACCCCAAATAGCCAAAGCAGTCTTGTGGGGAAAAAAACGGAGCTGGAGGAATCAGACTCCCTGACTTCACACTATACTACAAAGCTACAGAAATCAAGACAATATGGTAGTGGCACAAAAACAGAAACATAGATCACTGGAACAAGATAAAAATCCCAGAGTTAAACCCATGCACCTATGGTCAACTAACCTATGACAAAGGAGGCAAGGATATACACTGGAGAAAAGACAGTCTCTTCAATAAGTGGTGCTGGGAAAACTAAACAGCTACATATAAAAGAATGAAATTAATACACTCCCTAACACCATACACAAAAATAAACTCAAAATGGATTACAGACCTAAATGTAAGACCGGACACTGTAAAACTGTTAGAGGAAAACATAGGAACAACACTCTTTGACATAAATCACAGCAAGATCTTTTTTGATCCACCTCCTAGAGTAATGGAAATAAAACCAAAAATAAACAAATGGGACCTAATGAAACTTCAAAGCTTTTGCACAGCAAAGGAAACCATAAACAAGACGAAAAGACAACCCTCAGAACAGGAGAAAATATTTGCAAACGAATCAATGGACAAAGGATTTATCTCCAAAATATATAAACAGCTCATGCAGCTCAATATTAAAAAAACAAACAATCCAATGAACAAATGGGCAGAAGACCTAAATAGACATTTCTCCAAAGAAGACATACAGATGGATAAAAAACACATGAAAAGATGCTCAACATCACTAATTATTAGAGACATGCAAATCAAAACTACAATGAGGTATCACCTCACACTAGTTAGAATGGGCGTCATCAGAAAATCTACAAACAATAAATGCTGGAGAGGGTGTGGAGAAAAGGGAACCCTCTTGCACTGTTGATGGGAATGTAAAGTGATACAGCCACTATGGAGAACAGTATGGAAGTTCCTTAAAAACTAAAAATAAAATTACCATATCATCCAGCAATCCCACTACTGGGCATATACCCAGAGAAAACCTGTAATTCAAAAAGACACATGCACCCCAATGTTCATTGCAGCACTGTTTACAATAGCCAGGTCATGGAAGCAACGTAAATGCCCATCGACAGACGAATGGATAAAGAAGTGTGGTACATCTATACAATGGAATATTACTCAGCCATAAAAAGGAACGAAATTGGGTCATTTGTTGAGACTTGGATGGATCTAGAGACTGTCATACAGAGTGAAGTAAGTCAGAAAGAGAAAAACAAATATCGTATATTAACACATATACGTGGAACCTAGAAAAATGGTACAGATGAACCGGTTTGCAGGGCAGAAATTGAGAAACTGATGTAGAGAACAAACATACAGACACCAAGGGGGGAAAGCGGCGGGGTTGTGAGTGGTGGTGTGATGAACTGGCAGATTGGGATTGACATGTATACACTGATGTGTATAAAATTGATGACTAATAAGAACCTGCTGTATAAAAAAATAAATTAAATTAAATTTAAAAATTAAAAAAAATACATGTTAAATAAATTACAGCACTTCCATAAAAAAAAGAAAGAAAATCATTTTGTTTTCGTTAAAAGAGAAAAAGAATCAGAAATGAAAAAATTTACTGAATTGGTTCATGGGAAAGTGTACATAATTGATATATTTATTTAATAATGAATTTTAATCATCAGTAAATGATTAAGTGTAAATTGACAAACACAAGCAAAGTCAGCTTGATTTTAAGTAAACTAAACCCAGATACTTTTCATACCAGTGATCTCTAGTATTTGAAGTCATTCCCTTATCAGAGGTCATGAAAAAATATAAGCTAAATTAAAGGATCGTCTTCACTTTAGCACTTAAAAATCTACGATTTATGGGCTTCCCTGGTGGCGCAGTGGTTGAGAGTCCGCCTGCCAATGCAGGGGACATAGGTTCGTGCCCCGGTCTGGGAAGATCCCACGTGCCGCGGAGCGGCTGGGCCCGTAAGCCATGGCCGCTGAGCCTGCGCGTCCGGAGCCTGTGCTCCGCAACGGGAGAGGCCACAACAGTGAGAGGCCCGCATACCACAAAAAAAATAAATCTACGATTTATTAGTATGTTTTCAATGAAGAGTGGAACAACTAGCCAATTATTAAAGCTTCTGTGGAATCTACTCAGGGCATATATATTAGAGAAGAATGCCATATACTCTAAGAGAACTCCTAAATGACACATCACATTCGTGCAGAGTGCAGGGCCAGACTTTTAATAGCCCAATGGTGACAGGGCATATGCCTCTAAGGGCCAGGCACAGGCAGAAGCAGCTAATTAACATCAAACACTAATTAGTCCCTCAGTATTTAGCAATGAAGTATCAGCAGCTGTCTTAGATGCCATATGCTAATTAGCATTAATAAACTTCAGAAATAATTGTCTCCATTGTTCTGTGTCATAATACTCCCTCTAATTGTACTTTGGAGAGCATTGCCTATAAACGGTAGCAGGCATTCCATAGCACTGCCTGACGTTTAATGAGCCACTTACTGTGACTTGTGGCATTAGGAGAGAATATATACAGGAAAGAGGAAAGATTAACGCCAATTTTTAAAATTCATAATTAAGTTGTTGGCTGGTACTTGTGTCTCCAACTGTTCAAATATTCAGACAGGGGAGACTGTTCCTTGGGCTCCAGCTAATCTTCAGGAAAATAAAACGTGAAGTTTAATAGAGACGGCCTGAGTCCATGCCTCAGCCAGCACAGCACCTGTTTTCAAAGCCCCTCTGTTTTCAAAGCCCAGTTTCGTCTTTCGTTGGAAGTTGTACCATCACGTTTAAGAAGCCTGAAATGTCAGAAAGGAGAAAGCCCATCTTTCTTTGGAGACAAAACAACTCCCATTTTCCTAATGTCAGCAGAAGTCAGCAAAATGTATCTTTGATGGTATGATCTGAAGTAAATACAGAATATGGCCATTAATTACCTTGGAAAATGCTTAAGTCTCCAAAAAATTTCGCTGGTTATTGTTCCATGAATTAGCAAAATACAGTATCATGAGAGTGGGGTGGGTACCTACAAATACATTAATACGAAAGACTATGGGATATGATTCTTGACTTAATGAAGTCCGCAGTGCAATTAAAGGGTAAAAACACATATGTAGTAATGCCCTAAACAATTAGTCAATATAAAAGAATGTGCACTTTGGAAGTTTGAAAAACTATAATATAATTGCAACATTTTTAATAATTGAGAAAGCAATATAGGACCCTATAAACTAAGTCTTTTAAACACATATACAGCCTGTGGTACAACAGTTACATGACCTTCTGTAAGCATTTGTTTTTTATTTGAAAAGAAAAAGCCATAATTGGAAGCAAATTATTCAGAAGTTTGCCAGAAATTAAATGAATTGTTTTTCTGATAAACACTAAGGATTTATAATGTATACATTTGTTAATATTACTTGCCATACCTGTCATTAATGCATAAAAGTCTGTCTTAAACCCCTTGCTAAATTATAAAAACACTTAACATTTCTTATTTCCATTGATCCTAATTAATTCTTTATCAGTTTATACTTAGCTTATTTTACCTCAAACTGTATTTTACAAGAACCACCATCCTTATTACTGTAGGGTATTTTCCTGTAACTACTACTAACTTTAAAAATCATTTAAGTTTCTCTTAAATTCTAGCTAAAGTTCAAATTTAAAATAATAACAAAAGAAAAACTGTTGGTTATTAAAGAATACCAAGAATATCTTCTTTCATGATATCCATTCTGAAAGCTCTTAATTCTATTGTCTTTGGATCTTACAGATGCAATAACTCTTGGAAAGCATCGTGTTCTTTCTTTGCTCTGGCCACTAGAAGCTTAGAGCCAAGTACTGTGTCTTCCTTTATTACATGGGATCATATTGCCTGCATTTATCTGTATAAATGTTATCTCTGATTATTTCTATATCCATAGGTTTATTGTCCTGATTTCTCTATTATTTTAAATAACTGTATCCTTTGGGATTTTATATAAAATTTTAAGTCTACTTCACTGTGTAAATTACATAAACCATCATTAAATGGAAACTAAAAAATTCTATCCATTTCAAAATGGAACTAACATAATTTGCGGCAAAGCTTCCTTAAGTTTGCTACTTTATGTCAATTCATATAGGAGTCTGGCTAAAACTTACCCTTGTGAAGCGTGCTTTTAATTCACAAATGCTATATTATAAAGGTATTAAGCATATTTAAGAATTCATTTTAAGGGCTTAACAGGAATAACTAACATGAATGAAATTTAAATATAAAGAGTAAGCTATTTTAGAGAGAAAAGTTTGAGCCGACGTATCATTGGATATTATGAAACACTGTTCCAGAGGGGCACACCCGCCCACCCACCCTTAAAGAGATAGCTCATATTTTACACTTACTATTGAGATAGGTCAGCTGTAGACTTAGAAGAGAGACACACACAGAAAGAGAGACAGAGAGACAGAGAGAAGGCAGGCCATTGGTTCTGTTGCTGATGTACAAAATAAAATGCTCCCAAGAACCTCTGTCCCCTGGGCTTGTCTTCGACTGCTCAGGAAGCTTTGATTACATGTTAATTTTATGCTCTCTACTGTTTTGATCAATTGAAGTGAAGCAGAATAGCTACCGGGCAATGTTTGATCTTGGAATGTGGTTACTTAATAATCAATACTAGCAAATCTTGTTCTGTAAGATCCTTCTGGAATATTAGTAATTTTAATCCTACCGGTTGACTGAGGTACTGCAAATTCATCTTTATCTTCACAGGATGTGATTAGTCTCTTTGTGCTATCGTTATCATTACTATTAACAACTGTTCAAATTTATGGAAATGTTTGAGTTGGACAATATATTAAATATTTTAGATATTGCATCACTTTCCATTCTTAGAACCACCCTCTTCAGTAGATATAGCTCCTTTTCTCATCATTATTATTATTGCTGTCATCCAGATGATAAAGTTTAGGATGTGAGAGGGCAAACAACTTACTCAAGGCTATGCAACTAGTGTAACCTTGGACTGAGAATGAACTCAGAGAGTAGATTCATCAAGCTCACTTCATAAATAACTTCATATAAACACTATATTGGACTGCTTGACTCTAATATTTTCAGATAACTAAACACAGTGTATAAAAATCAGTCTGTCGGCAATGTTTTTATGTGTAAACTACTCATTCTATTCTTCTATTATCTTAACTTGATTTTACCATTAGCAAAATTTTATTTTGTTTTATTTTTTATTTTATTTTTTTTTGCGGTACGTGGGCCCTCTCACTGTTGTGGCCTCTCCCGTTGCGGAGCACAGGCTCCGGACGCGCAGGCTCAGCAGCCATGGCTCAGCGGCCGTGGCTCACGGGCCCAGCCGCTCCACGGCATGTGGGATCTTCCCAGACCGGGGCACGAACCCGTGTCCCCTGCATCGGCAGGCGGACTCCCAACCACTGCGCCACCAGGGAAGCCCGGCAAAATTTTATTTTTAATGTAATTATGAGGGTTTTTTTTTACATTAAAACATATATATATAAATATGTCAGGCCAAATCAATTTTCATTAGTAACTGTTCTACCTGATTAGCAGTTACTGTTATAAAAGTCATTATTATTTCTTGGCAAACAGTGCTTTCTACTATTATCTATGGATGCATCTCAATTTATATATGAATGCATGTTAATTAACGAGTATTAACAGCATATATACGGGTCTCCTTGTTAATCAAGTCTATAAAGGACATAAACAAGTAACAGATGCATGTCTTTATGAATTGTGAAAACAAATATACCTTTTCACCAATTATGATTAGTTTTCTCAAAATTAGTAAATATAGGTCAGCTTAATTGCATCTTTCTTCTTGATTCAGAAATGCAGAGTGAAATGTCTCCAGATCTTTCTGGATAATTAAGAGTGCTTATGATGGCAGACGGACATTATGTGTCAGTTCATTTGTATCTCGCCACATTCTGGATAATATATACAGGTCCAGTGATGGCAGGACCTGTGTGAGTTACTCATCTTTGCAGCTCCAGGGCTTAGCAGTCACCATCACAGGGGACTCAGAATGTAATTGGGCCCTGAGCTTAAAGATGCCAAATAGTAGAAAACTTATAGTACCTTTAACTTAGAAAATATATTTAACTTCCTTGAGAGGATACACTAACATTCCCAAGCATAAATAAGTGAAATAACTACCAAAACAGTGTGGGTAGCTTGTTGGTAGAAATAACTTCTCAATTTAAAAATATTTAATCTCATGTAAATAATGTAGCTTTGAGCTTTATACAAATACTGTCATAAGGATTTTGGATAAGAATTCACCTGTTTTCTTAGAATTAATGATTTAAATCACATAAAGGTGAAAGAGTCAAGGGAGTTTTTTCCTTTAGAAGGAGGATATATCTAATTTAATAGACAGAGGGAAAAAACATTTTACTCCACTTTATAAGAAAATAAAATGTACAAATTCTTTTCCCCCAAATTCATTACTTATTCTGTCCAAATACCCTACTATTCAAGCCCTTAAGCAATAACAGAGGTTTTCTAAGTAATTTATGCAGTTATAAGTTATTTCTTAAGAAAATGAATGCAATTGGCCTTATTTATAAATGGTATCACATATCCAAGGTTTTTCTGTAGATTATTTAGATGCCGATTATTACAGTTTTACATTATTTAACAAAAGTCTAGTTTTCTAACTTGTACATGTTTGGAATTTACATGTATTAGCAATCATGTGATGTTTTGCTTGTTATGAAATAAAACAGAAGCAAATAAAACTATGTGGAGGTTTTCTGCATGACCAGCCTATTAAATGAAATAAATACCAAAGGTCAACAGTGGTTTTCTCTTTTGCAAAATACCAGACCCACGTTTGTTATTTTTTTGGTTTTCCCTTCTTCCTAATATTAATAATTAGAATGAACAACTCCAATAAAGACCAAAGAACTATCTCCCAGTAGAAAAACTTCAAGTTTTTTTTTGATTTCATAAACACAGACTTTGAAAATCATTCTGTCCACTTGTGACAACTTCACTATTCTCATGGTGTATCTAAGATTATATCAAGACACTGATGGTTGACATCATTTAACATAATTATTTAAGATTTGAAATATAATTAAATATTTAACATTATTTTGGGGTATCTCTGAGATATCATTAGTATTCAGAGAACTTTCCACTTCTCTTTTTCTGTGGCACTCAAGGCAGTATTTTCAGAGGAATAAATTCTTGGTATGTACTGGACAGCACAGTGACCGAGGTAACAATACTGTATTACATATTTGAATTTGAATGATATTCAAAAGTCGCCAACAGAGTAAATCTTAAAAGTTCTCACTGCCAAAAAAAAAAAAGAAAAGAAAGAAAGAAAAACAAATGTAACTGCTGCATAGGAAGTGATGGAAGTGTTAACTAACCAGCCTTATTGTGGTCATAGTTTCATAACATGCACAAATATCAAATCATTACCTTGTATACCTTAAACTTACACAATGTTATATGCCAGTTATATCTAAATAAAGCTGGGGGGAAAAAAGAAGAAAAAGGAAAAAAAACAGATTATATTATCCCTCAATGTTAAGGCGGGACGGCCATGTGGCTTGCCTTAGCTGGTGAGATTCGGTTGAAACTGTAAAGCGGCGTCTCCACGTGGAAGAATTTAAGAGCCTGTAAGCCTTTAGGCTTATTATTCTGTGTGTCCCCTTCCCCTATGGTGGTAAAGCCATCTCTTCTTTTGAGTTGGTAGCATTACAAGGTAATGGGATTTTTGCTAGCCCGGATCTCACAGTTACAATAGTGAGCAGAGTTCCTAGAATGACTCATTAAACAGTATGCTTAAAATTTGTTTTCTGCATAAATTTATTAAATTATTTACTGAATATACTATAAATTATATTTTAGTGAATGTAAAAATAAGTTTTTAAAAATGTACCCGTGTATCAGATATAATAATTGTCCTCATTTATCAAAAAAAGAGAAAACAAATTTCTTCAACTCAATAATTACTTTATGATGTGAATTCCTGTTTCTTTGCATAGCACCATGGAAACATTTTGGTCACAGCACACAGCATTTTTTCCTGATATAACCACTTTGGAAGACTCAATCTGATTATTACTATTGTTTTTGTGTAATCATTAGTTGATCTCACGTTGGGCATGCATATACAACATTTATTTTTTTCTTTCAGGTAACTGGTCTTAATCTCAAATATGCTTACAATTTCTCTGAATTTGCAAATATTCACATTTGGAAATTCTGAATTCAAACAACGCCACTTTGTTGACCGCTTTTAGCCAACTTTAAAAAAAACAGAAACATAATGACAAAAATATGTAATATTTTTGTCATTCATATAAGGAATAAAGAAATTTGGTAACCTAACCATTCTATTTGTTCCACTGATATATTGTAATTCAGGTAAGGCAATTAGAAAATTCTTGGCAAAAATCTTTTCAATTTGCTTTCTCCTTTTGTGGTAGAGACACCTCAGACCCCCCATACCCACTTCTCAAGTCCTTTGAACATACAGGATTATTAAAATCACCTGTGGTTCACCAGGAGTAGGTGATTAGAACTGGCCAGTGGGTGGTGAGAAATGAGGAGTGTGAATTTCAAGGCAAAGAATTTATTTTCCAGTGGATTCTTCAGTTTTTCCTCTTATCCTAATACCTCAACCAGGTGAGCCCAGTGCCCCAGAATCTGTTTCCTCCGTCAGCCTTGATCACCTGGAGAGCAGCTGCCCTGGTCCTGAATGTGAGTTCAAAAATTAATGTTCTTTATTTTTTTGCGGTACGCAGGCCTCTCACTGTTGTGGCCTCTCCCGTTGCGGAGCACAGGCTCCGGACGCGCGGGCTCAGCGGCCATGGCTCACAGGCCCAGCCGCTCCGCGGCATGTGGGATCTTCCCGGACCGGCGCACGAACCCGTGTCCCCTGCATCGGCAGGCGGACTCCCAACCACTGTGCCACCAGGGAAGCCGCAAAAATTAATGTTTGATGCTTTCAACCACTCAGGCTTTGCTTGTTCATTTGCTGTGGCATAATCTAGTCCAATCCGAACACACACGTCCTGTTATTGCTGAAAAACATCCTCTGGAGTAACAGCAGTGTGTGTCCTCAGTCTCCCCTCAGGGGTCCCGGGAGTGTTTCTGTTACTGCGGAGGGAAGAGAGGGCCTGGGGACGGGGTGGGATTGTACCATGGAGAGTCACAGAAGACGCGCGTGTGCGCACACACACACGCACACACATCCACAGCTAGAGCTACAGCCACCAAAATAGCCATCAAAAGAGCCAGCGACCTGTCAGAACATCCTTCCTCTCAAAGAGGGAAAATTTTCCCATGGTGCCCTGTACCCTGAGACACGAGGCCATGCAGGATCCAGGATGCGGTGTGGAGGCCGCTACTTCTCCATCTTGCTGTCTCCTAGCCTTGGGTGGGGACAGGAATTGAGGACTGGGGAGATTTGGGGACAGACAGTCTCACACACACAAGCAAACGCAACTACCCCGGCAGCAAGGCCTCCCAGATCTCATGGCGGGGAGGGAAGCGGAGGCCTGGGGCTCCCCGAGTGTGTGGGCGGGACCCTCCAAGAGGCCCTGTTTGTCCGTTCATCCATGCCACATGATTTTAACGTCCAAAGCGCCCCCCTCCCCAAAATGGGAAGGGAAGGTCCCTACTGGGATTTACATGACTGATTCCTTCTCACAGGTGTTAGCATCCCCAGCAGGTCCTGGACCTTCCTTGGTGGGGACCGGCAGTGGCCAAGGGCACCTCACTCTTCACCTGGATCAGCTCGGGCACTGTGTATTCTCAAGTCATAAAACATACACATTTCAGTCACCTTAGAAAATGATCCTGGGACTGCCCTGGTGGTCCAGGGGTTAAGACCCCGAGCTCCCGATGTAGGGGCACGGGTTGGATCCCTGGTAGGGGAACTAAGATCCTGCATGCTGCACGGCGTGGCCAAAAAAATAAGATCCTAAAACCTCAACTCATTTAAGAAAGTAAAGGAATCTTTTAAAATTTGCATAGAGCATTTTATTGGTCAGTAACCTCCCTTTGTCATAAGTCCCCTCATGCCATAAATGTTTAAAATAAATCCTAGGAGTAACCTCAGCAAAACAGTGGGATAGGAAGTCCTATGCCATCTTCCTCCACAGAAAAACACTGATGAAACAATATTGGGACCAAAATATTTTGTGAGAACTCCAGAGTCTAGTTAAGAATTCGCAGCATACCGGAGGATCACAAAACTGAGAAAAAAGGCTTTGAAATGGGTAAGAGGGGCAGTTTAACTTTATCTGTTACAGCCCCTCCCCCAAACCTCCACAGCTCAGCACTCAGATCCACTCAGCCCCCCATTTCCCCCTCATGGGAAGGAGTGAGCGAAGCATCCACCTGACATCCCAGCCTTTTGGGCTGCTGCCCAGAGACTTACTTCCATCCGGCTTCGCACAGAGCACTGAGGCAACTGGCACAGTTAGAATGCTGGGGGGTCGGGGAGGGAGTTAACGACCAAGAAAGCCGGTGGGAGCTCTCAAAGGCCTCAAGCACTGCAAGACTGGGAGGAGGTGAGCAATCCTGAGATTCATCCTTCAGGAGGGAGGGAGGGAGGGAGTGAGGGAGGGAAGAGTAGCTTGCACCCAGCCCCCAGCATTCCAGCGTATGCCTCTATGGGAGAAGAGGGATTTACAGCACTCAGCTGCATTACACACTTAGCAAGTACTGGAAAGACAAGAGCAAATGAGGCATGGTTGATGTCTTCAACATCATACTCCAAAGTAAGTGTCCAGCTTGTCCACTGTCCCCAGCATCACCTTTTATAAAAACTCTTAAGAGCAACCTAAGTGGTCATCCACAGATAAATGGATTACACACACAGACACACACACACACACACACACAGGAATATTACTCAGCCATAAAAAAGAATGGAATTCTGCCATTAGAACAATGTAGACAGACCTAGAGGTTACTATGCTTAGTGACCCAAGTCAGACAGAGAAAGACAAATACTGTATGCTATCACTTACATGTGAAATCTAAAAAATAAACCAAGCTAGTGAATATAACAAAAAAGAAACAGCCTCAAAGATGTAGAAAACGAACTAGTGGTTACCAGTGGGGAGGGGGAAGCAGGGAGGGGCAAGACGGGTAGCAGATTAAGAGATGCAAAGTACTATGTATAAAATAAATAAGCAACAAAGATGTATTGTACAGCACAGGGAAATATAGCCATTATTTTGTAATAGCTTTACATGGAGTATAATCTATAGAAATACTGAATCACTATGTTGTATACCTGAAAGTAATATAATATTGTAAGTCAAGTATCCTTCAATAAAAAAAAAAAAAAGAAAAAACAGATTCTGGTTTAGTTTTCCTCATAATCTGCCATTAATTATTCCTACATATTGCTCAATTAAAATTTAGAAGGTTGCAAGCATTGGTCCTAGAACCAAAGTAAAAACCAAGTGAGCTATATTCCTCGAGACTTCCTTAAATATTTTAAATGTATTAAATCCTACAGATTCTGATGTGCCATTTACACCTGTAACTTGATGTAACTGTTTTTATTATTTACTTAGTACTAAATATATGTAATTTATCCTTCTGAAACTATATGCATGTAATTAAAAACTTATACTTGGTGTTATTTTTTCAACATGCAATTAAAAGAACCAAAATATTATATATATATATAAAAAATATATACATATATAACTATCCATTTTCTGGTATTAGGAATAGTATTTTTTAATTCACAGTATAACCAAGTAATGAGATCCATATCTTCTGTAAGCAAGGTTTTAAAGATGAAATTAAAAACTGAAAGCTGAGTAGTGCTCCAAAACTGAAAAACTAGACAATGTATGATAAGAAAAGCAGACCATGAATTGCTGTCAGTTAATATTGAAAATTCATCTAAATGTTAACCTGAAAAAAAAAAATTGCCTGTGAGGTTCTCTGGTTGTTTTAAAAAGAGGGTCAATATTCAATGTGTTATATCACTGACCAACTCAGCCATTTTGATTTAGTTAAGCACAGGGATTACAGAGTTTACTAGTGAAAGATTCTAAGAAAAATATCAAAAATAAATTATGATTCACTTTGTTGTAAAGCAGAAAACAACACGCCACTGTAAAGCAATTATACTCCAATAAAGATGTTAAAAAAATAAAAATAAAAAATAAATTAATCACTGAATTATTTGTTTTTAAAGTGTTTTCTAAAACATGGTGCAGTGAATAATTAAAAAATTAAAACCTACTATCATTGCATACATGAAACATTTCAGTAGATACATCCCAGTAGGTACCCCTGTTTTTACTGATTTTCGTTAATCATCCCCTGTTGTTGCCACAGTTGTCACCTAAAAGCCCACGTCTAAACCATGGCTATTCAAGTAACATTGGGTGAAGGACTTTATCCCTTCAGTATGGATATTTTGTTCTATCTTAAGTTGTTTCATCAATAAAACTAAGAAGAATCAATGTATGATTCATCTATTTTTTGCAAAAAAACAAAGCTTACTTGAGTAAAAATATACTTTCATGCTTTAGAAGTTAAAATCAGTGCCTCAGTTTGGGCCTATGTACTCATTTTCTTGGTGCAATCATTATTCATGGTTAGAAAGGTGAACCTCTTTACTGTATCCATTGACTATGTGTCTATTTCACCCTCTATATCAACTTCATTTTCTATTATAATTTACTAAATTAAGATCATTCTTTCCCAGGATCAAAGGTGAAAGAATGCCTAATGGCCAAATATTTTGAGCAACAAAATAAATAATGATAGTATAGGATTATAATCTTAAGAATAAATGTCTAAGAATCCGTACAGATATAAATAATAAATTAACAAATATTGTAAATGGGACATAAGGGGCACATCTTCTCTACAGAAGATTTCTAAGTAATAAATTGAAAGGAATGAGGGGAATCAGAAATCACCCTTGGAACGCTGTAGTAATTGCTGCAGGCTAGTTCCATGGATTAATGGGAACAATTTTAAGTTAGTAGAAAACTTTTAAGAAAAAGAGCATATTTGCATACCCTCAAGATTTCTCCTCCTAAAAATTATTAATTACTGTGGTACATGTGTCCACAAATTTCTAGATATTCCTCTCTCTAGGAGG
This sequence comes from Grampus griseus, assembly GCF_964374135.1. NCBI lineage: Eukaryota > Metazoa > Chordata > Mammalia > Artiodactyla > Delphinidae > Grampus > Grampus griseus. The sequence continues at coordinate 82,511,418 of NC_139006.1, read as the reverse complement.
TAGCTCTTAATTCCTCTCCTCTAAGAGTATCCTGGGTTTAGCAACTGACTTTTAACCAATAGGGTATGGAAAAAGTGCAATAGTAACTTTACAGTGGAGAAACCTGGTAGACATCACCCTAACCAAGTAATGAGCATACTATAACAAGTAAGTTGGTATCTTGTACTTCCCGATAGAATGTTATAAGAAGAGTACTCACCCCTGTGGTATTTTTCCAAAAAGTTCCAAACCCCTAACAATGAGAAAACATCAGACAAACCCGTACTGAGGGACAAATACTTCAAAATGCTAGATGAATACTCCTCAAAAGTATCAAGGTCAATAAACACAAGGAAAGACGAAGAAACGAACAAATATTAGAGAAGAATAAGGACATGGGATAAAAAAAAATGCAATGTTGTATCCTATACTGGATCTTGGATTGGAAGAACATTAGTGAAAAAGCTGGTGGAAAATAAAGTCTGGTTCAGTTAATAATGTTGTACCAGTATTAAATTCTTCATTTTGGTATGCGTATGATGGTTATTTAAAATAACTCTATTGGAAGCTGTGGGATGGATATGCAGGAACCTTCTTTACAGCTCTTCTGTAAATCTAAAGGTTTTTTTTTTTTAAAGAGTGGACTTCTGACTATCTACAAATACTTTAATGTATATGACTACATGTGGGGGGTTGCATGTAGAGGTCACTTGCCAACTCTCAAAGAATGTTACTGGTCAAGAATTTTAAATAATCATTTCTTCATGAAAACTGTTTTCTTTATGTCTCAGAAGACATTTCAGAGGTGAGATAGCATTGATGTAGATTGTAGACTTATCACATATTTTTTTGGTCTACATGGATAGAAGTAGAATGGCTAAATATCTTAAGAAAATGTACCTTACCAATTGAAGAAAATGTTGTCTCCAGCCAGTATTTATTGCTTCAAAAATCTCATGACTTGTCCTCCTTATAAATCTTACTATATTTGTATGTTATTATGGTATCACCTATTTTCTTCAAGAGTGTTTGGGTTTGTTTTCCTTCCTCTCATCCTGCTTTAAACAAACTATCTCTGCATTTTCTTACAGTCACCACTCCCTCATAAATCATTACATTCAAGGCTATAAAACTGGTTTATCTTATCCAGATTAATCATCTCAGTCTCGTCACCTTGCCCACCAACCCTGACAGGCAGCCTATCATTCTCTGACTTAACACCGCAGGGCTATCCATTTAGTTCTGCCTAGAGAATGCTATTTTATTTGCAAAAGAAAATTTATATATCACAGCTTTGGGTGAAAATTTGTCTCAATGCTTAATATCCACCCTAGGGATATTTCACCTCAATTATTAATTACATTTCTAATGACCATTATCGACAGAGTTATTATTTTTTCTGTAATTTACAGAGGAAAAAATATTTTCAAAATGTGCTAATAACCAATTGTTGTGTACACTTTTGGCTGATGGAATTGTGCATTTATATCCTTCACCATTTATAGAGTTGTCAGACCATTAGTTATAACCTATTTTAGCACAAATAACCATTTCTTTCTATTAATTCCATGTAAGGCTTTAGCTAGTTTGAGCAGATAATGAGGCAGGGAAGGCAGAGCAATCAGAGGAGAGGGAGGGAGGGAGGGAGGGAGCAGGTGAGCGCCTGCAGAGGAGTGAGAGAGAAGAGGAGAAGGAGGAGAGAGGGAGGGTGAAAGGCCAAGGAGAGAGCTAGGGGACTCGGGGAGTCGGCTTTTATAACACACCAAGGTCTGGTGCTTTGAAAATAATATCAACAAAAACCTACCGAAATAGGTAGGCAGAAGGGAGACACTAATAATTTTAATTTGCTAACTGGGGTTTTGTAGTGAAAGATAATAGCTTTTGAAATGCTATTAATATTGAGATCAGAAGACTCAACCATTTTCAAAGAAACAACAATAACTTCTATTACAAAGGCAAATACACAGTTATTTTGAATTTTCCTTATTCTGGGAGTTATATATATATATATATATATATATATATATATATATATATATATATATATATATATATATATATATATATATATCCTGATAATTTTTTTGCATTATTTTTTATATTTCTATGTAAAAAATAACCACAAAATTTAGGAGCTTGTAACAAAACACATTCTCTCAGTTTCCTTGGATGAGGAGTCCAGCAAGGCTCGCCTTGCTTCCATGCTCAGGGTCTCAGAAGGCAACCATCAGTGCGTCAGCTGGGCTGCATTCTCATCATGATACTCAACTGGGGAAAGATCCACTTCCAAACTTCCAAACTCAGGACACTGGCAGGATTCCTTTCCTAGGGGCTGTGTGACTGAAGACCCCATTTACTTAATGACTGTTGGCTGGAGCTACCCTCAGCCCCTGGGGGCCACCTGCTGTTCTTTGCCATGTGATCCCTCCATAAGCTGTTTGCTTCTTCAAGGCTAGAAGGAGAATTTCTTGCTGTAGTTCACTAAGATGGAGTCTTATATAACATGACAAAATCGCAAGAGTGACTTTCCTGTCATCTCTGCCAATATACTATTGGCTAAAAGCAGTTACTGGTTCGTCTCATACTCAGAAATGGGGATTATAAAGAAGTGTGATTTAGCAGAAGTCAGGGGTCACTGTAACCTTTCTCGACCACACTTGAAAATAATAAAATGCTATATTAAAACTCTCATTCTGAATTTCGCAAACATTTTAATAACTATAGTTGAACATATTATGTTTACCTACTTAAAAAAATCACAAACATATTTACTGTGACGGTTAAACTTGATCAGTTTGTTCAATAATAATAAATTGCTTCCTTCTTATGGGTATTTTAGTGCATTCATTAGTGTAAGGTGTCTGCATTATTTCAAAGAAAATGTTCAGAATACAGCATTGCATCTTGCTTTCTTTTCAATTTACATTCATTTTGTGTGTTTTGAAATACTCGGCAGGAACTGCACTCAGTCACTGTGAATGCACACGGTACTGAGTTCCACTTCAGCCTTTCAGCCCTGTGTCATCCTCCTACTTCTCTGAATCAGGTTGCGTGTGCTCTACAGCTTTCGGGTATATTATCGCTGTCCTGATTCCTGCTTCCGTTTTTTTTTCTGTTTTATTTAGCACTTAATTGACAACAAGAGTGGTGTGGAGTATGGCAGAGGCCATTCCAACTATGTCTTGAGCAATGAAGCTAACTGGAGAACTCTTCTGTCTTAGAGTTACAGGCTGAATTGCGCCCCCCAAAATCCACAGGACACTACCTCACAGTGTGACTGCATTTGGAGATATTATCTTTAAAGAGGTAATAAAGTTAAAATGAGGTCGTTAGGGTGGGCTCTAATCCAATGTAAGTGGTGTCTTTAGAGGATGAAATTAGGACACACGCAGGCACAGAAGGAAGATCATGCGAAGACACGGAGAGAAGATCGCCATTTACAAACAAAGGAGACGGGTCTCAGAAGGAGCCAGTTCTGCCGACACCTCAACGTGCAACTTCTCCACCTCCAAAGCAGTGAGAGAATAAATTTCTGCTGTGTCAGCCACCCAGCCTGCAGTACTTTGTTACCAAAGCCCTAGCAAGCACCCTGCGTAATATCAACATTGTATCTCATCACAACTTGAACCACACACCCTGTGACTGGTGACTGAAATTGCCTCAATCAGCCACTGAGATGCAAGAATCGCAGCCACATGCTACCCCTGCGGCTGCGCAGCTGTCTCTGTTTTCATTCATTTTACACCAGGATGCGCCCTGGAGAAGAGGTATGATGTAATATGAAATCATTATGATGTAATATGAAATCATTACAGCAACAATCATTACAGCAACATTGCTGTAAATCATTACAGCAACAACCAGGATGCGCCCTGGAGAAGAGGTATGATGTAATATGAAATCATTACAGCAACAAGCCCCTTCCTATGAATGGTCAATTTGACTCAGTGTTTTAAAAAAAAGTTCTCTGGGGTGTCTTCCACTATGAATTAAAACTGAGAATTTTACAGAAGATAAAAGGGTCTTTAGACTTTAATGGAGTCACAGGTGTTGATGATTCGGGGGAAGTAAACACCACTGACCACCACCAGATCCAGAAAGCACGAAAGGTTTCATTAGGAAGTTGTCTCACAACATAGGAATTAAGATGTCAGGGAAAGTTTGGAAAAAAAAAAAAAGAAAAGAAAAATATTAAAATATTCTAACACTGGTGATTATTTCCAGTATGCTCCTGAGAGATGTTATTATGTATTTTCTTAATTAAAAGCTGCTTCTCTGGCAGCATTCAAATTCTCGTGAGAAATCAAATGCTCTTTTATTAAAATGACACTGAAGTACTGTCATCACATGACTTATATTGTGAAAAGCAAACAATATCTTTCCTGAATCCCTGTTGACAGTGGTCTGCAAGACGGACCCCGATCTCAAATAAAACTTGCATGCCCAAAGATGTACTGGGCTTTTCTGATTTCCTCTACATTTAAAGAAAAAAAAAAGTGCTGTCTTTCCCCGCATACCTTACCTTTATAATATCTTTAAATGTTGAAATTATCAAGAATATATAAAATAAAATGCCATTGGAATAGAAATTTTCCTCTCAATGCCTACTTAGCACATCTAAGTAGGTTTAAAGCATAATTTAACACACATTAACACAGCTGTCCTCAACCTTTTTGGCACCAAGGAGCGGTTTCGTGGAAGACAATTTTTCCGCAGGGCGCGGGAGGAGGGTACAGGTGGTTCAGGCAGTAATGCGAGCAACGGGCAGCAGCAGATGAAGCTTCGCTCACTCACCGCCGCTCACCTGCTGTGCAGCCTGCTTCCTAACAGGCTGCAGACCGGTATCGGTCCACGGCCCAGGGGTTGGGGACCCCTGCCTTAAGAAACAGATTTTTTTTTTTTTTTGCGGTACGCGGGCCTCTCACTGTTGTGGCCTCTCCCGTTGTGGAGCACAGGCTCCGGACGCGCAGGCTCAGCGGCCATGGCTCACGGACCCAGCCGCTCCAAGGCATGTGGGATCTTCCCGGACCGGGGCACGAACCCATGTCCCCCGCATCGGCAGGCGGACTCTCAACCACTGCGCCACCAGGGAAGCCCCCAGATCATTTTTTTGATAGATCATTTTGAAGAGTTTTTGAGGATGGGATGTAAAAGTAATATTCCAAAATATATAATTTATTTCATACATTGCTCTCAACCAACATTTCCCCAAAACAACAAATTTGGAAAACATGGGTTGCCATGAATTGCCCATCTTGTTCCAAATGCATCTGTTGTCTTACTGCTTAACTCAGATTTTGCATCAAGGAAGGTACCTGTCCATTATCAACTGAAAAAGTAATCTTATCAAAATGACTACAAAAACAAGGTAATACACAAAAACTTTGGAAAGGTAAATAAATGTAAAATCGAAGAATTATATTTATGGTCTCCCTTTTATTTTCCAGATACGGTTTTACCATTTCCACATCCTGATATAAACAGATGTCTCACAATTCAATGCTACGCGTTTCAGAAGACTGTTATAAATTTCATATACAGGAGGTTGCAAGAGTTAAAATATGAATAGTAAAATGTCAAGTAACTGTATATCTTGGGCCATAATTATACATAAAAATGAAAAACTATTTTTTAGCCCACAGGTTACATTTCAATTAAAGTCTAGGGTAAATGTGGATTTCTAACTCTTTGAAGATGATTTTGTAAGGCTTCATCATAAAATTTCTCTATAGGTTTATACTTCCAGTGGTGAACCTTGGAATAATTAAACTACAAGGAAAAAGAGGCTACTAGCTTACTAAAGCAGTCTTCTGGAAAATCCCTTTGCTAATGAAGAGCCTGCTGTGACCAAGTTTCAATAGACTTAAAGGACATCCTGCTTGGTCTGCAAAACCGCCCTGTCACCTGACTGCAGGGCTGTTAGTTCATCCTTTCATTTTAACTTGCTGATAATCTTTTCTGGGCAAACGATACAAACTTGAAATAAAGAAAGATGTATCTGAGAACATGTTATTTATTGGTTTTGTTACTTTATCTTATTTTTAAAATGATTCATAACTGCATTTTATCAAACTTACAGAAAAAGTAAACGAAAACATGTACTCACTACCTAGAACTGGATGATGGTATCATCATCTTCGTATGTACGTACAGATTAAATACTATGAAATCTCAATTTTCATCTCCACCTTTCTTCCAAGGTATAACAGTTACAAAATTCTTCTAATTAAGTCTCAAGTTATTTAACATCTCTATACTTTCCCCAAGTGAAAAAATACCTGAGAGTATTCTAAGTAACTATTGTAAACTACCCTATCTTTATTGTTATAGTTTTCTAGAGATTGTTTATATAATGTATGATAAAAACAAAATAATGTTTATTATTTTCAGAGACTGTAAAGTTACTGACATGTTTTATCAGTTACCAGACTACTCCTGTTTCTGTTCCTCTACTTTCTACTCCTTTCTCTCTCTTTTCTGTAAAACTAATTTTTAATGAATACAAATTGTTAATAAAGATATCATTTATCTCGGATATTTTGCAAACATATTGATGAGATCAGTGTTTAAAACCATAAATATGTTTAAAATATATGTTTCCAATCTGACACAAAAATGTAAAAGTATGCAGATATTTTAATACAACATAACATTTAATAACCTATGAAATATTCAAAATATTAGAAAATATCTGGCTTCAAAGAGCATATACTATAAATTATTAATTTAAAAATAAAATATAAATGTATATCATGACCTACTTATCTTTCTGACTACAGGATTTAAAACAGCATGTTAATAGTGCTAATCTTTATGTGGAGGGATTACAAATTTTTTTTTTTTGGATGTGTTTGTGTGTGTATGTATTTAGTATTAAGATATAGGTTGTATTTTAAGTTTTTTAATTGGTATGTACTTCTGGTTTAACTACTCTGTTCATTTGAGGCAGAAATTATATTGACAAGATTAATTTCTGTTTAGAAAACACTATTTCACATGTAAACTAAATTTGTAATTCATAATAGTCTTTATATTTGGAGATTCAATAAAAAAGACTGTAGTCATAAATAAGCAACTAACAATTATTAAAGCTGTTTGTGAGAGGAGCTTAGGATCAGTAGCTGAATTACTAAATAAAGGGTTTAGAGCTACATATTTAAATTTTTAACAAAATTCCAGTTTAACCTAAAAAATATTTTATTTCTTAGAAAATTATTAAGGTAATTAAAGAAGATAACATAGTAAAACTATTTCAGAAAGCTTTGTACATTCTTAGCATCATAATAAATATGATTTTTACCTTCTTCGTGAAGACCACTTGATATAGTTTATTTGAAAAACTGAAAATAATTTACTGATAGACTCAACAAATAAATGTTTAGTCTTAGGAGGAATAATTTTTATTAAAATGTATTTGGCAAGGGGAGCTCATGTGGAACTTTAGCAAAATGCAACTGATAGTGAACATTCTTTGATTTTCTTCACTTCTTTTTTTTCCTGTAACTTCCCCCAAGGTTCCAGGGATTGACAAGCTATTCTCACCTATTACATGTTATACATGACTATGTGAATATCACTTCCTGAACAGTAGATTTCATAAGCTGTTCTGATCCTGGGTGTCCTGTCTTCCAGAACCTGAATTTGAATGGCACCTGGTACAGAGAACCCACTCCTCGCTCTATGTCACAGTGGTTGAATGTGGATAAACTTGCCAAGGTAGTTAGTCTCCCAAAGATGCCAGAGAAAACATGGCACGTTCTTTATTCCTCTCGCCTCTCATTGCTTTTGCTTCAAATCTTCTTTGCTGATTTCTCTGACACAACAAGATTTGGCGCATATTTCTAAAGAAGTGGCCACGCAGCCATAAAAGAGCAAGTGTGATTCTATTCTGCCTCGATCATCATCAATCAACTTGTCATTTCAATCGTTACGGCTGATCCCTCAATTCAATGTCATTTTGTAATGAGAAAAATTCATTTTTCTCAGAGAAAGAATTTCTGTAAAAGTCACATTTTGATAAGTAGGCTTTAACTTGTTTCCTTATCAAAATATGAAAGTTGCAGTAAATAGAAAATACCCCTTTTTATGAATGAATACTTACAATAATTTTACAGATGATGATTTACTCTTGAATTTATCTAGTCCATCTCTGCTTATAATAGAGGATTCAGCTCTTGCTAAGTCACTATCCTCTATTATAAGCAGAGATGGAATAGATAAACTCAAGAGTAAATCATCACCTATAAAATTAAACATAATTTAAAGAGAGTTTAAATACCACCAAATGCAGGTGAATAATAGAGATGAAGATGTGACAAGACTTGAAAAAGCTAAAGGCCTATCTATTTTCATAACTTACACTAAATGGAAAAAAATACTGGAATTTAAACCTTTATACATTAGCCTACCTAATATGCAGATAGTTGTGTAAGGAAATATAGTGGAAGTAAGAGGAAACATGGGTTTAACCATAGGTTTAACAAATACTAGTTTTTTGACATTTTGCTGATCAGATGTTGTATGATAAAAATGCATCTCATTTAGTTCCCCAGGTTGACAAAGCCAGTCAGCTTCCCTCTTTAAAAGAAGGAGGTATTTTTACACAAATGTGGTCATTTTTCAATTACACCCATATAAAGTGTTCTAAATTCAATTCAAGAAGGAACAATCAAAATACATAACAACTGTCGTAAAAATCAACCATAAATGAAGAAATAAAAACAACAAAGAAAGACATAAACAAGAGATAACTATCATTAACGTATGGGTTGACATATTTCATTATGGTTTTATGCTCACATATTATTCGTGTATTTATAATATTTTGCAGGCCTAGTATAAAGAACTGAATATTCTAATAGGGGACCAGAGTGACCAATACTTTTCTTTAAAGCAAAGTTCATTTGCAATATATCAAGGAAGCAAAACACTTTAGGGCTCTGAGACCAAGTGTTCTGCAAGTTACAAAGTCAAACTCCGGTGGAATTTGGTTGCCTCGCCTACTGCTGCACTTCTTCAAGAAATGTAATTTGGTTAACTTACTCCCTTAATTAAAAATAAAGAACCAACAAAACAAAAGTACTCAGAGTATGTTACTTACAAACACACACACATATGCACAAACACACACACATATACCCCAATCAAATGTCCTTTCACTTAAAAGGATAGTCTAACAGAAGCATGTTCCATATGTACAATTTCTTCCAATGAATTTTTGAAACAGAGTGTTGTTCTTGGTCTCAAATTGAATTTTGAAATTAACATTCTGCCTTGATTCCAGACTCCTGATTATCAAGATAAATGACAAATTACAAGTTAATTGTTGTAGTTGAATATAACTGATTAGCCTACTTCACGGTTTTAGAAATCTGGAAATATAGTGAGATATTCTCAACCAATGCTTAATTAATCCACGAGTACAGGTATTACAGGCATAAGGTAATAGCTAGGAAAATAACAGTATTTGTTTTTTCTTGGAAGATTTACATGACTAGGAGTTGAAAGCTAGGTATTTTACTCTGAGTATTGATCTTAATTTGTCATTTTGTTAAGGTATAAACTATGAAGATGGGTTCACTCTCGTGTGAACCAAGGAACGAAAGGCAATGGTGTCTACACCTGATTCTTCAATATGTTATGACATGAAAGAATAGCAGGTCCAATGGCATAAGGTTCCAGGGGCTGCAATAAAACCTACCATATTTAGACTCTTCATAGTTGTTTTTAGACCTTTTGGGCTCCTCATCCTTCATCTGAAATACATCCTTATATTTGTATTCCCAGGACCTGATGTACTGCTTTTTGCCAGTTAAATCTCTAGTTAATACAGACTGCACAGTTCTGAAAGGAAGGAAGAAGTGTGGTGACAGTTCTGGTTTACAGCAGTTTGTGATGCGTCCAGATGTGAAATAGTACAAACACATCGTGTCTGTGCTTAAATGAGCTTCTTAATGTTGTAGATTTTAGCGTTTCACCAAATTTTAGAAGTTTTTGGTCATTAGTCTGCCAAATATTTTTCTGCCATATTCTACCTTTCTAATTATTTCTCCACAAATTACTTCTATGTTATATCTTCAAATTTTTTTTCATAGGTCTTAGTGGTGCTTTTCTATATTTTTAAATTTATATTCTTTCACTTCTGACTGAATGCTTTTTATTGATTCATTCTTTCCTTTTTTAATCTCTATTGTTATTAAGACTATTCAGTGTTTTTCAAGAATTTTTTTTTCTAAATTTTCTATTCAGTTATTCTTCATCTATTTCCTTTTTCTCTACTAATATATATTATCTCCTCATTCTTTATAGAACTGTGTTCCTTCACCTCACTGAGCATAATTACAGTAGTTGCTTCAAAGTATGTGATAATCTCAATACCTTGGTCATTTCAAGGTTGGAATTTATTGGTAATTTGTCTGATCTTCAGTTTGTGCATAATGTGTCTATTTTCCCTGCCTACTTTATATATATATATTTTTCTTTTTTTAATGGTATTCAGTAATGTGATGTTATGGTTGTGTTTATCTTAATTGGGTCTGTTGGACTTCTTTAATCTGTTGGTTTATAGTTCTCAGCATATCTAGAAAATACTTAGCTATTATTTCTCCAAATATGTGTCTGCCCGCCCTTTTTCCCTTTCCTCATATGATTTTAACTAAACACATATGTTTCACTTCTTGATATGGCCCTATGGGTCCTTGAGACTGTGGCCTTCATTCTGGAAATTCTCAATAGGTATGTCTTCATATTCACTTAATATTTTTTCAGTAATGTCTAAACGCTTATTAATCCCATTTAGATTTTTTAATTTTAGATACATTTCTCATCTCTACAACTTCATTTTGATTATTTTTATTATAACCCACTTATCTCTTCACAGTTTTTTAGCAAAGTTTTATACAGTTTAGTAACTTTGGAATGTCCTCTACTAACCCATCATGTCTATCATTTTTGTGTCCGTTCCACTGAATTATTTTTGCCCTGTTTATGTGGTCACGTTTTCTTGAGTTCTGCATCTAGGAATTTTGATTACATGCTGAGAATTGTATATTTTACAGTGTTGACTGTGTGGATTTCGTTGTTACTTGAGGTTCAGTTTGAACCTTTCAAAATGTTCTTAAACTTGATTCCTGCATTCCATCTATTTGCTCTAAACGAGATAAAATATGCCCTCACTACTGAAGACCGTCTCCTCTGCAGTCTTCACTGAATGTTCTGCAGGATCTTTGTAGACTCTCCACTCCGATTAGTGGAAACTTGAACAATGCCCATCTCTGGATGAACTCAAGAGCTCTTCAGCTCAGACCTCTCTGCTTAACTCTTTGCCCAACTACCTGGATTTCTACTCTACCACATGGTTCTCAAGATTTAGCAAAGAATCAAGGAGCTCCCTAGGCAAATTCACAAGCTTTTTTTTTTTTTTTTCCTGAGTAGTGTCTTCCTCTCCAAAACTCTGTTCTGAAACTTCTAGCCCTTTCAGAGCTTCTAGGCTCTGTACTCTGTCATCTCAACTAAGAAAGGTAACTGCTTTCGCTTTAGAGTCTGCTCCCTGATCCATGATCCAGAACGAGCATCCTTGAAGAAATCCTGAAAGACAAGAAGCCTCACCTCATTTATTTTCCCCTTTCTGAGGGATTTCAGTCATGCACTGCCTAGTTTCCAATACTGAAATTGTGTCATTTCACATGATTTGTCCATTTCTTTTCATCATTTAAGAAGTTAAATCCAGTTTTTATGAAACCATTATGCCTGATAAAGAAATCCTCGGAACTCAGTTTCCATTGGAGTGAAGAAAAGGCTATGGTGAGATGTGGCACAGAAGAGAGATGACTGAGCACATCTGGGCCAGATTTGGGTAAGACAGTAAAAGAAAAGTATGCATGAAGTGATAGGGATAGAAACATTGAATCATGCATTGTTTATATTGAGTATATTAACCTGGTTACCAAAGTCTTCTAGAACAAATATTCTCATTGATTCACAAAGTGGACTAACAACATTATCTTACTTGATTTATGACAAAGCAGAATGATTATATTTAATAACCACTGAAACATTCAGTAAAACAGTTATCCCAACCAAATTCTTTTCTCCACATTAATTGATCCAACACTGAACTATTTCACAGTACCTTTCATGTATAAACACTATTTCCAGAGTTGCTTTCATTATCATGTCCAGTAGATTTGGTGTTTCCTTATAGATTTTCCTTTGCAAAGACATTTAACTTAATAGAATCCCCATTAATGAGCTCAGAGGCAAACAATTTGCCCTGACAGTAAGACCCAGGATTGTGAATTAAACCAAAAATTTAAATAAGATAACTGTGATGGGCTAATTTTCACATCAATCTTATGTAATGTAGACTATTATTCCCTTCTTAAATTAAGTGCCATTTTATTGGCTGACTAATGGAGAGATACAGTAAAACTACATACTGGGTGATGTAAGGGCTATGCTTCTAATTAAGCATTGTAGTTTGTTTAAACTGGAAGTCAATACAATAAAGTTATGCATCTTTCAAAATGAATTATTTTGTAATTAAATAAACAAGTGGGATCTCTTTTCAAGACTGTTAATCAACTCCCAGGACTGAAGAAGCATACTCATTGATTTAAGGTCAAGAAGGGAAACACTTCCCACTTTTAGCCTCATTCAATCCAATAAAATAAAATATCAAGTCTGAGTCATTACCAGGAATAAGAAAATGGATTGGAATTCCCATGGTCAGGTTCAACAGATTAATTTTTTAAAATATTCTGCTAGATAGATACCTTAATAATTTAGTTCATTACAATGTTTAGTGCTGATTTTACAAAAGTTTTACTGAGAATCAGTCACTAGATAATATCTAACAACAGAGTATTATTTACGTTGCATGCATGAATTCTACAAATAAAATAACATTAAAGGGTATAGGAATTTCTGAGCATTCATTTTTACTCATATTTGATTTGGATTTTTAAATTGACAAATGACTTAAAATTTGTTATCTCATGTAAGTAAACAAGGAAACAAAACATGTAAATAAATAAATGAATTTGGAGTCTTAAAATGTTATTTTATTTTCATATTTCAGAGTAATGAGACTCCCTACAAAACTGTAATGATATGGATGGAAAAGAGCACAAGCAGTGGTGACTGGTTCAAGATGGTAGAGTAGAAGGACATGTGCTCACTCCCTCTTGCGAGAGCACCAGAATCACAACTAACTGCTGAACAAGCATTGACAGGAAGCCACTGGAACTCGCCAAAAAAGATACCCCACTTCCAAAGACAAAGGAGAAGCTACAATGAGATGGTAGGAGGGGACCAATGACAATAAAATCAAATCGCATAACCACTGGGTGGATGACTCACAAACTGGAAAACACTTATACCACAGACGTCCACCCACTGGAGTGAAGGTTCTGAGCCCCACGTCAGGCTTCCCAATCTGGGGGTCCAGCAACGGGAGGAGGAATTCCCAGAGAATCAAACTTTGAAGGCTAGCAGGATCTGATTGCAGGACTTTGACAAGATTGGGAGAAACAGAGACTCCACTCTAGGAGGCCACACACAAAGTAGTGTGCACATCAAGACCCAGGGGAAGGAGCAGTGATCCCATAGGAGACTGAATCAGACCTATGTGCCAGTGCTGGAAGGTCTCCTGCAGAGGCAGAGGGTGGCTGTGGCTCACCGTGAGGACAAGGACACTGGCACCAGAAGTTCTGGGAAGAACTCCTTGGCATGAGCCATCCTGGAGTCCACCATTAGCCCCACCAAAGAGCCAGGTAGGCTCCAGTGCTGGGTCGCCTCAGGCCAAACAACCAAAAGGGAGGGAACCCAACCCCACCCATCAGCAGACAAGCAAGTTAAACTTCTACTGAGCTCCGCCCACCCAGCTCTACCCACCACCAGTCCCTCCCATCAGGAAGCTTGCAAAAGCCTCTTAAATAGCCTCATCCACCAAGGGCAGACAACAGAAGCAAGAAGAACTACAATTCTGCAGCCTGTGGAATGAGAGCCACATTCAAATAAAGATAGACAAAATGAAAAGGCAGAGGACTATGTACCAGATGAAGGAACAAGATAAAACCCCAGAGAAACAAGTAAATGAAGTGGAGATATACAACCTTCCAGAAAAAGAACACAGAATAATAATAGTGAAGGTGATCCAGGACCTCAGAAAAAGAATGAAGGCAAAGATCGAGAAGATGCAAGAAATGTTTAACAAAGACTTAGAAGAATTAAAGAACAAACACCTAGAAGAATTAAAGAACAAACAAACAGAGATGAACAATACAATAACTGAAATGAAAAATACACTAGAAGGAATCAATAGCAGAATAAATGAGGCAGCATGGATAAGTGACCAGAAAGAATGGTGGAATTCACTGCCACAGAAAGGAATAAGGAAAAGAGAAAGAAAAGAAATGAAGACAGCCTAAGAGACATCTGGGACAACATTAAATGCACCAACATTAGCATTATAGGGGTCCCAGAAGGAGAAGAGAGAGAGAAAGGACCAGAGAAAATATCTGAAGAAATTATAGTCAAAATCTTCCCTAACATGGGAAAGGAAATAGCCACTCAAGTCCAGGAAGTGCAGAGAGTCCCATACAGGATAAACCTAAGGACAAACATGCTGAGACACATAGTAATCAAACTGACAAAAATAGAAGACAAAGAAAAATTATTAAAAGCAACAAGGGAAAAAACCACAAATAACCTACAAGGGAACTCCCATAAGGTTAACAGCTGATTTCTCAGCAGAAACTCTACAATCCAGAAAGGAGTGGCACGATATATTGAAAGTGATGAAAGAGAAGAACCTACAACAAAGGTTACTCTAACCAGCAAGGATCTCATTCAGATTCGATGCAGAAATCAAAAGCTTTACAGACAAGCAAAAGCTAAGAGAATTCAGCACCACCAAACCAGCTTTACAACAAATGCTAAAGGAACTTCTCTAAGTGGGAAACACAAGAGAAGAAAAGGACCTACAAAAACAAACCCAAAACACTTAAGAAAATAGTAATAGGCACATAAATATCGATAATCACCTTAAACATGAATGGATTAAATGCTCCAACCAAAAGACACAGGCTTGCTGAACGGATACAAAAACAAGACCCATATATATGCCGTCTACAAGAGAGCCACTTCAGACCTAGGGACACATACAGACTGAAAGTGAGGGGATGGAAAAAGATAGCCCATGCAAATGGAAATCAAAAGAAAGCTGGAGTAGCAATACTCATATCAGATAAAATAGACTTTAAAATAAAGAATGTTACAAGACACAAGGAAGGACACTACACAATGATGAAGGGATCAATCCAAGAAGAAGTTATAACAATTATAAATACATATGCACCCAACATAGGAGCACCTCAATACATAAGGCAAATGCTAACAGCTATAAAAGAGGAAATCGACAGTAAGACAGTAATAGTGGGGGACTTTAACACCTCACTTACACCAATGGACAGATCATCCAGACAGAAAATTGATAAGGAAACACAAGCTTTAAATGACACAATATACCAGATAGATTTAATTGGTATTTCTAGGACATTCCGTCCAAAAGCCACAGATTACACTTTCTTCTCAAGTGCACACAGAACATTCTCCAATATAGATCACATCTTGGGTCACAAATCAAGCCTCAGTAAATTTAAGAAAATTGAAATGATATCAAGCATCTTTTCTGACCAGAATGCTATGAGATTAGAAATCAATTACAGGGAAAAAAATGTAAAACACACAAACACGTGGAAGCTAAACAATACGTTACTAAGTAACCAAGAGATCACTGAAGAAATCAAAGAGGAAATCAAAAAATACCTAGAGACAAATGACAACAAAAACACGACCATCCAAAACCTATGGGATGCAGCAAAGCAGTTCTAAGAGGGAAGTTTAAAGCAATGCAAGCCTACCTCAAGAAACAAGAAAAATCTCAAATAAATACACTAACCTTACACCTAAAAAAAGTAGAGAAAGAAGAACAAAAAAACCCAAAGTTAGTAGAAGGAAAGAAATCATAAAGATCAAAGCAGAAATAAATGAAATAGAAACAAACAATAGCAAAGATCAATAAAACTAAAACCTGGTTCTTTGAGAAGATAAACAAAATTGATAAACCTTTAGCCAGATTCATCAAGAAAAAGAGGGAGAGGACTCAAATCAATAAAATTAGAAATGAAAAAGAGATTACAACAGACACTGCAGAAAAACAAAGTACCACAAGAGACTACTACAAGCAACTCTATGCCAATAAAATGGACAACCTGGAAGAAATGAACAAATTCTTAGAAAGGTATAACCTTCCAAGACTGAACCAGGAAGAAATAGAAAATATGAACAGACCAATCCCAAGTAATGAAATTGAAACTGTGATTAAAAATCTTCCAACAAACAAAAGTTCAGGACCAGATGGCTTCACAAGTGAATTCTATCAAACATTTAGAGAAGAGCTAACACCCATCCTTTTTAAACTCTTATAAAAAATTGCAGAGGAAGGAACACTTACAAATTCATTCTATGAGTTCACCATCACCCTGATACCAAAACCAGACAGAGATACTACAAAAAAAAGAAAATTAGAGACCAGTATCACTGATGCATATAGGTGCAAAAATCCTCAGCAAAATACTAGCAAACAGAATCCAACAGCACATTAAAAGGATCATACACCATGATCAAGTGGGATTTATCCCAGGGATACAAGGATTCTTCAATATGTGCAAATCAATGTGATATATCATATTAACAAATTGAAGAATAAAAACCACATCATCAACCCAATAGATGCAGGAAAAGCTTTTGACAAACTTCAACACCCATTTATGAGAAAACTCTCCAGCAAGTGGGCACAGAGGGAACCTACCTCAACATAATAAAGGCCATATATGACAAACCCACAGCAAACATCATACTCAATGGTGAAAAACAAAGCATTTCATCTAAGATCAGGAACAAGACAAGGATGTCCACTCTCACCACTATTATCCAACATAGTTTTGGAAGTCCTAGCCATGGCAATCAGAGAAGAAAAAGGAATACAAATTGGAAGAGAAGAAGTAAAGCTGTCACTGTTTGCAGATGACATGATACTATACATAGAGAATCCTAAAGATGCCATCAGAAAACCACTACAGTTAATCAATGAATTTGGTAAAGTTGCAGGGTACAAAACTAATGCACAGAAATCCCTTGCATTCCTATATACTAACAACGAAAAATCAGAAAGAGAAATTAAGGAAACAATCCCATTCACCATTGCAACGAAAAGAATGAAATACCTAGGAATAAACCTACCTAAGGAGGTAAAATACCTGTACTCAGAAAACTCTAAGATATAAAAGAACTGAGCATGTATTCTAATGTCAAATCAGAGCACCAACACAGAGGCAGAACTTGAATGTACCCAAGAGAGACAGAGTATTCACAACTAAATAATTATATCAACATTACAAAATGTTTGCTGCTTGTGTTTTGTTTTGTATTTTGAATTTTATTTTTTTTATACAGCAAGTTCTTATTAGTTATTTACCTCCATACTGTTCTCCATAATGGCTGTATCACTTTACATTCATGTGTGTCTTGGCCATCTGTATGTCTTCTTTGGAGAAATGTCTATTTAGGTCTTCTGCCTATTTTTTGATTGGGTTGTTTGGTTTTTTTTTTTTTTTTTACCATAGGCTGTACATATGTTTAAAAGACTTAGTTTATATGGTCCTATATTGCTTTCTCAATTATTAAAAATGTTCCAGTTAAATACAGGTTTTCAAACTTCAAAGTGCACATTGTTTTTTTTAATATTGAGCTGCATGAACTATTTATATATTTTGGAGATGAACCCTTTGTCCGTTGATTTGTTTGCAAATATTTTCGACCATTCTCAGGGTCATCTTTCCATCTTGTTTATAGTTTCCTTTGCTGTACAAAAGCTTTTAAGTTTCATTAGGTCCCATTTGTTCTGTTTTTATTTCCATTACTCTAGAAGGGTCAAAAAGATCTTGCTGTGATTTATGACAAAGAGTGTGCTTCCTATGTTTTTCTCTAAGAGTTTTATAGTGTCTGGTCTTACCTTTAGGTCTCTAAATCATCTTAAGTTTATTTTTATGTATCGTGTTGGGGAATGTTCTAATTTCATTCTTTTACATGTAGCTGTCTTTTCTCCATTGTATATCCTTGCCTCCTTTGTCATAGATTAGTTGACCATAGGTGCGTGGGTTTATCTCTGGGATTTCTATCCTGTTCCATTGATCTATATTTCTGTTTTTGTGCCAGTACCATATTGTCTTGATTACTGTATCTTTGTAATATAGTCTGAAGTCAGGGAGTCTGGTTCCTCCAGCTCTGTTTTTTTCCCTCAAGACTGCTTTGGATATTTGGGGTCTTTTGTGTCTCCATATCAATTTTAAGAGTTTTTGGTCTAGCTCTGTAAAAAAAATGCCATTGGTAATTTGATAGGGATTGCACTGAATCTGTAGATTGCTTTGGGTAGTACAGTCATTTTCACAATATTCATTCTTCCAATCCAAGAACATAGTATATCTCTCCATCTGTGTGATCTTTGATTTCCTTGAGACTTAGAGCTTTCTGAATACAGGTCTTAGAGTTGTCTGAGTATTTTCATTTATTCTTCTGAGCAAGCCAAATGCTCCATTCAATCTGCATATATTATACTCTTCTGGATTTTTTTCATCTTTTATTATTTTTCCCTCTAAATATTTTTTTCTTCTGAATTCCTATTAATTAGATACTTGGGCTTGCAGAGCTGTTTCATTTATTTCATTTATTACTTCTCATTACTTGATGAGTACTTCTAATGTCTAAGCTATATTTTCAACACTGTCTTTCAATAATTTTCATTATTTTTTATGTTGCTTTTGAAGTTTATCATTTTCAAGACATTTTTCTTATCGGAATTTTTTTTTAAAATAGTATCTGCTCTTGTGATATGCATGCAGTATCTTTTTTTCTCTCATTTAGTAGTTTTCGTTTTTAACATTGCCTCTGCTTATTCTGAGCTCCCTTTCTTTGTAATTTGTTTGGTTTTCTCTCTTTCCTTGACTGTGAAGGAAAGAAAGCATGGGAAGGTAAAAAGTTGATTATTCAATTTTACTTAGCAAGTATGTGTGTCAGGCAATCTTCTAGGCATTGGGAACACAGTAGTGAAAAAAATAATCCAGGACTCATGTCTACATAAACAATATTGTAAAGGCTGGAAAATTCTGAGGAGAAAAGAAAGAAGAAGAATAGGAAGTAATTAGTTATAAGGAATTTGTGCACATGCTAGCCCCACAATAAGGTCGGGCAGGGACCCAGCAGGTTCTTTGAAGGATGCATATATACCATCAGTTACAGCTTTTAAAAAAAACTGGGCATATCCCACAGAGAGGAATATTTCAACCACATGGCAGAAGAGAATCAGCTTGGCTGATAGAATTCCAGACGCCCGGAGCAGAAGGGGCTCTCCCCGTTCCACATGCAAGCATTTATTCACACCTCCCTCTCATAGTCCACTGCTTCATTCCTAGCCCAGCAGTGTCTGGTTTCCATTTTTCCAGATCCACTAGGCTCAGCCTTTCTCAAGACTCAACCTCTCACCTTTTGCTACAGTAGACTTGGGAAGGGAAATAACGGCCAGCATGTCCTCTGCAGTGGTTACTGTAGAATGCAAATTGGATCATTTCCTTTCGAAGAAACATGCTCCTTGGTTCCCTATTGCTCTGCATATACAGCTCAAACTGTTTAACATGGCTTTCAGTGTCTTCCCTGAGCTGATATGCGTAATAGTCATGATAACAGTAATTGCAGTAACATAATAGTTACTCTTAGTATTATTATACTAACATTTATGCACCCTTATGTGCCAGACTTTGTATTATCTCATTGAATCTTCAAAACAACTCTATTAGAGAAAGACTTGTTTTTAAACTCTTTTCTTAGTTAAAGGAAACAGGCTTTCAGAAGTTATTCCACTAACCTAAGATAATACAAATGGCTAGTTATTGGACCTAACTAACCAATTTAATCCGAGTCAAGAACGATGAAATTTATGTTGGTATTCTATAGTATTCTATGGCTGCTAGTATGGTATGATACAGTATGGTATAAAATAATATACTCTAGTAGATAATACAGTACAGGACAAGATTGTACAAGACGGAAGGGATAGGATAGGGTAAAAGGGTGTGCACAGTACAGGATACTTGCTGGCTACTGCTTGCCTATCTAGCTTAATTTCTAATTATTTCCTTACTCTTTCATTTAAACTCTATTCAACCTGAAGTCCTTTCATTTTCTTCATACTTCTTTCCCAAGGTCATGAATCAGGCAATTCCAGATGCATGAAACATACTCCCCAGTACCTATACCCTTCTAGGACCTATGCCCTACATCTAAGTACAAATACCAGTTGAGGAACTTTTCATTTCTATCAAGTGCTTAATCACAGTGTATTGAAAACATCGATGATGTGCCCACCTTTCCCTTAGCATTGTTTAAGTGTCATGAAGTAAGGATCACATATTTCTTAATTCTTGTATCCTCCTTACTTTCCTTAGCCTAGTAAGTGTCTTGTATTTCTCAATGAGATTATAGTAACTGTATTAGCTTCCAATTGCTGCTGTAACAACTCACTATAAACTTTGTGGCAGAGAGGCCAAACTCTGCCTCACTAAGTTAAATTAATGTATCACGCAGGACGTGTTTCTTTCTGGAGGGTCCAGGGGAGAATCTGTGTTCTTGCCTTCCCCGCTTCCCTCGTTTCTTAGTCTGTGGCCATCTTCCTCCCCCCCTCAAAGCAGCAACAGAGGGTCGAGGGTTTCTCACATCAAATTACCTGACACTGATTCTTTTACTTTCCTCTTTCACACTTAAGGACCCTTGGGATTATACTGGGCCCACCTGGATAGTCTATTTTAAAGTCAGCTCATTAGCAACCTTAATCCCACCTGCTACCTTAATGCCCTTTTTTTTTTTTTCCAGGTAATTTAACATAGTCACAAGTTTCTGGGACTAGGATTGTGTGGGTACGTGGGTGCGGTGTGTACACAGGGTGGGTGTTGGGTGGGGAGGAACGTTAGTCCCAACGCCATGACAAAATACCAATTTGGTTTCTACTCTGATGAAGTAATGTGTTTTACATGTATTATCTGAAATTAATCTTCACAAATAACTATTCAAGACAGTTATCTCTATCTCAGATTTGAAAATAATGCACTGAGGTTCACAAGGCTAAACTGCCTAAAATCTAGTGGTGAGTGGAGGGCCATGATTCAAATGCAAGCGGAGAGTCCAACGGTGTACGCCTTTTAACGAACATCGTTAAAAGCATTTCCTGCCCATCCTGTGAAATACTCTTCTATTGCTCTAGTCAGATAATTCTACTGTGTGTCACACATTCTTACACGATTCTTTCCCAATGGATACAAATGACCTTCTTGAACCAGTTCTCCTTCGTGGAGCCACTCAAGTGTTCCAACAAATTTCCCTTTTTTTAAAAAATATAAATGAATAGGTGCTGTTTGTCATTTGCAGCCAAAAGTATCTGGTTTAATCCAGTACTTTACTGTACTACCTTCCAACCACTATTTGGTATGTTTTCCTAGTTGACAACAGGGTTTCATACAACATTATTTTTTTTAATAATCAGAGAAATACCTACATGTTAGATATTTTCTCCATATGTTAGAGAGGAATAAACCTGAAGGATCCCCCCTTTACTGCATTTATTACACTGAGATACTAGATGGAAAGACAGACACTTGTGAGAGTCAGTCTCCCTCAATATATATATATTTTTAACATTTTATTTATTATTTTTGGTTGTGTTGGGTCTTCGTTGCTGCACGCAGGCCTTTTGTAGTTGCGGTGGCTTCGTTGTACAGCACAGGCTCTAGGTGCGAGGGCTCCAGTAGTTGTGGTATGTGGGCTCAGTAGTTGTGGCTCACGGGCTCCAGAGCGCAGGCTCAGTAGTTGTGGTGCATGGGCTTAGTTGCTCCACAGTATGTGGGATCTTCCCGGACCAGGGGTCGAACCTGTGTCCCTGCATAGGCAGGCAGATTCTTAACCACTGCGCCCCCAGGGACGCCCTCCCTCAATATATTAACTGCAGAAGGACACAGAGTATGTAGCTTACCCTTTGCTAAATGCCCAGCACCCTAGTTCTCATAATGAGCAGTAGATGTCGTATTAGTTTCCCAGAACTGCCATAACAAAGTACTACAAACTGGGGAGCTGATAACAATGGAAATTTATTCTTTCACATTTCTACAGGCTCGAAGTCTGAAATCAACTTGTCCATAGGTCATGTTCCTCTGAAACCTGTAAGGGAAAAGCTGTCCTTGCCTCTCCCTAGCTCCTGGTGTTCTGTGGACAATCCTTGGAGTTCCTCGACTTACAGCTACAGCAGGCCAATCTCTGCCTCCGTCCTCACATGGCATTCTCCCCTTGTGGGTCTGTGTGTCTCTTCTCATACGGACACCAATCGTGTTAGATTAAGGACTCACCCTAGTCTCGTATGACCTCATCTTAACTAATTATATCTGCATTGAATCTACTTCCCCATCAGTTCCCCTTCTGAGGTCCTGGGGATTTGGAATCCGACCTATCTTTTGGGAGGATGCAATTAAGCCCAGAACAGATATTTAATAATTAATAGTTGGATAAATGATGTATTAGAATAAAGGGTCTGTTTAAAATATTTACTGTCACAATACACGTAGACACAAAATGTTTGCCATCTCCATTTTTGAACTACTGAAAGGCAGGACTTGTCCGTACTGTATGACAAGACTGGACCTTTAAAATAAAAGAGACACAATGCAGAGACAGCGGGGAGTGTCATATTAAAAAGTAAAGAGTTGAGATTTGTTGCTCCCTAGACCTTTTCTGCTCTTTAGATGATATTTTAGTGATAACGTCCTCAGTCTGTGAAAGCAATCCGTGAGGTGACGGCCACAGCCAATCCTCGACTTTCTCTGCTGCTCCAAGGCCAGCCAGTTGCTGATTTCATCATTCCTTCCATGCTTGCTAATAAGTGAGGTGCAATTACACGATGCACAGACGCAGATTTACTGTGACGTTAATGAAGATGCAGCTTCAGGGCCTTCCAATTGCGTGGGTTCCTTCCAGGGCCTTGGACCTAATTTATTAGTTTTAGTAACGTGGCATATGCATCCTTAAAAGATCACTGCCTAGACTGGATCAGCTCCAGGCCTCACAAAACCTGGATCTGCCTTTGAACAAACACTAGGGATTGCCAACTCATTATCTTACATTTTGATTGGCAGACGTTTCGTTCTCCAGAAATGTAAGACTGTTCGATAGAAACGGTACAATGAAAATAACCCATTCTGAGCGGGGACAATCAGAGTGCACTGTGCTGCAGGGGATCCCACCGGCAGAACACTATCCTCTTCAAGTCTGGCCCTTTATTTTTTGTTGATGTGTGATAAGGGTGGTTGTTTTCAGTGAACATAGAAAGAGGAAATGTGGCCCTCTTTATGAGGGCGAAGAGTGCAAACTGAATGAAGAAACATACAGCACAAGCAACTTCACTGAAGTCAACCAGAAGGGCAGCGCTGCTGAAGAGTTCTACTCCGGGTGCCACACATGGACAACTATTGCTAAATGCTGTATCAGGCAGGGCGGACGAGGAAAGAGTTAACTACTGAGGCTGGGAATCGGATTAAAGAACTCTTTTTAGAGAACTAAATCTTTTAGAAGCCAAAATAACAAACGTGAAACGGTGGAATTTCAAATGTCATGATGCTGTTAGGGACAAAAATATTCTTGATACAAGACTGGGACGGGTGCCTCTTTGATCATAACACACAGGTGTGATCAGCTCCACCACGATATTTGGTTTTTAGAACTTGTTGCCTAGCACCTAATCATTCACTTCTGTATATTTTATCTCCCACGTCCCCATTTGTTTCTTTTCCACATTCTCTCCTACCTTGACTCAATGTGGACCCTGATCACCTGTTTCGGGTTTAGGGTTGTTTAAAGTACTGTTGATATTCATCCTTTCCCTTATTAGGTCTTTCTTCTAATTCCAACTTAGCGTAGAACTTACTCTGGTCATTCTCTTTAATGCAGCTAACCATACCTCAAACCCATCCCTGAAAATCCCCTATTCTTTTTTCCTTTTATCCAAACCTTCTAACTCACTGGGATGCAAAAAGATGAAGTGATTTGTTTAGCAACACTTGCCGGAGTAAAGCAAAAAACAGAACTAACTTGCTTAATCATTTGCCCTATTTTTCTTTCCAACTTTAATGCCCTATGTACCATCTCTACTTTATGTGTTAAATAATTTTCATAAATATTTTACATCTTTCCAAAGGACAGCCATCTCATGAAAGATCGAGAATAGAAACTGCTTATTCCAATAGGGACCAATATTCACAGCACTGCTTAATCCAGCTTCCACAGAATGCAAAAATATATGTTACAAGGCAGTATGCTCATTAGTTATTGCGTGAATTAAACTATCTACCTAGTGCCAATATTATTACCTAACTGGAAGCAGAACTTTTAGCCTCAGTTCTCTTCAGATAGCATCTGTTTAAATGTGCCACTTAATTTTCACTTTACTAAATATACTTTTGGATTCTAATAAAACCCATTTGAATTCACTTGATTATTTGTATCCTATGTCCATATTTATATTGACTAAGAAAGTTTTAAAAAACAAATTGCTGGGCTTCCCTGGTGGCGCAGTGGTTGAGAGTCCGCCTGCCTATGCAGGGGACGCGGGTTCGTGCCCCGGTCCGGGAAGATCCCACATGCCACGGAGCGGCTGGGCCCGTGAGCCATGGCCGCTGAGCCTGCGCGTCGGGAGCCTGTGCTCCGCAACGGGAGAGGCCACAACAGTGAGAAGCCCGCGTACCGCAAAAAAAAAAAAAAAAAAATTCTAGTTTGTAGTCGAATACTTCTAAAATACATTTATAACTGAAATAATTTCCTAAACTGTGTTTTAATTTTGTATTCACTACCTACTAAAATAGATTTATTCAATTTTATACGCTAGCTGCCACCAACACTAATAAATGTGTCTTCTCTTTACGATTAGGTAGCATTTTGGTCTCTGTTTTAGGAACACCAGCAGCATTATCTCGTCAGATGTATATGATTTTATTTGGATACTGCATGTTAAATGTTTGGAAAATTGTGAGTGATAACTACGAGGAAAATCTGCATCTCTCTCTAAAAT
Organism: Grampus griseus; assembly: GCF_964374135.1. NCBI lineage: Eukaryota > Metazoa > Chordata > Mammalia > Artiodactyla > Delphinidae > Grampus > Grampus griseus. The sequence continues at coordinate 82,486,220 of NC_139006.1, read as the reverse complement.
TGCAACCAGGCTCTTAGTGTTTGAGTTCCTTAGGCTGCACGGGGAAAGGAATTTTTGCAGGTTTTTTCCACTGTTAACCTAGATTCCAGAACAATGACCGGTACAGGGTAGGTGCTCAACAAATATGCTGAGTGATGGAAATGAAAGACACCGTACCAAACAATTAGTGATGGGAATGTTTCCAAAGGGGCTACTTTTAATTCTGGCCTCAAAGGATTTGGTCCATCCAAGAATCTCCCGTTCACTTTGAAGTAGCAACATTCTCATACCGTAAATAGACATTGTAAATCTTTGTCGATTTTTACAAATCATGAGTGAACCACCGTCAGAAGGGAATTTTTAAAAATGCCCCAAGGAAAGAGATCAATGTTCTGTTCAGTAGAGTCTAGTCCATCAGCATTTCATCAGAACAATGCCAACCCCCAAGCATTTTCTTTGGCTTCTCTAAGGGGTGGCACAACTAGTGGAAAATAAAGCCTTGATGTATTCCAGCACATATACACTAATATTATAAGACACAATTATTTCAAATCTAGAATATTAGTGGCGCTGAGCAGCTGTGCAGCAGTGAAGTTATCTTCCCGAAGTTAAGATGTACCCCAAAGGGCCACACAGCCAAAGCTACTGGGTTCATGGGAGTAATAACACCACCAGCACGATGTTACAACCAATTACAGATTTCATTTCAAATTAAACACCTACCTTCTAAACACAAAAATTGCTAGGGGAAATTAAGTCTGCTCATCTCAGCTATCTGACTAACTGGTTTTGCATGTTAATATAATTCAGCCTGAGTAGTCCTATGCATTAAACTGGAGGCAAACGTCTCCTTACTTTGAGAGGAAGTGCAAGGGAAGTAACAGTTTCAGGACAGGCCTTGCACTTCACATCAGGTGGAATGTTTTTCATATAATCACATGACAGGATGGTGCTTCGAGGCAATGGAGACTTGAAAAGTCTAGAAAGTGTAACCGGGAAGCCTAATCTTGACAAAGAAAACTGTATACTTTCAGTTATTCTCAATTTCAACATGCTGTATAAATCCTTAATACTTGATATATGTGCTATACGGTATTTTTAAATTAAAAGTAAAAAAAAAAAATTGCTGATGTATTTTCTTAGACGACTTTCTTTTTCCTAGACTCTTTTTAGGATTCCTTTTTCTTGGATCACCAAAGAGGAATGTTTGTAATACTTAAAATCTGACCGTCATGCCAACTTCACAAACCAGAAAACTTACAGGCATCACTGGCCTACTTTGCTGCTGTGAAATAAAAATTCCCTCTTGAAAAAAATACATCCTCCTTCAGCCCAAGGCATCTATTACATATACTGGCTCAGCATTAATCACCATTTTACTGAGCCTAATTTTCCCCATTTAATCCATCCCGAATCTGTCCTTTTCTATCATATATATGTCTTGATGCCAAATTTGTTACACTGTTTTATATTTGCACGTGTTTTTACAAGATCTTTCCTCATAACACAATGTTCTTCCATTAATTCTCAATATATATTATATATATACACATGCACAAAATTATTGTTTATTCTGTAAGTCAAATGTCTGTGATAAATATTCCCCATATCCCATTTGTATGAAATAGTCTTTTGTATAAACTTGTACTGTATTTCATGTATAGTTGTATTTAGCACTCAATTATTTGTACTTTGCGATACATATAACCATTTCCTTGACACCCTTCTCTACTAGGGTAAAAATATTTTGTGAATGAAAACCAAGTATTACTCATCTTTTTCTATTTCCCCCTGGAGCCCCAGCACATATTTTTTGACAAATCTTAGGCTTAGGTTTATTGGTGCTGTGAGACACTCCAAAAGACTTGGTTCTAAATCAGAAGATGCAGTGATCCAGCTTGATCAAACTGAGTTTGGAGAACCGATCAGGTTACAACATTGGAATCAGAGAAACTACATAAGTATGTCTGACGTTGTGTCAACTGGCCTAACCACCTCAATAATGATTTAAGGAATATTTAGCGGATGAAAGTCCAATGACAGGACAAGGCATAGATATGGAGAATTCAATGCTGAGCTCCCAAATATATGGGCCATGTTTCAAAGATATCTGTACGTAACAGTCATTATGCCAAACAAGGACTGGAAACAGAGGAAGGCTCCCGTCCAAAGGACGATGAAACATAAAATCCGACCACACGTAGAGAGAACTGGAATTGGGGCAGCTCTCCAGGCTTCAGAGAGGAGACTACAGAGAAAAACAATAGGCGTGCACTAGGGCTCAAGTCAAAGTCTTTCTCCTAATTGGGCCAACAGTGAACAGAGGCAGAGCGAGCGCCCTCACTTAAGGGAATGTGAAATCCAGGACTTCATTCCTTCCAGGTCAAAACCATGTAAGAGAGACTTTCCACAAGCACAAGATTTCCTGTGATCTGAGTGAGTAAACTGACTATAATTTACCCAAGATGACGGAGAAGTTGCAAAGTCCTTGTCAAGAAAGGCTCAATGAAGTGAGTGGCATACATCTCTGGAGGCAGCTGGGCCATCCTGGAAGGCAGAGCAGGGGCTACCAAAGAGTTATCAGTGACTATGGGATCCGCATTTTGTAAGTAAACAATTGTAGAAATTACATTACTTCCAAAAACCATTTTTACTATGTTGGAGAGCATTATTATCAGCATTATAATTATAAACCTTGAGCATTAGCTGCTAGTTTATTAAATTACGCTAGGATTTGTATTGCTAAAAAGACTATAGTACTCTAATTGCATCTCAACTGAACATACCTAGAATCGTGTCAGCTTCCTAAGAGAATGATTAACAACCTAGGACAGTAATTCCTCAGCTTCAAGAACGATTCCGTTCTCCCACCCAAACTTAATTCTTCATAGTAAGTGGAGGCTAACACGATCATTAGAGCTGAATTCCTTTTAAGACCAGGTACCATAGGGAACTCCATAGGTAATATTCAGTGTAAAATGTGGTGTGTGCAAGCAGAATTAGGCTTTGTTAAGTCATCACTGCATAAGAGATGATGTGTATTTGATATCCCCAATTAGGAATTATAAATGATTCGGTTATTTACTCACCCAATATTTATTATGAACCTGCCACATGAAAGAATATGTTTTGGAGGGTTAACTAATTATATTGGTAAGGCACAGTCTCAATCTTTAAGTTTTACAGCATGCAAAACTGTATTTTTATAAACAGAATATATAATTACAATAATAGAATAAAGTCTAGGTGAAGAAGTGAAGCAGGAATGAAATTACCAGATCTATTCACTTGGGATCAAGGAAAACTTCCTGGAAGATGTTATGTTTGAATGAATTTTTAGGGATGAAGTGAAATTAGAGTTGGACAAGATTAGAAGAGTGTGCTTTGGGTTGAACGGAGCAAACAGCACGTGCTACAGAAAAAGCTTGCTGCATAGCATTCTGGATTCAGTGAACTTATAGAATCTGGTAGGACAGAGTAGAGTGGAATGGTTTTTAGTGTACAGCTAAGGATATGATAATTGAAGCAAAATGTTACAGGAATTATATGGCATGCTAATGGGCTGGAATTCTATTCTATTAGGACAACTGTCAACACACAACTCTGCCCTTATAAAGGAGCCGCAGACAATGTGTAAATGAATGTGAGGACTGTGTCCCAATCAAACTTAATTTACCAAAACAGGCAGTGAGATGGATTTAATCCGCAGGCTGCAGTTTGTCCACTTCTCCTAGAAAGGATCAGGAATCACTGCATGTAGAAAAATAATCATATCTGATTTTGGAAAGAATACCTTGGTAGTTTTACAGTGGGTGGACGGAAAGTTACCAGAATGAGTTAGAGAAATCCTTCTTCTAGTAATACACTTACATTTTTGATAATTCAATAAAGAGTGAGTGGCAAGAATGGATATGACAATATTTAAGGAATCATAATCAATAGGACTTGGTGTTTAACGATCTGGGAGGTACAGCATGTGTTGAAGCTATGGAATTGTTAATAGAAGGTGAATTAAAATGGAAGAACACATTTGGAATGAAGAGTAAAGGATAAACTCAGGACTTGATCCCACAGAGACTGCAGTAACAGATGAGTTTAATTTATACGTAATGACTGGAATCTCAGCAGACAAATGTTGCTGTAGTGACTGAATTAGAGCCCATCAGCCTGACATTGATCATTCAAATCTCAGGGATGACATTAACTAGAAAGAGGGTATCGAAATTGAAAAAGCCTACAGTAACATCATTCACAACATTTATTCATGGTTTTCTCATTAAATAGTAAACATAAATTTCCTATTAGAAATGTATTCTCCTGCACTCTGAGTCCATGACATCAGGCCAGGTAGATGCCACCCCATTCCGAGATGGGTCCCAGACGGTCTAAACCAGTAGCTCTCCACTTTGGGTGGTATTCTTACTGATCCCCTGTAGACAACTGGTTGTGCGTGAGGTGTTTGGAGGAGGGGATGCTACTAATATTATTTCCCAAGGGTAAGGTATAAATGCCATCCAATGCCCAGACATTTCTGTACAAAAAACTGTCCTGCTTAAAATGCCCACTGACCCATGGTAGTCGGCGTACCTCACGCACTGTCATTGGCCTCTGGATAGGACTTTGAACCACCAGAGCCATCATGTTGCTAAACCTTGACACTGGGGCTTCACAGAAAGTGACCAGTGAGTTTTCCCTTAGACTTGCATTTGCAAGCAGGCAGTGTGGCTCTGCTCCTGTCTGCCTCTTTGCTAGCGTAGTTTTGTAAAAATGAATCCTACACATGGAGGAGAATTGAGTTGATCCTGGAGAGAAGGCATAACTGTATCTTGGTGACACATTTATGAGTATTAAAGGGGAACCCAGCCTACCGCTAGACTATTCTGTGATTTGAGCCAATAAATTATCTTTTTGTACAAGCCAGTTGAAGAGCCGTTTTCAACTGAAAGAAAATCTATCTGAAAAAAGAGTCATGAATAGAGAATCCTGGGGAATTTAGAGTAAAATCAGAATAATAAGTGAGAGACGGAGGAAGATCCAGAAATGGCCAGTAACATAGAAGAACCAGGATAAAGTGATTTTTCAAAATCCAACAAAGAAAAAAAAATTTAAAGAAATGGTCAGCGGTGTCGTCTGCTCAAGGGTAATGAGACTTGATGAAAAGTTTTTTAGATGGCAATAGAGAAACCAAGGTCCAAATCCGCCGAATTAATTGCAGGTGCAGAAGTCAGACGGCAACTTGACTACAGGTGCTCTTTGGACCCATCCAGTTACGTACCTTGTTTTATCAAGACGTGATGAGATTGTACTTACACAGTACAACTGCAAGGACGTAAAAAGGATGGAGAATTACTGATATTCATTTTCTGATTGAAACATACATGGTTCACAGAATAGTTACTTGAAACATAAATCTACATATACATATGTATATATACATACTAGGTATAAAATACTACAATATTCACAGTTCTAGTGATGTGGTAGGTTAATGACAAACTATCCTTATTAGAAAATTAATGTAACCCTAATTAGAGTTAGCTTGGGAAAGGCCTTTACTTCAGTTGCATATACAGCCTTCTCTTTTTCCATTGTCAAACTTGGTATCATTTATTGCTTCTCCAGTAATGCACCAGCTCACTCAGGCAGTGTGGTAATTAATGTCGAGTTGTCACCTTCTTCTATAATCTTACAGTAAAGAACGAGTAGCTTGATGATATATTCCGGAAGATGCACAAGGAGACAATCCTGGGGACTGGTTGAAGAGAAGATGTTTCTACAGGAAGCTAGAACAATCCTTTGCCTGCCTTGAAGGGAGAGGGTATGAGACATCAGGGAAAAAAGAAAGGACTTTAAGAAAACAGGATGAAAAAGGGTGTGACTACAAGTGATAAGAAGAGTATTTTCTTCCCCTAGTGATTCATCTGTGGGTGAACTACAGGGTTCTGAGTAAGTCAGGCCAACTAATTGCTGAGATAGACAATGCGTGGTGCCGTGGCCCCGGATCAGGGAGAATTCCCTGGGAGACGGCAGCATGAGCATCTCAAAAGCTAGAAGGGCAACGTGGAAGCAAAAGTGGCGTGATTCTCCAATACTAAGCAACTGTAAACTAGGTCAAACCGACACAAAATCGGCAACTTTGTAATAACGGGAGAAATATGCCGAATTCTCATGCTAACTAGGGAGTTCACGATGAATGACATTAATTAAACTCACATCTACATAATCCTGGGGTGTCTTCTTGAAAAACCAATACCTGGGGAAAGTTATGCAAGAATGCACCATATTACTTGAATGATGTTGTAACAGGAGAGACTTATCTACAGCTCCATATACAATTACTCAAAATTTAACTCAGTTTGTTCATCAACAAGAGACTCAGTTATCATCTTGCTTGTGAACACTGTTGAAAATACAGCAACCCCACATTCCTTCTCTCTTACCCAATCTGAAAAATGTTGTTGTTGCAACGGCTCATGAATACTTGGGACTGGCTTATTCTTTCTACTCTGTGTTGTGGTATAAAGTGCTATATATACTCCCCAGGCTTTGGCTGACAAAGGATAATTTGAGAGGTTTATTACAAAAAAAAAAAAAAAAAAAAAAAAATCAACAGAAAACAAAAGCCCTAAAATCTGTGACTATTTCTTCTGTTGCCCTATTTTCACTGGCTTCTCTCGTCTACACAGTGGCTAAAAGGATCTGTGTTATACAGTTTACTTGTATCAGATCCACAGGCTATTGTCCTTCCCAACCTAATCCCCCACTTACACCCTGAAAATATTTTAGCATTCCTTCAAGCCTTTTTTATAACAAAAGTTTGTTTTAAAATCCATGGTATATATATATATATATATATATATATATATATATATATTTTTTTTTTTTTACAGAACCCTTCATTAGAACTACGAACACAAATGCACACACATATCACTCACACACACACACACACACACAAGTGGATCAAATTTTAATGGATAAAAATCTCCTAAATTGGTATATTAACAATGGAAATAAATAAGCATTTATGGAAGTTAAAGGAAATTTTCCCACTTTTTTGATTGTAGTTAACAATACTGTAGCTAATATCTGCTACCCTGTTCATGGAATTGAGATAGTACCTCTATACCTGAGAAATGACTCTCCTCAACTTCTAAGGAAGTTTCATGATACAGACCTTTGGTGTCACCTGTAGAACCAGGAACACATAAACCGAACGATCTGAATTCAGTTATATGTAGGGCTCCCCCATCTCCATCTTCTCTTTAAATCATGTACAAGGGCGAACTGCTACGTCATTATTGTACAACAAAATGGACTTCCTGTAGACCAAAACTTGATCCACAGTTGAATCGCTGAATGACTCCTGTTTATTTCCTCTTGAAGTGAAATTCTGTACTAAGACTTTAATACTGGGTTCTGTCGCTTTTACTGTCACAGCCCTTTTCTTTTATGGACTCGTTGCTTTCTGTCGGCGGCTGCTCTTGCAGAGTCACAGGCATGTGATAAAAAATATTTTTCTTATTCCAGGTTCTCTCAGAGTCAGATACTGAGCTGAGAATTCAAATGCAAGTGATTTATTAAGAAGTGCTCCCAGGAGGCACTAGCAGGTGGACAGGTAACAGGATAGGCAAGTAGGAGGTGCCCTGCCTGCCCGAGGCTGTGCAGAGATCTAGACTGTGAATCGTGTCTTGGAGTTTGCTCTGCTCTGAGACCAATGAGCAGGGGGTTTATCCTCCAAATCATGGACTATCAGTGAGAGGCTGCCTCAGGAGCAGGGAGGTGACACACAATCCCAGGCACTTCTGACCCTCCATACAGTCGAGGGTCTCTGGTGGCTCAAAGTCATCCCCCAAAGAAGGCTACAGGTTCAAGTATAGTTAGTGAAACACAGAGGAGTTTGGTGGGGGGGCTGACACAGCAGGGAGGAAGGTGAGTCAGGGTTTGGCGTGAGGAAATAAAGCTCTGCCCCAGAAGGATTCTATCTCACTGGTCAAAACTAGGAAAGACGATCATTCAAAACCCCTGGAGATGGCAAGGCTCGCTTACAACAAACTGAGAGGCATTTATTTGAACAAAATCTGCAGAACTAAGTAAGAAGAGTGGGAAGGCGTGGCATCTGGGCCAGGTGAGGCACCCAACCCCACAGCAGCTGGGTGAAGGCCCTTCTAGCAGCCTCAGCAGCCCAGGGGCCCCCACTGCCTGCGTCTTCGATGCTGTCGGGGACTGGGGCATGACAGGGCAGAGGGGATGCATGGGCCGGGGCAATCTCTTTGGCATTTGAGAGGGATAAACTACTTAGCGCTGATAAGGACTGTGCAGCTAAGTGGTCCTCGTTGAGTGTCACTGATGCATCATCAGGAGTAGCTGAGAGTTTCAGGCCAGGTTACTACCGCCTTAAAGCAAGCTGTACAGGAAGAGGGTTCTATGGACACATCTCAAGAGACTCCCATTACCTGGTGCTGGAGATAGAGCAGAAGCAGGCACAGGACTCAGGGGAATGAATGGTCAGGTTTCAGAGAAGGCCACATTCTCAGGCTCAGCAAGTCTCCCGTGCCACAGTCAGGGCTGACAGAGAAGGAGTCGTCCTGACACTTGAAGTGGGGTTAGCTACAGAGAATCCGAACTGTCTTGGTTCCTCTGGACTTTCTGAGCTCGCCTAAGAAATAGGCTCGTAAGAGGCATTGTTTTTGTTTTGTTTTGTTTTACTTTTTATTGGAGTATAATTGCTTTACAATGCTGTGTTAGTTTCTGCTGTACCATGAAGTGAATCAGCTCTATGTATACCTATATCCCCTCCCTCTTAGACCTCCCTTCCTCCCCCCCATCCCACCCATCTAGGTCATCACAGAGCACTGAGCTGAGCTCCCTGTGCTGTAACAGCCAGTTCCCACTAGCGCTCTATTTTACACATGGTAGTGTATATATGTCAGTCCTAATCTCCCAATGTTGATTAAGTCAATAGATTGTCATCTTCTTTAGGTTAGGGCTTATGGTAGTAAATGATGTTACAAAGCTGGCCTGTCATCGTAGAATTAGTAGGTCCTGGAGGGGCAGAGGGAAGGCAGACGTAACTACCACAGAGGGATGGCAAATTTGGGACGGCAGTCAGTTTGGAATGGCCAGTGCCTTACAGGGATATAGAGTTATGGCGAATAGACTATGAGGCTCTTAAGGGCAACACAGATGAGAATCCAGCCAAACTACTACTGAATAAAAGGACATAAAGAAAACTGAGGTCAGCCTCTGCAGTGGAAAGTCATGTACATTTGCAAGTATGTTTTTGGATATAAATTCTGCAGTCTTCAATGGAACCCACGACACAATGCTATCACGATGAACAAAAGCCTAAGGACTTACACACACAACAATATATCCCTACCTATATGTACCGTCTCTGGGAGAGGCAAAATATCAATAGAAAGGCAGGTAGACAGATGACTGCCTAGAACACTTTTTTTAAAATGTTATCACACTGTAAGAAGAGCAAAGATACAATGCAAATAAAGCTCTTTTTCAGGGAGCTCTCAGATCTTATCTCACTGTGTCCAATCCCCTTCGGATGCTTAAATTCTGTAAGAGGGAAAGACTGGTTTTGAGAATGAGAAAAATGAGTGTGTTTTAATCATGATCTGTTTAAACTACAAACAGTGAATTTTATTAATCCAAAAATGCTAGACGTTCAATGCATAGAACGTTCAATCTTTATTTTTGCTGTAAAAAGCTACATTCCTCTAGAAACAGTAATAAGTGATTAGCATCTGTGAGCGGCACATTGTAGCAACAACAACCTCAGTTATCTATTTTGACAGTTGCTCCTTCTGTCTGCACAGAACGCTTTGCTCAAAATCTTAATAAGCAGTCTTTCAGACATAAAATTCATTTTCTCTCTCTGGTATAACTGCCAGCCACTTTTGATAGAAATGGCATGACAGACAATAACATAAAAATTTTAATTGTAAATATAAAGTTTTATCTCTTATCTTCTGTTTATTCTTAATCAATGGCACGTTCATATCATTTTTGTGAATGTCTTACTTATAACCATTTCAAATTAGGTTTATTAAAGTGTTAAGAAGCCTGTGTGTGAAAGCCTTCTGTGATTCATTTTCTAAAAGACAGAGCCTATTCTCTGAGTGAAAAAGAAGTTGATTGGCAAATATTCCTGAGAATTCCACTGATAAATTTCACCATCAGTCATGGAAGATAATTCATTATTTATATACTTCCATACAATTCTTATTCGTCTATAAAGAATAATGAATAATATTCTTCTATAAAATAACAGTACTTTATGAGCAATATGAAAGATAATTGAAGTAACTCCGACTAGATTTTATGGTTATTTGAAGCTAAAGTTAAGTACAATTTTGAGAAAGTTATTTTATAGCACTGCTTTTTTTATATGATAATCTTTTGTGCTATTTTTGGTGCCCACTTCTCTTTAATTTTCTGTACCAATGACTTTTTTTAAATAAAATGTACGCATACCTCATTTCTTTGTGCTTCTCCTTACTGCACTTCAGATATTGCCTTTTTTTTTTTAAATTGAAGGTTTGGGGCAGCGCAGTGTTGAGCAAATCTACTGGAGCCATTTTTCCAATAGCATTTGCTTACGTAGTGTCTCCCTGTCAAATTTTGGTGATTCCTGAAATATTTCAAACTTTTTCATTATCATATTTGTTATGGTGATCTGTGAGCCGTGATCTTTGATGTTACTATTGACATTGTTCGGGGTGCCATGTACCGTGGCCATATAAGACAGAGAACTTAACTGATAGATACCGTGTATGTTCTGACCGCTCCATGACCGGCAGTGTCCCCCCATCTCTCTCCCTCCCCTCGGGCCTCCCTATTCCCTGAGACACAGTCATATTTAAATTAGGACAATTAGAAACCCTACAATGGCCGATATATATTCAAATGAAAGGAAGAGTTGTACTTCTTTCACTTTAAACCAAAAGCAACAAATGATTCAGTTTAGTGCGAAGGCAGGTCAAAAGCCCAGAGAGGCCAAAAGCTGGGCCTCTGGCACCAAACATTTAGCAAAGTTGTGAATACAAAGGAAAAGTTCTTGCAGGAAAAAGTGCTAATGCAGTGAACACATAAATGATAAGAAAGTTGGGCTTCCCTGGTGGCGCAGTGGTTGAGAGTCCGCCTGCCGATGCAGGGGACATGGGTTCGTGCCCCGGTCCGGGAAGATCCCACATGCCACGGAGCGGCTGGGTCCGTGAGCCATGGCCGCTGAGCCTGCGCGTCCGGAGCACAGGCTCCGCAACGGGAGAGGCCACAGCAGTGAGAGGCCCGCGTACCACAAAAAAAAGAAAAAAGATAAGAAAGCAAAACTGCCTTATTGCCAATATGGAGAAAATTTGAGCGGTTTAGATAGAAGATCAAGTGAACCACAGTATGTCCTTAAGCCCAAACCCAATCCAGGACAAGGCCCTAACTCTCTTCAATTCCGTGGAGGCTGAGAGAGGTGAGGAAGCCGCATAAGGAAAGCTCGAAGCTGGCAGAGGTTGGTTCATAATGTTTAAGAGAAGCTGTCTCCGTAACATAAAGGTGTAAGATGAAGCAGGAAGTGCTGATGCAGAAACTGCAGCAAGTTATCCACAAAAGTCTGATTTAAGATCATTAATTAAGGCGGTTAAACTGAACAATAGGTTTGCCATGTAGAGGAAATGGCCCTATACTGGAAGAAGATGCCATCTAGGGCTTACATAGCCAGAGAGGAGAAGTCAATGCCTGCATTCAAAGCTTCAAAAGACAAGCTGAACAGGAATAAAGACACAGACCTACTAGAGAACGGACTTGAGGATATGGTGAGGGGGAAGCGTGAGCTGTGACAAAGCGAGAGAGAGGCATGGACATCTATACACTACCAAATGTAAGGTAGATAGCTAGTGGGAAGCAGCCGCATAGCACAGGGAGATCAGCTCGGTGCTTTGTGACCGCCTGGAGGGGTGGGATAGGGAGGGTGGGAGGGAGGGAGACGCAAGAGGGAAGAGATATGGGAACATATGTATATGTATAACTGATTCACTTCGTTATAAAGCAGAAACTAACACACCATTGTAAAGAAATTATACTGCAATAAAGATGTAAAAAAAAAAAAAAGACAAGCTGACTCTCCTGTTAGGGGCTACTGCAGCTGGTGACTTGACACTGGAGCAAATCCTCATTTCCCATTCCAAAAAATTCTCAGGCTCTTAAGAATTATGCTAAACCTACTCTGCCTGTGCTCTATCAGTGGAACAACAAAGCCAGGATGACAGCACATCTTTTTACAACATGGTTTTCTAAATATTTTAAGCCCACTGTCCAGATCTACTACTCAGGAGAAAGGTTTCCTTTCAAAACATTACTGCTCATTGACAATGTACCTGGTCACCCAAGAGCTCTGATGGAAATGGCCAGTGAAGTTCAGTTTAGTCTCAGAACGTGTAGCTCTGAGAACTGTCTCAACATATGCCATCTGTGGAATTATCTAGTCACCTGCACCTGGCAAGTCACAAATTCTTTTCTTCTGCAGTTTTTTTTTTTTTTTTCCCCTTCATAGAGCTCCTATATAGCAGATGTGAAAGAAAGACCAAAACAGAGGCCACAGTTTGGATATACTCGTAAACCAAACACTGAGAGTCATAATACCCAAACTTTAAACTGTCCTGATGTCCCCAGAATGCTAACTCTGACCTTAAATAAAACTTAGGCTTTCTCCATGTTAGCATGAGCTTCCTAACTAATCAGCGACAAACAAGTCAGTGATGCAATGAAAAGGAATGTTGGTTTCTGGTAATCAACCACGATGGGAAAGAGTGCACTTACTCTGAAGTATAGACAGACCAACAACATGTGCGACACTTCTTTTTTGTGAGCTTAGGCAATTTAACTTGTTCAAGATATTAGAAACTTGCGACGTGTACTCCCTACTTTAACAATGGCAAGCTAAGTGCTTCACTGGCACGGGGTTACAATTAATCTAAGAGTACAACATATAAAGTTCCCCAATATATTGTGCAGCCATCCCCTAAGACACAGATTTCAGTAAGACAATTGGAGAGACGCTCAATCGCCTTGCTCTCCTGTATGTGCCTATGTTTTGTTGTTGTTTTCGTTGTCACCTCCCTGAAGCAGGATGAACCCCCTGAATGGCCACACTCCTGAAATGGTGCAATTTCTCTGCGGTTACTTTGCTGGGAATGGCGAACTAGAGCTGAGACAAGGGAAAACTCTTAAGAACCTTGTCTTCATGCTTCCAACACTGTCCACACACTTTCTACCCTGATACTGTCAGAAAGCAAAACATCCCATCCAGCAAGAGGGCCATCTGCTATCAGCACAAGACAGGGCTTGGCTGGGAGAAGCAACTCATCTCTCAGGGGGCCACGCTTCATAAACTGAGCTGTGCTGCGGACAGCTGAACTTCTAACCACCTTCCTCTGAGGTCTCCCTGGTCGTGAACATTCTGTTCCTTGTTCAGTAAAATACTCGTATCAAGTAAAACTCTCTGAATTTTCTCTTGACAGAAGTAATAGCTATAGTAAGCTGATAGTGTTCCTTAGAAGAGACTATGCAATCTTAGAGGTGAAGGGATATATTCAATTATTTCCAAACGCTTTACCTCACAGATGAGATGAATAATGCTCAGAGAATAGGAACAATTATGGTCCTAAACGCGGGGGTTTGGTATCACACATAAGGAGTCAGGTGACCTGACCGTCATCTAATGCTTTGGGCATCAGACCAGCTGCCTGCCGACAATCAATTACCTGTAGTGCCAACAGGCATCGCAAAAGGCCTTCAACACGGCAAGTGAAAATCACGTTGACATCCTTATCTAACCATTAACAAAAGGGGGGAGGAAATTCAGACTCCTCCCCTGAACGTTAGAAATCAAAGATATAAAATACTACCCAGAAAAAGCTGGGCAAGGAGAAAAGAGAAAGAGAGATTGAGAGGAAGGGGTGGAGATCAAAGAGATCAACTGGAAAATACTCGGCAAATGAGTAAACTTCAAAATTATTAAAATCAAACAGAAATACTGTTGGGTTGCTTACATGAGAGAATGTACCTAAAATTGACCAAAGGTTGCATCTCTTGTTTCTTCAGATCTTTCAAAAATGTATTTATATAAATGGAAAGCAAAAAATAGAATGCATAAAGCATAAATATTATGGGCAAATGTTTAAAAGAAAAAATCCTACATTGTTAAAGAAAAAAAAATCACCCAGTAATACTGGCCACAAGTTCCTACAACAGCACAGAGTACCTCAATTCAGAAGGTGAATCAGGGAAATTCAGTAATTCCATATAAAGTCATCTTTTAGTTTCTATCCAAGACCAAATAAACAAAGCTCAAAATCTCCTGTCGTAAAAAGGTGGAGCTCCCGATAGTGCAACTAACACGAAGACTTTGAAAGAAAGAAGGTATTTCCTATTCTCTGAAATTTTTAACTGCATAGACTATGGTAGAAATGGTCTGCTAGAAATGCATGTAAATAATATGCTTTTTTTTTTTAAGAGAATACAGTGAACCCATTGTAATATGAAAAACATATCTGGAGATATCACTTTACTGAATAGGTAACAAAGATTATAATACATTACTCAAAATAAATCATCTGCTGTGGGAATAACCCTATGGTATATTGGTGGACAATTTGCCTCATTTGTCAATAGGAAAACTCAGAGTTATAATGGTACTTAACTTTGCTAAAATCCTAGATTAAATCAGTGGGAGAGCCTTACATGAAATTCCAACCTACCAAGAGCCAAATTCAATGACATTTTGTAATGTCATGATTTGTTTGTGGCTGCATTTTACCCTCAGTGTGTTTTAAATATGTTTTTAAATCCGCAAAATTTCCAAAATGTATGTATTACACCTAATACAAATATGTAATTCCAAATAACTTCTATGCTCAAGTTGAACTTATATTTCGCAGGGATATGGATTAATGTAAAGCAGAAACACATGAAAACACAGGCGCATATAAGAACTGTGGATGCAGTTCCTTCTTTCAGAAAGCATTCTTACGCAAACATACATGTTTTTTTAAAGCGCTGAGCTTTTTTTGTCAGAATGGATTGCAAACAACTACATGAGAAAGAAATATAGTAAAGTTGTCAACACAGAATAATGTTTGGGGCTCAGAAGGTATTCACTTGAGATAATGGAGCATATGTGACGTTTTGGCCAGCAGCCAGCAGTTTTTTCCATCTACAGCAACTATGTTCCAGAAACAGAAAACTGTACCAACCATATCTCAGCAAAGTATTGTACTGCTAGTGGCAGTACAGCCAAAAGTTTTGAAACTCTGCTCATTATGTGAAGAGTATAACGAGCAAGCATGAAATACTGTAGCTCCTCTAACTAGCTCCTCTTTCTGGATTGACTGAGTTTAATGAATCATTTAATAAAAAAAAGCTTACCTAGCCAGGCATGTATAAGTCAGATTCATTCGTCAGCGGAAAGCCTTGACCACAGGGATGAGTAGGAATGTCTCACAAATTGGAAGGAGAATTCAACCATCTCTTACAAATGGAGTCTCCCACAGTCCAAGTATTGTTAAGGGCTACATAATGAATTTTTTTCCCTAGTTATGTAGTTTTAAACATTTTTTTCCGTCTTAATTTTATTTCAGGAAAAAAAAAAAAGTCTTGTCCTTTGATGGCAAATCTTCCTGAAATCTGGGGTGCTAACTCACTGTGTATTAGCTGGGCTGGGAATGCTGACCTGTCATCTAGCAGGAAGCAGCAGCTCAACAAAGACAATTAAATGAATAAATGCATGCATAAGTGAGTAAAAAAATGGGGAAGTAATAAACCAACTGGCCATTTATTTCAGTGATTGGGACCCTAGGTTTCTCTGAGCACTCAGAGGAGATCTCAGGTAATACAGTTTATGAATGGAATCGTTGGTTCCCCTCGTGGCCAGAGTCCTCTTCCAACCTAAGCTGCTGTTATAAGTCGAACTGTTGGGTGTGGAAAGAGGGAGAAAACATCATTTCCATCAGGGCATTTAAGGCGTTAATTTAGTTGGGCTGATAAACCCTGAAGGACCCCAGGCATTTTCAAGGGGGAAGGGAAGGTAAGAAAGACCCTGCTTTTCCACCTGTAGATGCTTGTCTTACAAAGTGAAAATCAAAACAAAACAGAAATAGACTTCATTTCACAAACAAAGGCATCAGGAAGGTTGAGTTGCAATCTTATTTCTGCCAGTTTTAGCCCAGGTAACCCAGGCAAAGGCAATTAATCTCTTTGGCTTCAGCTCCTTTGTCTCTGAAATTGGGATATTAATTTTGACATCTGAGGGGTTGCTTGAGAATGAAATGAAATTTTGTTTCTTAAATTGACTTGAAAACAAATCAGTGCTATATACAAATCTAAGTTACGAAACTTTTAAAAGAAGGAGATAGGTTGAAGCTGACAGCTAAAGGAGGCAAAAATAGGTACTGCATATTTATGGTAAACCTAGAAATTTCTATAGCCAGAAGAGAAAGCCAGGATTATGATAAAGCATGCTCACAAGTAAAGTTCTAAGACTGTTCAAAATGACATTTCTGCCTGATAGCTACAGTGGAACCCGCTGTAAGTTGATTCTTCAGGGAATGGCTTACCCTGGCTTCACCTCTAGAAGGTGACTAAAGAATTAAGAAAGAAAAAAAAAAAGGCAGAAACACAGTGACAGATGATATTCCTTCTGTTTATCTTCCTGGCTCTAATGCCAGGGTCTGGATCCATCATATAATTGAGGCATTTGTCCTTTTAAATCCATGGATGCTACATTTAGACACAGACAGTAGTACTTTCCAACCTCCTATATATGCTTCTAGTTCTGCACACTCCCCACTAACAATTGCCACCTCTCTATACAAAGACAAGTACTATTTTTAAAAAGTGGGGAAAAATGATAGGGGTTGAAGAGCAGGAATCTGGGGGTTAGTGGGAACAACACATTCAGTCATATCCGTGAGTAACCCAATCAACGTTGGGGTGACAACAGATGGAATTCTGGGAGCGGACACACAGGTTTACAAAATGCACAACATATATAGACAGCACCTTATTTCTTCCTTCCCTCTTACTTTTTCTCTTTTCTTTCCTGCATTTTTCTTCTTCACTTCCTTTTTCCTTCCTGTCAGACTCCCAGCTCCCTTCACTCACCCTCTCTGTCCAGTTATCTGTATTCTTCTTTTCTTTTTTTGAATTTTTATTTCTTTTTCTATTTTTTGTTTCCTCCTTTTCCTTGCCTTTCTTTCATTTTTATTTTGTGGCTTGTTTTTATATATATATATATATATATATTATATACATATAATATTATTTTATAATAAAAATATATTCCATTTATAATTGGAAAGAACACCCACATGCATATATATTTGGATTTCAAAGAAATTAGGAGAAAGCAGACTGGTATTGCTTTATCTCTCTTGAACTCTCTAGAAATCTGTTGGCTCAATCTATCCTAGATTTTCTTTAATGGAATTACTCTCTGATATAAAGAAATATGACTGAAGAAGCTACAGCAATCCCATCTGCTAACACACCAAATTATTTCTACTTCAAGGAATTAACAGAGGGTCTCTGTTGTAACCAGTGCCTACACGGGAGAAACTGCCTCAGACTGAAGTAAAAAGTGAAGGAAATGGTCAAAGTGTTTCTTCATACCATTTTTGCTACTTTCAGTATCACCAAATCAAGTCCATAAAAGTTCCTTGACTGTAGTATAGCCTTTGTCACGACCCATGAGGAAAGCAACATTCTTTGTTTAAAATAACATCAAATAGAAATGCTCATAAACATCTGTAGATGGAAGTGAATGTGTTCCTATTACTGATAAAAAATAAAGTTCATTTCAGAACGATGATCTGTTTTATGGGTATAGCATCAGGTTCTTGAAGGTAGTGGGGAAAAAACACAATGTAGGAAGATACGACAGATTTGGACTAGGAAAGACCACATTTACCTAGAAAGTAAAAATATATATATACATATTTATATGTTTTTAAAATACAGTGAGTCTTGCATCAAAAGGAGAAAGCATTTTATAATAAATCCAAATAACTGATATTATATCAAAAGGATAAAATGGAAATGTCTAGATGGATATCTAGACATCTACATGAGAATTATTTATATTAGAAAAAACACTGCATGAGAACACTTTTGTTAATGGCTATGTAAACTTGAGATTCAGATTATTAGTCACATCTCTGTGTGTGCCTCATACAATAGTTTACTAACTAGAATATTTATAAGTAAATACATATGTAAAACAAAAACAGCCGTATTTTATGACTTCTCTTGGTTGGTACTTCAACACACGGAATTACAAGTATCAGTAAAAAGATCACTGAAATGGCAGTTTGGAATAAATATGGCAAGGAATGAAAGGGGTTTCAACAAACTGTCTATTATTAGTTCATACCAAACATACTTTAAAACGAAGAATAATAATTCCATAGAGGGAAAAGATACTATGTCATCTATGCCAGCAACTTTTATGTGTCCAAGACTTTTCAATAGTATGACTGCCTTTGCAACAAATCTTTCCCACTGAAGTTCTTAAATGACGAGGAGAAAGCGGAGGAGGACATGGTTTTCTTGTCTAATAGTACATAGTTAAGATTCACTTTGGAAGAAAAGATTTAAGAGAATGGCAAAGGGAGGCAAAAATCTTATTTTTAGTATGTATCCATGAATAAAAATTTTACCAAGAACATTCTCTCTATATTTTTTTCATACACACATATATCCTATTATTTTATATATCTTATAATATATATACTTTATATATTTATGTATTCACACATATATTTTCTATTCTTTTAAATGCATTTATATATAATTTTAGTATTTAATATATATTCCTGGCACATATATTCACACGTATATTTTCTGTTCTTTTAAATTATATATATATATACTTTTAATATTTAATATTGATTCCTTTGAATAATACTGTAATTCTCAACACGCTTTAAAATATATTATCCTAAAATGAGTGGACAATGTTAGAAATATATGCCCTTAGTATGTTACTTTGCGTTTTTACTCTATAACATAATAACCATGCACTAGGTATAAAGCCAGAGGCAGGAAAAACAATAGCGAACAACAATACACACACTTCCTGTGAAAGGCTAGTTTGCCCTCAAGCGAGTGTATGGAAGAGTAGACAGCATTTCTCCTGTGTTTACCTTTCCTGAGCCGATCCAAAGTTAATCTCAAACAAAAGCACCTGGACCGAATGACGTACACAAAGCAAATACCAGACTCGACTGTTTCTCTAATTTATCCCTATATGTTTTCCTTCATTTTGTTTAAAGGATCGTCATAAGTAATGCAACAGAAAAGGAGATTTTTTCAATAGCCTACTGCTCTCATTTGGATCTTTTCAATGGGGGAGATATTTTTAAACACTTATTTCATACATATAAAAAGATTCTCAAATGTTTAATGGCTCCACTATATCACTAAGTGTTTCTATAAAGAATGATAGTAAAGAGACAGTGCAAAGAATATTATTTACAACATTGTGACTTGGCACTAGGAAACAGACACAGATACTGCTTAGCCTGCCGACATTTGAGAAAAACTTTATACATAAGATATGGGCTTTGAAGATTTGCAACAAGGACTAAAATGTTTATGACAAAAAAGAAAATGGACATTATTCATATTCAAAATTCAGTAGAGCTATAGAGCATTTAAATTTTACATTCACATTGTAATTTGCATTGAACTTTTGATTGTTTTTATAGTTACTCCTGCCTAGTACTTTCAGAATAATCACGTTCACAAATAATCAGAATCTGGTGACTAGGTTTACATGTTACTAATATTGTTGTTGTCACCCCATCTTTGGTCAATTCTTAATTTACTACCAAATTTTTAAAAAAAGTAACATTTACTATCAGTACAAAAAAGTTAACTTTTGCTTTTCTAGGTGTTATTCATTATTTTCAAATGGCCCCCTACCTTGATCAGGGGGAAAAACCCCTACCTTTATACTTGGAAATACAGAAATCCTGTCAATTTGGCTGCAAAATAAATACTACAAGATCCAACTGTTAAGAGTGACTTATCTTAATTTACTAAAACAGTTATCTTGAACTTACTTATCTAAGAAGTGAATAATGCTGCAGCACAGATTTTTGAAAGGAATAGCATAATACAGAGATCTGCTCTGGAGAGAGAGAGAGAGAGAGAGAGAGAGAGAGAGAGAGAGAGAGAGAGAGAGAGAGAGAGGGAGAGAGAGGGAGAGAGAGAGAGAGAGAGAGTGTGTGTGTGTGTGTGTGTGTGTGTGTGTGTGTGTGTGTGTGTGTGTGTCCGTCCCCTCTCTATATGTCTCTATCTCTGTCTTATATCCTCACTGTAAGCATCTAACAATGATTTTACTGGAGCTTCAATTAAAAGATTTCCTCCTCCGATTTTAACTTTGATGGAGGAAAATTGAGTATTTCTATCCTTCTATTTACTTAAGAATCCTTTGATTCTATTTATTTTTATCTTCCATAATACCATGGAATCAGACTAATTTTAAATATAAATGTTAATTCATGGGAAATTTTTATTTTCACACAGTTCTTGAGTTGTTTTTTTTTGTTTGTTTTTGTTTTTGTTTTTTGCGGTACACGGGCCTCTCACTGTTGCGGCCTCTCCCGTTGCGGAGCACAGGCTCTGGACGTGCAGGCTCAGCGGCCATGGCTCACAGGCCCAGCTGCTTCGCGGCATGTGGGATCCTCCCAGACTGGGGCACGAACCCGCATCCCCTGCATCAGCAGGAGGACTCTCAACCACTGCACCACCAGGGAAGCCCTTAAGTTGGTATTTTTAAATTATGTTTTGCACAATCTGGTGTCTTGTTTCACTGCACAGAAGTTAGGTTTTATCAATAACTAAACTGCCTGAATGCCAAAATGATGTCATTTTTGACATTACTTTGAAAAAGCAATTTAAAAACATCCGGCAACAACTACCTTATTAAATTTTTATGACACCCTATAAGATGGGTGTGAAAACTTGGTCATAGGTGAGACAGCTATCATGGAGGAATAGGGAATTGATCTAGAATTCTGACCTCAGTGTCTCATGCTCTATAACTACACTGTCCTGGAGTTGGGTCTTGTATCACTTGAGGCATGAAAGGAGGTTGAACTCTATTCTCCATGCAGGGAGACCTCAGTAAAGTACAGAAATGACTAGGTCATTCATCCTACATTTATGGAGCACTCCTACGTGCTCTTTTAAGCACTTTTAAGTTTTTGTTTCTTTTTTGTTTTTTCCCCCAACAAGCTCTAAATCTAGAGAAGGAGATAAACATATCCAGAATTTGAATAACAAATGGAGGAGAATAACTGGTGAGCCCAGTTGGAGGAGGTATATCCCCCCAAATTCAGATAGAACTGTAGCTCTGAGAGGCTGTGGAATCAATATATGCTGGGTACCAAGTTAATATACTCGGGGGAGACATTTTAAAAATGTGTGTAAGAAACAGTATACCCCACTACTTCACAAAAGCCTTAGCAACTGGGTATCTGCCTCCCCGGGCAAGAATTGAAAAATTATTCTCTCAAGAAATAGTACTTAGGGAGAAATATGCAGATCTTTTCTATATAAGTGAACTCCAGAAAATAGAAATTTCTCCAAATTTTCACCCAAAAGGAAAGCACGTAAATCAGTAAGCCTGACCCGTATACTTAACTCACAGGGAACCTTACATTACCTTGTTCTTAAATATGTCTGGACAAGAAGGCTCTGGGGCCGTTTGAGGAAAGCCTGTGACTTGGAAGAAACTTACCCCTTTCTCCCCCAAAGAAGATTAAAAACTCAAAACAAACACCTGATTCAAAGAAAAAAAGTTTAATAACAAACTAAGACAAACAAAAAATTCTCTAGTAAGTATCTCAGAGGGACTTAATGTATTATATCAAGAGGCTGTGGAAAGGAGGAGATCTTAGATATTAAGGAAAAAAACTGCATAATAAATTAAAAAGAAAGTTCTTGGAAACTGAAAATATGATTACTAAATAAATAGTTAAATCTAGGAGTTAGATAAATGAAATTGCGACAATATCTTGGAAACAGGAATACAAAAAGGGGGAAAATGAAACTAATAATTCCAAGAAAAAAAACAACTGTGCATCAAAAGAAAGATAACTGTTAGTGTGCAGATGTACAATAAATAACATGCCCCAGTAGGTAATAAGATACACCCTCTTTATCGAGTGTCAACTTTTAAAACCAGATACAAAGCATAAAAAAGAAGACTTAGGAAACTGAGATATCAACATTGAAAAATAAGAAAAAATGCATGATAAGCAATAATAAGACAAGAACCACCTAGTGAAAAGATAGTTCTATAGATATATAAACATAGATGAATTAATATTTAACTATATAAAAATAAACCAGACAAAGACAGCTTATTAGGAAAAATGTATAAAAGATATGAACAAGTAAATCACAGATGAGAAATTCTAAAGATCAATAACATATGGAAATTTATCAACTGTACTAATAATCAGAAATATGCAAGTTAAAAAAACAAAGTGAGGGCTTCCCTGGTGGCACAGTGGTTGAGAGTCTGCCTGCCGATGCAGGGGACGCGGGTTCGTGCCCTGGTCCGGGAAGATCCCACATGCCGTGGAGCGGCTGTGCCCGTAAGCCATGGCCGCTGAGCCTGCGCGTCCAGAGCCTGTGCTCCGCAACGGGAGAAAGTGATTATGCCTTTCACTAAGCAATTTGGTAAAGACTAGAAACCTCTGACGAGATTAAGTATAGTTGAAGATATTGCCGGCGAATGTTAATAGTCCCTCAGAGTGATAGCTGGCAGTACTTTCAAGAAAACAAAAAAACTGTTTTTGCATGGACAAGAATGGGAAAAATTTTGAGGGTGTGCTCCTGTTCACTAAACCAACAACAATCGTAAAGACTTAAGAAATGTATCAATGCTTTAGCTAGCAAGGTAACTCATTTTAGCAGTTAGTTCTTGGTATAAGAAGCTTTTCCAAATAAGAGAATATTTATTTTCCTTTAAACTGGCCTTTTCTAGTCAGCTCCCCTGAACTACATAAAGTTCCAGTTAATATCTGCTACACTTCTAGTAGTATTTTCGATCACCAAAACTTTGCTAAGAATCTCTTATCCATCAGTATGAAACCTTTTTCTGTAAGCCCAGTAAGCCACTGACAGAAAATTTTGTTACGATATAGTAAATAGCCTGCTAGAAAATATTCCCTAATGTAAGCTTTTTAATCTTCACTATTTGGGATTAAATTTTTACAGAAGAACAGCTGTTGTTTCATTTAAACACACACACACTTTATGGAAAACTTCTAATGATAACCTCAAAAACTAAGGACAGCTTTGTGGAAGGAAATTTCCATCTATTTTGAAAGCAATGGAAATAGAAGAAAAACTCTATGCAAAGTTTTAAAGCAAAAACTTCCTTGGATTAAACAAACCAGCAAACAACTGCCCCTTTTCTATCAAATACAAAAGTTTATACCAGAATAATATCTTGCGTTTGTTTGTCTTGAGGCACGTGGGTAACTATGGGGTGATGAGTTTCTTCTCCAAGATACCTTGAATTTCCATTTGCTCCTCATTTGGTATCAAGGATCAGGGCTGAGTACCTAAAGTACAGGGGTTAGAGGTACCTGGGATACCCCAATTCAGGAAGATCCCCTGAGGAGTTCTGTACTAGGTGCTAGGGTAGGAACACCTGCAAACTATTTCCAGTGAATAAGTAAATCAGTCTAGGTACGTTTGAATGAAATGATTTTGTTTCTCAGGGTTTTTTTGTTGTTGTTGTTGTTTTTGTATCTTCCAGAATGTTTCACAGGGAGGAAGTGTATCTTCTGGGAGTTGCAAAATATGCCTTCACCACAAAGTCAGCATAGAAGCGGGGAAGGTAAGAGACACCAGAGAGAATTTGTAATCCTGTGAGATCCTGCTTCTTCAAACTGGAAAGACCCAAGGAAAGCAAGGTCAAGGCATCACTGAGTACTTGGGGCAGTAGGAGGAGCACATGATGTCCAAGTGCATTTCCTCCTCTTCCACCGCCAAAGCACCCACAGCTGCTGATTGTAGAAAAGTCTTGGGAAAATGTGCAAACGGTTAAAGAAAAGACAAATTGTAACAAGAAAATGGATGAATGGAAATTCAGCTTAAACGGGGCAGTGTCTCTGTATCCATGAAGTGCTATTGAATCCAAGCTGGAAAATGTAATAATATACTCATTTGCTTAACTTAATGCTGTAGGATTAAAGATAACTTTCTAGTGTCAATGAAGCTTCATGAAGACACTGACTTAACGCTTAGAAAAATGTGACAAAGGAGATGTTCAGAACTCAGGAGTAAGTCACAGAAATGATTATGCGCTTTCCTGAAAAGGGTCTAAGTTCCTGATGGTGGTGAGTATACAGCCTTTGCAGTTTACTCAGTTGTAGTGGAGAAGGATATTTAATCATCTTACAACATGGTTTAGGTAAAGAAGATATTGTGGAATCCTGATTACTTATTAGGCCGATAACCTTCTTACACGGACATTAATTCTACAAAATCAGGGTCCCACCCTTAGGTCCTCATTCAATCTTATTACTTCTTTGGAGGTTCCATGTCCAGATACAGTCACAGGGGGGTGGCGGGTAGGTTACAACTTCAAGCTAAGAATTTTGGGAAGACGCAAACATTTGGTCCATGATATTCCCCAAGGACAATTTAAGATTACAATCATGATTTTAAAGAACTTTTGATATAAAAAAGACTGTTTATTCAGAGGCATACAAGGGAACAGTCTTCCTGAGGAGACTGTCTTTCCTGTCTGAAAACAGAAGTTCATGTAACACAGAAATCACCTGATTTCAACCATCTATAATAAGGCTTGCATCCGTGTGTGTGGGAGTGCGTATTTGTTTGTGTGTGTGTATATGTGTTTGTGTCAACATCAGTTTTCTGCATCTAATCTTTCTCTCCTCCTTGCAGAGGGAACAGAATTAGGTTTTCCCAACGATAATTTAATACTTGTCTCAAGTCAGCTCCCACTTATTTCTGTTACTTTTCATTTTTCTCCATCTCCCATTCTTTCCCCTACTCGGGAAATTTTGGAGACTTATTGATCAAAGTTCTGTCATTATGTTTGCATTCTAGGAATATCTATTTCAGATAAACAGCGTTTCAAAAAAAGAAGTGAAAACCAATAAACTGAACTTCTTTTGCTTAAAAAAGTATGAGCTAAGAAAAAAGAAAAAACAGAAAAAGAACAACTGAGAAATGCAATCTAGTCATAACCCTGTTTACTACTTATAAGATCTCTAGTTCAAATAACAAGGGAAGAACTTATAAAGATGAATTTTAAAGTCTTTAAAATTTAGTTTATGTATTTATAGGTTTATAAATCATATTAGAAAATCATGAGGGTCCATGTAATATTCCTGAAAAAGTGCATGATTCCTTGGACTAATGAGAATGAGAAAATAATAAAAGCTTAGAGATCATGTGCTATATATCTTCTTCTATAGTTTATAACATTAATATCAATGCAAAATTCTAATTTATACAGTAACAGGGTTACACCTCTCATGCTTTAATCTTTCTAAATGACCTGCATTGGTCTAAAGACTCAGATAAGTTACCACTTTTTTCACAAATGTTTTAGATTTTAAATATTTCAAAATTCATAGGTCCTCAAAACCACTCTCACTTCTTATAACACTATAAGTTTGGGGGACCGCAAGACCATTCTCAGGTTCAGTAATTCACTAGAAGAACAGAACTCACATAAGTCACTATTTTCTGGGTTATGGATTATTACAACAAAGGGATACAAATTAGAATTAACCACAGGAAGAGGTCCATAAGGCATGGTCTAGAAGCAACGAGGCCCAAGTTTCCAGTTGTTCTCTCCCAGGAAAAATCACGTGGACAATCCCTATTTCTCCCAGAAATCATGTGTGATAAACACATTGAGTACTGCCCACTAAGGAAACCTATCCAAGCCCAGTGTCCAGCGTTTTTATTGCAGTTTGGTCACATGGGCTGCCCTGAATGTCTGAACACATGGCCCATAGCCACCAGCCCCTCCAGAGGCTGAGCCCGTATCATGCGTCCCAAAGCCTCCACCATAAATCACACTGTTAGCCTTGATTATCTGTCTTGGACCAGGGCCCCAATCAAAGTTACTTTTATCAGGAAGGACATTGCCACAGCTTAGAGGTTACTTCTTAGGAGTCACGGGCCACAAACAAACCTCAATCCTTTACTGAACACACGTATAAAATTCCCTTTAAATGTAATTTAAATGGAGGTTGTTTTCATAAAGGGTTTAATATCATAAATTCTGATAGAGGACTTATATTCAGTAAAATTATATTTCCTGATCCTTAATGTGGACATAAGCAAAGTAGGAAAAACATACAAATGTTAACCACTAATGTTAGCCTTAAGTGACCTTTATTCTTACAAAATAAATGTAAAATGTGAAATGCTTTTGGATTCTATATCTACACATACAGCATACATACATAGAAACAAACAATAAAATGTGTGTATATACATATACGCATCTATATCATGTATGTATGTGTATATGATATACATACTATGAAACATATATGTTAGAGTTTAATATAATGGAAAACTTTACATAAAATATACCTTGATATATTTGATATGCTCATGAAGTTAAGCACTGTATTTTAAGGCTAAAATTAAAAGCTTGATTTTATAATCTATTCACATGATATTTGTGTATATTCCAACATATACATATAATGGTATATTAAATTTATAGACATATGAATAAAAAATAAAAATGAAATAAATTATTAAAATGTTGGGCCAAAATATTGGTTCAATGTTAGTGATTTATTATATTCATAAGGAGAAAAACTTATGCATATTTTATTTCAAAATATTACTCAATAATACATAGGAAAGTAAATTAAAATTTTCCTATGAAAGACCAAACTACTGTCTCCCCAGATAGCAAAAAAAGTTCTTATTTTTTGAAAAGGCTATGTTCTGAATAATCATTGTTCCATATTGCTGGGGTTTTCCAATAATTATTTCTTACATTAAAAAACATATATTATGCTCATAACCTTCCTGGATTTCAGACAGTACTACAACGCTACAGTAATCAAAACAGCATGGGGACTTCCCTGGTGGCACAGTGGTTAAGAATCTGCCTGCCAGTGCAGGGGACATGGGTTTGAGCCCTGGTTCGGGAAGATCCCACATGATGCAGAGCAACTAAGCCCGTGCGCCACAACTACTGAGCCTGTACTCTAGAGCCTGCAAGCCACAACTACTGAAGCCCACGTGCCTAGAGCCTGTGCTCTGCAACAAGAGAAGCCCTGCAATAAGAAGCCTGCGCACCACAATGAAGAGTAACCCCCGCTCACTGTGACTAGAGAAAGTCCGTGAGCAGCAAGGAAGACCCTAATGCAGCCAAAAATAAATAAATAGTTAAAAAATTATTAAAAAAAACAACAACACATGATATTGGCACAAAAACAGACATATGGATCAACAGAACAGAACAGAGAGCCCAGAAATAAACCCACGCACATCTATGGTTAATTCATCTTCAACAAAGGAGGCAAGAATATACAGTAGAGAAAAGACAGTCTCTTCAGCAAGTGGTGTTGGGAAAGCTGGACAGCTACATGTGAATCAATGAAGTTAGAACACACCCTCTCACCAAACACAAAAATAAACTCAAAATGGCTTGAAGATTTAAACGTAAGACAAGACACCATAAAACCCCTAGAAGAGAACATAGGCAAAACATCCTCTGACATAAATAGTAGCAATGTTTTCTTAGGTCAGTCTCCCAAGGCAAAAGAAATAAAAGCAAAAATAAATGAACGGGACCTAATCAAACTTATAAGCTTCTGCTCGGCAAAAGAAACCATAAACAAAACCAAAAGTCAACCTATGGAGTGGGAGAAAATATTTGCAAATGATGTGACCAACAAGAGCTTAATTTCCAAAATATACAAACAGCTCATACAGCTCAATATCAAAAAAACTAACACTACGATCAAAATGGGCAGAAGACCTAAACAGACATTTCTCCAAAGGAGACATAAAGATGGCCAATAGGCACATGTAAAGATGTTCAACATCACTAATTATTAGACAAATGCAAATCAAAACTATAATGACGTATTACCTCACCCAGGTCAGAATGGTCATCATCAAAAAGTTTACAAATAAGGAATGCTAGAGAGGGTGTGGAGAAAAAGAGAACCCTCCTACACTCTTGGTGGGAATGTAAATTGGTGCAGCCACTATGGAGAACAATATGGAGGTGCCTTAAAAAAGTAAAAATAGAGTTGTCATATGATCCAGCAATCCCACTCCTGCGCATATATCCAGAAAAGATGAAAACTCGAATTCAAAAAGATACATGCACCCCCAATGTTCATAGCAGCACTATTCCCAATAACCAAGATGCAGAAGCAACCTTAATATTCATCAACAGATGAATGGATACAGATGATGTGATACATATGTATACAAAGGAATATTACTCAGCCATAAAAAAGAATGAAATAATGCCATTTGCAGGAACATGGATGGACCTAGAGATGATCATACTAAGTGAAGTGAGAGAAAGACAAATATCATATGATGTCACTTATATATGAAATCTAAAATAATGATACAAATGAACTTATTTACAAAACAGAAACAGACTCACAGACATAGAAAACAAACTTATGGTTACCAAAGGGGAAGGGGGAGCAGGGATAAATTAGGAGTTTTGGATAAACAGATACAAACTACTATATATAAAATAGATAAACAACAAGGACCTAGCACAGGGAACTATATTCAATATCTTATAATAACCTATAATGGAAAAGAATCTGAAAAAATATGTAAGTATGTATAACTGATTCCCTTTGCTGTACACCTGAAACTAACACAATATTGTGAATCAACTATATTTCAATAAAAAATGTTATATATAGTTATGCTCATATCTGTACTCCTCTGTCAGTTCTTGATTTTACTTTTTCCAAATTCAGAATTCAAATCCAAAAGACCAAAACTATAAATTTGTTATTTGTACCTAAATCTTCCTCTGCATTTCCATCAGATAATATAATGATGAGCCCCTTTACCTTAAAAATGGAAGAATAATAAAAATAGTTTTTTGGCATTCTCTCATTTTTAACGAACTGATAACTATCGTGAGAACTTGCAATGGGAAAAAGTGACCTGACAAATCAAGAGAAGTTCAGTTTTCATAGTTTCACCACATACGAATAAAATGTATTTGTACAAATAACTTTAGTGATTGCCTCTCTCTCAAGCTAAAGAACACTCATGCTGAACCACAAAGGCTGGTAAATAACTGAATGTATTAATATTTGTTTCTAGATTTTAATGCACATCTCAAGCAGAGAAAAATCAGTGGCCATTACAGAGTGCTTCACAATATAAATCAAAAGGCCATGGAGATCTATCGGCAGTCTCACTGGTTTACAGGGAGTTATCATCAACAACAATCCTATAAATCAATTGTGTGCAATACTCCTTAAGAGAGGATTCCACTCTCTTCCATTTTGCTCATGCTGGCTGGTGTAGCTCAATGGCAAGAATGTTCAGAGAAAAACTGGCTGCAAGCTTAAATCCACATCAACAGTTTTACTGAAAATTACTAAGGGTGTTTCTAGCACACATTCTACCTACCAAACTAATAACCCTATCCAAATTGTAAAGGTGGAACATAAACAGGGATACAGGCTTTAATGTACTTTCGAACATCTGTAGGTGAATTTTATAGAGTGGTCACGCTCAAATGGATATAAAGACCTCCTCATTGTTGTCTATTTTCTGGATGGTTAGTAAGTTTTCCTTGTTAAACAACTGCCTAACCACTATCTTGTTTTTTTCCCCCCCACACTATGTATTTCCAACTTGGGACAAACCAACTTACTTACCCAGTTAGAGAGGTATTGATTTTATAGACACTGTAAGTACAGAATTTTACAAGATACTGTTCATCACCCAGAAATTCAATTGTCCTTATCACCCTCAATCATCAATGGAAATTGAAAGGACAAATATTACCCCCAAATTAGATCTTGCATAATTAGCTGAGCAATTACTGTAGAGATTTGGTGCAATATACCCAGGTCTGTAATCAACAGTTATAATCAGCTTCTGCCCAGATAACGGGTTTGCTGAAAATGACAACACAAGGGTGTTCTTGGATTTCATTTAAAGAGACTTTATCAGGCACTCTTAATCATGATCACTGCCATCATGAAAACTCCAAGGAACTGAACCTTGCAGTCATGTCTCAGTTAAAAGTCATTATACATACATTCTTTTTTTGTACCTCCATACTAATGGGAGACACGTAACAGAATCTTTCAGGATTCTTTAGAAAAAGACAAATCAGAAAAGAGACCGTTTTCCAAAGAACCTTGACGAAGCAACACGTGCTATCCAAAATTCCTGACCTACAGCTCCAGAACACCTCTGACTACCGTGGCTTCTTTATCTCATTCTCTTTGTTCTCCTTCTTGTAGTTCCTTCTTTCGGGTTAAAATTCCAGATTATTAACTAATAAGGATTAAACCCTTTTTTTTTCTTTTTAATTCTGATGCTTTCATTTCTAAGGAGTACGCTTCGCTCTTTTGAAAATACCTCACTGACAGGACACAGAAAAAAACCTTGAAAACCTGGCTCTCCTACCACTCTCTGGATCACCTGAATCAGGGAATCCAGATGGAGGATGGAATGTCTTTTTATGATTAGAACCAAGTAAAACAGTGGGACCAATGGGCAACCTCTCAGGACCAATTAATGATTCTATTTCTAGTGTTCCAGGGCTTCAGGGTCCTACATTACATCCTACTTACAGTCTTAAATGTTACTTCATTAGACACCGCTGGACAAATGATTACGACGGCCAAAGAAATAGGAAAGTCATATGAAGCGCTGCTGAATTCACTCAAAATTCAATAATTTCCAAAGGTCATGGTTGTCACTAATGGAAATCTCAGATAGAGTGACAACCTGGACTTTGACAACTGGCCTAAGAATATTATCCCTTAAACTAATGCTGTCCAAAAGAAAGAACTCAAGACCTTAAAACGTGACACTGACCCCTGCAATACCTCAGTTTCTACTGTCCCTTTCCACCACTTTCACTAAATCTCAATTGACAGACCAACAGCTGTTTAACTAGGGCCCACATCTTGCTGTCTCTGCATCTTACCCTATGAATAACACAACTTCTATTTCCCCATAGTTTAAGAATTTGAACAGTGAGTGATTCTTGGAATAAACCTAAACCATGACCACCTTCCTCAATCCTGCCATATAAAAACTTGAATACACTTCCCTCCCCATAAAACCGTCATCTAAACTGTTCTTATGTTGCAATGTTTAAATAAAAGGCTTGAGGTAATGGTTTGTGATTGGTCTTTTTCTTTCCACATTTAATTTGAGATAATTAGCTATTACATATTAACTTGTAGAAGAAATATAGAAGGTTCTATTTTTTTCCCACTGCTCCTAAGCTAGTCAACAGTTCAAGAGTTACACTGGACACAGTTCCAAGTCCCCCAACTACATGTTCAAAGAAGACCCAGACAAAAGATTCCAGGTTAGCCTTTGGGGCAAGAGAGACCATTCTGGTGTGATAACTGTAGTGCATGGTGGCACACTACCTAGACCTCCCCCTCGGAACCTAGAGTCTCATTTCCGCATTTGCCAGCAGCATTGGGTCCGACTTCTTACACCTTAGACATCTTCTGCGGCATTGATCTTGGTTAAAGGGAGAAGCCTCACGAAGGCTGTAATGTCTCCCTGGCCTTATTCCTGCACCCAACAACATGATGTCTGATGACAAAGGCCCACCCTGAGACCTGTATCTTCGGACCTTTTGTGCCTTTCATTCTTGCCCTTCATTGCTCTCTGTGTTTATTACCTATAAAATTCGTAGAAATGTCTGAAGACTATAATACAATTTTGGTGAGAGATTCAATTCCAAACAGCTTCCCTAGGTACCGATGATCTTTTGGAAGATTGGGATTTCTTGCTTCATACTACATCTCTGAAATCCTCCCCACTCAAATCAATATACATTAAACTATGAAAGATAATAAACTCAACCATGATGGATTTTAAGCAGTTAGCACTTTAGAAAGGTTTTGAAACAATGCAAATCTTACAAAAGAAAAACGGTGCATCTAATTAGTCTTATAATTCACCGGTCTCTGTGATGGTTAGATATCATGATGCCTTAATAATCAGTATAAATCTATACTGATAATACAGGAGCACTGTTGACTGTAGAGAAGCACCCTAATTATGCAGTAGCAGAGTCATGGGGAAAAAAATTTTTTAAAGCTAGGCTATCAGGGCTTGTCTCAATTTTTAATGTTTACCAAAAAACTAATAAACACATTTAACTGAAACCGTATTTTAAATTCACTAAGATAAACGACCCAATTTCTTTTCCCAAATCAAATTAGGCGAATTTACAACGTCTGTCATGTATATCATACTGTGAAAATAAAGAGGCATTGTAAGGTGGTGGTATTGAATGGGATGGGCCAACAACAAAACCAGAGACTTAGAAAAAGATGCATAAATTTCAACAGGCAAACAAAAACAACTCAGGAAAAAAAGGCAAAGTGATGTCTTTACGATGACAACTTGCTCTTAGTGTTTGAATAAGTGAGGAGAAAAATTCAAGTTCATGCATATAAGGCATCTTGATGTGGAACTAAAAAATTAACATAAGCTACAGAGAACAAAGGAATAAATGTTACCTTTCAAGGGGACATAAGAACTAAGGCAGTAAGAGTGGCTGAGGGCAGAATTTATACTTTCTGTTGGTCTTAGGCAATAGAACTAAGAGCATAAAAGGAAAAAGTAAGAATTGGGTTGTGAGGGTGACACTCACATTCATGTCCATGTGTGGCCTTGTTTCTCAACATTAGTTCTGTAGGATTAATAACTATCCTAAGAATGACATGCAGGGAAAAATATTACATCCATGTTGACTTCCTGTACTGAGGCCATGTGGATGGCCAATTCCCCTAATAAAACTTTACCCTTTCTTTTCAAAATTTCAACAAGACCCAATGCATTTGAGTAATATCAAGGGCAGAATTAAAATTCAAATAGATTATTCACCACTTATCCAAATACTGTTTACAGTGCGAAAGTATATACAATCATGCTTCATTAAGTCACACTTAATATGAGTGTGGACTGCCAAATGTTTTGATGTGTCAAATGCCACATTTAAAAATTAAAACTGATGATGGATGTTCACTAAACTTACTATGATAATCATTTCATGATGTATGTAAGTCAAATCATTATGCTGTACACCTTAAACTTACACAGCACTGTATGTCAATTATATCTCAATAGCCAAGACATGGAAGCAACCTAAATGTCCATTGACAAATGGATAAAGAAGACCTGATGTATACATACACACACACACACACAAAATGGAATGTTAGCCATAAAAAATGAAATAATGCCATTTGCAACAACGTGGATGGACATAGAGATTATCATACTAAGTAAGTTAGACAAAGATAAATATCATATGTTATCACTTATATGGGGAATCTAAAAAGAAAAAACAAGATACAAATGAACTTATTTCCAAAACAGAAAGAGACTCACAGACATAGAAAACAAACTTATGGTTACCAAACAGGAAGGGAGGGGTGGGGGTGGGAGGAGGGATAAATTAGGAGGTTGGGATTAACATACACACTACTATAAATAAAATAAATAACCAATAATGAACTACTGTAAGCACAGGGAACTATACTTAATTTTTATTAACCTCTAATGGAAGAGAATCTGAAGAAGAATGTATTATATATATAAAGCTGAATCACTGTGCTGTACACCTGAAACTAACACAATATTGTAATTTAACTGTACTGCAATAAAAACAAAATTATCCTTAGATATTGAGGTTTCAGACTTCCTGAAAAAAAAATGGAAGAAAGAAAAAGAACAAAAACATCATATGAGCTGCTAAGGACTGACTCAAAAAATAAGTTATTAATCAACGTTTTCCTGTAAAATGTAAAACTAGTAACTTTAATATACCTTGCTAAATATTTCTCTATTATTTTGGAGGTACATTTCCAGATTATTTTTTCAAGACAGAAGCAGGAAAATTGCAAAATTATTTCATGATTTATTTAACTGATTTATTGGTGTATAATTAATGCACAATAAACTACATATATTTAAAGTGTGTAATATAAATGTTGGTATAGGTACACAAACATAAATCCGTCAGCACAAGATAATGAAGATATAAATCACTCCCTCAAGTTCCCTTCGACACTCTTTATAATCCCTCTTGCCCGTCCCTTGTCACATTCACACGCTGTCCCTCCACTGTCACTGAACTGCTTTCTGTCACTGTGGATTAGTCTCCCTTTTGTCGAATTTTATATAAATGGAATAAATTAAATATTTTTAGCTAACTTCTTCACTCATCATAATTATTTTGAGACTGATCCATCTTGTAACACTTATCAATGATTCATGTCCGAGTCATATTCTGTTATGTAGCTATAACAGTTTGTTGGTTAATTTACCCAAGAGACATTGGGGTGTTTCCAGCTTGTCTAATTCCTATAAAGCTCCTATGAACATCTGTACACAATACTTCATATAGAAATATCCCATGATTACTCTTGAGTAAATATGTAGGAATGAATTGGCTGGATCATATAGAAAGCATACATTTGATTTCTTATGACACTCTTCTACAAAGTATTTTATCATTTCACATTCCCACCAGCAGTGTACAAGAACTCTAGTTCCTCCAAATCCTTACCAATACTTGGTATGATCAGTCTTTTTAATTTTAGCCATTTTAATAGGTGCCTGGTTGTATCATATTATGTTTTCCATTTCCATTTCCCCAATGACGAATGATATAAGGTATCTTCTTATGTGCTTATTTGTCGCTTGTATATCTTCTTTGTTGAAGTTTTTGTACAGATCTTTTGTTCACATTTGCATTGGGGTCTCTATTTTCTTATAAATTTGTACAGATCTTTATATATTATAGATACAAGTCTTTAATAGGGTATATAATTTATGAATATATTTCTTATTTTTTTGCTCATCTTCTTGCTTATTCATTACTTAACAGTGTCTTTTGGAAAGCAGACGATTTTGAAGATGTCCAATTTAATGAAGTTTTCTACTTTGGATTATGGTTCTGGTGAATTCTCTAAGAAATCTCTCTGTCCCTGTGTCTCTATTTCTCTCTTTTCTTCTGGTAAGGACATCAGTCATATTGCATTATTTTAGCTTTTAAAAATACTTTAATATTCGCAGGTTTTGATCCCCTTCTTTTAATGCTGTTTCCTAGATATTGTAATATGTTTATTTTTCAAATGTAATTGTATTTAACAA
Organism: Grampus griseus; assembly: GCF_964374135.1. NCBI lineage: Eukaryota > Metazoa > Chordata > Mammalia > Artiodactyla > Delphinidae > Grampus > Grampus griseus. The sequence continues at coordinate 82,450,784 of NC_139006.1, read as the reverse complement.
AGCTTCCTCAAAAATATTTTATTTGTATCTAATATAATTCATCAACAGATTTCAAATAATTATCTTTAATACTGAGTCATCCAAGTGAATCAATTCATAACTACTTGACAATTTACAAAAAGCCAATTCAAATTGAAGAATAAATATAACTTAATGGCTCGTAAAATAAAGTCTGCAGGTGGAGCTTCAAGTTTGGTGAGACATGGCATTTGGGCAAAGTACATCACAACAAACTACTTTCTTTCTATACTTCTACTCTGCTTTCCACAGAACTGGCTTCATTCTCAGGCTAAAGTCTCTGGTTGTAGTAGTTTCCTGGATATTATATTGGAAGAAAGACCATTCTAACCATATGTAAAAATTTGGAGAAGGATGTTCAAAAGAGATGAGGGGTTCAGTTACCAGGAAGTCAAGTCATTCTCGTATCAAATAACATGTCACAGATATTTTGTGATGGAAAATCAATGGGTAATATTTTAAGTTATCAATTTAACAACAGTGATATAGATATACTATTAATAACTTTGGAGTTAATCGCTAGGAGAGGTAAAAATACGAATGACAATAAGTAATGGTCTCTGGTGAATAATGCAAAAAGCACATAGGGTGGATGCAGGGAGATGTTTGCTTCCCACTAGAAACCCTCGTGACTCTTACGTTTATCAATTGCAGTTATTATCTTATGAAATCGAACTCAGCAATACCATATCATGCCCCCATCCCAAACATGTAGCAGGTGTGTGGTGACTGAAATCTGTATTTTTACTCCAATACCCCATAATACTGCAAACCCAGGATAGCACCAATCTAGAGACCAGTATTTAGCAAACACGGACTTAGAGCACATCATGAATGGAGGGGTTTAACAAATATTGGTTGAATTGTTAAGGAGACTTTCTCAAAAATGGAAGAGAAAAATATAACACCCAGTTATAATTTTAAAACAAAAAACTAAGGCAGAAAAGGCCAATAATAAAACTTTACTGTGAGATGGTTACTGTGCTTTTATATTGGGTCAATCAAACTACTAATTTGCAATCCATCTCCACTCTGCCCCCCAAAATAGCAGGAAATGTTGATATCAATCAGAAGAGCTTTAGGAAGAAAAAGTAGACTAAAACGCAGTGAAGAGAGCAATGAAGTGAGTGGGGCCAGATTTGTTCAGGTATTTGAATATGGCTTTTAATTCCACAGCATATCACTTATTTTCGTAGAACAGGAGTCCACAGACTAAATCATTTCTATCGTTTAAAAAAACTAGATATTTTATATCCAAATAAAAGTGTGAAGTCAAATGTCAAATAATGCCCAATGAGTTCAATCATCAGACAAGAATCATCTGTTCCATTAACTGCATTAAACTGTTATACCTCATGATCACAAATCAATATATTACCTTTAGTATTTAATAGTGCTATAAGCCTATTAATAGTACTGGTGGAATTTATCCCTGGGAGGGGTTCAAAAATGAGGTAACAGAAGCTGCAGCATCTGGTAGATAGACAAGGTGTGGTTAGGGCACCAGAGTTCTTGACACACAGCACATAATGTATCATGTTTTCTGAATAAAGGAGTGAGTGCAGTAAATGAAAAAAAAATACATTAACTATTATTATCCTCCTACTTTAATCCTAGTTGTTGAAATCATGAATTAGGACCCTGCATTTATAAAACATTTATCTTATTATTGCTAAGAGTTTCAGGTAGAGGTGTGAATTTCTCTTTATAAAGCTAAATTAAATTTCTGCTTCTAAATTGAATTTTCAACTCCCACACAGTCAGAAGGATTAAATGCGGGATAAAGTGACCAGGGCAGTGATGGAATCTCCAAGATGAGAAGAGTTATCTTTGTCTCAGGAACTTTCAGGTTTCCGTGTAAACCTTGTCCACGTGCGACTATGGCGTCTAGGGCTCACCCGTCTCCTCTACTGTGTTTGTTTCCCGGTGGAGACCTTTGCCAGAAATTGGTAAAGTGAAGACACTAATATCAAATAAGTAACAAAATATTGTGATCATTACTAAAATATATACTTATTTAGAGAATGGTTGCCAGGGCTGACATTAATATCACACGTAAAGCATCTTTCATGTTAACTGACAATAGTAGGTCCCTGATAAATATTATTTCTATTCCATACTATTTAGTACTGATACGTGAAAATTTTAGACTGGTGCATAATACACCCTAGAAATGGTTAATCTATTGTTATGCCTCTTCACAACTGCCAGACATAATTCGGTTTATCCAAATCTAACACTAGAGGAAACTCCATCTTAGCAGAACATCTTGTAGACGTACATACCTTATAATCGGGCCAGTGACATTCAGAAATGCGGGCTGTTCTACTACAATAGTAACATCCATCTCTAGAAAGCACCATATTAATTCTGGAATTCGCAAGTGCATGTGATTTGTGGAAGTTATTCTTTCCAATGAATATCTTATGAAACAAACTGACTCTGTGAATAGATTCTTCTTCTTCTAGTTATCTAGTGCTATACTTTAGCTCATTTAATATTTTACCAGTAGTCTTTAACCTAAAGTTCCAGAGGAAAAAATGTACTATGAGTCGAGAGACTTAATTATATTCAGGCTCTGCCAAAAAGTTAATAGGCCAGTGTAAGAAAGTTGCTTAGTTTTCCCGGGCCTGAGTTTCCTCACATAGAATGGTAGAGATTTTGATAGTTTGTGAAAGTAACAATCCCACTTTAAAAGTTTATGACTGTTCATAGGATAGAACTTCTAGTTCGGATAGAACTTATTGGTAAAAATTTTAAAACACCTGCTAACAATTCTATGTTCAATTCAAGGATGATGCTTGGATAGGTGAGTTGTAGGAAAGTAGAGAATTAGGAAGGCACTTGGGGCAGGGGGACAGGATGGATAGATAGAGAAATCAGTTAGATTGAGAGGGATAGAGATACACCGAGACCACAATGTGTGAAGAACACACAATTTGGAAAAGGTAATCTTGGTTTTCAATTCTTACTTTCAGTGAGACACAGATTTATTATGTTATCTCCCTGAGTCTCAATTTATCAAATGGAGATAATAGCTCCCATAGGGTTAGCCTGAAAATTAAAGAAAATATCTCTAAAGCAAATGGCATTATGCTTGGCAACATATTTTTATTACTTTTGAACAAATCAACTCTTCTCTATTTTTCAGCTATCTCTTCTATTTTTCTTCGCATCAAAATAAAAATTCAGAATAGCTTCTGATTTAAGGCAAATATTTAAAAGCTGATTAATGCAGTATAATCTTGAGCAGCCAATTAAACGCCCCATGAAATAAAACAGCAAGAGTTGAACTCTTGGAACAGAGCTCTCCTTTGGGCAGCAGCCACAGCTGATAGTCCGCAGTGAAAATGCCAGTCCTACTGCATTTAGACTACACAGCTTAACGATGCAAGTGGCATGGAGTTTATAAAATGTATGCTTGAATGAAGCACATTAGGCATATGTACTGCTGTGGGGAACATTAGCACGATTATTCATATTTAAACATTGTGCTCTTGATTTTTTAATCAGAAAAACACTTGTCTTTAGCTTCAGACGGTCATGTTTTTTTCCTAGGTTTCTACTTGCTAAGAATTTTCATGAGCTCTTCGAGGAACTGTAAAACGTAAGCCTAATTTCATTTATTTTAGTGTTTTTCAGTTTGCTATCTGTCTACCCCCTGCATCAGAATCATTCAGGGTTCTTGTTAAAAATGCCATTGCATGGGCCCCATCCACACACTGAATCAGATCCTCAGGGAAGTGTCTCCCAGGGACTTGGAATTTTAAAGAAACTCCCAATGTGAATTTCATTCATAAGCATTTTAAGAAATGCTCACTTCATAGGATTACTACACTACAGAGGGAAGAAGGTTAGACCAGCAGTTGAGAGACCCACAGTGACTTTCGCAGCTCTACACATCGTGATTCTATAAATGTTGGCAGGTCCCTTCTGAGCCAGGTGAGCACGTAGTGCCATGACAACTAGCACTCTTTATATCTGAATAATTAAGCTACTTCAAAAGCAATAAGCAGAAACCATTCCAAGTAAAACAAAACATATGATTGTTAACTTCGAGTATTTTCTCATCTGTAAGGCAGCGGAGTGAACTCTATGGTCATTTTCTGTACTGATAGCTAATGACTCTAACAGGTGACTACAGGTAACTCATCAACATTCAACACCTTTCCATGACTGCAGCAATTCAAATTACTGAGAGCCAAGGGAGTCAGATCAGATTTTGATCCAAAAACGTTCATCTCAAAATCCACTTGTCTAGGCACACTGAATGCAACTGATGCGTGTCCCACACACACACTTGCAGTGAAAGCGGAAACCCATCTGTGTATCTACCATCACACTGTACAACAGAATGTCGGAAAGAAAATAAATAGAGGAAGAATGAAGGAAAAAAGAAGTCTGCCTTGTTAGAAGCTGAGGGCATTATACTTTCAAACAAGCACCCATTCCTTCACTCTTTCTTCAGAAATATGTACTTAGTACCTACGATAAGCCTGAGCATTCCCCTAGGTGTTTGAGATACAGTAGCAAAGACATGGGGCCTGATCTCTTGGAGTATAAATGGTACTGACAGTCTTCATGCATTCCAGCCTCAATTAGTAAGACTGGCCAGTTACCCGTAAAATTCCACACTTGACACTCCTGTTTTCTTATCAACAGACATCCTTCAGGGCACCAATACAATATGGATATAGACATAGATATAGATACATAGATGATATAGAAATAGATATAGATTATATATTGTTAGATATACATGGAGAGAGCGAGATGGAAAGTACTTGTGTTGCCGCGAGAGAAGCCCTATGAACGCAATCTGCCATAAATCAGATGCACAAGACAGCCCTTGTAGGCTCCTGGAGGAGCCCGTGCAAAGTAGCATTCCCTGCTGGCTTCACTTCTGCACTTGTCGTTCTTTCTGCCCAGCACACAATTGAGATCCCGGAACTGGAACCACAGAGAGACCTTGTGGAGACACACTAAACATGTCTGGGCAGAAATTCAAAAGAACTGTGTACAGACCACCTTTAGACTTGCCATCATTTATGGGAAATTGTTATAGGCCTGTCAAATTTCAAATTTATAAAATAAACAAGAATTTGATGAACCATATACTACCAACTACAATTGTACAAGTGCACAGAAGAAATCCAAGAATTTTATACCGATTGCACCTGCGACCTTCAAAACAGAGGCACTGCTTATGTTTCTATATGTTTTATATAAACGTGTGACTAAGATGGTTTCCAGATATATAAAGTGGTTTGAGGTTTGAGACATTTTATGAGCCAAATGTTTCACCTCAGTCTGATTCAGAATTCACAACTCAGACTAAAATGTATCTTCAAAAATAAAATACCCTGGGGGCTTCCCTGGTGGCACAGTGGTTAAGAGTCCGCCTGCCGATGCAGGGGACACGGGTTCGTGCCCTGGTCCGGGAGGATCCCACATGCCGCGGAGTGGCTGAGCCCGTGAGCCATGGCTGCTGAGCCTGCGCGTCCGGAGCCTGTGCTCTGCGGCGGGAGAGGCCACAGCAGTGAGAGGCCCGCGTACCGCAAAAAAACAAAACAAAACAAAAATAAAATACCCTGCCTAACTTAGCATTACAGCATAAAAAAAAGGTTTCAGATTTATACTACATATATTTATTGAGTAGTTTCCCTTAATAAGTGAAAATAATAATTGCACTGTAATGGACTCTAATATTCTCAACCAAGTACATAATTCCTAATAGTTTAAGTGTTCATTATTTTGCGAGATAATTTATCTGTGAGACTAGCAGCAGACTTATCTCAAAATTTACGATTTCAAAGAGAACAGATTAGGAGTTTGGGACTGACCCGTACACACTGCTATATTTAAAATAGATAACCAACAAGGACCTACTGTATAGCACAGGGAACTCGACTCAATACTCTGTAATAACCTAAATGGGAAAAGAAGTTGAAAAAACTAGACACATGTGTATGTATAACTGAATCACTTTGCTGTACACCTGAAAGTAACACAATACTGTTAACCAACTATACTCCAATATCAAATAAAAATTTAAAATATCAAAGAGGATAGTTATGTTATGCTGAAGTTTGGGAAAGGAGATGGGATGACCTGGGCTTAGTGATGCTCAGAAGTGGGAAAAATCACAGAAGTTGTACAAACACATGAAACATCTACAAATATAAGATAATTAGAAGCACAAACTATCTGCTTCAGTATAATGGAGGAGAATAGAGTAAAAAAAATGTATAATGCAGTGTATACCTTCATATACTCGGAACATTTTATCTCAACAGCAACAATGAGCTATTGTAGGAAATTTCAGAGGGGCAACCTCAGTGCAATGGGCTCTGCTGAGATTGAAGTTTTCCTTTATAAGGAGGAGGAAGAAACAGGTACAAGATTCAAAGACCCTTCGGTACCTTCAAACATCTACATATTCTAAATCCTACAGAAGTTTTTACTTTTGGATTGTTGCAGTTAATATACATCATTAGATAGCAGCTATACCTAAAAATACATCGTTAGGGCTTCCCTGGTGGCACAGTGGTTGAGAGTCCGCCTGCCGAGGCAGGGGACGTGGGTTCGTGCCCCGGTCCGGGAGGATCCCACATGCCACGGAGCAGCTGGGCCCGTGAGCTATGGCCGCTGAGCCTGCGCGTCTGGAGCCTGTGCTCCGCATCGGGAGGCCTCAACAGTGAAAGGGGCCCGCGTACCAAAAAAAAAAAAAAAAAAAATCGTTAATTTGCTGTAATTAAGAGTATAAAAAGCAAGTCATTGGAATATTTCAAGGAAGGTACAATGTGCTATACAGCCACATAGGCTGGTGACAAAATAGATGGATAAAGAACTTATATAGCATAGTTATAATTGCTGATCAAGATACTTCTAAGTATAAAATTTATTTCAATCTCTGCCTATCAATCTAACTAAACATTTCAACTCTTCTCAGCTGCACAGCTCTTCAAACGAGCGCATTCAGAAGCCCGATATTTAAAATGCAGTTTTCCAATCACCCCACCTATTCTTTTTTTTTTTTTTTAATTTTGTCTGTGCCGGATCTTAGTTGCGGCACGCAGTATCTTTTTTTAGTTGCGGCAGGCATGTGGGACCTAGTTCCCTGATCAGGGATCAAACCTGCGTCCCCTGCATTGAGAGCACGGAATCTTACCCACTGGACCACCAGGGAAGTCCCCCCACCTGTTCTTATTTAATAAATGTGCAACTCTCCGCGTTACTTTGAACTTTTCATTATCTATTATTCATCACTCTATCATTAACGAGACAAATAAACATACAGAACACAAGATTAAAAACGGCACCGTCTGCTTCTCGAGTTTGCTGGGCTGTGTAAGCATCTCTCTTACACCTGACAGAATTCCCTCCTACCTCGCCCCTAGCAAGCATGCCTTATGCCTGGCACCGTACCTGTAATGCTAGGCTGAAACAAGATTAACACGAGAGTATTTATGGGAGCAATCTTTCTTTCTCTCCAATAATTGGGTTTCATAGTAATAACAAAGCTCAGTAAATTACATATGCCCAATGAAATCTATTATCCATGTGTGTGGAGGGTGTAGGATAATCCCAAAGTAAGTTAAAGCAAAGAGAGAAGTGAAGTGAGTTATTCTGTCCTACTGTTATCACAGGCGTAACACACAGTCTTTGGGGGTTGATTACCTAGAGGCGAACACAGATTACAGCCTTTGAGAAGACATGAAGCAAAATCATGTGAGACAGCCAGAGCTGATTCTCTCCTTTAACCCCTATTTTCTCATACATCAGATGTGGGATAAAAGAATATAAGAAGGGATCTTTTTTTTTTTTTTTTTTTTTTGCGGTACGCGGGCCTCTCACTGTTGTGGCCTTTCCCGTTGCGGAGCACAGGCTCCGGACGCGCAGGCTCAGCGGCCATGGCTCACGGGCCCAGCCGTTCCGCGGCATGTGGGATCTTCCCGGACCGGGGCACGAACCCGTGTCCCCTGCATTCGCAGGCGGACTCTCAACCACTGCGCCACCAGGGAAGCCCAAGAAGGGATCTCTTCTGACAGAACTAATTATTTTCAGACTATTCAGCTACAACGTATAAAAACAACAGCCATAACTACAGCAAAATACTCAAAGAAGCGTTTTTACCTCAGAATCAAGGCACATAACTGACATAAAAGGACCAACTTATTTTTACCAAAAGAAGAAACAAATTAAATTCCAGCTGATCATTAGCTTCTTTTGCATAGAAACCATATTTTGCAGGTTTTTAAAGTACAGGGTTCTTTTCATAATTTTTATTGGTGTACAGTTGATTTCAGTTTTGGGTTTGTTTTTGGTTTGGTTTTTGTTTTAAAGAAATCTCTTTAGAGAACAATGGAACTCAGAATATTTACCACTAAATTTCAGGAATAATTCCAGGTTTCAAGGTTATTCAAAAGTAGAAATCATATTGGTATGTTTAAACTAGTCATTCCATGCTCTAAAGTATCTAAAACTGAAATTCTAATTTAAAGACCATAATGTTAACACTGGTTACATTTAAGCACAAGCTCTGAACACAGGATTTGATGATATTTCATGACTATGCCTTTAGTTACTACTAGTTGGACTTTGGTTTGGGAATAATGTAACAGCCCTTTTTATCATTCACAAAACTGGTCAATTTAGTCAATTTAATTCAAAGGCAGAAAAATAATGAATCTTTTTTGTGGAAAAAAAAGGTTCTTTCATTTATTTTGATTTATTCTGCTTATTATTCCAGAGAAGATTTCAGATAGAATATAAAAGTAGGTAAGCTATGATGGATGGTGGAAGTTAAACGTGTGATTATTGTAAAAAAAAATAAACAAGGTCAGAATGCAGAGTACTATAGCTATAAATCCTTACCATAATCTATACACCTAACACAAGCCTGCAACCATGCTACGTCTGTTACTTGGTAGCCGATGGAAAAGTCCATAAGATAGAAACAAAGAACTTGCAACCAGATTCCACTGAACACTCTGCAGGAGAGTTGGGGGAGAGGGGGAGGGGGATGGGAAAATACAGTGTGTTCTCAAGTTTGGCAGTCGAGGGTTTCAGTCATGTGATGAGAGAGGCAGTTAAGGGAGACAAGATGGCCGTCAGGTTTGCTCTTCCACTACACAGAGGACAACAGAAAATATACCCAAATGACGAGTGAGTTGTATGAAAATTAATTTTCAACAGTGGAACTCATCCCTACAAGGAGAAAGATACCTCCATAAGTAGAGATTCCTCTAAACAATTAACCTCCCAAATTAAGTCACTGGTCCCTTCAATATCAGCTAAGAGGGTAGAGTTGGATCCGCTTAGATTTGGGAACCATTTGTTCCCCAGTATTCTATCTTGCTGCTCTCTGGAAAGAGATGATACAAATATCATAATCAGAAAATATGTACACACTCTCAATCCTTACATGCCTCCCTACAATGCACTCCTGAATTGCTTAGTCAATACCCCATCATGAGAGGGAGGGAGGGAGGGAGGGAGGGAGGGAGGGAGGGAGGGAGGGAGGAAGGAAGGGAGGAAGGAAGGAAGGAAGGAAGGAAGGAAGGAAGGAAGGAAGGAAGGAAGGAAGGAAGGAAGGAAGGGGCAAGGGAGGGAGGGAGGGAAGGGGGAGGGGGAGGGAGGGAAGGGGGGAAGAAAGGAGGGAAGGGGGAGGGAGGAAGGAAGGAAGACTCCAGCAAGAGAAATACTGATGACCACTGTCAGTCAACTTCTAAGTTAATGTGGCTAGAAAAGGAAACTGGTTGCAGCCAAAATGAGAGCAGAACCAAAATATAAGTAGATCTTGCCCGAAAGAAGAGGTGAACAATCCTGTTATTAAGTACAAAGAAGACAATTTAAAACCATTGGTTTAAATGTTCCTTATTATCCCTGTTGTTCCCTCACATGCCACATGTCTCAGAAAATTCAATTTTACATGATAAAGTTTCACCCACAGGGTGGCATCTGATCTGAAGAAATCACTCCTGTAAGTAAGCTCTATGAGGTATTCTCTCAAGTTCATAGAATGTATGATTTACCAAAATCCGTGGGCTTTATGTTTTGGAGACCAGGTACGATTCTCAGAACCACTCTCAGTCATACATCAGGTAAGGGCTAAGGGGTGAAATGGTGAATAACCCCCTCCTCAGAGGTCTTGGTAGAGTTCTGAAAGGAGTGTGTGTCCTTTGTCCTTTTCCCTCCTTCCCCTTTTCCTTCCTTTCACAAATGCCCACCATCTGTCTAAGGGCCACGCATCAGTCATCAGCTGTGCTCTCCCTTTCTGCCACTACTACTCTCCCTAACCCCACACACTGTTGAGTCCAATGTACCGCAAATAAGCAATGGCGGTTCTTTCATATAGCACATGAGATACAGTACTTCGGGTACTTAGCTGGTGTCTCTTCAAAGGTCTTCCGGAGGGAAATACAACTTTATCACCCATAATCCTAATCCGTGTCACAAGGGCTGGTACCTAAATCAGCTTAGAGATGTCTTGGAGTGACCATCCAACCCCTACCAGCATTGATTTAATCCAGTCTATATACGGCTGCCTTGCCTGGCTAGGAGTAATTGAAAAGATTATTTGCCTTGTCTACTATGCCATCTCTTGATGTCCCAACATTCTTTCCTCTTGCACTGATGGCTTCTGTGTGGGTCAACAGGTATTGGTAGTCAGTAAATAACGGCGCTAGACTTCGCTTTTTGCAGACAACACAAAGCTTCAAAGGATATGGAGCCCGGGAGAGAGAATAGATAAGTAGTACTGTTTCACAAACACTTTCTTCAAGCGCTACTCCCCAGCGGACTCCTCTTCTTAGGTCCCTTTTTATTCCTTCCATGTGGCAAAGTCTACCTAACCATCAGGTGTCACTGAAACCAGTGGTCTATGGCAATCTCTCTCCCCACAACAGGACACTCTCCAAGAATACAAAACATCGGAAGAAAACGAAACAACAAAATTATGCAAAATGTTGAGATTTCTTCAAAGCTTTATTTTCCTTAAAAATCATCTCATTCCGAAACAAGCAGGAAATACTGCTTCTTTGTGGGAGCCTTTTCCCTTCTTTCAGATCTGCCACTGGTAGAAAATGAGACCCAGGGGACACAAAGAATGAGCCCTTTAGTGTGGTACCAGCCACTGTAGCTGGGCGGACACCTCAACTATTGCCACAGAAGCACAATCTCCAGAAATGTCTTTAGATAAAGACAGCCTCCTCTAGCATCTAAGTTTCTATCTTCTATTAAGAAGCAAATGGTCTTTCATCCACCAAGAGGCCACCATGCAGATACAGAGAAGCTGTCCCCACAGGAGGCTATTTCTGCCATCCAAGTGAGAAGAGGTTCTGAAACACAATCGCGGTTATGGCAACACAGAGATGTTTACAAGGTAGAATTAATATGGGTTAATGACCAATTGGAAGTGATTTGAGAGAGAGAAAACAATTCTGAGATTTCTGAATTTTGGGGGTGTAGATACTAGAGACACAGACCAAGAAGAACACAGAAGGTACGAGCTTGAGGAGACTGGGAAATGATGAGTTTTTGTGGGTATGCTGAGTGTGAGGCCCCTGCTAGAAAAAAGGGAGGATGCGTGTAGGGTAGTTTTAAATACTGAAATGTCTGTGTTCTGATTCTCAAAATAACCAGTGAAATATAAGCTGTAAAAATAAAGTAAATAAACACATACGGTTCTGAAGTTCTCCTGACAGGCTTGGCATAGAGCTCAGGATGGACAGTAATCCACTTAGCTAGAGCCATCACCATGAATGGCATGCCCAACTGAGACGGTATACAGCGGCGGGGGGTGGGGGGGGAGCTTTCCAGAGGAAAACCAACATTTCAGGCAAGAGGAGAGAGAAAACATTAAATTGCTTTTGCTTAATAGGAATTAATAGTTAATATTGCGTATAAATATTTAATATATTTCTAACCATATTTCTTGAATTATTTTTTTAAAAAAAGAAGTAAAATAAATGTGAGAACTTAACACTTTTCAAAACTGGCAACATAAGGCAGTAAAATGCCAAGCTACGATGTGATGAGACAGACTGCAATCATTAACCATCACGGAGAAGGCAAAGTAAGCAGGATGAGAACTAATCATTAATGGCTAACTTGCAAAAATAAGGCTGCACAGGACCCCCGCATAGAATTTATGAATAGCTTGCAAATTAAAAAACAAACCAAGGAGAATGAGTGTTGTGATATTTCTAGGACAATTCAGAGGAATGTTTCAAATTATTTTATATTAGTTGCTGTCTCACTGGTTTTTAATGCACACCATAAAGAAAAGAGCGGCAAGATGATATTCAGTATCTTTACGTCTCTTGATGATAGTGGTAAAGAATCTTTGATTAAAAACAGTAAGCAAGGCCTCTTGCTTGTACACTAATGGCAGACGTTTTAGATCACTGTGGGCTTAACTTAATCAGGCCACATTTATTTTTTTCTTAACTGGTAAAATTGTATATATGAACTCTTTCAAAGATGTATATAAAAATAACACACCCAGCATTTTAGCATACTATGAAGAATCATAAATACATGTTAACCATAAACATAATATATTTTAGAAAAAATACCTTATTTTTAACTATTATAATTTCAGGGTGTGTGAATATCTTTAGTCTGCAAGAGCATTTCAGGAAAGAGGTTCATATAGTTAAAGATTTCACCTTAACTTTTTTATATAGCTACTTTAGGTCCACACTTTCACGCTGAGTAAATAATTAGCTTAGTAACTATACATTTAGCACCTTATAAATTGCTTCAAATGCATCTTATGAACTATCATTATATAGCACTAACCCGAAACATGTAAGTTTCCAGGCCTGCTGAAATTTTACATTATTTCAGTTTGTTATTTACTTTGAACAGTTTATCAGGAACCCAGAAAAGGTGAAATCAGACATCATTAGCTTTTACTACCATAATCAGGAATTCTTCACAAGGCACTTTAAAATTTTCTAAAATGATGCACTAAGAACTCCCTCAAATACACTAAATGACATATTTTTAAAACCTTAAGCTTTTACAGAAAAGAAAAAAACAAGAAAGCATGTGCCTAAAATACAGTTGCACTGCAAAACTATCCTGCCAAAAAAGAAATTCCGTACGTTACTGTAAGATATCACAATTTTCACAAGCCCAAAATTCTAAAAGAAAGATCCTATGAGATGGACTCAAAGGGAAAAAGGAGACTTTAATTCTATTAAATTATTCCAAGTGTATTATTTTCATTAATAAAATGCATGTTTCTTGAAGAAACAATGGTGGGCACATTAAATGTGTGTGCATTAATTATTTTAAACCTTAAACTAGAGGAGAAGAATGTATTTCCCGTTCCTGATGTGCTGTGCTCTCTCATATAAAAGAATCTTCCACTAGAGGAGCACTTCCGGCCTCTCAATTACTCTCTCATAGGACATGAGAAATGGCCTTTTGGGCATGAAAAGATGCTCGACACAGCTAATTATTAGAGAAATGAAAATCAAAACTGCAATGAGGCATCACCTCACACTGGTCACAATGCCCATCATCAAAAAATCTACAAACAATAAATGCTGGAGAGGGTGTGGAGAAAAGGGAACCCTCCTGCACTGTTGGTGGGAATGTAAAATGGTACAGCCACTATGGAACACAGTATGAAGGTTCCTCAAAACACTAAAAACAGAGCTACCATATGATCCTCCAATTCCATTCTTAGACATATATCCAAACAAAACTATAATTCAAAAAGATACATGTATCCCTATGTTCACAGCAACATTATCCACAATAGCCAAGACATGGAAACAACCTAAATGTCCATTGAATGATGAAAGGATAAAGAAAAATGTTGTGCATATATACCATGGAATACTACTCAGCCATAAAAAAGAACAAAATAATGCCATTTGCAGCAATATAGATGGACCTAGAGATTATCATACTAAGTGAAGTAAGTCAGACAGAGAAAGACAAATACCATATGATATAGTTTATATGTGGAATATAAAGTATGACACAAATGAACTTATCTACAAAACAGAAACAGATTCACCGACATAGAGAACTGATTTGTGGTTGCCAAGGGTCGGGGGGAGGGATGCAGTGGGAGTTTGGGCTTAGCAAACTACTACATAGAGAATGTAATATATGTAATAGTTGTTAGATGCAAACTGTTACAAATAGAATGGATAACATCAAGGTCCTACTGTACAACCCAAGGAACTATATTCAATATCCTGAGATAAACCATAATGGAAAAGAATATAAAAAAAGAAAAAACTATATATAAATGAATCACTTTGCTGTACAGCAGAAATTAACAGCATTGTAAATCAACAATGCTTCAATTAAATCAAGAAATGGCCTTTGATTTATTAATTAATAATTAATTTTTGGCTGTGTTGGGTCTTGGGTGCTGCGCGCGGGCTTTCTCTAGTTGTGGCGAGTGGGGACTGCTCTTCGTCGTGGTGCATGGTCGTCTCATTGTGGTGGCTTCTCTTGTTATGGAGCACAGGCTCTAGGCACGTGGGCTTCAGTAGTTGTGGCACACGGGCTCAGCAGTTGTGGGTCACGGGCTCAGCAGTTGTGGCACACGGGCTTCGTTGCTCCATGGCACGTGGGATCTTCCTGGACCAGGGCTTGAACCCTTGTCCCCTGCATTGGCAGGCGGATTCTTAACCACTGCGCCATGAGGGAAGTCCGAGAGATGGCCTTTGGGTTGATGAGTCTGATGAGTGTGAGTGAAGTAATGGAGCACGTTCACTTTAGTCCTTGCTGCTTTCCTTCTTTACAAGGGGCTGGCTGCCCATATGAAGCACTCATTCTACGTCCAGGGTAGGGTGTCTAGTTTCCAGCGATTTTGGTGACTAGGGGCTGACTTTGTTTTAACACAAAGTTCTCCAAACACTTCATCTATAATCAAGTTGACATTCTAACAGTTCTTTACTGAGTATGTGATCATTTATAAACAAAACAGTAAATCATGTACTTAATAATAAATAGCTATTTTTCTGTAACTTTCATAGGTGTTTTTAGAATGCTCATATAGATGACAAACGTTTTTCATGATAGCTACATAAAAGCAACTACTAAAAGTAAGCATTAATAATTCAGGCATTTTCCCCTTAATGGGTAGAAAAACCTTGACTATATAAACTTTGCAGAGGACCATGGACTCATGTAATTAAAGTAATAATTAAAATGTGATATTACTTTAATAAAACACACGCCTACTAAAATAAAGATATAATTATTAGATTTTTGTTCCTACCTCCCTGTATCTGGAGTTTAGAAATGAAGCATGCATCATGAGAATTTTTTTTTAATAGAAAACTATCAGGTAAATTCAAAAGATTAAAGTCGGTTAAACAAATGATTATCATTTTAAATGTAGAACGATACAGCAATAATGACGCTCTGCATTTTATTACCTTTTCTATCCTTGTTTTAAACTATTATTAAAAGTAGATACTATGAGACAAAAATTAAAATGAATATTTGATAGCCTAGTAAGTATGAGTAATATATTACTTAGAATTTATTTTTAGGTACATTACCTGAAACTGGTAAAACTCTAAATCTGAACAGCTAACTGTAGCTAGATGGATAGCTGGACAGACCCAGACACAGCACAATTTCTAAACATTAAACACATCCTGTATTTATTACTATGTTCATACAAGTCAGTTTAAAGAGTAGAGAGTACTTTACGTGATGAGATTTAATGATCGGCACAGAAGTATGTTGGCTATCTCAGAGCAAATTATGGCTTAAAGAGGAGAGAATGGCTTTGTTTATTTGCACTTTTGTAAGGAATTTCTAGAAAAATCAAGGCACCTGTTTCTAGCTTTAATGGTGAATTTACTTATGCAAAGAGCTTACCCTATAAATGCAGCAGGTATACCCATACAATTGTACTGGTCTATTAACAGTGAATTAAGTATCCCCACGTGTCATGCTTCACACTGACCTACCTTAGCAGATGGTGTAAATTCAGCCTCTTCCTCCTAGACCCCTTTTCTTAATCTCCTTCAGCATCACGACATTTAACCCATCTAAGTTGCAATAAATACGAAGGATTTGACAACTCTCTGTGAAGCCATCATGTGAGCCACGGCACCTCCCCTTTTTTCCAGGACTCAGTATTGAGCCACTAGGTCTTTTCTAACCACCCCCTCATCTTTTTACCTGGTGTTAATCTGCTACTGGAGCAGTTCTACTCACTTGTCCTTCCTCATGCTAGTTGATGTTCTTATTTTGAATGACTCAGAGATTTTCTCACCATTAAAGTTTATACATGGCAGCTGTAAAAATTAGTAGGTTAGAATTGATTCTATGGCCTTTTGTCTTCCAAAGGGAGAGTTGAAGCAAGTTTCCAAGCATGAAGGACTCTTACATGTTAGGGGTCAGAGGCCTATCATAGTTTGGGGCAGCTCATTTTGGGTCATCATATGGTCTAAGTCACTTCATTCTAGTGCAGCTGTTCTGTTTTCTGAAGGTAAGAGTCACACGTGGGCCGTTCTCAGTGGACTCACACTCCAGGCCTTCACCCATTTTCAAAAGAGCAGCTGAAAACTGGAACCACTTGAGGACAGACAGGTAAGCACCAGAACAGTCCTTCCATTCAGTGTGGCTACCATCAGGTTTTAGCTAAATGTCCTTTTAGTCATTCCACACAAGAATCAAAGAAACAAAGTTTCATTACGCAGTGGTGATATTTTGATCAGCAAAACGGCCCACAGGTTTAACTTTATATTCTCCAGTTTCCACAGTCACGTGTCTATTACTACTATTTGATCCCTTTAGGAGCATCACAAGTGAATGCTGCATTTTTTGAATGTTATATAACTTACCTTTATATGTTAAAAGACAAACACTAACAGGTATAAGGTTACCGTTTGAATGAACCTCTCTTCTCAACCAGAAAGACCTAATTTTCAACATTTTACCTTACACCCATATCTGGAAGGTAGCAAAGATGGAATTCCCAATGATCTTTCAGCATAATTTTTACACAGCACACTAGTGAGAAGGTATGGGGATAGAAATTTTTACTTTAATATCATTAGAGAAAATTAATATGGTTATATTTTTATAGCTTTTCACTTTCACTCTAAGTTACCTGAAATTCCCCAGGTTTTAAAGTTTTTAAATGTTCCTAGGTGCAAATTATTTTAGTACATTTTATTTCAAAATTCTTCTCTAAAGCTTGAAGAGATAAATTAGATTTACCCAAATAACTTCAGAAATAATGAACAGTGTTTAGAAGATTTTTCTAATTTTCCATGAGATCTTTTCTTCCTCCAAAGCTTTCCTAAAACTTATTTTTCTGCAGATGATTAAGAACAAATGGAATTTATAATGATAGTTAAATGAAGCTGAATTATAGCTTTAGACAACTGCATTGCTTGTGTGTGACACGTTTGGGTGGCTTACTAGATTGAAATGCTATACATGTTGTGGTACAAATAATGAAATATGTCCAAGTTAGAAAGCAACCAATTTTTATATTCCTCTTAATAAAAGAATGAATTTAATGATGTCAAGACTTAGAATTCTATAATTTTTTGTCAAATTCAAAAATTTTAAAACATAGTTCAGAGCATACTGAAATAATTCAAAGTAACAGTAGTAAGATGAAATCTTAAGTTGCTTTTGCTACTATTATGTGGTTAAAACGAACAAAGGAACTGCTAAGGGCACACCAGTGAGCAAGAATTTAAAATAAAAAAAAAACCAAAGGACAGTTTACGTTTCAGTTTTAGCACTGAGTCAGAACTGCGGAGCAGATAATGAGACAGCATCTGAAGATCAGACATCACTTCATGACTGAACTCTGTCCCTCTCTACAATATAAAGGCACTTTGTCCTGGTTTTTTGAAACTAAATTCTTTGAAACAAAGGGTGAATGCAGACTGGCATTCTAGACTCTGCTTCAAAAGTGTATCAATTTAGGCACGAAGGACATCCTAGAGGAACAGTAAGAGAGAGAGGCTTAGGAAAACTAGAGGGAAATTAACTCATTTTCTGAATTGAGTTCATATTCTAAGAATGAAATATGTGTAATGAACAGAAAAAATAAAAGGGAAGGAAAGGGTTGGGAAATTAAGAAAAAAATAATATATTTTTATTGAGCAAGTCTATTATGAGGCAAATGATGTGCTGGATGCTTTCTGTACCCGGCTTCATACTAATTCAAACCTCTCTGCCTCTGAGAAGGTTACTCCCTGTGCCCAAACTAGACTCTCACCACTTCATCTGCCTCCTCTTGGCACATTGCTTCTTACCCTTGAAGACACACTTTTCAAATTATTTGCTCTTTAGCAATCTGTAAGCACTTACTGTTATGGGTTGAACTGTGTTCCCATAAAGCATATGTTGGAGTCCCTCAGTACCTCAGAATATGACTTTATTTGGAAATCCCAGTTTTTTTTTCTTTTTTACATCTTTATTGGAGTATAATTGCTTTACAATGGTGTGTTAAGTTTCTGCTTTATAACACACTGAATCAGCTATACATATACATATATCCCCATATCCCGTCCCTCTTGCGTCTCCCTCCCACCCTCCCTATCCCACCCCTCTAGGTGGTCACAAAGCACCGAGCTGATCTCCCTGTGCTATGCGGCTGCTTCCCACTAGCTACCTATTTTACATTGGGTAGTGTGTATGTGTCAGAGGTAAGAAAGTCGAGGTTGAGACAAGGAGCCTAACCCAGTATGACCAGTGTCCTTATAAAAGGGGCATTCAGACACACACACACACACACACACACACACACAGAATGTCATGTCAGCATAAAGAAAGGGATGGGAGTGGTGCTGACACAAGCCACGGAACACCCTAAGTCACCAGCAAATCACCAGGGCTGGAAAAGCGTGGAACAGAATCTCCGCACAGCCCCGGGAAGGAGCCAGCTCTGCTCAGCATCTTGATCTTGGACTTCCAGCCTCCAGAACTGTGAGACCATAAATTTCTGTTGTTGAAATTGAAGCCACTTAAGTGTGTGGAACTTTATTACAGCAGCCCCAAAGAAACTAATACACTCATTAAATATTTGAGACAAAATAATCTTCACAACAACTCAACTGGATTCAACAACTCGACTGGATTCACGTTGCTGTCTCCATTGCTGAGAGAGAAGAAAGCCGATCTTCAGTGATTTTTAAGAAATGTGGTTTTGGTCAAGCAGTTCAGAAGCCTTAGAGCAGGTATGTCATCTAAGACATAATATATAGCTGAATAACTGTACGTAACTGTATAATTCTGGAGATTGTCTTCATCAGTACACAGTTGTTCTTTAAACACCAGTATCAAACCATCAAGATAAGGATGGTAATGTAAATGAATATTTGTATTGAGACAAATATGTGGAAAAAGATGGCATTTTTTGTGCTATCAGAGCATCTTGGGAGCTGTGATGCAGTACGTGGACTGTTTCTTTAAAGAAAACTCCATGGTTACATATATAGGAACCAAAGGGACATGCAACTAAAAAAAAACTACTGGAGATAATGTGACAGATAACATGAATAAACATGAATTAGTAACACTGTGGGACATTATTTGCCTCATTAAAAGAAATCAACAGTTGAGTCACAGTATAATTCTAATATTTAAAGTTCCATTTAAAAACGTATTCTCGGGCTTCCCTGGTGGCGCAGTGGTTGAGAGTCCGCCTGCCGATCTAGGGGACACGGGTTCGTGCCCTGGTCCATGAAGATCCCACATGCCGCGGAGCGGCTGGGCCCGTGAGCCATGGCCGCTGAGCCTGCGCGTCCGGAGCCTGTGCTCCGTAACAGGAGAGGCCACAACAGTGAGGGGTCCGCGTACAGCAAAATAAGTAAATTAAAAATAAAAATATATTCTCAGGGACCTTCAAGATGGCGGAGGAGTAAGACGTGATTACCTTCCTTCCCCCCAAATATATCAGAAATACATCTACATGTGGAACATGAATGTTGGCAGAAGACCTCAGACTTCCCAAAAAGGAAGAAACTCCCCACGTACCTGGGTAGGGAAAAAGAAAAAAGAAACAATAGAGACAAAAGAATAGGGACGGGACCTGCACCAGTGGGACGGAGCCGTTTCCACACACTAGGAAGACCCTTCGCGGGCGGAGACTGTGGGTGGCGGAGGGGGGAAAGCTTCGGCGCTGCAGAAGCCGCAGGGGTGCGGAGGGCAAAGCGGAGAGACTCCCGCACAGAGGGTCGGTGCCGACCGGCACTCACCAGCCCGAGAGGCTTGTCTGCTCACCCGCCGGGGCGGGCGGGGCTGCGAGCTGAGGCTCGGGCTTCGGTCGGAGCGCAGGGAGAGGACTGGGGTTGGCGGCGTGAACACAGCCTGCAGGGGTTTAGTGCACCACGGCTGGCCGGGAGGGAGTCCGGGGGAAAGTCTGCACCTGCCGAAGAGGCAAGAGACTTTTTCTTGCCTCTTTGTTTCCTGGTGCGCGAGGAGAGGGGATTAAGAGCGCTGCTTAAAGGAGCTCCAGAGACGGGCGCGAGCCGCGGCTACCAGCGCGGACCCCAGAGACGGGCATGAGACGCTAAGGCTGCTGCTGCCGCCACCAAGAAGCCTGTGTGCGAGCACAGGTCACTCTCCACACCTCCCCTCCTGGGAGCCTGTGCAGCCCGCCACTGCCAGGGTCCCGGGATCCAGGGACAACTTACCCGGGAGAACGCACGGCGCACCTCAGGGTGGTGCAACGTCACGACGACCTCTGGAGCCGCAGGCTCGCTCCGCATCCGTACCCCTCCCTCCCCCGGCCTGAGTGAGCCAGAGCCCCGGAATCAGCTGCTCCTTTAACTCCATCCCATCTGAGCGAAGAACAGACGCCCTCAGGCAACCTACACGCAGAGGCAGGGCCAAATCCAAAGTTGAGCCCCGGGAGCTGTGCAAAGAAGAGAAAGGGAAATCTCTCCCAGCAGCCTCAAGAGCAGCGGATTAAAGCTCCACAATCAACCTGATGTACCCTGCATCTGTGGAATACCTGAATAGACAACCAATCACGCCAAAATTGAGGGAGTGGACGTTGGGAGCAACTGTAGACTTGGGGTTTGCTTTCTGCGACTAATTTGTTGCTGGTTTTATGTTTATCTTAGTTTAGTATTTAGAGTTTATTATCACTGGTAGATTTGTTTACTGATTTGGTGGCTCTCTTCCTTTTTTATATATATATAGATATATATATATATTTTTTTTCCTTTTTCTCTTTTTGTGAGTGCATATGTGTAGGCTTCTTTGTGTGATTTTGTCTGTATAGCTTTGCTTTTACCATTTGTCCTAGGGTTGTGTCTGTCCGCTTTTTCCCTTTTTTATTACTTTTAAATTTCTTTTAATTTTTAATAATGTTTTTTATTTTTTTAATAACTTAATTTTTTTGTTTCTTCTATTTTTTTCTCCCTTTTCTTCTGAGCCATGTGGCTGACAGGGTCTTGGTGCTCCTGCCAGGTGTCAAGCCTGAGCCTCTGAGGTGGGAGAGTCGAGTTCAGGACAATGGTACACCAGAGACGTCCCAGGCCCACATAATATCAAATGAAAAAAGCTCTCCCAGAGATCTCCATCTCAACGCCAAGACCCAGGTCCACTCAACGACCAGCAAGCTACAGTGCTGGGCACCCTATGCCAAACAACTAGCAAGACAGGAACACAACCCCATCCATTAGCGGAGAGGCTGCCTAAAATCATAAGGTCACAGACACCCCCCAAACACCACCGGACGCTGTCCTGCCCACCAGAAAGACAAGATCCAGCCTCATCCACCAGAACACAGGCACTACTCGCCTCCGCCAGGAAGCCTACAAAACCCACTGAACCAACCTAAGCCACTGGGGGCAGACACCAAAAACAACAGGAGCTATGAACCTGCAGCCTGTGAAAAGGAGACCCCAAACACAGTAAGATAAGCAAAATGAGAAGACAGAGAAACACACAGCAGGTGAAGGAGCAAGGTAAAAACCCAACAGACCAAACAAATGAAGAGGAAATAGGCAGTTTACCTGAAAAAGAATTCAGAGTAATGACAGTAAAGATGATCCAAAATCTTGGAAATAGAATGGAGAAAATAACAAGAAACATTTAAAACGTACCTAGAAGAACTAAAGAGCAAACAAACAATGAAGAACAACACAATAAATGAAACTGAAAATTCTCTAGAAGGAATCAATGGCAGAATAACCAAGGCAGAAGAATGGATACGTGACCTGGAAGATAAAATAGTGGAAATAACTACTGCAGAGCAGAATAAAGAAAAAAGAATGAAAAGCATTGAGGACAGCCTCAGAAACCTCTGGGACAATATTAAACAAAGCAACATTCGAATTATAGGGGTCCCAGAAGAAGAAGAAAAAAGAAAGGGACTGAGAAAATATCTGAAGAGATTATAGTTGAAAGTTCCCTAATATGTGAAAGGAAATAGTCAATCGAGTCCAGGAAGCGCAGAGAGTCCCATACAGGATAGATCCAAGGAGAAACACGCCAAGACACACATTAATCAAACTATCAGAAATTAAATACAAAGAAAATATTAAAAGCAGCAAGGGAAAAACAACAAATAACATACAAGGGAATCCCCATAAGGTTAACAGCTGATCTTTCAGCAGATACTCTGCAAGCCAGAAGGGAGTGGCAGGACATATTTAAAGTGATGAAAGGGATAAACCTACAACCAAGATTACTCAATCCACCAAGGATCTCATTCAGATTCGATGCAGAAATTAAAACCTTTACAGGTAAGCAAAAGCTAAGAGAATTCAGCACCACCAAATCAGCTTTTCAACAAATGCTAAGGGAACTTCTCTAGGCAGGAAACACAAGAGAAGGAAAAGACTTACAATAACAAAGCCAAAACAATTAAGAAAATGGTAAAAGGGAACATACATATCGATAATTACATTATATGTAAATGGATTAAAAACTCCCACCAAAAGACATCAACTGGCTGCATGGATTCAAAAACAAGAACTGTATGTGTGCTGTCTACAGGACACCCACTTCAGACCTAGGGACACATACAGACTAAAAGTGAGGGGATGGAAAAAGATATTCCATGCAAATGGAAATCAAAAGGAAGCTGGAGTAGCAATTCTCATATCAGACAAAATAGACTTTAAAACAAAGAATATTACAAGAGACAAACAAGGACACTACATAATGATCAAGGGATCAATCCAAGAAGAAGATATAACAATGGTAAATATTTACGCCCCCAACATAGGAGCACCTCAATACATAAGGCAAATGCTAACAGCCATAAAAGGGGAAATCGACAGTAACACAATCATAGTAGGGAACTTTAACGCCCCACTTCCACCAATGGACAGATCATCCAAAATGAAAATAAATAAGGAAACACAAGCTTTAAATGATACATTAAACAAGACTGATTTAATTGATATTTATAGGACATTCCATCCAAAAACAACAGAATACACTTTCTTCTCAAGTGCTCATGGAACATTCTCCAGGACAGATCATATCTTGGGTCACAAATCAAGCCTTGGTAAATTTAAGAAAATTTAAATCTTATCAAGTATCTTTTCTGACCACAATGCTATGAGACTAGATATGAATTACAGGAAAAATTCTGGAAAAAAAACAGACACATGGAGGCTAAACAATACACTACTAAATAACCAAGAGATCACTGAAGAAATTAAAGAGGAAATCAAACAAATGACAATGAAAACACGAAACCTGTGGGATTCAGCAAAAGCAGTTCTAAGAGGGAAGTTTATAGCAATACAATCCTACTTCAGGAAACAAGAAACATCTCAAATAAAAAACCTAACCTTACACCTAAAGCAATTAGAGAAAGAAGAACAAAAAAACCCCAAAGTTAGCAGAAGGAAAGAAATCATAAAGATCCGATCAGATCCAAAGATCAATCAAACTAAAAGCTGGTTCTTTGAGAAGATAAACAAAATTGATAAACCATTAGCCAGACTCATCAAGAAAAAAAGGGAAAAGACTCAAATCAATAGAATTAGAAATGAAAAAGGAGAAATAACAACTGACACTGCAGAAATAGAAAGGATCATGAGAGATTACTACAAGCAACTCTAGGCCAATAAAATGGACAACCTGAAAGAAATGGAAACGTTCTTAGAAAAGCACAAGCTTCCGAGACTGAACCAGGAAGAAACAGAAAATATAAACAGACCAATCACAAGCACTGAAATTGAGACTGTGATTAAAAATCTTCCAACAAACAAAGCCCAGGATCAGATGGCTTCACAGCCGAATTCTATCAAATATTTAGAGTGGAGCTAACACTTATCCTTCTCAAACTCTTCCAAAATATAGCAGAGGGAGGAACACTCCCAAACTGCTTCTACAAGGTCACCATCACCCTGATACAAAACCAGACAAAGATGTCACAAAGAAAACAAACTACAGGCTAATATCACTGATGAACACAGATGCAAAAACCCTCAACAAAATGCTAGCAAACAGAATCCAACAGCACATTAAAAGGATCACACACCATGATCTAGTGGGGTTTATCCCAGGAATGCAAGGATTCTTCAATATAAGCAAATCAAACCAACGTGATAAATCATATTAACAAATTGAAGGAGAAAAACCATATGATCATCTCAATAGATGCAGAAAAGGCTTTCAACAAAATTCAACTCGTATTTATGATACAAACCCTCCAGAAAGTAGGCCTAGAGGGAACTTACCTCAACATAATAAAGGCCATATATGACAAACCAACAGCCAACATCATTCTCAATGGTGAAAAACTGAAACCATTTCCTCTAAGATCAAGAACATACAAGGTTGCCCACTCTCACACCTATTATTCAACATAGCTTTGGAAATATTAGCCACACCAGAGAAGAAAAATAAAAGGAATCCAAATCGGAAAAGAAGAAGTAAAGCTGTCACTGTTTGCAGATGACATGATACTATACGTAGAGAATCCTAAAGATGCTACCAGAAAACTGCTAGAGCTAATCAATGAATTTGGTACAGTAGCTGAACACTAAATTAATGCACAGAAATCTCGTGCATTCCTATACACTCATGATGAAAAATCTGAAGGAGAAATTAAGGAAACACTCCCATTTACCAATGTAACAAAAAGAATAAAATACCTAGCAATAAATTTACCTAAGGAGACAAAAGACCTGTATGCAGAAAACTATAAGACACTGACGAAAGAAATTAAACATGATACCAACAGATGGAGAGATATACCATGTTCCTGGATTGGAAGAATCAACATTGTGAAAATGACTATACTACCCAAAGCAATCTACAGATTCAATGCAATCCCTATCAAACTACCACTGGCAATTTTCACGGAACTAGAACAAAAACTTTCACAATTTGTATGGAAACACAAAAGACGCCAAATAGCCAAAGCAATCTTGAGAAAGCAAAAGGGAGCTGGAGGAATCAGGCTCCAGGACTTAAGACTATACTACAAAAATACAGTAATCAAGACAGTACAGTACTGGCACCAAAACAGAAATATAGATCAATGGAACAGGATAGACAGCCCAGGATAGAAAACCCACACACATGTAGTCACCCTATTTTGGATAAAAAGAGGCAAGAATATACAATGGAGGAAAGACAGCCTCTTCAATAAGTGGTCCTGGGAAAACTGGACAGCTACATGTAAAAGAATGAAATTAGAACTCTCCATAACGCCATACACAAAAGTAAACTCCAAATGGATTAAAGACCTAAGTATAAGGCCAGGCACTATCAAACTCTTAGAGGAAAACATAGGCAGGACACTCTATGACATAAATCACAGCAATATCATTTTTGACCCACCTCCTAGAGAAACGGAAATAAAAATAAACAAATGGGACCTAATGTAACTTAAAAGCTTTTGTACAGCAAAGGAAACCATAAACAAGACAAAAAGACAACCCTCAGAATGGGAGAAAATATTTGCAAATGAAGCAACTGACAAAGGATTAATCTCCAAAACATACAAGCAACTCATGCAGCTCCCGGACCGGGGCACGAACCTGCGTCCCCTGCATCGGCAGGCGGACTCTCAACCACTGCGCCACCAGGGAAGCCCAATTCTATCTATTTTGAACAAATTATACTATACAATATGATAATCTGCACGACAGGCACAAACACCAAACTAGTAATTCAAGTTGCCTAATTTCCTGCAGTGTGGTGGTTTTAAAAAAGGAAATTAGACATATAATGTATATAATATTATATGCACACACTATGGAAGAAGATACAGGATTGAATATGGAGCAAAGATTCATAGGAAAGTAAGTTCCCAAAAATTTTCAGGAGAAACGATGAAAAAGGATCAAAATAAATTATCAATAGATCTTGTGGATCTGTTAATCCCATTGGATTTACTGCTATACATAAAATAGATAAGCAACAAGGATCTATTATATAGCATAGGGAATTATATTCAGTATCTTATAATAAACCATAACGGAAAATAATCCGAAATATATATATATATATAATATATATATACTCACAAAACTGAATCACTTTGCTGTACAACTGAAACTAACAACACTGTAAATCAACTACACTTCAATTAAAATAATATAGAACTTTTGGAGAGTATTACAATTGGAACACTGCAATTAAAGGTCAATTTCATTTAAAAATCAAATGAAGAGGGAGATGAAGTTGAATTCACAAGTTAAAAAGGTATAAAGCCAAATAGAAATGTGTAAAAGTAGAGTGGAGAAGGTAAAGAAATGAAGAAAGAAATGAAAATATATAAGTATTGGACAATATCTCATAGGACATCTCAGGGAAGCTATGGTTATGAAGTAATACTATGTTTCTCGTCCAGTAATGTTCAGCCCATGCTTCTGGTTCCTGATATTAACACGTTGTCTCTTAGCAATAGGCAGAGTGGTCTGTGCTTCAACATCCATACTCAACCCTGTTCCCCACTTCTCGAGAGTCACGTGAAGAACACCTGCTGAGGTAGGAAGGTAATACTGAACTGCTCTCTGCACCCCGGCCCGTCCCAGGGGAGGATGCTTTAAAACGCGACTGTTCGTGATCCAGTCAGGTGGGGAACACAGGACAGGCTGGGGCTTCCTCTCTGTTGACACGATTTCATGTCTTGTTTTATACTTCCTTTTACTTGCTGAATTTGACTCTTGTAATTTCACAAGCTGCAGAGTGATCTGAAGCTCACAGACTACTGGTCTAGGGAGATTTATCGTCTCTCAAGAAAATGGTATCCTAGGACTCTGTTCTCTCCAAGAGTCAAGCTTAAACGGAAGCTTTTTGCTTCCTTGCATAGTGTAAGGGATGACTCAATATTTAGTTCACATGAACAACACTGTGCTATTTTTCCATATCTGCTCCTAAAGCTGCAGCCTCCCGTCCCCTTAGGATCTGAGTTCTGAAACACAGCAGGGGATGGCTTCATTAGCGGCTTTACTGCCCATGACAAGGACTGAAGGCATCCTTGCTGGGAGTGAAGGTGTTTTAGCTTACAGCAGCAAAGTCCATATTTTGTTGCCTATCACTTGAAATATACTGTATACCCTGATATTAATTTCTATATCAATATTTCAAGTCACAGACACCTAGTTCAAATAAACATGAGAAAAGTGTTTAAATTTACTGGCATACATGTCTGAGGAGTCCAGAGATACTCTTGTCTTCAGAGATTATTCAATCACGTAAACAGAACTTTCACACAGACTTCTGCACATCTGTCTGAGAGGTGGGGTGAGAACCACCACTTCCAGCCTGACATTTCCACAGCAAGTGTGTAAGCTGCACTCTTCCTCCCATCACCCAAATATTCATCCCAGGGAAGAGTTCTCATTGACTATATTTGACCAACATGCCTATTACCTGAGCCATTCGCTTCACCAAAGAAATGAAACGTTACACTCAGATACAACAGGTCACATGACCCTTCTAGTGAAAGAGTGGGGAAAAGTGGGTGATGGAGGTTATGATGCTCGATTTGATATACTGACTTGACTAGACCACAGTACTCAGGTATTCGGTCAAACACGTCTGAATGCTGCTGTAAAGGTATTTTTAGATGAGATTAGCATCTAGTTCAGTAGACTCTGAGTAAAGGAGATGACCCCCCCCCATAATATGGGTGGACCTCATCCAATCAGTTGAAGGTCTTGAGAGAGAAAAGACTGAGGTCCCTGAGAAAGAGGGGATTCTGCCAGCAGATCACCTTCAGACTCAAGCTGGAGCGTCAACTCTTCCTTGGGTCTCCAACCTGCTCACCCTGCAGATTTTGGACTTTCCAGACTCCAAAACAGTGTGAACCAATTCCTTAAAATCTCTTCTCTCTCTCTCTCTCTCTCTCCCCATCTCCCTCTCTCCTCCTCTCTCTCTTTATATATAAATTTATATTATATTATACCTCCTGTTTCTCTGAAGAATCCTGACTCATATATGCATTATAATTGGCAGGCCCTCAGACGTATAATTTATTGGGGGTAGGATATAGTATCTTTTGAAAGTATGCTGAGCCGAATAAAACGCTCAAATTCCTCTGAAGTATCCTAAGTACCATCCTAGATGTGTCAGATGATTAAAAAAAGGGGAAACAACACGTTCCCTCAAAAACCTTACAATTTTTAGATACTATAAAATCGCCATGAAAGTACTAAATGTAAATGAAATTAATATGTATAATAGGTATATAAAAATTATACATAAACACCTCATTTTAAAATATATATACATTCAGAACTATAGGTATGTCTATTTGTGAGTTAACAGACATACACATATACACATTTCCTAGCTCTGTCTGCTGAGAGGGCCAGAATCAAGGATGCTCTAGGTAACAATAGTATATCTCCCACACACATGTTCGTCTCTAAACATTGTTCCCATTAAAAGGAACCAGGGCTCTTTGGAGAAGTGGCTGATTCCAGGGCTAGAGCAGGGAAAATCCAAGATGAGCCTGGAACATCATTTTGTGCTACTAAAACACTAAAGAAAAAGGAGGTGGGACACGGAATGGGCTTCTTAAAAGAACCCAGGAGCCAGCCTGAAGGAGGTCCTAATGGCCAGAGTTGAAACAATTTGATAAATAAGTATCCATGAGTCCTGAGAAATAAACAAGAGGAGATAGCTCTTCCTTACAATAGAATTCCAATTAATAGGAAGTAGGAAATGGAGATTCACCAACGGGTCAAAATTCCACAGTAATAATACCTGTTCCAGACAATGGGCATCAATGGATGCTAAAACTGTCACGTTTATAGAGAAAAAGTATTTTAATAGTATCAAAGAATCTTCTCCAAGATACGTATCACCTATGAAGGGGAAATATAGTAACTTTATGGTGAGGAAACCCAGTTGATACTGGGTTTCAACTGTAAATCACCAACAGTAAGAAGTATGCCCATCATTTATCTCATGATATGATGCACTGAGGAACAACATCGTATCTATGGCATTCTTGCAACAATGGCCTAAACTTACTCTAATCCTGAGAAGACACCAGACAAGCCCAAACTGAAAGACAGTCTACAAAATGGATGATCTTCAAGTGTCAAGGTCATGATAGACAAGACAGACAGAGGAATGGTCACAGGTTGGAGAAGACTAAGCGGAAGAAATTATACACAATAGCGCATCTTCAGTGATACTCCTGTAGTCCTTAGATGTAAAGAACATAACTGAAAAACAATGGTGAAATCAGAACGAGGTCTATACTATAGTTAATGAAAAAGTACCAGTGTCGAGGTTCTTTTCTTGATACTTGTACTATGGTTACATAAAATAGTGTCATTAGGGAACAAGATGAAGTATGCGAGGCAACTTCCCATATGGTTTCTGCAACTTTTCTTAAAGTCTAACATTAGTTTGAAACAAAAAGTTTTTTAAAATTATATGTGTATACAAGCAAGTGCATTCATGTCCCTCATTCGCTTTCTACTGTCCTACAGCCTGTAAACAAGGTCTGAATGTTCCCATCGAGGGAAAGCCTTCTGGCCTCTATTTCTTGAATTATAACAACCACCCACAACAACCTCGAGTTATGCCTAATTACCTAAAATTGCAGTCTCATTTCAGCAGTCTCATAATTAAAAATATATATCACCTAGTACAGTGGGATGAAGATCTTACCACCATAAATAGCGAAATAGCTTTTCCATTTTTTTCACATGCACAGTTGGCAGCAAAGTCATTGCTGAAGGAAGCTTCCTCCTATGCATGTATTTTCATTGTCATTGACACATTTCTGAACAGCTCAAAGTGTATAAACATATGGAATTCTTACCTAGAAAAACTTAAAAGGAGAGGTACATATTGGCTACAAATAGCCGGAATTTTTAACATTTATATTGCATTTTGTTACTCAAAACATGTTGACACAAGCATACTAGAGTAGGTGCCAGTCAGAGATTAAATAGAAGCAAAAGTAACAGGAAAAGAAGCATTTTTTAAAATCTCACTGGATGAAAATTTTAGATACCCCATCTAGAAAATTGCCCTTACATACATTTACATAAACATTTGGGGGGTTCACATTATTGGGCTTAGAGTAAGTTTTGTAATTTTAGTGCTGAGAACGAAAATTACAGAACTGCATTTGCCCTTCTATGCAGAGTACAATGAGGCAACACCAGAGTTCTATGACTTCATTTACACTTACGGGAGCATTTTATGTGAGCACATATATTAAACTACGAAGCAATCACAGAAAATGGAATCAGGAGTCAAAATTGTATGTTTAGATAAACTGAACAATTATTTGAGTATATCAAAAGCTTGATCAAGTCAAATGAATTATGCACCCGTATACTTTTTCAAAAACACATGTTAGTTTTGGCAGGGGGCGTGGTATAAACCTTCCCACAATTGTGTTCATGGTCCCAGAAGTTCAGTTCCGGAAGTATCATTAGACATTCTCATAATTTCCATGATTAAAGCCATAATTTATCTAGGTGAACTGAGACTTTGTATGTGATTTTCTTTAAAACGTTCTGTGAAAAGAAATGTGAGGGGAGAAACAGATGTTGATGATGCTGAATCGCAGTGATGGGACAGCTAGAAGATCTTTCAACTCTTTGTTCACTGTCTCTCAGCCTTATCTCTCGCTCGTCCTTGTCTTAGGCCAGCATCACTGAACAGCTTGAAGCTCCCTGGAAATAGACTGTTTTTCATAATTCTTTGCAGAGCCTGGTCCCTCTGTTAGGAACACTTTTGTAATCCCACTCAATTTAATTCACCCCAAGCTGTTCTTCCCTGACGGGCTACTTTTCCTTTAGATTCAGCTCATGTGTCAACTCCTATATGACTCCAGGGCAAATTTCTCCCACATTATAAGAAAAATCAGAGTGTTCACTCTGAATACAGGGGCCATGTACATCTTTGTGTGAGTTTTCCCATTGAACAGTCACATGCAGAGTCTGAGTAGTATCTGTTCTCATGCTGATTTGAGTTAGACTGGGCACCTCCCTTACGGGTTGTGAATCTGCAGGAGGCTGGAGCAGCTCTGTTCCGTCCATCTCATTCTGCGGACCTGGCTAGAGGGGAAACGGCTACCTGGATAGCACATTCCTCATGGCAGACGTCAGAAGCTTCCAAAGGCTTGAATGGAAATGTAGGCGCCCGCTGAGTCTTGAAAGTGGGACAATGTCATTTCTGCCAACATTTCATTGAATAATGGCAGTCACACGGCCAAGTTAAAAATCAATGGATAAGACCAATATAACCTTTCAACAGAGATGGGAGTTAATATTTCCTTATAACCTATCAGCCATCATAATCAATGTCTGGGAGGGTCTCTGGCACACGGTAGGTGCTTAATACACTTTCGTGTGCTTTCATTGTTCTTAAAAGATTTCAATGGTTTATCGCTTTTAAGATCCTGAAAAGTAAACAGGTTAAAAGCAGAGTCTAAAATGGCTCCATCTTTAATTTAGAGTTTTATCACAGCCCCTGCGGGCTCTTTGCTTATTTATCTGTCTCTTTCATTCCACTGTGATCTCCACGACATCACTGGCATCCCCACCTGTTGGTAGTGGGCTTGACGTCTGGGAAGTGTGCACTAAATGCTCAATGAATAAAGAATAAAGGAACACACGTTAGAAAGGAAAAGAAGACAGAAAGATCAAAGCAAATCTAAGACAAAACGAAGCAAGCGGCTATCTTTGCTTGTGGAGTTCATAAGCGATGCTTCAGCACTTACTAGAATTTTTTTTCTTTGCTTTAAAGTGATAGTCAAAAACTTCTGATCTAACCAGTTGTTATTATGAGTATAATTTATCGTAAGGTAAGCCTCTAAGTTTGCTTTTGCTTTGCTAATTTACAAGTCACTTAGGCTATATGATGAGAATACAAACTGAACAAGATTCATTCAGGTTTGAAGTCCCTAGCGCCACAGAAATAAAGAACGATAAAATATGTATAGCTCAATGAGATGTAGACTTCATCTTGCAAGCTGAATTAGGATACAAAAAAGCAAACTGAGAAGAATATTAGGGCTTCCCTGGTGGCACAGTGGTTGAGAGTCCGCCTGCCAATGCAGGGGACGTGGGTTCGTGCCCTGGTCCGGGAAGATTCCACATCCCACATGCCGCAGAGCGGCTAGGCCCGTGAGCCATGGCCAAAAACAAAAAAAGAATATTAATTACTTGGTAATATAATGGTCCATAATCATGTACCTATGATGGTGCAAAGTCAGAAAGGTGACTAGGTGTCCTGTTCTGGCTTCAGTATTCTTTGTTTTTCCCTCTGCCTCCCTGATATTTGCAATTAATCTTTCTATAAAAGTATTAGCAATATTAATATATTCCTGTGATATAAAAAGATCACTCTTATATACATTTTACAGTTAGGGCATTATACTTGAGAAGAAACGTATGCAAAATCATGGATAGATGTCAAAAACTTATTATTGAGAAAATAAGACAAAAAGGTAAAATTAGCGTATTAGTGCATTTATATGAAGTTAAAATGGAAGTGAAATCATTGAAGGGATTAAAAGTCCAGGAGGGGTTACTTCTGCTGAGGTGGAAATGACTGGGAGAAGACAGAGGGAAAAAAGAGGTTGGTGGGAGGAAGCCTTGAGCAATACTATTCATTTACTATTTCTTACACTAAATGGTTTTCCCAGGAACGTATGCCCTGTGTAGACCCATTTTTTTACATCCTTGCTACGACTCCCCCATCACTGAAATGTACTTTCAGGTACTACAATGCTGGTTGATCTCCTCTAAATGTTTTGGGATTGCGCTCCAATTTGAGTTCCCCGAAAGTCCTAGATTTTCTAATTCCCAGTGCAAACTTGTCTCAAAATCTTTTCTTATGACACCAGTGCCTCTGCAACAGATTTCCTGGGAGACACCTTTTACTCTGCCATCTTTGGGGACCATTATTCAGCCTACCATTCAGTTTATATCTAACTCTTAGGTAGGTACAGACAACAGATGGTAAATAAATAGATGACAGATACATACATACTATATAGATGACAGAGATAGATAATTTTGAAACGGGGGACTTGAGAGTTTCCAGTATTTTTTGCCTAATGAGATGAGTGCTATCCTCTATAAAAAGTTTTCGTTTTGCTTTCAAGAAACTCTGTTCTGCTTTCAAGACGTGCCTTAAGAGCAAAGCATTCTTATATTGTCTTTCACTGGTTCCTGAAGGATTTTACCCTCCAGAAAAGTGCACTATTATAGGATTCAGAAGGGGAACAAAAAAGCTGTGCTTTTATGAAGTAGGACAAATAGGGTTGTTGGAGAACAGAGGTGAAAGGGAAAATTGAAAGACCTCAGACACATTCTTCGCAGATGTTAGGAAGCAGTACACATAGACCTAGAAATAAATTCCCCAGAAGGGTTTTTTTTTTATCATCAGTTTAAAGATTTTTGCTCTGAGAGATTCTACAGTCCCTAGAAACTCTTCAGCCTTGGATTAAAGGTTAAAAAAAAATAACACAACTTAGATTTATTGTAATTTTTCTTTAATGAATTAGGTCTTTGCCTCTGACTAGTAGAGATACAGTTAGAATAAGAGGCATCAGCAATAGGGAAGTAACCTTTATGAGACTATCTGTTTGCAGCGGCTAAACGCTGTGTTGGCAGTGTGTCCCTCTCTACTTGGAAACAGCAGTGCCTGCGATGATCGCCAGCGCCGATGCAGTACTTACTCTGTACCAAGAATGAGTCTAAGCGGTTTTCATATATTAATTCCCCTGGTTCCTGCCCCCACCCCACGCAAAAAAAAAAAAAAAAAAAAAAAACCCACATGAAACGGGAACTATTATCAACCCCCTTTTAAAAAGGGGGGAAAAATGGAGGTACATCAAAGTTAATAGCCTCACCCTAAGCCACACACTCTTGAAACTGTACTTGGACCCAAGCCCTGGTTTCAAGGCCCAAGACGAGGTTTTACAGAGGAAGTTTTCTCTCACTCCAGACGCAGCACTGGCTGGTGGGCCCGTTCCTGCACCTGATTTACTGCACTCTGTGCTGAAGCGATTAATCCATCCTGAGCTTATAGGCGGAAAATGTGTGGTGCTGAGTTCTAGGAATTCAAACATGAATGAGGCACCTTCAACGTTTATTAGTTTTTCGTGTTTTTCATGTTTTTTTAATCAAGATGACTCAGAGGGTGAAACCCAGAGCGCAGAGAATCACTGAGATCTAATTCCCTGGGGAGAAGAGCAGCCTCAATGTTACAAAGGGTGACAGAGATTAACACCTGTCAGAAAGGCATCAACACTTTTACAACCGCCTCATGAGATTCTCTGAAATACTAAGAGCACATGTGGGAAGAGACCAAGCTGCTGAATTTGTTTTGTAACCAGATGGGGCCAGAGCCAGGATGTACCAGCCAACTGTTTCCATGAAACCACATCGTAACAACCCCCCGCAATACTCAGAGGTATGGAACCAAACGACTGCTTATTCCAGCTCGCGCATCCGCGGGTCAGCTAGAGATTAGCTGAGCTGGGCTAGGCTATGCCAGGCAATCCTGCTTCAAACTGGACGTCCAGCTAGACTTGGCCTCTCCCTCCAAGTGCACTCAGTCCTACTCTTACGAATTTATTCTAGGGCCCAGGACACTTGAGAGAAGCTCTTTTCATTGCACAGCAGAATCACAAACATGCAAGTGTATTTCAAACCGCCTCTTGTATCATGTCTCTTAACATCCTGTTGACCAAAGCAAGTCTCATGACCAAACCCAAACCCAAACCCAACTTGGATGGAGGATATAACAACCCTCCCATGTAGATAAGGCAAGGGGGAAACTTGGCTGAATATACGTTAATCTACTAAACAGGGTAATTTGGCCTAGAGTATTTCCAGTTAACTTTATGGACTAGAATTTTCACACATGCTAGCATGAAGTGGGCCCAAAAAGAAAGAAAACAAAAGGCTCCAATGAATAAAATTTAGTTAACCAAAAGGCTGATAATCATTGTTCCATCTCCAAATTTAGAATGTATTATGCTTTACTACCTTTAGAACAAAAATCCTCAAAATTAATAGGAATAACTTAAAGATATTTACAAAGCATGCAGATCACCTAAATATGAAGGCTAACCCTGAGGGGCATCCTGTAAAAATTAAGGCAATCCAACAAACACATGAAAAGCTGCTCAACATCACTAATCATTAGAGAAATGCAAATCAAAACCACAGCGAGGTATCACCTCATACCGGTCAGAATGGCCATCATCAAAAAATCTACAAACAATAAATGCTGGAGAGGGTGTGGAGAAAAGGGAACCCTCTTGCACTGTTGCTGGGAATGTAAATTGATACAGCCACTATGGAGAACAGTATGGAGGTTCCTTAAAAAACTAAAAATAGAACTATCATATGACCCAGCAATCCGATCACTGGGCATATACCCTGAGGAAACCATAATTCAAAAAGAGTCATGTACCACAATGTTCACTGCAGCTCTATTTACAATAGCCAGGACATGGAAACAACCTAAACCTCCATCGACAGATGAATGGATAAAGGAGATGTGGCACATATATATAATGGAATATTACTCAGCCATAGAAGGGAATGAAACTGAGTTATTTGTAGTGAGGTGGATGGACCTAGAGTCTGTCATACAGAGTGAAGTAAGTCAGAAAGAAAAACAAGTATCGTCTGCTAATGCATAATCTAAAAAAACGGTACTGATGAACCTAGTGGCAGGTCAGGAATAAAGACTCAGATGTAGAGATGAATTTGAGGACACGGGGCTGGGCAGGGAAGGAGAGGCTGGGACGAAGTGAGAGAGTAGCACTGACATGTATACGCTACCAAATGTAAAATGGATGGCTCGTGGGAAGCAGCCGCATAGAACAGGGAGATCAGCTCGATGATTTGTGACCACCTAGAGGAGTGGGATAGGGAGGGTGGGAGGGAGGCTCAAGAGGGAGGGAATATGGGGATATATGTATACATATAGCTGATTCACTTTGTTGTACAGCAGAAACTAACACAACACTGTAAAGCAATTATACTCCAATAAAGATGTGAAAAAAAAATTAAGGCAATAAAATGCAGGATACTCACCGCAGCTAGAGATTTTACTTAAGAAAGAAGACAAATATGCCATCTATGTGGGTGATGTGCAAATATAAATCAATGTCTGTTAATTATCTCACAAGCCTAAATATATATATACATATATAATAACATTTGCAAGTAGATAAAAATAGTCTCTATGATGAGTGTATTTCTTGGGTATACTTTTGGAAAAACTTATTAGGGTATGTCAAAGGGAAATAGTAAAATAGGAAATGGAGACTAGGTGGCTTGGACAACATATTCTTAATAATTTAATTCACAGTAACAATGAAAATATGATTTTAGCATTTGGATACTTTTAATAAGAAGCAATAAAAAATGTCATTTGCTGCAAATAAAAACGTTTCAATAGGATGGTCTCCTTATAAAGCAGCATATACTGGCAAAAAAAAAAAAAAGTTGTCATATTTGTATTGTTTCCTACAATGCTTTGATGCAAATATTACAAAGATTGCCAAACTACTTACATTTTCCAGTATGTAACATGTTTTACATCCAGAGAATGTTTAATTAATTTCCTGATTAATTTTTTAATGCTATTGCTGTTTCGCAGCTGTTGTGACAAAACTGCCTTCCTCATTATAGAAACTCTACTCGTGAAAAGAAGTCAACCATAGCAAATGGACTTATTGAATTATCCAGCTCACCAGTTATAGAGTATAAAATGATTCATCCTCATATAATTTGATCATGAAAAATCATTTATCTTTAGCAGCTGTGTTAAATTA
Organism: Grampus griseus; assembly: GCF_964374135.1. Classification (NCBI taxonomy): domain Eukaryota; kingdom Metazoa; phylum Chordata; class Mammalia; order Artiodactyla; family Delphinidae; genus Grampus; species Grampus griseus. The sequence goes on along the minus strand of NC_139006.1, from coordinate 82,413,541 downwards.
GATATTATGCTGCAGGATAGCTGCAATTTTAAAACTGTCTGTAGTTAAAAACTTTTAAAGTGTATTCGAACACTTAATTATTGCCTATTTTCTCATACCACTTTGTTATAAAAAAAAGGTTAGTATCCAAGTAATTGCTCCACTGAGCCCACTTCTCTCACCACTTAAAAAGCATCACTTAGTTGTTTAAATGCAAAATGTCTGTCGGTTATTATTACTGACTGTGCAATTTAGCGGAGACCTCATTCTTATTTTAATGTTTATTAAGTTAATGAATTCAGAATCAATTCATTTCTTAATAAAACCAACATAACTTAATTGGAAACTCTTCTGTGTTATTATTACAGGTATATATGAGAAGCACTGTAGCAAAGCATTTGTAAAGGTTGAGCTGATGCTTAATGTTTCTTATTCATAGCGCTAGACTCAGCATTAATATTACTTTCCAAGCTATTTATAGATTTTTGTATCTTATCTTATTTAAAGACCATGCCTGATGTATATGAATATTACTTTTCTGTTACAGCTAACCAAGTGGATCTAAATAGGCTTATCAACTAAAATGGAAACCTCAATGAACTAAAAATGAGCTTTTCAGCTATCATTTCAGGCTATACAGATTAATTTTTCCTATTTGGGCAGTCTTTCTAGATATCTTCCAGCTAATGTATTACTCAGCTAAAAGTTAGTAAGATTATGCAGCTTTAGCTAAAATATATCTATCTACATTTTTCTATCAATATGTATCTAATCTATCTACACATAATTTATAGACAAATATATTGATATATATCCACATACCACCTACAATTTGGGGAAAAAGTCTGAAAACTTAATGACACAAATATCAAAAAAAAAGTTGACTTATTGAGATAATAACCAACAGACTAAGGCATCATACAAGGATATATATTTAGCACGATGTATTTAACTTTTCATTTTTTTCTGTTAAGTTGGGAGTCAAAGAATGGAATCCTGTTTCCAGAAGAATCACTGATGCATTTGGTAAAAAATGACAAATGAGAGAAGAGTCATCTGATGTAAAATACGTGATTGTCTTAAGATACACAAAATTTTTAATTTTTCTCAAACTTTTTGCTATTTAGCAAGCTACTCATTTCAAGAATTCCATAAAATCCTTTTTAAAAAGTCATGTATATTCAATCAACTGGTGATTCCAATCTTGGTTTAGCACACCCATCGATACTGGTTTTCATCATAGAGAAAGCGCATTCTCTGAAAATGCTTTGCATTTTTCTATAAAATATTTTGTTAAATCATTACAGATCTAACCAAAACAGATCAACATTTTCATGATATTGTTATATAACAATTCTCTTATTTTTTCTTTATAAATCCAGGTCAAACAGTAGGGGAAAAAAGAGGTTGATTTTTTTTTAAATTACATAAAATTATCTAAATAAAATGGTATAACTTTTATAAAAACAGAAAGTTGCATTAATACTATTATATTCTGCCTAATACTCCATCACTCAGGCAAGAATTCTATAATAAATGTATTTTTTCAATTTAGATATTTTATCTGAAATTCATTATATGTTAATTTTTTAATACAGTATATTAATTCACTATTGGAATATTACTCTCCTAGAAACATATCTTAGAAAGTAAAGCATACATTTTTTTCTGGCTCAGGATAGCATAAAAGAAGAAAAATTATGTTATTTCCATTGCTGTAGTCAAAAACAGCTTATGAAACCGTCTGAAAATCTTATGTAATGTGGTAATTACAATGTGATATAGCTTTCATTTAAAAAACAAAGTGAGACTTCAATTTCAATTAATATGGAGGAACTGGTTCCCCACCCCGCTCCACCCCCCCCAAAAAAAAATCCTCCTACAAGTAAAATAGCTTGATCAGGTGCAATGAGCTGAACTCAAATGAAAATCAGGGAAGATACAAAGGAGCAGAGAAGAAAGATGAAAGTACAAGCAATGGTAATAAGTGTGAACTGAGGCTGGCGCTCCCGGGGCAGGGGGTGAACACGGGCTGGGAACAGGGTACGGGGTGGCAGTTACTTTCAGTAATCACGGACTTTGGGTTTTAAGGGCCACATGAATGGGAATGGTCAAAATCTGGAAATTAAAATTAATATTGTTAACTGGAAACCATATTAGATTTTATCAGTTTTCCATTAACGTGAATTGGACATTGTTGCTCCCATTTTACAGAGAAGAAACTGAGGCCCATAGAGGGAAAGGGACTTGGTCAAGGTCACCCTGCTAGGATGTAGGAAGGATCAGAGATCAGAAGGATCTGATCTCAGGATCAGAGCTGAGCTGATCTCAGTTCCTAACAGGCACCAGTGTTTCCTTCCTTGGTCCTCTGCATAGGCTCCTCCCTCAGCCTAGAACATTCTTCCCTCCCTTTCATTCTTGGAGTCCAAATGCTGCTTCCACCAAGAAGTCTATCCTGACTATGCTGAGTGGTGCCCCTTTACCATGTACCAGTCTTTCCTCCAATGCGTTTGCTCACTTGTAAAGAAAAACAGCAAAAACACAATCTCAGTGCGTACTGTTAATAAGAGATATACCTAAATCATAAGGCATCATAAATTCTGAGAGTGAAAGTATGGAAAAAGCATTACACCCAAAAAGTAACTGGTTTCACTTTACCAAAGTCAGGTAATGTAGGCATGAAGTGAAAAATCATTTACAGGAAGAAGACAAGATCACTATCCAATAAAATTTTTCGTCTCACAAGGAAGATATAACAACTCTCAACTAATATGGCATAGTCTGTGATAAAACTGTTCAAACACAGAGGATAACAATTTCACCTTTCTGAAAAAACGGTATACTAAAGAGAGAGGAGTCCTATGATTATATTTATAGAACCCTCTACCTAAGAGCTAGAAAATATACTCTCTCACTGTAAACACAGAGAAAAAAAAACCAATCATCTAATATCTATAGGGAAATTTTCATAAAAACCTCAAAATTTCAGGACAATATGGAACACATTTTCTTATCACTTCTGATTTGGAGAAAATGGAGTAGCTTATGTCTGAATAATTTCTTCACCAAGGGGAACTGAAAAATATGGGGAAAATCTATTGTAGGCATCACAGAGTAGAAGAACAGTCTAGAAGATCTAAGATTCTGGAGAGCAGAGAACCACAGAGAAGTGAATTCACTTTTCCCTGGAATATATTTGTCAAATGTGGGCAAAGTACAAGATTTCAGGTATCTCAACGTGTTTTAGGGAAAGGGCCAGGACAGGTGAATAGGACAGCCCTTAAGTCCTTTCTGGCTGTTTCCCGGAGCAGGAGAGATGAGATAGGAGTCACGTGGGAATAAATTCCCTTTGAGTTGGGTGTGATAGAAAACTGGTCCTGAAATACAACGAGTTTTCCCTGAAGATATCTGTCAAAGTCTGAAGTTACAGAGAGCAAGACCATAAAATGCTAAGCAGAAATTCTTGATGCAACGGAGCTATGCTGATCAAAGCAGAGAAATGATCAAAAGAGAAAAGCCTACCAGTAACTCAGTTTAAAGTCCAAAATATAGCGTTACACCAGAGGAGTCAAAGCAGAGGTCGGGGAGGGAGGGAGGAAATTAACTTCAAACTTGCTTAGTCCCATGAGGTAGTTTAGATAATCAGCTCCATACCAACAAGCAGAGAAATGGTGGATTGCCTCTGGTCAAACATAATGTCATCAGGACCTCCCATAGTTTTAATTCAAATTGACCTGCACTCAGTCAAAACTTATTAGACTTTGCTAGGAACAAGACCATATGACCAAAATCAAAAAGGAAAACAAAAGATATTAGAAGCATGTCAATAATTCACGCAGACACTGGAAGCAAACTTTAAAATAACTGATCTACACATTCAAGAAACAATATTAAAAGACAGGAAAATAGGATAAAACATATACTATGTTATCTACGTATACCAAACTCAAAAGCAGGCTGTAGTCAAGATAGTGACTATGACATGACAAGAAGCAACAGGAGAACATTTTCTGAGACCATGATCTAATCATGTTTTTTTTTTCCCCTTGATCTGAGTGCTAGATACATAGATAGGTTCACTTTAAGAACCAGTTTACAAGGCAGAAATAGAGAGACAGATGTAGAGAAAAAACATATGGACACCAAGGGGGGGAAGTGGCGGGTGGGATGAACTGGGAGATTGAGATTGACATATACGCACTACTATGTATAAAATAGATAACTAGTGAGAACATGCTGTAGAGCACAGGGAACTCCACTGTACAGTAGAAACTAACAACATTGTAAAACAACTATACCCCAATAAAATAGAATACAACAAAATAAAATGTTAATAAGCCATACCCTTGTGATTTGAGCAATTTTCCATGTTATACTTCAATAAAATGTTTACTGAAAGAGAACTAACTAACAAGTAAGATCAATCAAAATGTAAAGATTTGGGAGTTAAGACACATAAATACTTGGTCACACCAATAAACACGTTTCTAAATACCTTTTCCATCAAAGAAGTCTTAATGGTATTATATTTCAAACTTATATAAGTACTATCAAAACTTCAGATGTAGTTCAAGTGGCACTTTTTGGGAATCTTTGAGCCTTATCTATTTTTAGAATGATTTATCTGAAAGAAGTGCTGAAAATTACTGCCTAAATATTTAACATAAGAAGTTTGATAACATTACGAAATTGGAAGAAAAAATTGGTAAATGTGAACGTGAGCAGAAATTACACAAAAGAATAGAGTATTAAAAATGCTGTATCTTTGTTTATTTGGGAAAAAATAATAAACTAGACAAACCTCAGACAAGACTTTTAAAAAAGTTATGAGACATAAAGAATAACTACAGTTATAGTAGATATTAGACAAATTTTTACAGACTTTTAATAAAAAACATCTTTTGGCCAGCGCATTTGAAAAGTTAGATGATCAGAGTAATTTCCTACAGAAATATGCCAAAATGTATCAAATATATGTCCACACTCAATCAAGTAAAAAGTAATCTGAATATTTCTATAATTACAATTGAATTAATGGTTGAAAAGTATAGCTTTCTTGCAAGAGAGAGCGAGAGAGAATGAAAGAGACAGACAGACCCAGATGGTTTTGCAGGAAAAGGTGACACCTGTCTTTCCAAAACTATACCCAGGAAGAAGATGGAATTCTTCTTGCTCTTGTTGAGGCAAATGTAACTCCAGTGTCAAAATGAAAAATTAGATTAATAGGAAAAAAATAAGAATCAATTTCACTAATGAACATAGATACAGCATACCCAAAAGAAATAACAACCAAATCCAACAAGTTTTGAAAATGACACAATATCATGAACTCATGACCCATGCTAGAGATACAATTTTATTAATACTAAAATCTCTATTATTATTCACCAAAATAAAAGGTCAAAGATGAAAAACTGTATGTTATGCCAATAGAGCTCTAACATGTATTGAATAAAATGTAATACTCACTGAGGATAAAGATAAATTCTCTTCGAAAAGCAAAGCTTTAAAATAATCACATTATCTTTCATGTGATTAAGATCACATAAAAATAAATTAAACACTCAAAATCTGGGAAAAAAGTATAAGTTATTATTCAAAAATATTAACCAAGGTCTAAATAAATCAAGTTTCACCAATGGAAGACTCAATACCAAAAAGAAGTCCAATTTTCCCCCTTAATATCATTTGTTCAATGAAAATTTAATAAATATTCCAATAGAGATTTTTGTAGGAACTTGGCAAGCAGATTGCAGAATGTATATGAGAGAGCAAAGGGTCGGGAAAAGACAAGACTCTCAAAGAACAAGGTCTATGGCATTCCCTCAAAGAGAGTTTTATTAGCAAGCTATATTTATTGGTGAGCATTCTTAGTTACACAATACGTAATTTACATTAGTTTAAGGAGGAATAAATTTATTTATGAACACTGGAAAGCTCTCAGAATGACTGATATATTGAGAGAAAGAAGCTAAGGGCTAAGTGTCCAAGAACCACTTCCTAACTACAGACTCAGTCTGTTAAGGGTTACCTCTGACCCCGCACATAACGGGAGAAGCAAAATGCTTAATCTTTTAGAGAAATATCAATGTAGGAAGACAAAACACTCCCACACACACACACACACACACACACACACAAAGTATAAAATCACATCTTCCATTTGACACAAAAAGAACTATTAACATAGAGAAGTTTCAGCTTTCAAGAAGATATTCATACTACATTTGAATGACAAAGAATTCATGTCCAAAACACTATTTTTTATAATGTCCATAAATTCATAAGAGATCAATTTATCCCCCCAAAAATTTGAAATGGAAAAGAGAAAAAAGAAAAATAGGTAATTCCAGAAGAGGAAATCTTAATGCCCATTAGCAATATGAGTATGTATTCTACCTCATTAGCAGTCAAGATAAACAAATTAAAACAAAACTACATTTTCCACTCACTTGATTAGCAAATATCTAAACACCTGACTATAATAGCACTGACAAGACAGAAGGAAGTGGGGACATTCAAACACTACTAGAGGAAGAATTGACTGCAAGAGTCACTCTAAAAAGTCATTAGACTACACCTAGTAAGTTTGGAGGTGAACATGCCCTAAGACCCAACCATAGATATATGGAAAAATATATAAATATATACACAAGTATTTGCTGGAGCATGGTTTAAAATAAAATATTAGTAACCGGTGAAGTAACCATAGAACAATGACTAAATTTTATATGCATGCCATGCAATGTTATACAAGTGAAATAAGTTAACTAAATCTTTAACCATCAACATGAATAAATATCAAAACCATAGCAGTGAGCAAAATAAAAGCTGATTTCTGAATGATTTAATGACATTTGTATAAAGTTTTAAAACATACAGAACAATATTAAATGGTTATAAAGGCATCTATACGTTACAACAGTTTAAAATCACACAAAGGAATGAAAAATACAGGAGAGTGTTTAGTTGTAAGGATATATTTCGGAGGAGATCGAGATGGCAAAGGGGTAGAAGTAGGGCTTCAACTGTAATTCTGATGTTTCATTTCTTAAGTTAGGTGAAGTTACCTTAGTGCTGGTTACTAATATTGTCCATACATATTTGCACTTTTGAAATAATATGAAGAATGAATAGTGCCACATTACTTGACTATCGTAGTGTGATGACTTGTAAGTATATATTTTTGAAAAGTTTTTGTCAAACAACTTCTACATGCCTTGGCTTAAATAGAAAGAGAGAATATGTACAACACCCAGGAGGATAGAGAAGGCAGCTCACCATCCAAAGCTCAGGCTGCCCTGGTTGCTTCTAAGAGCTGAGGGATCAACGTCTCAACACAAGTTGAAACCCACCCATCCCCGTGAGCTGGAAAGCTCTGATCTAGGAAACTGGCTACCCTACCAGAGCTGGATTACCACATCAACACACTAGATGTCTGCTCTGTAGACTCAGACATCTGATGGTTAAGCTATCCAAGGGTCAGGGTCAGGCTAAGGGTGATCTCCTGGACATAGACACAGTACCCCGACTCACAAAGACTATTGGGAAAAAATCAGCACACCCATCAGCTTATTGCTTTGTAGATACAGGACTATTAACCGGTTTATACAAGTATGCCCCCTGAGCAAGGGTAGTCTCTGACCCTGAAAAAACCTGGAACAGTAATAAAAATCAGTTTTCTGGGTAGCATGGAATCACGGCAGGCTGAGTTATTTGAAAAATTCGATGGCTAAAATCAATGACTTTGGTAGCCTGACAGCCACAGTCAGAACACTGACTTAGTCTGTCTCTGTAAGAAACATTTTCTTTCCGGCCAAGGCCAAGGCGATTCTCTTCAGATTGAATGGACCTATCCAAGGATGAGATCCTGCATGGTGACCCTTCCTGTGCGACTCCAAGCCCTAGAAGGCATATTATTACGCTTTTAAATAAGGAAGAGACTGCAGGAACCCCAAAGTTCCCATTTATTCTCACAAAAAGTGATAAGATTTGCTTCAACTTTAACCCAAAAAGGCAGTTGTTTTGTTCATTATTTCATGGTATCAATTCCTCTGCTCTATGTCCCTAAAAATATCAGGTTTAATATAACGTTAATTGGGTATAGACGTAGATTGGTAACAATGGTTTGAGCTTTCCTTAATCCATGGTAACAGCTGCATATTTGTCCTGCTACACTTAACACAGCGGGAGTTTTCTTTATTCAATATTCCTAGATATGAATTTTATATCAAATATTGTAATTAAATTATTTGTTATACATTCTTATTCTAAAGGAGACCTATTTCTCAAAAACTAGTTTTTATTTCTTGAATCATTAAGAAATTTAAGTGAGACATATACCCTCATCAAATGGAATTATATTAATAGTTACACAATCACAATTACGTTTCATGCAATATTCAGCAGTTTCTCATAGAGAGCAATTACTACAATTATTACTCAGACACTTGTTTTTTCTACCTCCTACTAGAGGGATTCATGTAGTATTATTCTGCATTCTCTAAACCCTAAGTTAAAATAATTAACTTCTAGTAGGTGAGAGTGAACTGCAAAATCAATACTCTGTGAGACTCCAGTATCATAACAATATGTGACACTGTTTACTCGGCACTCATTTAATTTCACTGTGTAAATGACACTTCCTTTCCAACATCACTTAGTGAATAGATATCTAGCTACTGTAGCATTTGACATTTGACCAACATTGAATATTAAGAGCTTTTCCTCAAGTGCAAGTAATTCAGCATAAATAAATTATCTAGGGGACTGGTAACACCAAAGAACTCAAGGTTGGGAGATCAGGTATTAGCAAGCATGTTGATTTTTAATATTTTCTAAGAAAATAGATTATATTCAAAGATTTTATGACTTTTTAAAAAATTACAAAAATGTTGAATATTTCCGTGTATTTTATATATACATATACACTTTTTCTTAATAGTTATATAGTGCTAGTCTATGGGACACCAATTAATTTATTCAATATTCTATGGTTAAATTCAGATTGTTTTACATTTAAATTATTAAATAAATATTATACTTAAATGACATATGGATCTAGACAACAATTATCAAAGAATGCTAAATCATTAGGTAACATAGTGTTGAGGAAATGATGGTCCTGGTCCTGCGACCTTGGAACACTAATCAATGTTAGCATCATTTTTTTTGCGGGGGGGGCTTGCAGGATCTTAGTTCCCTAACCAGGGACCAAACCCGTGCCCCCTGTAGTGGAAGCATGGAGTCCTAACCACTGGACTGCCAGGGCATTCCCAATGTTAGCATCATTAAAGGTGATACAATCAGACATTTTGTACTTCATGCAACAGAGAAGCAACAGAAATGTTACAGAACCACCTGTGAAGTATTCTAAAAGTTTAGTCTCAAATCTAACCAAGCATCTAAATCTTTTCAAATTTACAGGAAATGCAAGAGAAAAGGAACAATTTAAGTGACATCCCACAGAAACTATTGGCCAAATCCAGGATGAAGGACAGTCTTACAGGAATAAAGAACCTGGTTTTTCCAACAAATCATTGGCATTAAAAAAAAAAAAAGAAGGAGTGCTGTTATAGGAAGAAAGAGACTTATAAGATGTAACAACCACAATGGTGATAACTTTAGATTCTTATGAGAATAGGCAGCACTTTGAAAAATAGGATGAATTCCATATGAACTGATTATTAAATATTTATAAAGACAGTATGAATACTTCTAGAATGTCGGGGTATGGTAATGACATGGTGTTTGTTGTGTTTTTTGTTTTTTAAAGACCTTACAACTTAGAGATGCATGCTGAAAAGTCTACTGCTTCAGTGATGTGTTGTCTGGGATGTGTTTCAAAATACCACGGAATAACAAAGATGCATATGCACAGATAAAAGTTAGCAAAGTACTGATATTTGATGAACTGTGGGTAGATGAGAGTTTATTATAGTTTTCTAATCTTGTACATTTGAAACTTTTCATAATCAGAGGTTACCGTGTTATGACAACTAATTTTGTATGAATGTTTTTGAGTATTTGTGGGTTACTTATTTTGGATAAATTCCTAGAAACTGGACTGCTGAATCAAAAGGAAAGTACTTCTTGAGATCATTACATTTTATAACACAGTTTATCAGTCACACGTAGAAATCCCTATAACCCTTAGTAAAGGATTGTTATGACTTGACTGAGCCTCTCTTTTTATTGTTGAACAATGTAGCTACTATGTTGACTTGTAAAACTATTAAGAATATAAACCTTCTGCCTGCCTCATACTTTACAAAAACTAACTTACTTTAACATAAGCATTTGAACTTGTCTATGCATTCTTCCAAACCAAGAGGAGCTTAGAAATGTTCAGTAATATTTACCCATCTTCTCCAGTTTACCACCTGCTATTAGGATCACGACTCGGAAGTGATCAGATATTCAGAATCTTGCCTGGTACTATTGACTAGGCCTTGGTATTCCTTGTTGAAAATGAGCAGTTTCACAAAACTTTAGTATCAGAGCGCCATTTAGTGACCAAGACGGATCAAATAAAAACAAGACCAATCCACAAAAGTATATGAACACAGGAAAAACTTTGTCCGAGTCACAAAAATGATCAAACATCATTTGATCTGACTAATATGCATGATTACTACTTTTCTGCCAATTACATTTTAGTCAAGGTTTAGTTTTCTCTCCTTGTAGATAAGGTATATGAAGACACACAATTATAGTATTACCTCAATTCCAATTCAGAGCAAAGCCCCACTTCTTTAAACCCTCCTGTCCCCAAATCAGCCAATAATCCTGAATCTTCTAATAGGTCCTTCCCAATACTCTCCTTATTAAGACATCCCAGGGACTCCAAGATATGTGTTCCCATGTTGCAAAACATAGTAAATGAAATTTTTCAACTACAGGTGTGCTCCTGGTGATTTATAGCTGTAGGAATTTGCCAAAAGTCATAACTGCTGCAGTGTTATAGAGTTTCTTCATCATAATTTCACCCAATATGTACTTCCTTTATTTTTTTAGTGATTAAGATGTTAACACATATAGCATTCATTTTACTTTTAGTTTTTAAAGAATTTTTTCCAAAATGATTTAACTAATTTTAATGTATTGAATCATATTCCTTACTATTAATTTGTTTTCCATATTTATCATGTCACCTCAAAAACAGTATTCCTCTCACTAAAGTATCAGGAAAAAAATGAGTTACACACTTTTGTGTGTAAATCTAAAACTCTGAAATTTAGCTTAGTTTGATAGTAAGCAATTAGATATAAACGAAACAAAAATATACATACACACACACACACATATATACACTGAAGCATTTTTTTAAAAAATCAAGACTATGCCCCCCTGGGAATGGAGATGCATTAATACCTAAAATGTTGAAAAAGTCAAGATTTTTTTGCTTACTCCTGACACTTTCGTGTTCTCTTACGCCCGGATGGCTTTGCCTGCGTCTTAATTCTTCTACCAAGAAGGCACTCCCTTCTCTGTTCATCAAGTTAACTCTTAGTCATCATTCAGCCTCAAGTTTAGGCAACACCATCAGTGAAAGCTGGTGTGGGGGTTCCTTCTCTGTGTACTCACAGCATAAATCACACGCTGAAGGACTTGCCTTACCCATCTGTCTCCAACTCATCAATAACCTTATCAGAATGTCTCATCATGTTGGTTTACCCAAGGTCAGGCGAGAAGGAGGGATGCAATGAATGTTCACTGATGCTCTGCAGTGTTTCCATGACTGTGAGTCTGGTTAGAGATTTCGGGAATGACACCAGGTAAGGAAGATACTATTCCTGCAGACCTCTGTGCATTGTCAATACTTTGTCAGTTTATTACATTCACTGCAGGAGCAAGATTCCCCTCCCATTTGAAGGTCTAATAAGATAAGTTAGACGACCTAGAAAAAAATGATCTAATAAAGGGAAGACTTTACTGCCATCAAATCATAATTGAGAGAGTAATGATTTGCGATTCTGTACCAGTCAACCAGACATTCCTTTGCAAAAGTGGACATCAGGCCTGTTTATATGGTATATAACAGCAGACGTCTGGCTGCAGGCATCTTCCAGAAACAGGAAAAGAATGCAATCACTGAAGAGATGAGCAGAGGGTACATGGTGAGGGAGGAGAGTCTGCCCTTCTCCGCTCAGGTGTCAGATGAGCAAGTCTTTGTTCTGAGTCTGGAGCCTTATGGTTTTCTGCTTGTATCTCACTGACCTCCATAAATATTTGCTGAATTTGTCAAGAAAATGACCTTTCAGATCTGGCCAGGGTGTCCGGCCTATAACCTTCCTCTTATAAGATTTTTCTCAGCGAAGAATTTTTGTTTCATCTCCTGAATTGCCTCAGGGCACTGCCAGCAGGTTTTTGCCTGTTTAGCCAAGCAATTATATCTAGCCTTTAGTGAGAGGTATTATTTTTTTCACTGGTGTTACTATTTTATAGCTTTACTGTATCACAACCATATTATTTTGTAAATTATATTTTATTATACATGAAGAAGTATTTCACTGGTAGTCCAAAATACACAAAGCATCATTACTTTTTTTGTATGCAGTTAGCGCTGAAAACACCAATTTATCTTTCCCAAATTGATTTCACATTTCACCTCAGGGTCTTCCTTTCACAAAAATGTCTATACTCTAAGGAAGGTTCATAAACACACACCTGTTAAGGTTACACGTTCTAGAAACACTTCCACAAATTGGTAAAGGACAATCTCATCCGTCCTATTGCTTAAGTGAAAAAATCTGGAATTTCTCGCAGTGTTTGCTCCCTCGACATCTTGTCCTAACCCGATTCCATCGTCAGAACCCAAAGGACACAAAACCTCCAGAGAGATATCACAGCAATCTTCCGGCCTCTTCATGTGTAAGCATCACATCATTTCAAGCCATCTGGACAACAGACGTTACCTCCTAACTCATCTACCCGTTGCTACTCAAACAAATCACAAAGTCATCTTGTAAAATGTGTCAGCTCAAACCTCAGGTTTTCCTCAGAAGCTTTCAGTGGCATCTCAGTCAATGTTCATAAAGTCTAAACTTGTCACATAGCGTATACAATACCCTCCATGATTCGTCCCAAGCCCACCCCTCCAACTTCACGACTCCCATTCTTCTGGAGCTACACACCAGGCAAGATGCGCTGGTTTTCTTTCTCTTATTATATCCACTTAAAGTTGGTCCTGCCTTATGATGTTAGCATTCATCACTTCTTCAGCTCAAAGCACTCTTGCCTTATCAATGTCTCGACTCCAGGATCACTTCCTCAGGAAGAACTCCCTGACAACCCAGACTCAGCCAGCCTCCCATGCCGGTTGGTCTCTCTTTTCATACATCCACTCCTTTTCTCATTATTCCCATTCCTCCTTTCTTCAAAACGAGATTTTTAAAAACATTTTTACATTAAAAGTTGAAAATGACCCAAAAAATGCTTAGTAAAAAACAAGCAACTTGTAGACTCTTGGATTCCGCTTCACTGCATAATTTTACTTTCTTAACACCATTCAAAAGCCAGTAAGAAGCAAAGATCTCCTGCAACGCAATTGACTGTGCTCTGAACACAGGGACATAACTGCTATGGGAAAGAAAAACATGGGTATTTATGCTGATGGCAGAGATGCACATCTACAAATTAAACATATAAACAAATTTTACCTTTTTTTATGCTTTATAGCCTTGAATAAGTATGTTTGGTTGAGATGATCAGGGACAGAAATTCAGAATATAGCGGGAGAAATAAGCAGGGACAGATTCCAGCTCATGAATGTAAATACAGCAAACGGGATTAACACTTAAAAGAAGTAAAGCTATTCAAATGCCTCTTAACATATACTTTTCTCTAAATAGGATATTTTATGTTTTTTTTTGTAATCACAAACACCTTTATTTTGCTCATCTGCAACCTTTATCTTCCCTCCACTGCACCTTATCACTCCCGCAGGTAACCAATGTCAGCAAAACTTTCTGCTAGCTTATAGAATTGTATGTTTATTCACAAAGACACACACTTCGCCATGTTTTATAAAATTAGAAATACCATGTTCACAGCTGGGACTCGTGCTTTTCTCAATTAATAGTTACACAAGAGAACTCCCTCCAAAACAAGATGACAGTTCTAATTCATTCACTTTATTTTCTTCATAATATTCCATTGTATATAAACAGGTATCCCTTACTTTTCAAAAGTTCATTTTATGCCACTTAGTTTTCATGCAAGACCCACATTAGTACCTGTTTTGCTAACCAAAAGAAATCCACAGAGGATTTTTTCACTGTTAGGAAAAAAGCAGAAATCGCATTCAGCGTTCGTTGGTCTTGCAGCGAGCCCTGACAGAGGCAGCTCGCGCCTGAGCAGTGAGCGTGGCCCCGCCAAGCTCCTTCCCTGGGAACGATACTCAGCATTGAGCCGCAAGAGCTTTGTACTGTGTCTGTGAGCATCTGTGCTTTACCTCCATTTACTTTGTGTATCTGTTAGCAAGATGCAGCCTACGGTGATCGCTTCTTTGCTTTTGTGCCATTTCGACTAAGGAAAGGTCTCAAGAGAGCACTCTGCTTTCCGACAGCGGGGAAACCTCTGTATTCCACAATTTATGTTCCCATCCATAATTAGGGGTCCCTAACTTTAGTTTTTGGTTTTTCATTACACTGTATCTTTGTATAATGGCCTTCAAGGGGTCTGCATATGGGACAGATTCACAGAAGCAGAATGACTGATTATTGCTTTTAATTTAAATAAATACTCCCATATTGCATTTAAACAAAGCTGTAATAATCTTTAACCTACCAATGTAAAAAATATTTTTGTATATATTCCAATCAATAATGTTACCTATAAGTATTTTTGATATCTAATTTTATATAAATTTACACTTAGAGCTACTGGTAAGGTTTTTATCTTTTATATATTTTTTTATAGTCAGACTTCAACCTTAATGAATTTCCTGCTCAAGTACTTACCCAATTTCTCATTGATTCATTTGTATTTTTCTCAATTTGTAAGAGCACTTTGCAGCATGATTACTGTTATTACTAATAATTTTAAAGCTTTATCATGTATTTACAAATATATTTCCCGATCTCTTTGATTTTTCAATTGATTATAATTTTGCTCATCATGGTTGCTTTCTGTCGTTGTTATTTTAGTTTTTATTTAAATTGTACTATTCACTCCCATGTGTAAGGCTATGTAAAATTGAAAGGATATCTATTCTGAGGTCATTTATCTATAGGGATCACAGGTATGTGGGCAGAGCATAGGTTCCCTTGTAGAGCTTGGACTAGACACGGCCTGTCATACTGGCAGACACTAGAATAGGAGGGAAGCACGAGAACTTGGCCTTTGACAAAAGGCAGGAACAACTCCCTCCAGGTTTCAACCCTAGCGTTCCATCATTTACAGTCTTTGTATTCTCAGGAAGTTTCTATAAGTAGTTGAAATTTTTAAAAATATTTCTGTATAATTAGTTCCACTCACTGATGAATTAGATACATATTTTTCAGTCCTATAAATCAAGGCAATCACTCATCTCTAACACATAACCGATTCTGGTCAGGAAGAAAGTCTAGCTCCAATTATTCCTAAGATCACTATACACGCCAGAAAATCTGTGAGAGTTCCAATTTTAAATATTTTGCCCTATTGTTATTAAAAGCACGTTTGGACTTGTCAGAAAATGAGCTCTGGTATTTGGTTCATAAAGTATGTGCAATGATTCTAAAATCACTTTTTTTCTTGCCCTAACATTTGGTTTTACAATGATGATGAAAATATACAACTCCTCAATTCCTCAGTTACTTGGGAGTCTACTCATTATGAATCAAACCCATGCTGGTGAACATACAAGGCCACACTAAAGGATCCTCTAATAGTGAAGACTTACTCTTGGCTAGATTATACTTCAGTATCCATTCAGGCCAAAATAATATTGTCTATATTCTCTGATGTACCATTCTGAGTCATCACATAAGTGCTCATTTAAGAGCTTAGATAATTCAAAGCTCATTTTTACTTTGCCCATCAGAGACATTATAGTTCTTTCCTCTGCCCAAGTAAGATGTCCCACGATCACAGTGAGAATACAATTTAGGCTTCCAAAAATTTGAGGTAGACTTTGATACTGGCTCCTAAAAAGGTGCTTGTGAGACCTCTTAAGTTCATATTTGGGTTCTGCCCCCCTTTATAAGATTGTTTAAAATAGGTACCAGCTCTATTGAACAGAAGTTTAAAAATGTACTGAATATCACACTCCATCAGTAGATTTTTGATTTCTTAAAATTCTCTACCTAAGTAGGATAAATAAATTATGCCACTAATAATTATTAGAAATTCAGGTAAGAGTTTCAATCATATATGTATTTTTTATTTTATAAACATATGGTTACAGGACTCAAGAAGATGTAAACCCAAACTTGCCAATTATTCTTTCCTACCAAGATGGTGCCTGCATACTGGCCAGAAAGACAGAAGTCCCTAGGGACCCAAGAATGTCTGGCACACCCACCAAAACCTTGTCTTCCAAAGTGTTCAGCAAGAAGGCAGGGGTCAAGACCTAGAGGCTGGGGTGGAGGGAGACTGAGATTCTGCTTGAGTTTTTATTCCCCAACAGACCACCACTATTCCTTTCATTGTAACTTATTTTTCAACAAAGAGTTCTCTCTCTCTCTCTCTCTCTCTCTCTCTCACACACACACCCACAAAGAAACTCAACTGCAACAATGAACCAATTTGAATATTAGCCTACACACCAGCATTCTGAGTACTGTTAAAAATATATATATCATACAACTTTATTGAATGGAGCCAATAAGAAGTAGGAACTTCAGTTTCAACTGTGTCTTCATATCCCTATCATTTCTTCTCTGTTTCCCTAACCATTTATTTCTTCCATTATGGACGCTCTTAGTTTAGTGATTGAAAATATGGACTCTATAACATGGCTACTGGGTATAAATCCTGGTAAAACGGCTCAACTGTATGGCACAGGGTAAACTGCTTGTCGTAAGTTTCATACGGAAATGGAATAATACCTACTCATCAGGTTGTTACGGGAGCTATTTGACATAATCTATGTACATTCCTAGTTGAAGGTCGGGCACAGAGTATATATTCCATATATTGCAACTATATTTTTCTCTCATTGTCTACTTACACTCCTCCTGTTCTTCTAAAAAATCCAATCCCAGTAATTTACCGCATACTAAAAACATTACCCTGCCTTACACTATTTGCACAGAAACAACATCTCAGATTCCCTTGTGACTTTCTAGCATTCGAATCCGTATGCTCTTCCCTCCTACTCGTTACAAAGAGCTGGTCCTCAATGTGTCTTCCACTCTTGCTCCTTGTCTGACCACCCAGGATCTCCAAGATCTCATCTTTTATTCTTATCTTTAGCTCTCTCACTTTTTTTTTTTTACACTTTTATTCTCATTCCCCCTCCTCCTGTCTGTCTGTCCCTCTCTCCCTCCCCTGGCCCTAATCTCCACTGACACAGTCCTCGTTAATATTTCCCCAAATCTCCTTGTTGATAAAGCCATAAACACTATCCGACTTTAATTGACCTGCAGCATTTTTGTATTAATATTTTCTGCTCATCCTTTTGAGTGTCTCTTGCAGTTACCATGTACTCTATCAATCACATAAGTATTGTTTTTACTCTAATTCCTCTCTGATTTGCACAGCTGCACAAGAATGGGGACATATTGGTGAACATAATAAAAATCCCCTACTCTCATGGAACTTACGTTACACGAGTGAGGTGGTAAGTGTAATAAACAATGAGCATAACAAGTAAGAATATTACGTAATATGTCAAATGTGATGTTTAGTATAAAAATAGAGCAGAATAAGCGGTATTAAGAATGTTAAGGTAGGAGACATAATGAACACAGGAACATTTTCCCAAAGCTGGGAGGAGGAGAGGGAGTGAGACTTATGTCAACCTTGGGGAAAAGCATTCCAGGAAAAGGATACAAATGGTGAAAAGCCATAAGGCGTATGCCTAGGAGGTGGATTTCTTTTTTTTTTTTTTTTTTTTTTTTAGAAAATTAAAGATTAGTAACATGAATGACGCCAGTGGGACTGGAGTAGAAGTTGCATAGAAACATACCACAGTTGTAGTAGTAAGAGATGACATGAAGCCAGATAATGCATAATCATTGTATTAATTTCAAATGTCATCTGCGAGAATGGAAAGCCAGTGCAAGATTGCAAGCTGGCAAGTGGCAGGACTGACTTATTTTTAAAACAATTACTCTGGCTGCTATGCTGAAATAGCTCGGAATGGGCTGTGAGTGACAAGATTCTGAGAAAGAACAGAAGCTACTGCAATCATCAAGGCAAAGGGTGATATTGGTTCTGACCAAAGTGAAAGCAGAGGATGTTAATCAGAAGTGATACGGGTCTCGATGTTTTGAAAACCCAGTAGGATGCTTAGGCAGATTAGATTTTGGCGTGCGGAACAACGGAGAAGGTCAGGAATTACTCCTTTGGGGGGATTTCTTTCTTTCCAGCATCACTGTCCATTAGGTCATTGCTACCTTACTAGTCCTACAAATGATTCATGGATTATTCTCTTTCTTGTAGTTGTGGGGGAGTTTTTATGAAAAAATGTCCTACCCTTAATGGAAACAGATGAGAGCCTCTCTCTCTGCAAGTCCCCCATAGCTGGTCTAATATCTCAATTTAGATGTGCAACTACTTGGAATATGGGTCTCAGCTAAATAAGGAAGAGGGAAAATGCCAATTTCCTATTACCCGTTTGCTTAGTTCTAGGTGTCTTGGTTAATTTGTGTGTAAATGTATTATGTGTGGATAGACATGCACATAAATGTGTATAACATACACACGTGTATATATGCACATTTTAAAATGGCTACCTAAATGCAAGTTCCTTAGAAATTCCATTGTATTAATTTTTTGTTGTTGTTCAAAACAAATTCTGTCAATATATCATGAACCTGGTCTCTTTCGGAGAACATTAGAAACATTGATCATGTCAATAAAATAATAAATAGACCAATTATTTCATATAAACTCAGAATTTTAAGTACTCCTGCAACTGGATCAGGAATAAAAAAGTAAAGTAACTTTAGCCCTGGAATTTATAATAATAATTAAACCATATGTTTTGTCAAAATAATATTTTCTAAGAGATTACAGTTCAACTTTCACATTTTCAATTCTTAATAGAAAAGGAGAAGACTTCTTTAAAGTGGACCATCCCCTTGTTTCTTAGATGGGAGACTCATTGATCTATTTTAGCAACAAGATATATAATGAGGTAAGCAAAGACAAAACCCAGAGCTCTGAAGCATATGTAGCTGCATATTAATGACTGCATCTTTTACATTCTGCCTAAAGTTCCCTATCTGTAGAAAGTTGCATAACCACTGTCAAAGAGATTTAAAAGGCTTCCATTAATTTGCAATGGCAGCAATTAGCAGCAATGATGCTAAGTCTTGCTAGATTTCAAGCTGTCAGTGTCTGGTCATTTAAATTTTTTTTTTTTTTAATAAATTTGCACTATCATCTGGTGAAACACATTTATATAGATGAAAAATATTTTCGTGGGTAAACATTTCCTAGATACCTAAGTATATTTATAAATGATATTTGAAGTCACAGATTTGAACCCATGAGGTATATAATGACCTTGTAAAGGAAGGAAATATCAAATCACATATGAGAAATACTTAAGAAATAGAAAAATACGTTAGAGATCAAAATCACTGAAGTCACAGAAATAGTAATCCACTGGGTTAGAAAAATCCTGTAGTGAAGTTATGGCATGAAGGGGAAGCATAAGATCAGCTGTCAGGAGATCAGAGTTAGAGCACTTGCCCTACAAAAAAAATGTGTTGCAGTAAGCAAATCCCATTTACTACGGTCATCAGGTTTATCATCTGACAGATTCTGAAGCTGAATTAGAAAATATTTTCGCATAAGAGTGGCATAAGCAAGATAGCAGAGTAGGAAATCCTGGACCATTCTTAGCCCCCAAATCACACAAATTCAGCAAAAATTCACAAACCTCCTCTGAGGGAAACCCAGAAATTAATTGAAAATCTCCTGCATCCAAGAAGAACACAAAAACCAGACTCAATGAAGTTGGTAGGAAGATTCAGGACACACTCTAACTGGAGTCGCTGCCCCCACTGCATTGCCATAAGATCAAGAAGAGATTCTGTAGCTCTCAGCTTCACCCAAGAGAGGGAAGGGCTTGATCTGTGCATCCAGAGGCCTAACTTCACCAAAGAATGAGCATGTGTCTCATCAATCCTGTAGATCTGAGGTCTGACACAGCCTGGCCACCCAGTGGAGAACAGAGGCAGTAGCCAGTAGATATAATATACCCTCCCCCATGTATAACACAGAAGAAGTGAATAAAAAATTCCAGCTCCCAGCTTCTCCTTGTGGAGGAAAAGATTGATCCATGCATCTAATACCACAAACTGGTATCTGATTTGCTAGTCTTGGAGCTCTGGTGAGTCCAACACATTCTAACCACCTGGGGGAGGACAGAGATGGCAGTTTAGACGTTAGACAACATATTTCTCCCCCAGCTCAGTGCAGAGTAAGTGGGAAAAGACCATAGTTTCCTACTTCTCTGGGAGGGAAAGATTTGACAGAGGCCTTCAGAAGCTCTGGCCAGACAGAATGATGAAGGTCTTCTCCTGAGCAAAGTCCATCTGTAAAGACAGAGAGGTGCCTGCTTTGTCTAAGGTGCAGACACTTCAACAGTGAGTCAGGAAAAATGAAGAATAACAAAGATGTTCCAAACAAAGGAACAAGATATACCTTTACAAACTGATTCTAATGAAATACATATATTTGATTTACCTGACAGAGAATTAGAAATAACTATTATATAGATGCATGCTTACTAAAGTTAAAGACAGCAATGCACAATGTGATCATTTCAAAGAGACAGAAAGTATTAAAAACAAAAAAATTATCGGAAAGAAATCACAGACCTAAAGTAGATAATACTGAACTGATACATTCACTGTAGGCGTTCAATATCAGACTCGATCAAGCACAAGAAAGAATTAGTGAACTCAAAGACAAGTAATTGGAAATAATTCAGTCAGAGGAGGAAAAAAGATGAAAAAGAATGAAGAAAATTTAAGGGACTTATGAATACCATCAAAAGGAACAATATGCACATTAGAGATGTCCCAGAAGGAGAAGAGAAACCAACAGAAAGCTTATTCAAAGAAATAATGGCAGAACATTTCTCAAATATGGGGGAGGAAATGGAGACCCAGATCCAAGAAGCCCAAGATACACTATATAAGAAATCTATGCTAAGGCACATTATAATCAAATTGTGAAAAGCCAAAGACAAAGAGAATTTTGAAAGAAGCAAAAGAAGAACAACTTGTCATATACAAGAGAATCCCTGTAAGACCATGAGTGGACTTCTCAGCAGAAATCTTGCAGGACAGACGGAAGAGGGATAATATATTCAAAGTGCTGTATAAAAAAATAAACAAAAGAAAACATCAACTAAGTATACCTGTCAAAAGTGTCCTTCAAGAATGGAGAAAGATTTTCAGACAAACAAAAGCAAGTGAGCTGGTCGCCCCTAGAACTGCCTAACAAGAACCGCTAACAGAAGTTCTTCAAGTTGAAAACACACGATGTTAAACAGCAACATGAGAGCATAGGAGAGTATGAAAGTTAAAAGTAAACAGATAAACACAGAATACTGTATTACTGTAATGGTGGTGGGTAAATCACTTATAATTCTAGTATAAAAGTTAAAAGAAAAAAGTATTAAAAATAACTATAACCAAAATATATAAAAAGATAAGCAATATGAATAGATTATGACAACAATAACAAAGTAGGAGAGAACAAGTTAAACCGTAGAGATTTTGTACGCAGCTGAACTTATCAGCTGAAATTACAGAAAAATAGACTTATAATTTATTATGTGCCAAGGTAACCACAAAAGAAAGAGGATCACACATATTGATGCAAAAAAATTAACAGAACACAAAGGATGAGAGCAAAGAGACAAAAAGAGAACTAAAAGGTTAACAGAAAAATGCAAAATGGCAATAGTGAGTCCTTCCCCATCAATAATTACTTTAAATGTAAATGGATTAAACTCCCTAGTCGAAAGACAGAGTAGCTGAATGGATAATAAAACAAGACTCAACTAAATGCTGAGTACAAGAAACTCACACCAGATTTAACTCACACCAGGACACATGTAGTCTGAAAGTGAAGGAATGAAAAGAAGATATTTGGTTTCAGTGGCCACCAAAAGAGAGTAGGGGTGGATCTACCTTTATCAGACAAAATAGACTGTAAGTCAAAAATTGTCATGAGACAAAGAATATTATACAATGATAACAGGAAAATATAACAACTATAAATATATATGCATCCAATTACAGAATAACTACATCTACAGAGCAAACACTGACAGAACTAAAGGGAGAAATAGACAGCAATAAATAATAGTAGGAAACTTCAGTATAGATCATTTTCAATAATGGATAGAAAATCAAGATTGAAAATAAAGAAACAGGGCTTCCCTGGTGGCACAGTGGTTAAGAATCAGCCTGCCAATGCAGGGGGCACAGGTTCAAGCACTGGTCAGGGAAGATCCCACATGCCACGGAGCAACTAAGCCCGTGCACCACAACTACTGAGCCTGCACTCTACAGCCTGTGAGCCACAACTACTGAGCCTGCATGCTGCAACTACTGAAGCCCACATGCTTAAAGCCTGCGCTCCACAACAAGAGAAGACACTGCAATGAGAAGCCTGCACACCGCAATGAAGAGTAGCGCCTGCTCACTGCAACTAGAGAAAGCCCACACACAGCAACGAAGACCCAGCGCAGAAGGAAAGGAAAGGGGAGGGGAGGGGAGGGGAGGGGAGGGGAGGGGAGGGGAGGGAGGGAGGGAGGGAGGGAAGGAAGGAAGGAAGGAAGGAAGGAAGGAAGGAAGGAAGGAAGGAAGGAAGGAAGGAAGGAAGGAAGGAAAGAGGAAAAGAAAGAAACAGCAGACTTTAACAACACTCCAGGCCAAGTGGACTTAACAGATGTATACAAAAGTTTCCACCCAACACCAGAATGCATATTCTTCTCAAGCACACACAGATCATTCTCCAAGATACAGCATATCTTAGGTTACAAAACAAGTCCCAATAAACTTAAGATTAAAATCACACCACGTATCCTTTATAACCACAAAGGAATAAAACTAGAAATCAGTATCAGAAGGAAAACTAGAAAGTTCACCAATATGTGGAAATTAAACTACACACTCTTGAACAACGATTGGGTCAAAAAAGAAATCAAAAAGGAAATGAGAAAATAACTCAAAACAAAAACACAGCATACAAAAGTTACGGGATATAGAAAGACAGAAGTTCATACTAATACCTACATTAAAAAAGATTCCAAACAAAATGCTAAAATTCATACCTCAAGGACCTAGAAAAAGAACAAACTAAGCCCAAAAGTACAAGGAAGGAAGTACAGAATAGAACAGAAATGAATGAAACATAGAATAGAAACACAATAGAAAAAAATCAATGAAACAGGTTTTTTTTTTTAAAAGATAAACAAAATCGACAAATCTTTAGGTTCACTAAGGTAAAAAAGGTGATTCAAATAAAATCAGAAATGAAAGAAGAGACATTGCAACCAGTGCCACGGAAATAAAAAGATCATAAGGCAAAGTTACAGGTCAATATACTGGATAACCTAGAAGAAATGGATAACCTAGTGATATACAGCCTATTCAAGACTAAATCATGAAAAAATAGTCTCAAAAGACTTAAAACTAGCATAGAGATTAAATCAGTAACCGAAAACCTCCCAGTAAAGAAAAGCTCAGGACCAAATGACTTCATTAGTGAATTCTACCAAACTTTCAAAAAATAATTAATACTAAGCCTTCCAAAACTCTTCCAAACAACTGAAGAGGAGGAAACACTTTCAAAACATATCATCTACATTTAACTGAAAAAACTAGTAACCCAATTAAGAAATGGGCAAAAATCTTCGCTAGATATTTCTCCAAAGATGACATACAAATGGACAACAGGTATATGCAAAAATGTTTAATGTTACTCATCATCAGGGAACTGTAAATCAAAACCACAATGAGGTATCAGCTTACATCTGTCAGGATGGCTATTATAAAAATTGAAAAGACAACAAATATTGGGGAGGATGTGAAGAAACTGGAATCCTGCACACTGTGAGAATGGAAAATGGTACAGCCACTGTGGAAAACAGTACAGAGGGTCCTGAAAAGTTAAAAAGAGAATTACCTAATGATCCAGAAATCCCACTTCTGAGTATTTATCAAAGAGAACTGAAATCAGAATCTCAAAGAGAGGTATTAGCGCTCCTATGTTTCTTGCAGCACTATTCATAATACCTAAGATGTGAAAACAACCTAAATGCCCACTGCCATCCTAAATGGATGGATAAAGAAAATGTGGTATATACATCCAATGGAGTATTATTCAGCCTTAAGAAAGAAGGAAATTCTGCAATATGTGACAATACGGATGAACCTTGAGGACATGATGCTTAGTGAGGTAAGCCAGTCATAGAAAGACAAACACCGCATGATTCCACTTCCAGGAGGAATCTATAATAGACAATTCATAGGATGAAAGAGTGAAATGGTGCTTGTCAGGCTCCGGTGTGAGGGGGAGGGGAATATAGTCAAAAATAGGCTAGCAGCGGAAGCAAGTACAAATAAATGAAAGGCTAACTCAGAATGAGTAGAACACACAGAGGTTTATATTTCTCACATAAAAAGAAGCCTGGAGCTAGGCTGTTCCTGACGCTGGTACAGACTGAAGAATACCAGCGTCTAAGTCAGGGTCCAGGTCTTTGTAATTCTCCCGCTGCTGCATCAGTCAAGAAGAAATAAATAGAGGATGCTTCCATCAGGAAAGCAAAGGCTTTCCCAGTAAGCTCCGGAACTGTGTCACACACTCATTCACAGTTACTATGAAGATATTACTCTTTAAATTTCCAATTATCTGTAATAGAATCTGGCCAATGAGGAGGAGTTAAAAACTGGTTACAGTTGCTGTTTGCATCTGCCACAGTGGAGGATCTATGTACAGCCTGGTAGAGGAGAACATTAATCTGTTCCATAGTCATATGTTCCAGTTCTGAAAGTACTGTTTAGTCTGCCTGAGGTCAACCATATGTCTAGTATTACTGTCTCCCACATTTCTTGTTGAAAGGATGAAGAGTAAGTTTCAATGAACATTAGCTCATATTATCACCATTATCACTTAGAGTAAATAAAACACTAGTGGTTTCTCTACATATCCCTCATTTTGTATCTAGAAATTGGAGATCACATTTCTTGCCATTTCAGATCTACACAACACTGCCAGCCAGTTCACAAGTGTGAAGCAAGTATCTTTGAGCAGTGAAATCCTTTCTTAGAATATATGAACTTCCTTCCAGAGGAGAGGACAAATCATCATCAGGGTTTCTCTGAGATAATCATGTCTTCCGCAGCCCTGCACAGGAGAAGCTTTCATGTACCGTGCATCTGCAGAAAGAACTGACAAACATGACCAGAGAGAGAAGACTGAAAAACCACTGTTCTAGAAGCACAGCATTCTGGGGCCTCTTGCTGGAAAGACAAACAGCTTCCTTGGCTGCACAACCCCTACGCCCTTCTCTGTGGTACAAGGATGAATACTTTTAATGATATGCTTGAGTCAAGACTAATTTTAAAATTCTGTTCAAGAAGTCCCTTTGAGAGACTGTAGGAAGCTGTTATTCGATTTAAAATAAAGTTTATATCAAGCATAAATGGCGTAAAAGACTGTTTGAAATGATGGCTCTGCTAATGGAAATATCCACTTGGGTGTATCAACTTATTGCTGTTTCACACAGATCAGTTCCTGGCACACCTAAAAAGCTTCAGTTTAGGATGCTGTATGATGCAAAGCTCAACCTTGCCTGTACTATTACTTGGATATTAAGCTAATTGTTATAATATAAATTTTGTTGACACCTTAGCAGAAAATTGATTATGGCATGAAAGTATGTGCTCAGTTGGTCTCACATATGGAAAATCTTAATTTGTAGAGCTCTTGGACACAGAAATATTTCTTCACAGCAATAGAAATAAAGAATTGATTCTATCGACTAAGATTGCATATAGCATCTGTTATTCAGTATTCAAAGGGTGCTTCCAGCATGCACAGATGGAAAAACAAAGCCCTTTTAAAAGTTGCGTCATTTTAATGAAGGGTATTTAATATAGCATGGCACTTTTCAAAATTATTAAAATATTCATACTAGAAAAACATTTGGTCAATTTTTTAAAATGTTCCATTCAGTTACTCTGTATTTTTTAAAGAATATGAAAATTAACTTTAGTAAATAGTAGGTTACTCCTAAAATTAGCAAAAACTACCCACATTCCCATAATATCATATTCCCCTAACTGTTCCCACTGACTTCTCTCCTTATAAGGACTCTATTTGAGTTTTATATAGAGGATGGACTAAATTCAACGGATTCTTGCTGTTTATTCATGAGATATCACAGCCAACAAAAGAAAACTATTCTTGATAAATATTTTTATTCTTCACCAACAATCATTCCTTCCATCGTTTCTACCTAATAATGCATGTTAAATAAGTATTAACTAGCCAGAAAGCACACTAATGCTTGCTATGTTAATGGCCCACTTTTATTTTAGGTTCACAGGTAAATTTCTACTTCTTTTTTCCATTAAATTGCTATTTTGCTACTTATGTCTCCTTGACAGAGACTGTTTCATGAGCAGTTGTTTCTCTAGGCAATTTTTCCTTAGCAATAAATATCTGCAGTGAAAGAGAAAATTAAATCTATATTATGCATGGATAAGTGTAAGCACTGCAATACCAACAATATTTAAGGGAATTATAGACTGGACCATGATGAGACTGCAAATCTCAGTGGCCACTGAAGATGGTTCTGATCATTACACAAGAATTTCAACTGTAAGAATGGGTAAAAATCTACATTTTTCCTAAGGATATGAAAAAATATTTTAACTGTAGAAACACCACCTGTATTTCACCCATACTTCAGAAAATATTAAATTGCATGTTCTGGGAAGAGCCATGCTCTGATAGAGAATATCGGAGTTGTATATATGTATAGATAGGTTACAGATGATAGAATATAGTTTAAAGAATAATAAAGTCAAAATAATTAATTTCAAACATGCTGTAGATTTAAAAGAAAACACAAAGAAAAATAACTTCTACTCATTCAGGGCTTGACTCTTCATTTGTTAGACCTCCTATGTCTTTGTGCATGTATTTTTTTTTTAATTGAATGAAGTACATATTTTGCATTTTCCCTTAATCTAAAGGCAAACACAGAAATCTTCATATTTAACTGTAATCTGGTATATTTTCCAACCTAACTGGTCATTCTTTGATTCATGTTGTTGTTTGTTGTCTTCTTTTGTGTTTTTTGCCACTCTGTTAAATAGTAAAAGGGCAAATTAAATAAAAAATTTTGATAGATGACAAAAGTTTCTTATATTTAAAATATTTCCTTTCTTTTCCAAACCATGTAAAACAAAAGCAAGCGACTTAATTAATTCCCTAAGTATTTAGAATCTTGTTGTGATTTGCCTACCTTTTAGGATGCAACACAGAATGAACATGACTCCTTCCCTCAAAAAGCTTGCAGTATAGACACATTCACAGAAATATAGAAAAGATGAAAAGACAGAGGGCTATGTACCAGATGAAGGAACAAGATAAAACCCCAGAAAAACAACTAAATGAAGTGGAGATAGGAAAACTTCCAGAAAAAGAATTCAGGATAATGATAGTGAAGATGATCCAGGACCTCGGAAAAAGAATGGAGGCAAAGATCAAGAAGATGCAAGAAATGTTTAACAAAGACCTAGAAAAATTAAAGAACAAACAAACAGAGATGAACAATACAATAAGTGAAATGAAAACTACACTAGAAGGAATCAATAGCAGAATAACTGAGGCAGAAGAACGGATAAGTGACTGGGAAGACAGAATGGTGGAATTCACTGCTGTGGAACAGAATAAAGCAAAAAGAATGAAGAGAAATGAAGACAGCCTAAGAGACCTCTGGGACAACATTAAACACAGCAACATTCACATTATAGGTGTCCCAGAAGGAGGAGAGAGAAAGGACCTGAGAAAATATTTGAAGAGATTATAGTCAAAAACTTCCCTAACATGGGAAAGGAAATAGCCACCCAAGTCCAAGAAACGCAGAAAGTCCCATACAGGATGAACCCAAGGAGAAGCACACTGAGACACATATTAATCAAACTGGCAAAAGTTAAAGACAAAGAAAAATTATCAAAAGCAGCAAGGGAAAAACGACAAATAACATGCAAGGGAACTCCCATAGGGTTAACAGCTGATTTCTCAGCATAAACTCTACAAGCCAGAAGGGAGTGGCATGATATACTTAAAGTGATGAAAGGGAAGAACCTACAACCAAGATTACTCTACCCGGCAAGGATCTCATTCAGATTCGATGGAGAAATCAAAAGCTTCACAGACAAGCAAAACTTAAGAGAATTCAGCATCACCAAACCAGCTCTACAACAAACGCTAAAGGAACCTCTCTAAGGGGGAAAAAAAGAAAAGGACCTACAAAAACAAACCCAAAACAATTAAGAAAATGGTCATAGGAACATACATATCAATAATTACCTTAAATGTGAATGGATTAAATGTACCAACCAAAAGACACAGGCTTGCTGAATGGATACAAAAACAAGACCCATATATACGCTGTATACAAGAGACCCACTTCAGACCTAGGGACACATACAGACTGAAAGTGAGGAGATGGAAAAAGATATTTCATGAAAATGGAAATCAAAAGAAAGCTGGAGTAACAATACCCATATCAGATATAATAGACTTTAAAATAAAGAATGTTACAAGAGACAAGGAAGGACACTACATAATGATCAAGGGATCAATCCAAGAAGAAGATATAACAATTATAAATATATATGAACCCAACATAGGAGCACCACAATACATAAGGCAACTGCTAACAGCTATAAAAGAGGAAATCAACAGTAACACAGTAATAGTGGGGGACATTAACACCTCACTTACACTAATGGACAGATCATCCAAAATGAAAATAAATAAGGAAAC
This sequence comes from Grampus griseus, assembly GCF_964374135.1. Taxonomy (NCBI): domain Eukaryota; kingdom Metazoa; phylum Chordata; class Mammalia; order Artiodactyla; family Delphinidae; genus Grampus; species Grampus griseus. The sequence continues at coordinate 82,384,378 of NC_139006.1, read as the reverse complement.
AGAAGCTTTAAATGACACAGCAGACCAGATAGATTTAACTGATATTTATAGGACATTCCATCCAAAACAGCAGATTACACTTTCTTCTCAAGTGCGCACGGAACATTCTCTAGGACAGATCACATCTTGGGTCACAAATCAAGCCTCAGTAAATTTAAGAAAACTGAAATCATATCAAGCATCTTTTCTGACCACAACGCTATGAGATTAGAAATGAATTACAGGGGAAAAAATGTAAAAAACACAAACACATGGAGGTTAAACAATACATTAGTAAATAACCAAGAGATTACTGAAGAAATCAAAGAGGAAATCAAAAAATACCTAGAGAAAAATGACAATGAAGACACAATGATCCAAAACCTATGGGATGCAGCAAAAGCAGTTCTAACAGGGAAGTTTACAGCTATACAAGCCTACCTCAAGAAACAAGAAAAATCTCAAATAAACAATCTAACCTTACACCTAAAGGAACTAGAGCAAGAAGAACAAACAAGACCCAAAGTTAGCAGAAGGAAAGTAATCATAAATATCAGAGCATAAATAAATGAAAACAGAAACAAAGAAAACAATAGTAAATAAAACTAAAATCTGGTTATTTGAGAAGATAAACAAAATTGATAAACCGTTAGCCAGACTCATCAAGAAAAAGAGGGAGAGGACTCAAATCAATAAAATTAGAAATGAAAAAGGAGAAGTTACAACAGACACTGCAGAAATACAAAGCATCCTAGGAGACTACTACAAGCAACTCTATGCCAATAAAATGGACCACGTGGAAGAAATGGACAAATTCTTAGAAAGGTATAACCTTCCAAGACTGAAGGAGGAAGAAACAGAAAATAGGAACAGACCAATGACAAGTAATGAAACTGAAACTGTGATTAAAAATCTTCCAACAAACAAAAGCCCAGGACCAGATGGCTTCACAAGTGAATTCTATCAAACATTTAGAAAAGACCTATCACCCATCCTTCTCAAACTCTTCAAAAATATTGCAGAGGAAGGAACACTCCCAAACTCATTCTATGAGGCCACCATCACCCAGATACCAAAACCAGACAAAGATACTACAAAAAAAGAAAATTACAGACCAGTATCACTGATGAATATAGATGTAAGAATCCTCAACAAAATACTAGCAAACCTAATCCAACAATACATAAAAAGGCTCATACACCATGATCAAGTGGGGTTTATCCCAGGAATGCAAGGATTCTTCACTATACACAAATCAATCCATGTGATACACCATATTAACAAGTTGAAGGACAAAACCATATGATCATCTCAATAGATGCAGAAAAAGCTTCTGACAAAATTCAACACCCATTTATGATAAAATACTCTCCAGAAAGTGGGCATAGAGGGAAGCTACCTCAACATAATAAAGGCCATATACGACAAACCCACAGCAAACATCATTCTCAGTGGTGAAAAACTGAAAGCATTTCCTCTAAGATCAGGAACAAGACAAGGATGTCCACTCTCACCACTATTATTCAACAGAGTTTTGGACGTCCTAGCCACGGCAATCAGAGAATAAAAAGAAATAAAAGGAATACAAATTGGAAAAGAAGAAGTAAAACTGTCACTGCTTGCAGATGACATGATGCTACACATAGAGAATACTAAAGATGCCACCAGAAAACTACTAGAGCTAATCAATGAATTTGATAAAGTTGCAGGATACAAAATTAATGCACGGAAATCTCTTGCAGGCCTATACACTTATGATGAAAAATCTGAAAGAGAAATTAAGGAAACACTCCCATTTACCATTGCAACAAAACGAATAAAATACCTAGGAATAAACCTACCTAGGGAGACAAAAGACCTGTATGCAGAAAGCTATAAGACACTGATGAAAGAAATTAATGATACCAACGGATGGAGAGATACACCATGCTCTTGGATTGGAGGAATCAATACTGTGAAAATGACTATAATACCCAAACCATCTACAGATTCAGTGCAATCCCTACCAAATTACCAATGGCATTTTTTACGGAACTAGAACAAAAAATCTTAAAATTTGCATGCAGCACAAAAGACCCCGAATAGCCAAAGCAGTCTTGAGGGAAAAAAATGGAGCTGGAGGAATCAGGCTCCCTGACTTCAGACCATACTACAAAGCTACAGTAATCAAGACAATATGGTACTGGCACAAAAACGAAACATAGATCAATGCAACAAAATAGAAAGCCCAGAGATAAATCCACACACCTATGGTCAACTAATCTATGACAAAGGAGGCAAGGATATACAATGAAGAAAAGACAGTCTCTTTAATAAGTGGTGCTTGGAAAACTGGACAGCTACACGTAAAAGAATGAAATTAGAACATTCTCTAACACCATACACAAAAATAACCTCAAAATGGATTCAAGACCTAAATGTAAGACCAGACACTATAAAACTCTTAGAGGAAAACATAGGAAGAACACTCTTTGACATAAGTCACAGCCAGATCTTTTTTGATCCACCTTCTATAGTAATGAAAATAAAAACAAAAATAAACAAATGGGACCTAATGAAACTTCAAAGCTTTTGCACAGCAAAGGAAACCATAAACAAGACGAAAAGACAACCCTCAGAATGGGAGAAAATATTTGCAAACAAATCAATGGACAAAGGATTAATCTCCAAAATATATAAACAGCTCATGCAGCTCAATATTAAAGAAACAAACAACCCAATCCAAAAATGGGCAGAAGACCTAAAGAGACATTTCTCCAAAAACACATGAAAATCTACTCAACATCACTCAACATCACTAATTATTAGAGAAATGCAGATCGAAACTACAATGAGGTATCACCTCACACCAGAAAGAATGGGCATCATCAGCAAATCTACAAACAACAAATGCTGGAGAGGGTGTGGAGAAAAGGGAACCCTCTTGCACTGTTGGTGGGAATATAAATTGATACAGCCACTATGGAGAAGACTATGGAGGTTCCTTAAAAAACTAAAAATAGAATTACCATATGATCCAGCAGTCCCACTACTGGGCATATACCCAAAGAAAACCATAATTCAAAAAGACACAGCACCCCAATGTTCACTGCAGCACTATTTACAACAGACAGGTCATGGAAGCAACCTAAATGCCCATCGACAGATGAATGGATAAAGAAGATGTAGTACATATATACAATGGAATATTACTCAGCCATAAAAAGGAACGGAAATGGGTCATTTGTTGAGACGTGGATGGATCTAGAGCCTGTCATAAAGAGTGAAGTAAGTCAGAAAGAGAAAAACAAATATTGTATATTAATGCATATATGTGGAACCTAGAAAAATGGTACAGCTGAACTGGTTTGTGGGGCAGAAATTGAGACACAGATGTAGAGAACAAACTTACTGACACCAAGGGGGAAAAGCCACGGGGGTGTGGGGATGGTGGTGTGCTGAATTGGGGGATTGGGACTGACATGTGTAAACGGATGTGTATAAAATTGATGACTAATAAGAACCTGCTGTATAAAAAAATAATAAATTTCAAAAATTAAAAAGAAAAAAAATCTTGCAGTATAGAGGGGGAGAAAGGTCCAAGACTATAATTTGTGTCATACAAATACACACAAGTATTATGGTTCCTTTTCTGTTGCTCCTGAAATAGATCTAATCACCTAGAAAAGCATCAAATAAACTTGCCAATTCCTTCAATATATGGTCTTTGAGCCTGTTATATGCCTGGCTAATATAAAAATACAAAAAAGGATGCTAACTTAACACTGACCTCATGAAGCTTACAATCTAGCATGAAAAAAATTTGACCTCCATTATAAAGAAGATTCTGTTTGATGATGTATTGACTTGTTGGGTTAATATCAAAAGAATTCCTATGTTGAAAATTTAAAAATTACTTAGGTTACACATACTTTTCAAAGGTACATGTAATAATATTATGCAACAATCGTGCTTATTCTTGATAAATTATTAAAAGGCCAAAATTGTTTTATTTTAGAAATAACGCTCCTGCATGTCAGAACTCCTCTTCCCTTATCTCCTTTGCCCCGAATAAATCCTGATTCTTAAGAGTCCAGCCAGCTTTAGCAACTGGTGACCAGTACACCAAGCACCACTAGAGCACTCTATTCAAAATTGTCCCTGTTTTTCTTTAACCTTTCCCTGTTTCTTCCTCTAATTAGAAAAATAACCCTGTCTAGGGTTCCATTCTCATAGAATCATGGGAGGTGAGAACATAATTAATCAAACTAAACTAAGGCCTACATGTCATCATGGTAGGAACACAAATACTTGAATCATTAGGAACTAAATTATATTTCTAGCTCTCTCATTTATTAACAATCAAAAATTATTTAATTTTCCTGAGTCTAAACATATGTAGTTATAGAATAGATATGACACCCCTATCAGCGCAGAGTGGTACGTGAAATTCAATTAACATTATAATAGAAAAAATTATCCAAAACGATGGCTTACACATGATCAGTTAGCGAGTTAATTTCTTTCGGTACCAGATTGTGTTTTAACTGATGACTTCAATTCCTGAAGCTTAAGAAAATGGTGGACATCTTGGTGCCTTGCTAACTAGAATATAATTTCCACATGAACTTAACAGTGTATTATCAAAACAATTCCTTATATAGTATTTATTCCTATCTTTACTTCTAAGCCTTTAAACTAAAAGGTAGATTGTTAGATGATGCAAGGTAGGTAAAACTCCATGACTGACTTGTCACATAGTAAAAAGCCTGTAATACGATTTGTCATTATAAATAAAATATGAGAAATGAAACTTTAAATGGGTTTATGGTTTACATTTTGTTTATTTTAATTGAAAAAAATGCAACTAATCCTATATGAATTTTTCCACAAAACTTGCAAGATTGAAAAATAAATGTGGCATCAGTATGATTTATGCCCCAATAGACTACTTTTCCTAAAAATCTCAATTAAGCTTCCTCTAGGGCTAGCAGTTTTGAACGAAAATATTGTAGTTTTCCCTTGCTGCCTCCAGTAGAAATAGTTCTAAAGTTAACTAACACTTTTATCTTTGTAGCACCATAGAGGAATACAGAAGGGCCAAAATCTTGAGATATGTCAAATTACTTTTGGAAATAATGACTTGTTGCCATGGTAACCTGGAACCTAACGAATCTATCACAAGATCTCAGTCCAGGTATGAAATGAACCGCACTGGAGATTTTAAAATAGTGACTCAGTTGCCTGACTCAGAAATGAGTTTCATATTCTTTTTTCTTCAAGTATTAGATAGCAGAGTATCATCTAGCAAATGAACCCTTCAAGTATGATTTTTTTTCCAAAAAAAGTGGAGAATTACCATGTATAGAACTGATTTTAAAAGAGGATGTTGGTAACACCTTCAAAGTACTCTTTAAACACGTGTCCTTTTCTTTTCCTTTTTTTTTTTTTTTTTGCAGTACGCAGGCCTCTCACTGTTGTGGCCTCTCCTATTGTGGAGCACAGGCTCTGGACGTGCAGGCTCAGCGGCTATGGCTCACGGGCCCAGCCGCTCTGCAGCATGTGGGATCTTCCCGGACCGGGGCACGAACTCATGTCCCCTGCATCGGCAGGCAGACTCTCAACCACTGCGCCACCAGGGAAGCCCAATACGTGTCCTTTTTGATTGTACTTCTCCTGTCACCTGACAGATATCAGTAGTTTCTTATGCACAGGAAGGGCAGCCACGTTAGACCTATGGTACCATTTTTAATTTTTCTTAGATTGAGTTATGAACATTAAAGAAACAACACAGCGGCAAGAGGGCAAAGTAATATATTCTTACTTTTAGAGATCAGCAATGATATCTATCCTACCAACTGGGAGAAATGATTTACGAAATTGTGCTGTTGTACGATCCAAGACAAATTTCTCAAGACAAATCATGGTATTGGCATTGTATGCCCCAGAAAGCTTCACGGGATGGAAAATGCTATGTCACAACTGAGGCACACTGACTGTGAAGCTTTCATGGCTGCTGCCTACCCAGGACCTGATTCCCAGGTGATATTTCTTCTACTGCTTCAACTGACTCTGACTGACCCCATTTGGAAAATACCATGCCTTATCAGGAAATTATTTAACAATCCCAAATTGCTTCTGATATTGGAGTCTACACAGTTCGTTCAAATTTCTTTAATGATAGTGTTATGCCAAGGGTAAAATTAAATAAATGTGAAAATCTCTGAAGAATAAATAATACAACAATCCCTCTGGTCCTGGAAATCCCGCTAAATGTGCTGCGTAACTGCCAGTGCATAATCTCTGACCCCATGGCTCCCAGGAGGTAGTTGTCAGGATGTATCAACCACCATCCAACTCAGCATAATTAGTGTGGAGAGCTGAAGCAGAGCTTCATGGGTCAGAAGGGAGCCATGTGGAAGCGTGTACAGTCTCTGACTTCCACTTGTCTTAGGTGGTTAGCACTGCAGCATCCCAACGTGTTTTAGAAAAGTGGAAGCAAGAAAAAATTAACTTCCTTTGCCCAGATAGACCATTCTCTCTATGTTGGAATATATAAGCATTAAACAAGTTGAAACTGAAAAAGCCCCAAACCAAAACCACTAAGTCCAGTGACCAAACTTATATGAACTCTAGGAAGAAATCCCTTTGTATTCTTTGGAACAATAAGGTATCAACTCAAAGTTACAACTGTCTCTCTTTCTATTCGCTCCAACTTCATGTTAAAAAAAAAAAAATTGATTCAAATGCTGGAGATACAAAGACAAACATAAAAAACAAAAAGAAACTATTTGACCTGAAAGAACTTACTGTAGAGAAAAGAACCTAAACAGAGATATTTTGGGGGCAGTGCAACCTCCTTGTGAGGGAACTATGGACCTGGTTCTCTGATAGCTCCAGAGCAGCCCTTACCCTAGACAAAGAGTTTTTCAAAGAGTTCCTGGAGGCAAGTTTATTAGAAGAAAGTTGCAGGATAGTTTGGACCCAGTTAGGGACTTATTAGAAGGAAATTCCTAATTTTAAAAGTGATAGCGTGTTTTAGACATGGAAAGTAGCACAAGCAAAAGCTCAGAGATGCCAGGCAGGTGGCATGAAAACACTTATGTTTAAGAAGAAATAAATACTAAACATTTTTAGAAGACAGAGTGTTTAAAATATACCCAAGTAAGAGAGAAAAAAAGCCCTTAACTAGAGCAATAAGAATATGGGTCATGGGTCAAAAGGTAAGTAAGTATGGAGGGGGACCTGATGAATGATTACATATGGAGTAACAGCTATACCAAATAGGCTAGGAATACTTTAGTTTGGGTAGCTGAACAGACCATTAACTAAAAGATTTTAAGAAATATGGAGGACAATGTGTGCTCTATTCTGAAGCATAGTGAACCTATATTATCTTAGGGACATCCACAAAGAAACAAAGAATAGCCAGTCTGAATTTCAGAAAAGACAAAAAGATAAAGATCTGAGAAACACAAGGATCTGTGGTTACAAAACCCACGTGGAGAATGGCATGATGCCTTAGTTTCAACATATAAAATAAAATCAAAATTCCAGTTTCAGCTTGAAGATATGGAACACTGCAGTTATATCCCCTTCACCCACACAACAAGGAAAAAAGCAGGAAAAACTAAATGATTTTCTTAATCCCATGATAGAACTGAGAACAAAGAGAAGCACTTACCCCATAATATGGACATAGACAAGCACTTTCAGCACCTTCAAAACTTAAACAAACATAAACTGAAATATGATAACATGGCAGAAGAATTGGAAGGGAGGGATTGGAGTATACTGCTGTAAAGTTATTTCACTGCATGTGAAGTTGTATAAAATTGTATAAAGGGATCCTGAGATTAATTAAAAATGCATATTGCAACACTATAACAATCATTTTAAAAGTTTCCCAAAAAAGGCATAGATAATAAATCAATAGAAGAGATTAAATGGAATCATAAAAACTCACTTAAAATGAGAGGGCAGAAAGAGAGGAAAACAGATACGATGAATAGAACCTAGCTAGCAAGATGTTAGATTTTAAACCAACTTTATCAATAATTTTTATATGTAAATATCTAAGCCAGTTAAAAATAATCCAGTTGGAAACAAAAGCAAGACCCATCTATATTCGGTGTACAAGAAACCCACATTAAATGTGTAAGCATTTAGGTGGTTAGAAGTAAATGGATGTAGAAAAAGAAACCATGCAAAACTAACTAAAAGAAAATTGGAGTAGCTATATTAATTTCAGACCAGGTAGATTTCAGAACAAGGGAAGTTGTTAGGGATAATGAGGGATATTACGTAATAAAAATAAGCCAGTTCTCCAAGAAACATAACCATCTTGCATGAGTATTCCCTCTAAAACAGAGGCTCAAGATATACAAAGCAGAGAGTTGACGGATTAAAGAGGAGAAATGAGACACATCTAAAATTTTATTTGGAGACTTTACCACCTTCCTCTGATAACTGACAGAACATGGAAGGAGTAAATTAGTGAGGTTTATGAATGACCTGAACAGCATTCTTAACTACCTTGACCTAACTGACCTAACAGAAGATGCCATTTAATAAAACACAATAAACGTTCTTCTCAAGTTCAGAGAACATTAGCCAAATAGATCATTTTCTGTTCCATGACACATATCTTAAAGAAATTTTTAAACATAAATCATACAATGTACTCTCTTACACCATATCTGAATTAAACTAGATAACAACAACAGAAATGTATCTGATAATCTTCCAATATTCAGAAGTAAACAACACACTTCTAAATAATGCAGGGGTCAAAGAAGGAGTCTCAAGAGAAATTACAAAAAATTTCTTTGAAGTAAATGAAAATAAAAATGTGACATCTCAAAATTTGTGGAATGCAGCTAAAGCAGTTCTTTTAGGGAAATTTATGACACATGTTAGGAAAGAAAATCTAAAATTAATAACCTTCGCTTTTACCTTAGGAAATTAGAGAAAGAAGAACAATTCAACCTAAAGCAAGTAGAATAAAATAATAAAAAATTAAAGAAAAAAATTGAATATAGGAAAACAATAAAGAAAAATCAATGAAAACAAAAGCTAGTTCTTTAAACATATTGATAGAATAGACAAATCTCTAGCAAGATTGACAAAGAAAAAAGAAAGAAGATACAAATTACTAACATCAAGAATGAAACAAGGGTTATCACTACAGACCCCACAGACAACCAGAGGATAACCTAGGAACAAATATGAACATTTCTACATATGTAAATTTGATGATTTGGATGAAAAGGACCAATTATTCAAGAAACACAAAGTACCACAACTCACCCAAATATGAAGCATAGTTTAACTAGCCTTATATTTATTAATGAAATTAATAATTTAATAATCCTTCTACATCCAGAGAGATATAGCACCAGAGATTTGCTTACTTGGAGCAGAAGTTAACAGATGCCATAAGCCAGCAGGAAAACATAAATAGTAATTTGGATGAATTGCTGGCAGCCCAGTGTGGGGTAGGGTGAGAGTGAGAAGCTCATGGAAAGGACAGGTATGTGAAAGGCCCCATATTTTCACAGGCTTTTCCTCCAGAAGCCCTCCAGGCTTCCACAGGGAGAGCTAGAGAAAGTTCACCAGTGATCCTGGAAGGGAAACAGGAGGAATAGCCATCATTAAACCCTTTCGGGCCCTTCTCTCTCAACAAACAGGGGATTCATCTCCAGGGGCAACAAGATGCTTCAAAAATGAAGAAAAAAAAGACTTTTTTAGGCAAAATGTATACTTTTATATGTATATATTTTTAATATTTATATATAACATTATATGCTTAATATGTAACATTATATTTATAATTGATAACATACAACTTATAAATTTTTTATATATATTTCATTTACAAACCTTCCAACAAAGAAAATTCTAAACTCAAATGGTTTCACTGGTGAATCCTACCAAACACTTAAAGAAGCAGTAATACCAATTCTATACAATCGCTTCTAAAATATACAAGAAGGAATACCGTTGACCCTTGAACAATGTGAGGGTTAGAGGCACCAACCCCCAAGCAGTCGAAAATCCACGTTTAACTTCGCAGTCGGCCCTCCATATCCACAATTCCGCATCTGCAGATTCAACCAACTCTGGATTGTATAGTACCGTAGTACATATTTATTGAAAAAAATCCATGTATAAGTGGACCTGGGCAGTTCAAAACCATGCTATTCAATTATATTATGAGACCAGTATTACCCTAACACAAAACCATTCAAAGACTTCAAAAGAAAACGTAACTCCACATCAATCTCTAGTAAGTATGGATACAAAAATCCTTAACAAAATATTATGAAATACAATCCAGCAATAAATTAAAAAATAACACATCACAACAAAATAGGGTTCATCCTATGAATGTATGTTTCAATTTTCAAAACTAAATCAATGTAATTCAACATATTAATAGATTAAACATTTGAAAGCTTATCAGTAGATGAAGAAAGACATTGACAAAATTCAATAGTTATCTGTTATACAACTCCCAGCCAACTAGAAACTGAAGGGAAATTCCTTAACTTAATAAATAGTATTTATTACTTAGAATGCACAATTAACAGTAAAAGGTAATGCTTTCCTCCTGAAATATGGAACAAGACAAAGCCTCTCACCGCTCCCATTCAAAATCTTACTAGAAGTCCTAACTAATGCAATAAAGCAAGAAAATAATACAAAAGAAAAGAAAAAAAATAAAACATTTTATTTGCCAATGACACGACTGTCGATGTAGAAAATCCCAAAGACTCTACAAAAAATATCTTTGTAGAGGTAGAGGGAAGTTACAGAGAAAGAAAAAAAAGCTTGAATGAACCCCAAGGAACAGCCTTAGAGTCAAAGACATTTGTATAAACTGAAGTTAGCTCAATATACATACAGATGGATAAATAGGGGAACAACTATAGATGTTTGTATATATATGGGTTGGTAGACATGTATACATTACCTAGCTCTTTTCTTCAAAAGGCCCAAGACACAATTTTATCTCCTTGGTAACAAGTAAACTCAGTGCTCACATCTTGATTGCTAATCCAATTCTCCCCAGTAAATGGAACTGGAGGTCTTTGAGGAAATGGTCCTCCGATTCTAGGACTGGGGCAGGGAATATGCAAAATCAGCCTGAAGCATCTTGTAGTATCAGACAGTAAGGAAACACTCAAACAATAAAATGACAGGGGAATTTCAAAGGGACATATGAGACAAAACAAAAGGAACCTCCACCGTATTGGGTTGGCCAAAAAGTTCATCCGGTTAGTGAATAGGTTGTTCAATAAAGTTCTTTGCGAAAACGAAAAACGTGTCTCATTTTTACTTAAAACCGAGCGAACTTTTTGGCCAACTCACTACATAACAGTACACTTGTCTTGTTAATGTGTACTTCAATAAAATATTTTACTTAAAAATAGTCAAGTTTCATCAGTGACTGAAACATACACAATGGCATTTGGAAATGTTAGTGTGTGCACCTCTCAGTGACATGTTTGAGGGGACAATGGGAGAAAGAGATGGGGTAGTGAGTGATGCTCAATTCATCCTACAGATTTTTTTAAGTGATAAGATTAATGACTGTGTTTTCAAGGAAACATTTTGAAAGAGAAAAGTAATGGGATATTATTGAAGCAATTGCAGTGTGAAACTCAGCCTCTCCCACTCCAGAACAGGCCTTTTGATATCTTATCTTCAAATGAAATTCAGCCTCAGGAAGATCTCAATAGATTCTCACTTTGGCAGTAAACACTGTTAAAAGCAAGGTTGACTCTTCTGTGTGTATTAAGTGACTGTTTCCTAACTTAAAGGACTTAACCTATTTAGGGAATAAAAAGCAAAAAAATAAAAAAGGACATTCGGTTTTCATGTCTACGTAGATCCCTTGAGGACAGGACACTGTGTTTTTCTCTCTCCAGTGGCAACAATGAGCCTGAAAACTATTTGTCAGGCAGTAAGTGCTTAGGGAATAAATACATCAAATTTCTATTTATCCTGATTTCTCACTTAGAGCATTAAGAGCAGGTCTGTGACATTAGTGACATCTTGAAAACACTTACCCTAGGGTACCAGCAGTCTTGTCAGATGAGGGGAAGGTGCTTGACTTTATGAGAAAATCATGGGAACTACAAACTATACCTGAGTTGGGCCAAATGTGCTTTCTTGGGCATCCGTCTCAACACTAGCATCTATCTCATGTCACATAATTCACCCCCTTGCAAGATTCCCTACCACTCTCTTAATCATAAACTGCTGATATGATTCCCCGTTTCTTTTATTAATTAATGAAACTCCTTATATTGGACAAGGATTATTGTACCATTTTAAATTCGCTGTACCACTAAGCAACCCAGTATAGTAATATCCTCATTAATAGCAGAGAAACATGAAATAAAGAGAAATTAAAGTATACTTCAGAGAGTGAAGTTAAATAGGTTCGATGAATAAAACTTAATTTTGGTCTTTTGATTGACATTTTGCTGATCTGTGGCACACTGCATCTGGGTATGGGGAGAATGGCTTTGTAATTGGGGATAACATTTTTAAACTGCATAAAATTCGTTAGTGTGGGACTGTAAATATCTGCATAATACGTATTGCATATATTAATGCTGTCATCTTAACATTTGTTCTTCCCATAAATACCCTCCCTAAAGCTGTCCATGTACTAGTCATATGTGAGGGAGCTGGTTGAAATGGTGATTTTTGGAGTAAGCACGGATCCTTTTAATATTATTATTAACACATGAGCCATCTGGCACAAGTGCAATTTCCCTGAAAAGACTCTTGCTTCCTGTTTTCTGTTTATTTTAGCTGGACCACATTGGTTTTTTCTTTGACAGTGAAACAGTTATATTTAAAAATTAAACATTAAGTCAGGTTTTTATGAAAGAGAAAAACAATGCTAAGTGAGGTGAAAAATATTTTCACTAATTTAATGCTTCCTCTGAAAACAGAAGGCCTTGAATTTTAAATTTTGTTTATAAATCTCACTTTCAAAATAATGTTATTTGACTGAACGAAAATGCTTTGCCATAGCCTCTACTATTTTAATATTCATGTTTGGTTGTTTATTTTCCTTAACCTTATTTTTTCTGTTTATTATTCAACATATACTCCTCACCCATATCTTACACTTTTCTAATTATATCTTTCCAACTAGATCGTCATATTAAGTTCTATGATTTGGGGTCATTATCAAAAAAAACAAAACACCCTGGCAGTATTTTTATAATTAGTTAAGTCTGCTCTTTGCCTAGGAGTACAACATGTAGTATTCATGGGCTTATTAATTACCTGGTTTCAAGATCCCTGATCAGGGCACTTCCAACCTACCTTCACGCAAATTTTAAAAGGGCATCCATTTCTCAAGACAACCTTATTTTTCTTCTCAGAAAATTGTGTCAATTGGGGGGTTTGTTGTCACAAGGTATTTTGTTATCTTGAATGTTATGATAAATATACAAATCAATACAGTGTGAACAGCCTTCCCAGGGGTTGTGAATTTTAGGTGGGTTCTTCAATTCTATTTTCCAGTTTGATACTTTTTAATTCTGTTTTCTGAATGACTTTTATTCTATCCCTGATTTTTCAGTTAGACCAGTGTTTCTATTTTTTCCCACTTCCATAAATTTAATTCTAACCCTCATTTTGTACTTTTGAATCTTGTCACTATTTGTTTTTTCAACATTTTTAGCATCTTGATTTATTTTCTTATATTATTTTTATTTTACAGATATTTTTATCTCAAGTACAATGTTCTAGGCACTGTCCAGAATGTTTTATGAATATTAGCTCATTTTTCTATGATAAATCTTACCTGGCCACTCAGCCTGCTGACCTAACTATAAGACTCTGATGAAAGCGTCTTATAGTTCTGTCAACTGAAGATGACAGAAACAGATGGAAAGATATACCATATTCAGGGATTGGTAGAATTAATATTATTAAAATGATCAAACTACCCAAGGCAATCTACAGACTCACTGCAATCCCTATCAAAATACCAGTGGCATTTTTCACAGAGCTAGAACAAATTAATTTTCAATTTTTTTCGGAAACACAAAATACCCCAATAGCCAAAACAATCTTGAGAAAGAAGAACACAGCTGAAGGTATCATGCTTCCTAACTTCAGACTATGCTACAAAGCATACAGAGCCCAGAAATAAATCCACACACTTATGGTCAATTAATCTCTGACGAAGGAAGCAGGAATATACAATGGAGAAAAGACAGTCTCTAACCATCAGGGAAATGCAAATCAAAACCACAGTGAGATATCACCCACCCCCCCCGCACCTGTCAGAATGGCTATGATCAAGAAGAACACAAATAACAAATGTTGGTGAAGATGTGGAGAAAAGGGAACCCTCGCACACTGTCGGTGGGAATGTAAACTGGTGCAGCCACTATGGAAAACAGTAGGCAGTGGGGGGATTCCTCAAAAAAAAAAAAAAAAAAATAGAAATACCATATGATCCAGCAATTCCACTCCTGGGTATATAGCCAAAGAAAATTAGAACACTAATTATAAAAGATACACGCACCCCAATGTTCATAGCAGCATTATTAACAACAGTCAAGATATGGAAGCAACCTAAGTGTCCATCACAGATGAATGGATAAAGAAGATGTGATACACACACACACACACTGGAATGATACTCAGCCTTAAAAGGGAATGAAATTCTGCTATTTACAAGAACATGGATGAACTTGGAGGGTATTATGCTTAATGAAGTAAGTCAGAGCGAAAGGCAAACACTGATATATGTATAACTGAGTCACTTTGCTGTACAGCAGAAATTAACACATTGTAAACCAACTATACTTCAATAAAGTTTTTTAAAAAGATAAATACTGTATGTTATCACTCACACAAGGAATCTTTTTTAAAAAGTCATGAAAATAAAAATAGAAACAGGCTTTCAAATATAGAGAACTAGCAGTTACCCGCTGGAAGAGGGAAGGGGGAGGGTCAAGGAAGAGGTAGGAGATTAAGAGGTACCAACTACTATGTATAAAGCAAATAAGGTACAGGGATATACAGTACAGCAAAGGGAATACGGCCAATATTTCATAATCACTATAAATGGAGTACAATCTATAAAAATTTTGAATCTCTATTGTACACCTGAAACTAATATTGTAAATAAACTATCACTCAATAAAAAATATCATAGCTGAAAATTAGGTAAGTGAAGGTATCAATTCCAAACTGATGTCAGCTTCAGCAAAATAATAAAGTATCTATTTTATAGGTAAATACAATTCTAGTAGAGATAAATGCTAGTAATAAGAGGTATAAGTTATATTAAATTGACTTTTTATAAGTGTAAATAAATCCCAGTTGGAAAATGCTGAAATTCAATCTTATCATTTTATCACATATATTTGTCAAAAAACAAAACTAAAAGTTTGTTATTTTTGACAAATATTCTAAACATTACAGTAACATTACTGTTATTTTGGAATATCAAACTATAAGTCTCCACATGGAAGAAGCCATAGTATAACAAGTTTCTTTTGGTATTATGACAGCTAATCCTCCTCAGAAAAGCTTTAAACTGGATATACTGTCTCTCAAATAATGATGTATGACATTTTCTCATAAATACAAACTTCCCATCAAAAATTCCACAGTATTTCCCAGAGTGTTAACATTTCAAAACAGGTAATATATCCTAAAAGGCCTGATCATGTGGTTTGATTTCATAGAAATACTTGATTAGTGTCTCAAGACGATTCAAATATCAGCCTTATGCTCATTTTCAAATGTCTCCTTGTTGTAAGCAGCATGGTGTATAGTGACAAATTGTTAAGCTACTTAATTTTATATTTTTTTAATATCTCCTTTTCTCATTACATCCATTAGTGTTGTTAGAGCTGTTCTTTGAAATCACTAAAAATAAATGTATTTGCTTTTTTCTTGTTGTTGTTTGTTTTTAAGGGCAGAAAAGCAATGATGGGAAAAAGAATAATGTATCAACTAGTTATACATTCACTGATTTACTGGTATTGATATTCCATGGATGGCCATTATATGGACGAGTGGTTTAATTGGGAAGGTATAGATAAGACAACAATACAAATTCTGTAGCAAGAAAAAAACCCTTAAGGGCCAGTTAGGGTGATGATTCAAAATCCAGACACTACACACTTCCACTTCCTGCTCTGATGGAATAGCTTGTTGCTGATCAACATTCTTGCCAAACAAAACAGGAAAATACAATAAAAATTGGGAAGAGGAACTCTACATGGCCAATGACATCTGAAAATGTTCTCAATCTTTTTAGTTTGGGGGGAAAAGTTAAGTAAACCCACAGTGATGTACCATTACCTACTATCAGAATGGGTGAAATTAAAAACCAAAAATAGCAGGTATGGATGAAATGTGGAGTAGGATTCTCATAAAATAACATGTTTGTAGGCCAAACATAGTCAAATATCACTAGTTTCATGTTTTGACCTACATCAATCGTTTTGAAAACCTGCTTGGCTACAGATGTTTACACGCACTGTGTCCCAGCCATTCTACGCTTACGTATAATATAAACTCAACAGAAGTGTGTGTGTGATATACATGGGGAGGGAAGGGGAAGGGGGAGAGGTACTAGTAATTGTTGGCCAAAGTTGGAAAAACTCAAATATACTAGGTATTTGTCACATATTCATGCAATTGCAGTACTAAAATTAAATGAGAGTAAGAGACTGAATGGTACACACAACAGTATGCATCGATCTCACATACAGAATACTGAGGGAAGAAGAGCCATACCCAAAAGAGGACAGACTGTGTCATCCCATTTATGTAAAATTCAAAAATAGAACAACAGAACTGATGATGATGACAGTAGGCCTAATGGCCATCCGACTGACATTGGGCTCAGGGGCACTCTCCGTGGTGCTAGAAATGTTATCGTTCCTGAGCTGAGTGTTAGCTACTATTGGTGCATTTACAGTATGTGCGTTTCAATTAAAATATATTTTAACCAAAAAAAATTAAAATTTTACACATTTGGCAAAAGCTCAGTGTTTTGCCCAGCTGTGTTAACACTATAATATTCCTAGACTAACATTTTTAATACATTGTAGAATTGGATGCATCCACAGCTAGAAGGCTAACTGCTTAGTTTGTGTCTCTGGTTCTCAGACTTTTGAAACACTTAGAGTGATGCCTGGATCAGGGAATCTTAAACTGCAAAGAAAAACAGTAAAGGAAGCTTGTTAATATTTTCTTTTCATACATTTTATCTTGTTTTCTCTTGTTTTGTGGTTTTTATCTTTATTCTTACTTTTCTCTAGTGATTTGAAATATATACCTTCAAATCTCTCTGATGGCTAATCTTAAGTCCTTAAACAACATATTTGAATATACAATAAATTATTCTAATTATAAACAGCAAGAATGAAACATTATTTGCTATTTCTCACACATGTGAGATAAATAAGTCAGCTCTATTTTCTCCATCTTATCCTATTATTTCTGTTTCTTAAATGCTATTTTGATAAAAACTAAAAATTTTTATTGATATTGTAATGATCAAATCAATTCTGTCTTTCAAAATGTATGTTATTTTTTATGGTATATTTTCCTTTAAAATATCTCAATTATATTTTCTGATTGCATTTTCAAAAAAGTTTATCACTTCACAAATCTTAACCTTTTTCATTTGTACCATCTCTCAATTTATTATAATTCTATTTTCTCCTATTATGTTTAAAGTAATGGTTTTCATTAAATACACATGGGCTGTTTACATTCTAAATCCTATGATTCAAGGTTTTTTTCCCTATTTTCTCATCCAGGAATATTAACTTAGTATATGTTGAAACTTAGGTCAAATAAGTTTTACTCAATCTCTCTAATCACAGTATTTCCTTTTATGAAATCCAAGATCTGTCACATTTTTGTAGGAAATCTGATTCTTAAAAAGTCTGAGCATTTCTAAGATTTATTTTAGAAATTAGAAACAACTGAATTTGAAGGAAAAATTATATAGATGTTAATTGTGTCACAGAAGTTCAAATAAGCACAAAGTGATTAGAAAATTACTGTGTGCAGAGGAGGTCGATTTAAAAAACACACCAATCACATAGAAGCAATGTGCTCTATGAAAATCTGGGTAAAATAAAGAAAAATGCATTTAGTTATGAATGTAGTTTTAAAACACAAACGATCTCTTAAAAATAAAACCAGGAGTATGACATTCATATATTCAGTCTCAGTATTATTCTGAAACATATTAAGGGTGAAAAATCTTGACACAAAATCTGGAAACAAAGACTTTCAGTAATAACACATCTACTAAAACTATAGATCAGGGGTATTTCATATGACACAAATTAAAAAGTATCAATAATTAAGATGCTGTATATTTTAACTAATTATGACATTATATATTTTTAAATTTATTTAACTTATTTATTTTTGGCTTCATTGGGTCCTCGTTGCTGCATGCAGGCTTTCTCTAGTTGCGGTGAGTGGGGACTACTCTTTGTTGCGGTGCGCGGGCCTCTCATTACAGTGGCTTATCTTTGTTGCAGAGCACTGGCTCTAGGCACATCGGCCTCAGTAGTTGTGGCACTTGGGCTCAGCAGTTGTGGCTTGCGGGCTCCAGAGCACAGGCTCAGTAGTTGTGGAGCATGAGCCTAGTTGCTCCGTGGCATGTGGGATCCTCCCGGACCAGGGCTCAAACCCATATCCCCTGTACTGGCAGGTGGATTCTTAACCACTGTGACACCAGGGAAATCCCATGACGTTATAATTTTTTAATGGTATACCAAGCTGGTTCAAAACCGTGTGTATCATCATAAGCTCCATCCACCTACACACATAAACTTCGTTATTATGGTAAAGTGATACTCTGAGAAGAAACACATACCAATAGACATATATAATCTCCCATAATACATGGATACAAGTACACAATTTCACCCATGAATGGTCAATGCAAATCATAAAATAATTTCAAAAATATCTAAGCTTCTATGTGCCAAAACCTTTGTTCATTTATGAAAATACAAAGTTGAACATCATGCAGAAAATCTCTTCAAAAGATTTAATCTAAAGGTACATGTAAAAAGGTAACTCTAACTATATTGTGGGATAAATGTCATAATGAAAACAATAATAGTGATAATATAGGTGTTCTTTCTGTGATAGTGATAATATAGGTATCATTTTTTAAGATGAGACAATAGAAGCCCAAAGAGAGAGTTATAACTGCCTAATAGCAACCATCCTGCAGTACTAATGTCAGGATTGAAATTGAGATAGTCTAATTCTGGATTTTAGGGTCCCACCTATTACAGTACTTTCTCTTGAAATGCTATAATGTCAAGGGCACACAAGGACCTCTTAACCCATCTCCTAGATTCCGATACTTTCTAGTAAATACGATCTTGGAACTACTCAGGAAAAGTGAGGCATTAGCAAACAATAAAGATCTCCCCATTTTTTAAAAAATATAGGAACATTTTAAACACAGTTATATGCTCAAAACAACTAGTCACCTGGCTAGAGATTAGAGACAATGGACTTGGAGCAGTTGAAAATACAGCAGAGAAGTGGGATCAAATATAAATGAAACAAGAACAGAACAACAGAACTAAGATAGGATAATTATCCTAGAGATGATGTAGTTTTTTAAAGATATGGGATATTTAGAAAAGTTCTATTTTTATCCAAGTTGTTACATTGGGACTCACAGCATTTTAAATGTTTAGTCCCTGTCCTCTTAAGAGGCATGTCGATTTTTTTAAGGATATCCCTTAATTCCCACCTATTGACTAAATAACAGTGATCTAGGTTCCCATTCTTTCTCTTACATTTCCCAGGTGAATTATTACTATTTTGCCACAAATACAGCAATCGCACATCAGTCTCCCAGCACTGACCCCCACTTCTGTTTCAGTTTTGATGTTTATTAAATGTCCATCATCTGTCCTTTTGCAGGTATATTCCCAGTCGTTGCTCGGGTGCGCTCATCCTGCCTAAGATTCTTCTGCAAGTGCTTATGGATAGAAAGTTTCCTTCAACTCTTACATTCTAAACTTTTATTCCCTTATTCTGGCAGTATAGTGAAGTACATTTTGTTTCATTTTTGTTTTACAGCCTTAAATTCCCCTTTTTGAGTCTCTTCCCCTTCACCACCCAATTGTCAAGGGATGCCTCATTTTTTCCTTTGTGCTTCTTTTTCTCCCCTAGAAAGTCTACATTTCAATGACTGCCACTTCAAACGGCAGGTCCTTTTAACTGCCTTCCCTGTAGAACATGCACTTATCTAGAGGGCACTTATTCTAGGATTTTCAGACTCAGGGTGTACTTGCTCTCTGATGATGATTTTAGACAAGGCTTAGACCCACTGCTAGCTCTTTCTCCCTTCCCCCAGTTTCTCTCAGGGCGTAGTGGGAAAGATGTAGGAGAGATTGCTTAGCTGTAATTTGATGGGTTCATTTTTGTGTATAAATAAAAGAGTTACCTTGAAGTTTAGGCATTTACTGCTTTCAAATTATGCTGACTTTTTGTGCTTTTATTATTTCTTACTGTACTTCTATTTTGTTTCCGGAGAAGTTGTCTTCTATTTACTTCAACATAGTAATCATTGTTATTTTAAAATTCATAGCTGCTAATTCTCATGTACCTCAATAACACTGGAAAAACGGGGAAGGATTTTGATTCTTCACATTGTTCTCAGACCCTCCCTATAGTAGCTCTTTGACTCCTAAACAGCGTATTACCGCAGGAAATTTTAATTCATTTTGCAGAAGTTGACTGAACTTTTTAGCCTTGCATGGGGAGATTCTGAATCTAGTAAGTATATGGAGCAGGTACCTAGCCTTGTGTTTTAGAATTCTCATGTCTCTGAGTTTGGTCAAAAGCTCTAATGATTTCCGTCTTAAAATAGAAGCCCTCTGCTTTGTTCAAACCCAGATTCTGAGGCCCTAGCCTGTGTCAGATCAGCAAATGATACCATCACAGGTAACAGCTCTCTGAATCCTTTAAATATATGGTTTAAATTTATTTTCTACCTCCTCCAGATTTTCTCCATAGAAATACCATCTTGTTGCAAACTAGTTCACTCTTCCACAAAGCAAATAAACCATTTTTATTTTTCAAGCCACCATTTAAAGTCACCAGTTTTAACTACCAAAACAAAAAACTACAAAACACCTAGGAATAAATCTAACAAAAAGTTATGTAAGACCTAAATAGAAAGTTATAAAGCTTTACTGAAGAACTTTAAGAAATAAATAGAACAGTTTTTTGCATGTACTTGATCAGGAAAACTCAATACCATAAAGACATCAATTCTCACTAGTTTTATGAATATACTAAATGAAATGTTAACCAAAACCACAACAAGGATTTTTGTTGAAGTCAGCAAATCAATATCAAACTTACAATGAAAGAACAAAAGAAAAAGAAAAGCAGTAGCAGCAGAAGGAAAAGAGGGAAGAGAAGTTAAGAGCCATAGTGTTACAACAATTAAAACAGAGAGCTACTCATTGGTACGGGCATCTGCACACCGACCAAGGGAAGGTAGCTGAGAAGGCTGAAGGGTATATACACATGCATATGCCCCCTTGATGGATGACAAATGGGCACGGAAGAGCAGGGAGGAAGGTGGGACCTACTCTGTAAATCAAACAGTAAATTGGGTCCCACTACTTCAGACCATATGTGAAAGCCACCTCCAGGTGACTTGATTTTCAACAAGGTGACCTTTAGAATAGAAAAAAGAGCAATAAATCATTGAACAAACCTCTTTAGCAAAGGAAACCATCAACAAAATGAAAAGGCAACTTATGAAATGAAAACATTTACAAACCACATATCTGATAAGGGGTTAATATCCAAAATATACAAGAAACTCATAAAACTGGATAGCAAAAAAAATTAATTAACACAACTTAAAAGTGAGCAAAGGATCTAAGTAGACTTGTTTCCAAAGATGATGTACAGATGACCAACAGATATATAAAAAGACACTCAACATCACTAATCATCAGAGAAATGCAAATCAAAACCACAATGAGATATTATTTCACACCTGTTAGGATGGCTATTGTGGAAAGGACAAGAATTAACAAGTGTTGGTGAGGATGCAGAGAAAAGGGAACCCTTGTACACTGTTGGTGAGAATGGAAATTAGTAAAGCCATTACGGAAAACAGTATGGTGGTTCCTCAAAAACTAAAAACAGAACTACTGTATGATCCAGCAGTCCCTTTCCTGGGCATATATACAAAGGAAATGAAGCATTCCTTTTAAACTGCAGAAGATTCCAAGTAGCCATAGCAATCATGAGCAGAAAGAATAAAGCTGGAGGTATCTACCCCCTAATTTCAAAGTATACTACAAAGCTGTAGAAATCGAAACAGAATGGAACTGGAATAAAAACAGACCTACAGATCAATGGGACGAAATTGGGAGCCCTGAGGTAACTCCATGTATTTACAATCAATTGATCTATGACAATTGTTCTGAGAAGATACAATGGGGAATAATTCCTTCAACAAATTCCTTCAACAAATGGTGCTGGGAAACTGGACATCCACGTGTAAAAGAATAAAATTTGATCTTTATCTCACAGCAAACACAAAAGCAAACTCAAAATGGATTGAAGACTTCATGTAAAACCTGAAACTGTAAAACTACAACAAAAAAAATAAGGAAAAGGATTCTTGACATTGATCTGAGTGATTTCTTGGTTATGACCGCAAAGACAGGCAGCAAAAGCAGAAGCAGACAAATGGGACTGCAGGAAACTAAAAAACTTCTAAACAGCAAAGGAGATGATCAACAGAGTAGAAAGACAACCTACGAAATGGGAGAAAATATTTGCAAACCATACATCTGATACGGGGTTAATATCCAAAATATATAAGGAACTCAAACAACTCAACAGCAAGAAAATAACTCAATTAAAAAATGGGCAAAGGACCTGAACAGACATTTATGAAAAAACATACAAATGGTCTACTGGTATATGATAAAATACTCACCCATCACTAATCATCAGAGCAACGCAGTTCAAAACCACAATGAGATACCACCTTATACCTTTCATAATAGTTATTACCAAAACTGCAAGAGAACATGTGTTGGCAAGGGCATGGAAAAAAGGGAAGCCTTGTACAATGTTGGTAGAAACCTCAGTTGGTAGAGCCATTATGGAAAAAATTATGGAGGTTTCTTAAAGAATTAAAAAATAGAACTACCATATAATTTGGTAATTCCTTTTCAGGGTATGTATCCAAGGGGAATGAAATCAGGATCTGAAGGAGTTATCTGTACTGCCACGGTCATTCGAACATTGTTCACAATAGCCAAGATATGCAAAGAACCTAAGTGTCTGTTGATAAAGGGATAAAGAAAATGTGATATGTCCCTGTGTGTGTGGGATTATTATTTAGCCATATGAAAGATGGAAATCCTGCTATCTGCAACAATGTGCGTGAACCTAGAGAACATCGTGCTAAATTAAATAAGCCGAACACAGAAAGACTAATTATATATATATAATATGTGGAATCTAAACTTATTATAGAATCTAAAAAAGTAGGAGCAGGGTAGAATAGTGGTTCCCAGGGGCTGTGGGTGAAGAAAATAGGGAGATGTTGGTGAAAGGACACATAGTTTTATTTACACAAGATGAATACGTTCTGGAGATCTAATGTAGGGCATGGCGACCCAAGTTAATAATTATATTGTTCACCTGAAATTTACTAGGAGAGTAGATCATAAATGTTCTTATCTCACACACAGATAAGTAACTATGTGAGGTGATGGATATGCTAATTAGCTTGATTGTGGTAATCATCTCACAGTGTATAACAAACATCACATTGTATACTGTAAATATATATTGTATAAAATTGTGTTTCTGGCTGCTGCATTGAGGAAAGCAGAGAAACCAGTTAGGAGGTCACTGCAGTAACCCAGATTAGAGGTGATGGAGGCTTACAGGGGGATGGTAGGGAAAGTGAAAGGTGGTCAGACTCTGGATTTATTTTGAATCCAACAGAATTGGCTGTTGATGAGATGTGGGATGTGAAATAAAATGGAGAGTCAAGGAGGAAACCGAAGTTTTCTTGCCTGAAAACTTAAAACAAAAAACCAAAAGAGATGATATTACCTGCTGAGATGAAGAAGCTCTGAAAAAGTGAATTTGGTTGAAGGGACATCAAGATTCCACTTTTGGATGTGTTCAATATGAGCGACCTCTAGCCGCCACAGGAAAGATGTCAAGTATAGAGTGAGTCTGGAGTTCAGGGAGAGGTTTGCTCTAAAGGGATCAGTTTGGAAGTCATTAACATATAGGTAATAGTGAAAGGCAAAAAGCTGAATGGGATTCTCGACGGAGTCAGTGCAGACAAGCAAGGGAGTTGAGGAAACACCAGTAAAATGTATTTAATGGGGATGGTTAGGGCATTAGGGAGAAATCAGAGAGCTTAGTTTTCTGAAAACCAAATGCAGCAAGCATTTCAAAGGAGAATGGATTGATCAATTATGCCAAATGCTGCCGACAGGTCAAGTGAAATGAGCGCGGAGCATTAGAAGGAGGGGAAATTGCTAGACCGATCTTCATCAATAGATTCAAAGGCACGGGACCTAGTGCACAAGTGTAGGAATCAGCCCTATAGAGAAGCAAGGACGTTTTACCTGGAGAAACAGGGTCTATGAGCAGAGCTATGGAACAGTGAGTGGATGGATTGAGGGCAGGTAGTTACCTCTCTGATACCTCCAGGTTTCTCAGAGAAATGACATCATCAGCTGGATATGAGGATGGGAATGTCTGAACAGAGAACAGAACGCGTGAAACACGAGGGTGGGTAGTCCAGAGAAATCAGATTTGAAAGAGCACCCAGAGCCAACTTGTTCAGCATGGCTGTGAGTTTGATTCTACCAAGAAAGTACACAGAGAGAATAAGATCACTCTCCCGGAGAGAAGTCTGTCTGGGGATTGAAATTTCATGGTGCCAGAATGGTGCTGCGGGAGTGATTTTACGTATATTGAAACACAGTGCCCTGTGATAAATTGCATTCCTCACTCCATAAGCCAGGAGATCATCTGTCTTCTCATCAAAGAAATCTACCGCATAATTTTTAAAAGCTAGCCTCTCTTTAAAATCTCAACTCTTGCCCACATCTCCACTATGTGCAAATACAGCATTTATTTGCTGGGCATTCTCTTTTTATAATGCCACTATGATATTAAATTCTTCAATGAGCATTTCTGTAATATATCTGTGTGTCGATATATGTGTGCTATTCCATAATTATATAAAACTCAAAGTGAAACTGCCACATTAAGTACTTGCATATGTAACTGTACACATAGGTTGCTGAGATGTCTGTATGCAACATAATAACAAAAATGGTTTTGTAATCTGTATGGGTCTCCCTAACCACAAGGTTTCACGTATGCTGTCCTCTTACAGGGCTGAAGGATGGTGGTAAGGTTTCTCTTTCTCCACACACCAGTA
This sequence comes from Grampus griseus, assembly GCF_964374135.1. Lineage (NCBI taxonomy): Eukaryota > Metazoa > Chordata > Mammalia > Artiodactyla > Delphinidae > Grampus > Grampus griseus. The sequence goes on along the minus strand of NC_139006.1, from coordinate 82,358,910 downwards.
CCTTTAAACTAAGGAACCTGAATCATCTCATTAACTCAACACCCTTTTCATCATGTTAACTATCTTTTTAGACACCATGTGGCTTCCTGTGGTTTCTCAGGAGCCACTCTAATCACCTGATTTATGACCATCCTTTCAATTAGGAATTCAAGACAAGTTTTGCTAGCTTTCTGCATAATCGGGTCTTGATAATGAACAATAAGTTGAGGATGACTAATAAAAAGTAAAAGCACTCTTAAATAAGCCATGAAAAAAAATACGGCCTTATGTTTCTACTTTGATACTTGATTGTTAAAATAACAAACCTTGTTAAACTTGTATAGTAAGTATTGATCAACCACTTTCAATATACTTTTCTCCAAAATCATGCAGAGCATTGATCTGTTTAATTTGGATGTCAACACATACAAATAAGACAATAAGCTATTCAACAGTGATTACAGATCATATTAATCTGCCTATGGATCTCAGCAGCTGTTGTGTTAATACAACTGAGATAGAGAACCCATGTTTCAAAATTACATGTGGGTAACAAGTACAGTTCCAACCATTCTTTGAGGCAAAAATGGGTTTTATATAATATGGTATGGGATACGTGTGGCTGCAGGTGAGTGACTAAAAGACTGAAAAATTATAACTCTAAAGTTTCTATTTGACCATTCCCTAACCCTATGTATGTGGTTCTCTTTGGCACAGGAATTGGAAATTTAATGAAATAAAGACCAACACAGATGAAAGCATAAGTAACGGTTATGTTTGTGCTTTTGGAATCTTACTGAAACAAACAAAATTCACTGAAATTAGAAGAGCTGATTTGTCTAGCCACAAAGAGTTCACCTAGTCTTCCTACTGAAGAACAAGTCTCAAAGTGGCTGTTGATGGGATGGGTATTAAAGAAACATAAAAATTATTTTCAAGAACATAGAAAAAAGGATACACATGTAGCAGTGTCTTCAGTCACATCTCCACGCACACATACACAAATGGCTCTATTAATATGAGTGCACTTTGGTACTTCTGTCAGGATAGTGTACACAAAGTAAAACTTGAAATTAACATCTTCTGAATCTTGTATGTAAGGCACAATTGGTCCCAGAGGGGTAAAAGTCTGATAACAGACTGACAACTCAGACTGAGCCATCTACATGAGCAATATGCAAAGCCCCCTCTGAAAAGGATCTCTCTCATCCCCTGCCTTCTACATCTCTCAAATTTGATTCTCTACACATCTTTTTAAATTTTTAATTGGAGTAGAGTTGATGTACAATGTTGTGTTAGTGTCTGCTGTACGGCAAAGCGATTCAGTTATACATGTACATATATCCACTCTTTTTTAGATTCTTTTCCCATGTAAGTCACTACAGAATATTGAGAAGAGTTCCCTGTGCTATACAGTAGGTCCTTATTAGTTGTCTATTTTATATCCAGTAGTGTGTATATGTCAACCCCAATCTCTCAATTTATCCCTCCCCCCACCTCACCCCCACTTTCCCCCCTGGTAACCATAACTTTGTTTCTACACCTGTGACTGTTTCTGTTTTGTAAATAAGTTCATTTGTACCATTTTTCAGATTCCACAGATAAGCCATATCATATGATATTCACGTTTCTCTGGTCTGACTTACTTCACTCAGTATGACAATCTCTAGGGTCCCTCCATGTTGGTGCAAATGGCATGTTTTGTTCTTTATCTTATGGGGCTTCCATATTGAAGACAGAGATTAGCCTTCTAATACAAAATTTAGATTTAAGTTGGAAAAATAGCATCTTTATTTATTCTACTAATTCTACTGACTATGTAACAGTCTGATTTGGGGGGATAAAAAGTATGTAAGAAATTATTTCTTCCCTAAAGGATCTGAGTTTTCCTCTCTGTTACACATTCTATGTTCCATGAAATAGTGATTTTATTACTAGTTGCAAAGATAAATATATTTTTAAAAAATACTGCCTATACCTTTGTTTTAGGGGCGTAGACTATCAACTCTAAAACTACTTCCCTGTTATTCTGAGATGAAGCAAATAAGTAAATATATTGTTGACATTAGGAACAGGGTTCCTCAATGTCAGAAAAACAAAGTTAAAAATAGGGATACGGGGAAGTCCATAATGAACTTTATTGCATTCAACTGGAATTAGAGACATTGGTATGAATTCATAGTTTTCAGTATTTATCTAGTAATAAATATACTCTGTGTGGCTAAACATATAAATACACAGTTCAGTGCATGTTTCTGTGTATGAATAGGCATATCTATTTCCTAGATTTGTCAGCCTTTTAAATGGTTTACAAGCAATTACACCCAAGTAGAAATTATCCACCCCAGAGCCCAGATCTTGGTTTCTAAATTCAATTCGCCACAAAAAGAACCTTGGGGAAATGACCAGTTTCAGTGAGGATGGGGAAATACAAGCCAAACAGTAAAGTACTGCAAAAGTAATGGACACACGTCCAAAGGGTACAGGAGCCAAACTGAATGTGTTACCACTGGCCAAGTCCGAGAGAGAGCATTAAAAAAATAAGAGTAAAGGATGATACCACGTTGGTTAAAATAAGGACTTGTGATTATACACATAATTAATGAATTACTTAGTTAATAGGTGAGGGGCTTCCATTTGCGGTCAAGGGGTGGAAGCCTCTTCCTTATACGGAAAGAATAAGAAGATAATCAGTTTGGCAATCATGCTAATAATTAAAGCAAGAATCACCAATGAATGATAAAAACTGCAGAGGGAATTTGAGTAAAAGGTTATGTTCAATCACCTCACAACTTACTTACTATTTACGAAGAAAAAATATTCAATTTTCAATAGACAAACCTGACATCCACCACCTTTCCCAACAGTGACATCACCAGTAATGGAACAAAGCGACCTCATACCTCATGAAAGGAGGCACCGAAAAGAACACAATATCCCTTCTACACAGTCTTGCCAAAAGTGCAATTAACTTGAAAGATTTTCTACAAATAGATGGTCATTACCTGTACTATTTAAAATGACTGAGGAACTGTTTCTGATTAAAGAAGACAAAAGGGATGTGCAAACATAATGCAAGGAACGATCTGGAACTCTGAAGGACGCTATCGGGACAACTGATGAAATCTGTACAAGGTCTGCAGGTCGGCTAATCGTATGGTATCCATGGTGTTTTCCTGATTTGATGAGTATATAATGGTTATGGACGAGAATATCCTTGTTTTCAGGAACTCTGAAGTATGTAAAGGCAAGAGTTCTGGCACAAATTCTACAATGCCTCTCCCAGAGTAAAAAATAACATTAATACAAATTGTGTTAGAGAGAGAGAGAGAGACAAAGATAGGCCGAAGATAAATGGTACCATTTCAAGAATCAGATCGAAGAGGATGTATGAATTTCTGCTTTCCGCTAAGCCTGAAATATTGTGTCCAAATCAGAATGTAAATGAAAGTAATGCCAGCTACTGTATGGAATCTCTTGGAGACTTCAAAAGGACATTGTAATATTGAAGGATTTGCAAATATTTTAAAATTCCTGTTTACCTATTATTTCTGAAACATCTGATGAATAAGCTACGTGCACTCACCCAATTGTTGCCAGAAATCTCTGCATTATGTTGCATTGTGAATTTATCAGTATTTGCACAGCTGAGAAAACAAGTCATCATTTATTTCCATTCCAAACTATTTCTGTAAGTACCCTTCAGGAAAATCCTAGAAAACAGTACACCAATCAGGGTTCAGACCTCCTATCTTGTTTCTGGCCAGGTTACTCTCCTAAAACCATTCAACCATGCTTAGAAGTGCTATATGTTAATACCTAGTAAGTGTGAAGATGTAGGGAAACAAGCACATTCTAAATACCAGTAAGAGCATGTAAGTTACTGCAACCAATCTGGAGGGAAATATCAGAATATATAAGAAAATAAGAAATTTACCCTAAGGAAATTTAACTGCACCAAAAAATGTATAAAAGGATAGTCAACACTACTCTTTATACAGCAAAACTATTGAGAGCAACTTAATTGTCCCTTATTAGCAGGCTAATCTAGGAGGAGAGGACATACATGCTAGGCAAGGCTGTAGAGAGTTAGGAGTCTGAGAACTCAGGTCAGTCAGCCTGAACACAAGTCCTGGCTTTTCTCCTACTAACTGGAGAACATTGGTCAGATCACTTACTCCACTCTCAGTCTCAGTTCTCCCCTCACAGTATTATTGAGATAAGAGAGATAATGTACCCACTTCACAGGGTTTTTGTGGGAGATGGGTACATAAGGCATTGAGCACAGGCCCTGGCACGTATTGGATATGAAGTGAAATTTAGCCGTTGTTTTATTATTAATTTATACTCACACAACAGAACACTCACCAACTATTACATTCCATGGTGACTAATTACACACTCTTATGTACATTAATTTGTATACTATTTAAATGTATTGTTAAAGTGAAAAAAGGTTTTCTAACAGCGTTATAGTATGATCCTTTCTGTGTGTATATCTCTATAGCAATATCTTCTGGGCTACAATCTAAATATTGACACATAATACTCGTGTTTTTCTTTAATTTTTTTTTTCTTTTTGAGTGAACATGTAACTAATTTCATAATCAGGAAAAAAAGGTACGTCCTTTATACAAAAAAACTGTCAACCCAATACTTAATCCCTCCCTTCATGTTAATCTCATTTCTAATTTTTATTGCTCATAGAAACAAGAGGATACATACCTCCCATCACTACACCTGCTATGGGTGAGGTCACAGCACTTGAGAATATCCTTCAATCACACACCTTGCTCGCTTCTCTCATTCTGGCCCACTACTTGATTTGTTTTAAGGCAGGCCCTGAATTTTAAATTAATCTTTTTAAAAATCTCCACTTGACTATTTGAACTTTGCATGACAGGATTTTAGTATATTGCTAATGCTTGCACTTAGCAATTTTTATTAAATATGTGCTGGATTTGTATGTACCAGGATGGGAACAATTTTGACTCACACAAGAAAATTAGGCATAATAACTTAAATCAAAAAAAAATGTGGTTTTTAATGCAAGTTGTGTTTTACGTAAGAAACATTAAGCAGAAACCTATATACCATATATAAGATGCCACTGATAAGATGCAACATTGTGTCCTCCAAAACAAAGCGGTTTCTTCTCACATTTATTGTGATATGCATCATAACTTCACAGATGATAAATATGAAAAAAACTACCCAGTTTCAGAAAAACGAATCACCAAATTTCCATAGAGACTGTTTCTTTAACACTGTATTATGGAAGTGACTGCATCAAATCCTATGACATACGTTAAGATGAGGTTTTTTTCTTGTTTTAATTATTGGCTGTCAACAACACAGTTTGTATAAAATTGAATCAGTGAACATAATCAAAGGGATTAAACCTGTAAGCCAATAATATTCCACTGAGCACCACCCATAATTAAAACATGAACGGCTAATAAAAAGTTGAAGCAGTGTGTGTTTTTTTTCCTCCTCTCGGTTCAGGGCTACAAAAACAATCTCTGCACAAATACTTTTTCTTCCCCATCCAACATAAATCAGTGCTTAATGGAGAGTCAATAACCTTATTATGAAAATTGATCTAAATCAATAGTACATAGACGGTGGTTAATGATGCCAGGCAGCTTTTTCAAATGCATTTACTGACAGCGTCACATCCCTCTGGTCATGTGTTATTGGGAACACATCTTGAAAAGCACACAGTGATACGAAGAACACACGCAGACACCTAGTGCTGAGACTAAATTGAATCACCTGCTGCTTGTGACCATTTGGCAGCTTTGGGAAAGTTCTCTCCTCAACCAACTCTCTGAAGCTGAGCTATTAAAGCGCTAATTAAAGAAAGTGCATGGAAAACATGAACACTAGGAGTCTGGGGTAATTGGCTACAAAAAAGACAAAGCTGAAACACATCACTTTGTCCGCTCCTCCTGATTAGGCTGTAATTCGAAAACCAATATTTCCCTGCACGCCAAGGTGCTCTGGGAGAGGTGTCTGCCTCTCCCTCTGTTGAACGGATGGCTCTTGTGTGAAAAGGGTAAAATAGCAATTTTGTTTTATATTTAATCCTCTCACACCCTCAGGATCAACAGGGAAGTCCACAAAACCTTTCCTGTGCATCTTGATACGATTTATGAAATATGAGGTGGAAAATTTTTAAAATATCTAACGAAACAAAGAAGTAATTCTGTGCAATAGAAATTGCTCAGCAATCCCGTCAGAAAGCAACAGTAATTACATATGAAGTGCTTATACGCTGCCTGCAAAACCAGTTCAAAACATAATGCACCTATTTCTCATCTACTTTTACCTTTCTTCTTTCTTCACAGATGAGACGCTAGAATGGGTACAGAGTAAAGAGGGAGAAGAAACTGGGGGAGCGATGTGTTTACAAAAGTTTTGAACCATCTACCGTGTTCTAGACAATTCTCTGAGCTCTATACCTGTGCCCCTTTATTTAATGTGATCAATTGCCCAGTGAATTTGGTATCATTTCCTTCCTGACTGATGAAGAATCTGACAGAACTTAGGAATCTACCTAGGATGTCCTGTGAAATCACCAGTGAATTCCAATTTTAATTTTGAGGAAAGTGAAGAATGGAGAGGAAGTATTTTTGGTAAAGGCACATACCAGTCAATCCTGGACCCAGAATTTGAGCCCAGACCCTTATTATTGCAGAGTTGATATCATATGCTATATAATAACCAGAACTATTAGAAGTCACAAAGGCAATAGTTTTAAATTATTTGATCATTAAATTTGTGCATTAATACCTATAAAATTTAAGTAAATATACTATTAAATAATGCAAATTGTATTCTCTGTAGTGCTTACTCTGCTTCCCCATCACAATATATTTCAGTCACTACAAAAGCAGCCCAAAGCCCATGTTCCAAGGATGTTAAAATAGCTATGCCTTCTTTTAGGACTTATTTCAACAAATTCAGTCCCATTACCTTTTCAAGACTAGTAAGTTCACGTGCCAGACTTTGGAGAAAAACTGAACGTAAGTAAATATTCAAAGCTGAAAACTACCTCTGAATTTGGCTTATTTACCAGAATTCATTGTCTTCGAGATAATTTCTTAGTCTGAGATTGCAGTGAAACAAGCATTCTGGAAAGCCAGGTTTTCAAGGTAGCACACAGGATTTGGAAGAGAGCGTGCTACTCTGCAAACACCTATGAAGGATCATTTAACTTTTAGAGAAAAATCCTGGAGGACAGAGTGAGCAGTCACGCAGTCGGACCCACTGCAGAGAAAGGGCACAGGAACAGGCTTTCAGCGCTGGGGCAGCTGAAACGGCAATTTACGGGAAGAAAAAGATAGGATTTTCATCTTACGAGCTGTGCTTTCCTCTCTTCCTCCACTCACCTCTGTCTAACTCCTCTTTGACATAACCCATAAAGCCTCCATTTGTCTCTATCCGTGAACTATTTTTGAGAACTTGAAAGGGATCTTGAGAAAACGCAAGTAAATGTGATCCATCCAGAGGAGGAAAGTACCAGGATAATGTCAGTCTCCAGTATTTCACAGACATCAGAGCTGGGAGACGGATAGAACGTTTAGTTACTTGAGAACATACAATCAGCAGATAACAGTCAGAGCTTCAGGTGACAAGGGGTCAGAACATAATTACATAATTAGAAGCCCAGATATCTGGGAAAAAAATGTCAATATACAAACTAAAAATAGGCAAGCAATAGGGAGAGCCTTACAGGAGATCTGCCATGACCACCTCAAGTTCAGCATAATGCAGGTCCTCTCTGCTTGTTTGCACATGTGTTTTAAAAGTAATGGCTGCATCTGTGCATTTTTTTTTACATCTTTATTAGAGTATAATTGCTTTACAAGGGTGAGTTAGTTTCTGCTTTATAACAAAGTGAATCAGTTATACATATACAGTGTTCCCATATCCCCTCCCTCTTGCGTCTCCCTGCCTCCCACCCTCCTTATCCCACCTCTCCAGGCGGTCACAAAGCACCGAGCTGACCTCCCTGTGTTATGCGGCTGCTTCCCACTAGCTATCTACCTTACATTTAGTAGTGTATATATAGCATCTATGCATTTTTAACTCACATTTCAAAGTGAGAGCTTCTCTCTCTCTGTCCTGGACCTTACACTTTAAATCTTAGTCCAAACAATCCACAGATAGATCTTTATGAAAACCACTCATTCAGAGGCAGACATCCCCTCCGAGTGTCCCATGGAAGCCCACGTATGCCTCCTTCATACCTCTTACACATTGCACTAAACTTGCTGCAGTGTGGCTAGAGGAAGTTAGTTTGCAGGAAGTGGGAGGTCCCCCAGGCCAAACAAAGAGAATAAGGTTTCCCTGGTAGACTTTCCCTAGAAAACTGCTGTCAGGGAGACAGAATTCGGTGCTAATGGGGCAGTGAGTTAACAGTGCATATCAGAACTGAGATGTAGTTGACATCCTTGCCCCACCCCCGGGATACTGTAAAATCCTTGAAGACAAGGGCGTATATTTTTGTGTTTTCACACTTAGTACAATGCCAAGTTGGTGGTATGCACTTGATGTGTTTTCTTATGTTGATAAATGAATTAATCAGTGAAAGAACAAGTGAACATCCAGCCCATGTTAGTACAACATGAGGGATCTGACAGAGCTTTGAATTTGTTAAACAGATGACGCATAACAGTTCACAAGAAAACAGAAAGATCTGTTCAAAAAGAGCACATTGTGGCTGCAGCAAGGGGCCTGGCTGTTGCCCAAAAGACGTTGGCTGAGGCTGGAAAAGCAAACGGCGGCTGCGTGGAGTCAGTCTGTGCCCAATAGACCTTCCCCTGAAAAACGGTGGCAGGGAAGCAGAATCCCACAATGAGGAATGGGGCACACAGGACGTGAGACATTCAACTGAAACGTGTGAGGATATTGGGAGAACCAGACCGTCCAGATGGCACGAGATATAAACGTGCAAAACAACGTGTCAGTGAAAGAGCACAAAACAAGTTGCATCTGACAAGAAGAGGCAGCAGATGGATTCCGATGCGCTAAACTTCCTGCTTTATCATCTTCAAAGGATCAAGGGCCCTGCCGCACTGGTCCCAAGGATGACATCATTACACTTAGTCTCTTACTATTTACATCACACGTGGTATCACATACATCATTAAACAATGTTATCAGGCTTGTAATCCTTTAGTATTTATTTAGACTGTTGTGCTTTTCAAGTACTTTCCTGTAAATGACTGGGAACAATATGCTCAGTGAGAAGGGCAAACAGACAGGTGGGGAAATTGAGTCCAGTGTGTTAAATGACCCCCAGGCTCACTAAGCAATATATGGGCTAGAGCCTCCAAGTAGAATTGAAATGTCCTTCTCTAGCACTTTTCCACAATATTGGAGCTATTTCTTCAAGGCAGGATATAGGAAGATGGAGCAGAGAAACAGACTCAATCATTAACACACTTCTCTAGAAGCCAGAATATGATACAGTTTGACCAAATGCTATTATAGCTGAGTAATGCATTAACATGTAACACAACTATTTCACCAATAAGAGTACCTAAATTTTAAAGAATCATTAAGAAGCGTATTTGAAAGCGATTTTGCAGAATAAACTACTCAAAATTATGAAAACAGGTTCATTACAAAGAGAGGCAAGGTTAACAAACAATGACTAACATCAACCACTCAGCATCAAATTGAATTGCCTCTGGGATAAGAGCAATATCCTGGAAGTTAATCCTCCTCTATTCTGAAACATACATCTACTGGCTTACTTATGCTGCCTAATAAGTTACCCTCTGTGGGTTAGGGGTTCAGGCAACACTTAGTTGGATCCTCTCAAGGTCACAACCACAGCGTTGATTGGGCTGCCTTCTCATCTGGAGGCTCAGCTGAGGAGGGGTCCACTCCCCCTTTACTCAGGTCACTGGCAGGCTTCATCGCTTTGCAGCTATGGGACTAAGGGCTGCAGATCCTTGCTGACTGTCAGCTGGAAGTTGTACTATAGGCACCTTGCAGTTCCTACAGTCCATTCACAGCTCCTTGACACACAGACATGCATAATAGTTCCTTGGGCCAATAAGGAAACTCCTGCTGCTTGGAGCCTTTCAATTCTGGAAAACTCAGCCCATCTTTCAAGGTTTGTAGCTGATTAAGTCAGGCTCACCCAGGATAATCTCCTTTCTTAATCACCCCAACATCTATCAATTTGGGACCTTAATTACATCTGTCAAGGGCCTTCACCTTTGCCATGGTAGTGGCATTCCGTTACTTTGGCTCTATTATTTTGGCTAGAAGCAAGTTATTGGTTCCACTTACACTAGGATGGATCACTGTAATTCTCAACCCCTAGTATCCATGTTTTATCTTCCTTTCCCTTGAGTGTACATCCAACACAGTAGGTATCAGATATGTGTGACCAGGAGGAAAGAATCCAAGGGAGGTGTGAGTATGATTCAAGTAAACTGTGTTTACTAAGATACTTTGGAATACTTCCCTAAGTAGAAATAATAGCATCTTTAAATCAGTTGCTCTCAAGATGCTCTGTGACTGTTTTGTTGCTATTGCTTTTCGTACACCTGTGCAGAACCTTCAGTGGCACTGTTCTACCCCTTGGTCCCTCCGAGGTTAATCCAGCTTGCCTCCGAAATCCTTAAAGTTGTAAATATGCAAACGCGAAAAACATTATTTGTTAAGGAAAAGTAAGAATACTATTTTTGAGATGAAGTGAGTCAAATTTAAGTGAAGAAATATGCTATAAGGCCACAAGGTCATCTTTATTAGCTTAAGGGAATCAGTCTGGGTAGAAGAGTTAATTAGTTGTCTGTGCCATAAAAGAGAAGCTCATAAAAGGGTTATTCCAAAGTAGGGCTTACTCCGCATGTGCATCTGTTTATCTTGAAACTGTAACCTGAAACGCTAGAGATAATTGGGCAAAATATGTCATCGTAAAGTTTGTATACATCTCTAAGTTTTAAACCTGAAAAACTTACTAGAAGTGGAAAACAAAGGAAAAAAGCATAGGAGCAATGAAAGTGAAAATAAAATGCCTTAAATTGGTGCCACTGCATATACTGGCACTCTTATGCCGGAATAATTCCTATATAACAAAATACAAGTGTCTTGCTTTCTAAATGCCAAATCCATATATTTTCAAAATCCTAACAAATAGGTAGTTAGGAAAATATCCGTGTAACCACAAATATAGGACACATACTCTAATTATAAAAATGAAGCATCATTTCTTATAGTTTTCAGATTTAAGTACAACCATTTTCATGTATTTATTAGTAAACATTCAGAAAGAAATTCTTTATTTTCACCTATTTCTCAGCACTGAAAAATAAATCTAACATGGATTAATTATTATTTCCGTTGAGGGGTGTATGGGAGGAAAATCATGACTACGTCTTGTTATTTGCCAGGGTATTCGATATTATTAGCATAAGGCATTTCCTCTCTCACTGCTTAAATAAGCTTGTCCCAGAAAACCCAGTAACTATTACTTAAAACTATTTACAAAATGAAGTTTTTACTTCCTTTTTCTACTTTTTAACTTTCCTCTAGATTATGGTAAGAAATGACCGTCTACTTCTAGGTCTTGTTTTCTACCTAGAACTTCAGTACCACAAGAGATGGTGTTTTACTCTAATCTGTCTTACTCTAATCCTAACTCACCTCTTCTGGCATCACCTGTTGTTATGAGAAAATCTGGAGAAGTGGAGAATAGTTGGTAATCTTCAGAAACATAGGTAGAGGAGCTCTAAAGAACCATATAGAAGCACGTCTTGAATAGATGGAATACTGTGTGGTACCTTTATTCCTTGCTATAGAGGAAGCACTGAAGACTGTATCTGGTGAAGGGAACTCCTATTACATAGCCTTTAGTGACACATCATCAAAAACCATGATTTGTCTTTTATTCCTAGAAACAACACTAGGATTTCCCTATCAGTGACCGAGTACCCCTCCTGGATTTCACTAGTCCAATGTCCCTATTTAAGGGACCCGATTCAAACTCCCATGAGAAATTTCTGACCAAGAAAACTTTAGAATGTTTGTTTTGTATCATCTCAGAGAAATACTGAGGAATAAGGAAATCCTATTCTCATCTATTTTGATATATACTGTACACACTGAAGTATTCTTTAAACAGCAGACATATAAATCACTCTCCTAAGTGGTATTTGGTCCAAGAAAGATTTTCTTCATTATTAATAGAAGCTGAATTGTATTCCAGGTTCATGATACTAACTGCAGCAATATCTTGTTCTCTGTCAATTGTAACTTTCGGTACAGTGAATTTAAGACATCACTGAACTTTTACAAGTTTCTCAACTTCCCAGCATTCATTCATTATACTTCCCAGAAGAGGAAAAAGAGGCATAGAAAGTCAATTATGTCAATTATATTAATGACTTAAAAACAATATACTAAATGTGAATGTTATACGACTTGTTAATACACTGAGTCAGAAATTGGAAGTATCTAAGATTCATGTTAAATATAATCCAAATTTGAAAAATATAAATGTTCCTTAAGATCTAAAAGATGTTAATATTTAAACTCTAATGAAATTCTGAATGAAAATAAAAATAAAAATTATGGATGAATCCATCCATCCAAAATGTCTTTTACTTTCCCCAGAGAACTTCTGGAAGGGCTTTTTATTCAAGTGAACGTCAGAGTCATTGTTGGTAGTACAAGTTCATCTATCAAGGTCATTGCTTTGTCAATTTTGCTCAGCCAAATGGCCTTTGAATTGTTTCTATTCAAAGTATGTTCACAGAAGTATTGGATTTGATTTTTTCCAAAGGTATTTCAAACTGGTACAAATTCAGTATGGTCACATTTTCCTCCCCCTCTCAAAACATGGGTTATAACAGCTAAGTTGATGGGACATATTTTTTAGATAATAGAAAATGAGAACGTATTTTTTTTAAAGTATGACTTTCTAACATTTATTTCTACATGTCCATGTATTTATGTACTGAGTAGTAACAAAAATATACAAATAATTGCATGTAGTCATCATTAGAATTTGCATTTAAAGTGGTTTCATATACTAAAACTCCAAGGCTATCCAGTTAAATAACAATTTATATTGAAAATAACAAAAGGATTTATATTCGTAATCTTTTGTGTGTGCTTAAATGACTCTCAGGTTTTAATTAAAAACTTCCTTTATAGAGATCTATGATAGTTCTATAATTTAGCTCACTATGGTAACTTGAGAAGAGAAAAATTATTGCTAAATTAATTTTAAAGCTATTTCCATTGGTGCCTTTACTTACAACCTCTTGAGCTCAGAATTCAAGTTATTTTTCTCTAAGTAAAGTAGAATTGACAGAGATATAAACCACCAGTTTTGTTTTTCTTAATAAGACTTACCTTCCACAATTGAATAGAACTGTATTTATCTAGGGAAACAAAAATATGATCCTGACTTACTAAATGTCTAAACCCTTGTTTTTATAGCATTTACCTAAGCTTTGAAATTTAGTTCATCAACACCATAGCAGATTCCCCAGAAAAACCTGTAAATCATAAATTATAGGACTCAATAAATGTCTAACGCTATTCTTTTTGGTACAAATCATTTGCAAATCATTAAAATATCACTTTACAAATGTGTTCTAGTGAAGCGTCACTTGAGATCTGATAATTAACAAAGAAATTATATATAAGTCAAAAGTACCTAACTCCCTAGTGAAACATGGTGCTTATGTTAATAGTACATACGTAGAATTTATATATATTTGATAAATAAATGTATATAAACATCTAGGTGATATCTGTGTGTGTTTCAAAAATATATGACGTAAAAGTCTCAAGGGACTTAACATTTTCGAGTTTTTGGTTTTAATTATAAGGTTTTATGCTTTGGGTAATGAAGTAGACATCTATTTCATTACAGGGAATAATTTGAATACCCACTTCTAAGACTTCACAGATCGGTTTTTCTAGAAAAATGATTTTCCAATCAACGTGAAATACAAACAGCTATAATTCAGTTAATGTAACTGAAAGTCAAATGGAACTTAAGATGAAGTTGCATTTTAAAAATATACTTACATATACACATTTCAATTAGAAGAGAAGGTTAAATTAAGTTACAAATGAAGAAAAGTAGAGTAAGACATAAGACTGTACCAGTAACCAGGGTTTAAAAAAATTTTCAAAAAAAAGAATGCAGTATTTGGTTAACTGGATGTTGTTAATGCTGGAAGCTCTGTGAATATATAAATTCAAAGGTTTCGCCTACGGACTACGTATAGGGCCCAAGTACACTGTACATTAGAGAGAGTAGCTGTTTAATGTTCTATTCTGTACGTTTTAGAATTCTTTGTACACGAGCCACATAAACCAAACGTGGCTGACTTGAATAATGGAAAGTATATGTTGGATTCACAGGAAGAATTGAGGGAAACGCTGAAGAGCCTGACATCAGAAAAGACCAGAACCGAAGTCTACAAAGCGGAACTAGAGTTGAGTTCATGCCACCATTAAACTGCCTTGTGCCTTGTATCATCAGGGCAAGATTCATAACCCAGGAAGTAAAGGAAACTCACTTGGGAAGATGAGGCACATAAGCTGCCTGACAACACCCCCTTCCCCGCTTCCTGATCCCATGACTCAGCTACTTCTCTCAGCTTCCTCTCCCCGCTGCAGCACGTTGCCACGTGACCAGATTCTCCCGCAGCGTGAGAGATGAGCCAGTTCTCAGCCCAGCCTTGATGCGTGAGTGCCTCCTCCCTCATCCTCTGTTTGCCTGCAACACAGGAGAGTCTGAAACCCAGCCTTTTCAAACAGATAAGGAGGAGGCCCCATTGCTCTAATATGCCTTTGTCTTTTTTTGATCTGGTGTATTTCTTACGTGATCCGTTCCGTTTCTACTTCTTTGACCGCTTAAACACACTAACTGGAGTCCACAGGTGCTAATTCAATGACCGGAAGCTTGCGGGGTGCTCTGTCTCTGCTGTGGTCGCTTTGCTGACACTTGCCCATGGAAGCTTTCTTCTCAGGTGATTTGAATTAGACTGTGAAAGCGACTTAGTGTATCTCTGCGGAATTGCTTTTCTTCTGCCACTGGGTGTCCCAGGGTTATTTTAAGCCTAGCACCACACATATTAATATGTTAGCTTGATGCTTCCCTAAACACAGAGAAGATGTATATTTCAACATTATACTGAAAGCAAGCCTGTTGTTACCAATTCTTAGGTGTGTTGTTGTTAGCAATTCTTAGGTGTGATTCTATGCTGTTCAGCAGTCAGGTGAAGACAAACAGGATATCATATTGTCTCTGACAGCGACCAGAATTATTTTTTATTATTATTATTATTTTGCAGTACGCGGGCCTCTCACTGTCGTGGCCTCTCCCGTTGCGGAGCACAGGCTCCGGACGCACAGGCTCAGCGGCCATGGTTCACGGGCCCAGCCACTCCGCGGCATGTGGGATCTTCCCGGACCGGGGCACGAACCCGCCTCCCCCGCATCGGCAGGCGGACTCTCAACCACTGCGCCACCAGGGAAGCCCGACCAGAATTATTTTTAATGCCATTTTTTTCACTGAAGTTGTAACCCTTCAATAGGACTAGCTATCTGAAAGAACTTCAGTAAAACCTTTATGTTTTGCACAAGTTCAAAGTCTTGAGTGTCGCCCACACAGTAATTAAAGGAAGCCTCCTTGATACTGAGACTGGCAATGGAGTCACAGAGACCGCTCACCAGCTTTCGACCTCATCTTCACTGCTGGCCCTGAGGAATTTCTCTTACCTTCTTGCCAGTTCATCTGTATCTTTAATATTTTAGATTACCCATCACTTTTTACAATTTTTCTAGATTAAGTTTTTCCATGATAGCATTACAAGGTCTTTCTACTATGAAATGCAATTGAATATATCAGGATGAAAGGAAATGTTCATTAAAATCCTATTCAATTTTTTATAGCATCATACAGTAATTTTGTTTTTTTAAACTGTTTTTAAACAAACGCATAGCATGGGCTTTTAAAACCTTTTTAGTTTTGAGTTGCAGTAATGAAATACTCACATGGCAGTGAAAATTAAAGAAAAATTAAATTTGTTACAGACACTGAAAACACATGAAAAATATTACTGACATTCTTGGCAAATGAACACATGAAGAAAAGAGTCTTGATTTAATGTGGATGTGGGTATAAGCTATGCAAATAAAACTTTCAAAGAGTTTCTAAAGAATATATGAAAAACAAATTATTATCCAAAGCTAAAGAATACTATTTAATAAAGGTACTGCTACTAAATGCTATTTATAGCCAAAAGGACAGAAAAGAAATGATAGAATGATAAAGAGGGGAAAAGCACAATAGGCCAAATACGTCAATCTGTGAAAGAACCTGGAGCAAGTAACTAAATCATTGTGATAATCAGATTCCTTAACTGTCATAATCCCACAGTCATAAATGCAAAGGCAATATGTTATGTATTTTCCAATGATAGTAAAGAGAAAATGCTCACAACCTAGACTTAACAATGAGGTAAAGAGAAGCAGTTCCACTGGCATCAGTGAGATAATCAGTGCATAGAAACATCAGATTACTCACCACGCAAATAGTATTTTAAGTACTGAACACTTGATTCTGTATTAATTTATAACTGCTATTTGTAATAATTTAGCATTATTTATTTTGAAGAAATGTAAGTCAATTTATTCTTCACTTTTTTATATAATAGTTATGCCTAACATTTTTCTCAAATCCCAATACTTTACATCATCTCAAACGTCCCAAAAAGTGTAATGAGAATTGAATTCTGCTTCACCAGTTGCTTTGGCCATAGCATTTTACCTCAAATAAATAGCCCTAGACTAAGCACATCTCCCTCCTAACCCTTCTTAAAAATCAGACCCCCAACAAAGCTAACTGCTTCCAAGTAATTTAACCGTGTCCAAGAACACACCTGTTTCCAACATCCAACAATACAAAGTTCACAGTGCTCACATGTCTGGTCCTATTTGACTGGATTCCAAAGAATAAAGAAAATATGACCCATAGTGGGTAATCACTCAATCACAGCAGAGAATGACACAGGTGTCAGAATTAATAAGGACGGACATTAAAGCAGTAACTGTATTTTAAACAGTTGACAAATTAAGTAGAGACATAAAAACTATAGAAATACCCAGAGAGGACTTCTAGAGATGAAAACTATAATATGTGAGATGAAAAACAACTGGATGAGGTTGATGGCAAATTGTGTGTGTAGAGGAAAACACTACTGAACTTGAAGGCACAACAATATGAACCATCCGGTGTCGCCAAGGCGCATCACCCTTGTTAGCAAGTCACTTGTACATAAATAAACAACCTAACAAATCTCTGGCTTTTAAATTTTTGGAAGAACACTCCTTGGGGATAGGTGCCCATCCCTTTTAGGACCCATTAAATGGATGGAGGTCAAGGACAACACAGGTCCCTGGGCACCTGAGATAGCCAGGCTGTGGGAAGCTGAGTGGGATACTTGCTCAGAGCGCGACTCTTCTCGTCCACTGTGGAAAGGTTTCCCAGCTCCTGCTGTCAGGGGCTTTTCGTTACTCTTGTCAATCTCTCAGACTTTACACCTCAGCTCCTAATGCTGGCCATATCTCTTGCCTTGCTCCATCACCAGGCACCCACACTCCTTACACTGCCCCCCCCACTTTGGACATACTTTAATAGATTCCTCTAGCTCCATAAACTCCGGTGGTCATCCTGCCACTTACCCTGGTCCAGGGGACGTATATGTCAGGCCTCCAAGAAAAGGACTGGATGATGGTCATTCTTAAGATGATTTCTGCACTCAAGTAGCAAACCGAAGCAGTATCAATATGACAGTTCTGCCTAGTGTGTGCCTTTCATTCAGGATAATAGTGATAGAGAAAAAGTAAGTCACAAAATACTAGCTTTTACAATAATTTGGTCAAAGTTGCTCTTAATCACATAATAAGCTGGGCAAGGCTCTCGAAGATGACTTTTCTTATCTAACGTCTTACGCTGCCATGAAAATGACCCAAATTCCAAGCTACAGCTAGATGCTTTACCAAATGTTCTCCATAATCTGTGTTAAGTATGTCAAATCATATGTTAATAATAAAATAATGATAAATTAACACACACACTGGCTGCCCTATACCTTTTCTGTCTATCTTAATATGAACTGCCCCTAATTACATCTTAGAGAATAATAACAGGACAAAACAACTGTCTTTGGGTATATAGAGAGAATAAAAGGCTTACTATACATATGAAATTGTATTGGGGTGTTGTGTAGGTGTGTATGACATCACCTATGAAGTGGATCTTCAAATATATTCCCTTAAAATTATCCTTGCTCATGGACCCTCCCTTTCAAACTCTCCATCTACCCTTTGGAAAATCTCCATGTACCCTCACAACTACAAGTACCAAAATGTGAAAAATCATTTCTATAAAATTTGTCAGTATTCTAAAATGACAATAACCAGTATACAAAAAACAATTTCCAAGTATAAACAAATTTAATTTAATGGCTTACTATTTTATCAACATTCCTTTTAACCTATTAGACTATTGTAGCCATTCCTGTATCTACACATCTCATAAGTTATCAATATTAGCATCTCATACGCCAAAGTTCAATCATGTCATATGAAATCCTCTGCAACATAATTATTAACAGATCTCCTAAGATGATTTATGGAGGAAATATTCAAAGCAGCTTGGAGAAGCATAATATAAATCCTTTTTGTGTCTGTTCTTTCAAGGTGAAAATCTAGCATGTAAAAATGATATCACATTAATTCTCTTCAAGGTCATGATTAGAACATAAAAGTTTGTGGAAAAACAGCAACATTTGCATTTCACATGAAGTGTGACCAATGACAGGTGCATCCCTTACATGGTTCATAAGACTAGCAAGGATTGCTGCAGAGTCACTACCCACTTGATAAAAAAAAAAAAGAAAGAAAGAAATATTTACTGAAATGGAATATACACTGATCCCAAATCATGTTGCTAAACCAGGCAAGCATAAGTAAATGAACCCTCCAAACAGAAAAGATGCTTTAACACAGTTACTAGGGTGGTATAATTCCAAAGAAATGTAACATCGTGTTATAGGCTAAGGAAACCTACTGGCCGTATTCTCATTCTAGGGATGATGGCATTCATCCTGGCGAAGTACAACAGCTAGTTAAGGGCACAGCCCCCCCAAAATATACTCAGCCCTTCAATGTCTAACACATTGTTCTTTCCACATTGTTTATATATTTTAGAAATTTCATTCTGAGGATAAAATTTAAAACCAAAACAAGAATAAAAGCCTCTCACTCAAGGGCTTTGAGGTAAGATCCTTAGCTGAATCTAAAGGAAAAAATAAATCATTAGCCTGAGTTAGAAAAGGATAACCTTCCTCTTCCTGCTAACATTTCTTCACATTTTGCTTTTGATCATTTGCTAACAGACCTCATTTGTACTGTTTCCTTTAATGTTCCTCTGCCTCACCCCATCACTCCTTCAACTAAGGGAGATTTTTGGGGTTTAAAATCAAGCCTTAAGCTAGCGAGGGCCAAGTAAATGGATAACTAAGCAGGAAGCCTTATTAGCAGACACTGAAAAAGCCCCAAACATTCCAGCAAAGATTTCAGTGTTCATTTCTTCTCCGAGTTACTAAGTTACCTCTACTTTGTGGCCTAAATTGCTCTCTTGCTAGCTGAAGACTCTCCTCATTAGCATGAGGCTACAAAATGTTAACAGAGGAATTATTCTTTCTCTGGAACACCTTGCACAATGTGCTCAATATATTTCTGATTTATACTTCCTGGTTCATTGAAGAAATTATCTATCCAAATAGCACTGGAGAGAAGGTGGAGAATCAGCCATGGCAACATAAAATAGCCAATCATCTATTGAAGAACAGGCTGTATTTCATCATGACAGCTATTTTTACCGATTCCCTTGTTCATAAACTTACATGGGCACAATTATTCCCGAAACAGTTGGAAGACTTGCTGAAATGTTTACAAGGTTTACACAATATTATCAGTCTTGACAGATTGTTTTTCTCCTACTGAGCTGTCCAAATATGTTTTTGCATGTATAAATTATTCCAAATATTATGAAAATAAGACATATCATGCTGTTTGAAAATACAACATTTTATCCACCCCAAATGCCAAATCCGTAAGGAAATATTTTCAATAAAATTGAACATGCTTTCTTCCCCCCAATTTGTTTTGCAGCTCCTGTCTTAAACACAGTAGAGATGCAGTGTCGGTCTCAGTAAATATATAATGTACAAAACAGAATTTGAAAGAATAGATTGAAATTCACTCCAATATTAATTTGAAGGTTGAAGCTCATCAGATTCTAAAATATTAACAAAAATGTTCTGCTACAGTGAGAGTATCAATTATGCATAAATATACTCTTTAGCTTTGCATTTGAAACAAGGAACAGAAATCTGTCCTGTAATTTGTACAAAAGGCCTATAGATGCAGCCTCCCATGGGAGGAGATTACATACCAAGTAGACTGCTTAACCATGCTAGAAATCTGAATGGACATTATCACAAAATTCTTACTTTACAGATTCTGTTTTCTATCAGACAATGCTGATGGGGTCTGTAAACATAGTCGGAGAGGATTCTCCTTGAGAACCATCTTCCTTTCTATGAAAAGTTAGGCACAAAAATCCATGAGACTATTTCCATTCTTAAGACTTAAACATACATCCTGGTCGGAAATGTACCCGATATTTTATGGGGAGGTTAAACCCTCCCAATTTCAAGAAGATCACACCAGGATGCCATGTACTAGTCACGAGATTCACCGCTCAACTTGAAACAGCCAGTGGAAGGCAGCTAATAAAACAGCCACACAGGAAGACCAAAAACCATGACCAATAACTCTTCTTCTTTCAAACCCAACAGAGCAAGATTCCAAAGAAATACGTCAAGGGAAATTCACTGTAATTAAAATTAAGTAAGCCGTTATAACTTCCACAGTCCTCCATGAATTCCTTTCGCAAAGAAAAAGTGTACTACACACAAAATAAATCACAGACATTGTCTAACTTACCACGTTGTGGCGGTTCAGCACGGGAAACTGAGGCTGAAAGCTGACACTTGTCCCCATGTTGTCATCAACCGAATCCGGTTTAGAAGGCCCAGTTCCTGAGCAAAAAATTCCCATCTGCAAAAAAAAAAAAAAAAAAAATTCAAACATTTACAATTATTTCTCACATGTATATATATTTCTAATACATATGTACAGATAATATATACATATGTACATGTTATATATGTACACACATCAAGAATTATTCTACATACAAGGGAAACAATGAAACGTAATAACAATTTTTATGTCTTCACATTTTCTTATAACCTGTTTAATTATAACCTGCTTATAACCTCCAAGTCTTAATTAAATGTATTAAGATTTATCTAGGGAAAGAAATTGTTGTTTTAAATGCACTATTTAGGAATTTTGAAAACACAAGGGTTTTACTAAAATACGAAAATATTAAGATAAGTTACAGCGTTTAATCTTGTCTCAATGAGTCAGCCCAGAGCCACTCCCAGAACACTGATCTCAAAAGATTGCAACAAAATTTTACAGAGCAAGTCCGGACTTGCGCAATGGGGAGCCTCTTCTGCGCAGGTTCAATGCCTATGAATCATCCTAACAAGGGAGGAAGGGACCAAGACTCATCTTCTGTCCGTCAAGAGAGCTCTCAAGTAGGTAGAGAACACACACATACACTCGCACACATGACAGAAAAACTGGGATGGAGAGTTAGAAGTCAGTCAAGGGGCACATCGTTCCCACATTTAAGAAGTAAACCAAGCCACCAGCCTGTTATTCCGTGTTTCAGAGAGAAGCAAAGTCCAAGGTAAAGTGAGCTTTGAGCCACTTCAGATTCAAACACTAAGAACTGGACTCAAGGGCTTCCCTGGTGGCGCAGTGGTTGAGAGTCCACCTGCCGATGCAGGGGACGCAGGTTCGTGCCCTGGTCCGGGAAGATCCCACATGCCGCGGAGCGGCTGGGCCCCTGAGCCATGGCCGCTGAGCCTGTGCATCTGGAGCCTGTGCTCCGCAACGGGAGAGGCCACAACAGTGAGAGGCCCACGTACCACACACACACACAAAAAAAGAACTGGACTCAAGTGAAAAACCCTTCCATCCCAGCAATGGCAGCACAGGACCGAAAGGGCATCCACAGACCTGGGACAATTCTGAAGGTAGAAGGCTTCCAACTACAACTAAAGCAAAGGCTCAACTCACTGAAGTGTGAGCCCAGCTTCTTGGAGAGGAGGAACCAGAAGTGGACACAAAAAGTCAATGACTGCGGACGTTCAAGGCTATGTTAACTATAAACTAGCTTTTAAAATGAGTTTTCATTTCACAGAGTTCAACTCTATTGTAAACATCATCTTATGCTTATGATTTGAGTTTTTAAATACCTTCCTCTCCTCCCCCTTTCTTCCTCCCCATCCCCTCCCTCCCGGTCTATCCATCCCTACATACCTATTATTTCAGCATAGATTTCGCTGCTTAGAAGGTGCAAGGTAAATAAGGGATTCTTCCATGGAACATTTATCTTCTAGATGTCCCACCCACGTAGGTATGCCGCTACCATGACATTAGTCATCAGAAGTCTTATTGTTTAAAGCCACAGTGTGTGAATTCTTGAAAAGGGGTGGTGAGGGTCACCTCACCTTTGGGAGCACAGGCAGGGGAGGCAGGAGGGCGCAGGGCTGGCCGCCCTTAGATGCTGCACAGCCAAGGCCACGAAAATGATGCTACCTGCCGCCGCCTCTGCCCTACAGGTTGCTTATCCTTGACCTAGATACAGAATCATCATGATCTACAAAGCAAAGCTTTTCCTTTTTAATGTTTTATCGGAGTATAGTTGATTTAAAGCGTTGTGTTAGTTTCCGTTGTACAGCAGTGAATCAATTATACATATATCCACTCTTTTTTTAGATTCTTTTCCTATGTAGGTCATTACAGAGTATTGAGAAGAGTTCCCTGTGCTCTACAGTAGGTCTTTATGAGTTATCTGTTTTATACAGAGTAGTGTGTATATGTCAATCCCTATTTCCATTAGGAATATTGAATCTCTACAAACAGCATGAGTACGATGTCATTAATAACACTGAATTATAAACAAGGGACCTCGTTCCACTTCACTCTGCCACTGTCCAGCCTTACGCCCTCGGGCTTATGACTTAAACCTAGAGGTTAAGAGCAAGGCCACCGAAGCAGCCACACCCTCTTCACACCTGCTTCACACCCTCCACCAACTATACATTTTCCTTAAACAAAGATCAGAACACGTTTCTCATAGATTTGTTTGGAAGTTTAAATGTAACCCCTGCACACGACACCGAGTGCCCCTTGCTCAGTAAATCAGGCCTTTTATTACTAAAACAAGCATCTGTGAATCTCTAATTCTTAAACTGGATGCAAATCACACAGGCGTGCACAGTCTGGGAAGATTCCATGTATGTAAATGTAAATGAAGATGCTGGAGAAATAGCAGTTGTGTGTCCCAGAGGAGACGCCAGAAGCCACAGCGGGATTGCTCTAAGTCTCTTCTCTCTGTCCCACAGGATCATCCCCAAGGTGGCCCTGATTTATCTCCTGTGTAGACACAGCCATAGCGACGACCCAAGTCCTCCCATTAAAGAGGAAGAAACATTTTAACAGAGTTTTAAAAGCATTTCAGGTCAGTTGAAACTGAGTTCTTGCCCCCATTTTGTTAATAAAATGTACTGTCCTTGTAAGTGAATTATTTGTTCTAAGACAGTTTAAAAATCTGAGGGGAAAATTCCAAGATAAATAGTACAGGAGGGTGTGTATGCTATATATCAAGAAAGATTATCTCCCTCTGTAACTGCAAAGATGCAGGCTATTGTATTCCTTTCAGGCACTTTTCTGGTATTTATTCATGCTTAATTAAATATTAATCACAAGAAAAACAGAGGTTTGGGTCAGAAGAAGTTTTCTGTGCACCATACTAAGCAGACCACGCTAATTACGCAAACAATTTGACGCGACAGTCGCGAAGGCTCTCATCTTGTGAGTTGAACTCTTGTTTTACTGAACTAAACAAGGGCTTAGTTCCAAAGAAATTTTGACTCTGGTGAGCCTATTTAATCCCTGAGATATTTGCTTTTATTAATGTTAGTGACATCTTTCAAAGGGCATACTAGTGCCAATTATATTTACCCTTCATTTTAAGGTTCCAATCTTAAAGACAAATCCAGTAACAATACTTCTTCTTGATCATTAAGTCTGCCCAGATACTTGACATAAGGTAATGCTCTGAGATATTATAGTTAGACTTTGCGAAGTGTGGATAACTGAAAGGGTGCATTTAGTATTTTTATTTGTATTTTCAATTTCACACGGAGGGTAAGACTGCAGGCTTCAGAGCCGGCTGCCTTGATGCCAACCTTGGCTCTCCAGCTTATTAGTTATGTGAGCGAGGGCAAGTTAACATTTTTACACATCAATCTCCTTCCCTATAAGGGTGACAATAAATTAGTACAAAATCCTATTTTCAGGCTAAATATGCATTCATTACATGGAATAGAACCTTGTACATAATCATTACTGTAACAGTGATGTCTGTTATTCATATTAATACTCTGAATATCTGAGGACCACCTTTATGCCAGGATTCTTTCTTCGGTTGGATAAAGCATTAAACGAAGTTCACACATCCCTGTCACTGTGAAGCTTTTATTTTAACGAGGCAGATAACCAATAAGCACTGGAAATAAGAAAAATACATAGTACTTAAATGAGCAACACTAAGGAGGAAAATAAAGCAGGACAGAGAACAGGAAATGTTGGAAGGTGGTGAAATTCTAGAAGGGGTGGGGGGGTCAAGCATTAAACATTTGCCTCTCACTTTCAAAACCCACCCCCTCTTCTGCGTGGTACTGGGCGCCGCTGGCCTAGGACTTTATAGAGCACACCGCTGCCCAGCTGGCCGGCTCCTTGCAAGGCCTTGCCTGTAGGGGATGATAGAGACAAGCCGAGGAGGAGGAAGAAGGGGCCTTCTACTTCCTCTTCACTTCCTGCTGGCTTCCGGGTTCCACCAGGGTCCGTGCAGCCTCCCTGTACTCCAGCATTGTCTCAAGCAGCCGAAGCCCGTTTTTATGTTTTCCCACCACTTTCAGAACCGACCCCAGAGAAGTACGTGCACCAACTGGCTGGTGGCTCGTCGGAGGTGAAGGTGCCCGAGCCTGTGGATCGTCTCCTCCAAGCCCAGAGACAGCAGTCAGCGGAGCTGCACCTCTCCTTGACGGCCAGGACCAAGCTTGGCAGGGCTCATCCTCCAGGCTTCTAAACTGTCATCATCCCAGTCGTTTCCCCCTTTCTCCAGCCCCAGGGATGGCAGGCTGCTTCCTGCAGCGGCGGCCTCTGTGATACCTTCGTGTTCTCACTACCCCGCTACCAGCTACCTGGTGAAAAATTCTTCATACTTAGCTAATAGCTTTTCTATTACATTTTCTCTTTTAAACCCTCATGTGAGTTCTCTCTCCCGGGGAGAATGTGACTGTAAGATGGACAGCAAAGGCTTCACTGAGTCAAAGCTTGAAAGAAGCTAGGGAGTGAACCATACAGTTACGACGCGGGGGAGACCCATGCTGGGCAGAGTCAAGTGCAAAGGCCCTGGGGTCTGGGTCTGGTCTGCACGAGGGATCACCAGAAAGCCTGTGCTTCTGGACAGTAAGCAAGGGTGGAGCAGGCGAAGCTGAGATCTGAGAGGTTCCAGGGGCCGGATTCTGGAACGCCTCACAAATAGGGCGACCATGACACCCCTCGGAGCAGGACACTTCGGAAGGTGAAAGGGGTGCTGTAAACAAGCACACTGAAATAACAGGCACTGATGGGGAATGTTCTGGGCATATTGACTGGAATCACCCTCCTCTGTGTAAGTCACTGCCACGACTTGGGTTTTTATTTAAAGTGCGGTATAAAGCTATTTGACCGTATTGCATAGAGAGAGGACTTGCTCTGATATACATTATAACTGCTCCCGAGAGGAAAACAGGTATGTATTTTCTACAAAACAGTGTTTCTCAACTCAGTATGAATTATTTAACTACCATCTATAATAAATGGGCTAAAACATACATAGGTTTTTTAGCAAATTTAATATAAAGGAAAACACACATGTACCAGTACATTTACCATGCAATCCAAATGTTATGAATAATTATTGAAGCAAACCTTGGCTTTCGTTTCTATTTTCAAGAAAATCCTTAGGAGTTGTGAAACTTTGAAGTTTAATATGTTAAAAATCCTTAGGCTTTTGTCTGTTCCAGATTTTTCCTTCTGTTCTTGAAATAGTATAAAGGGTGAATTAGCCTACCTCTATTTCCAGCTGATACTCATGACAGGAAAAAGTAAAGGTTAGAAGTAAAAAATTGTAGCTAAGAATGAACAGGGCTGGGATTTGAGCCCTTACCTGTTTTCAAAGCCAGAATTTTATGTGCTCACCAAGCTCCACGTATCAAACATCCTTTCTGGCTAATTTTATGACCTTTTAATTTCATTTTAAACGTTAAATATAAAACACAAAGAAAGGTATGTGCCGTTTTAATTTGTTGAGGAGAAATCGGAACTTTTTTAAATGAGAAAAATAATTCCTTTGAAAATGAAATTTCAATGATCTTAATTCTTTTCCTCTGCCAACAAAGGCCTGTTTGTACTCATACCATTTCTTTTCTCTAACATTCCCATAGGTGACAAGAATAGGAAGACGGGAAGCTTCATTTATCAGACTCCACGGTCAGCAGGGTTCCAGCTTGACTCTACCACTGAGATTCACTTAGACAAATTGCTCATTACGTATGAATATCAGTTCTGTGCACTGTAGAGAATAAACATTCATCCCTTATCCGGGTGGTTCTGTGTCCTACCCAGGCTAGAAAGAGCCTCAATTCTGTAATGTTCTCTATATCATATGCATTGAGTAAAAGAGTTTTAACCTATTCAGAGTAATAAAACAGAGACATTTCAACTCCTGTCTTATTTTTGGAGACAGTAAAAAAAAAAAAAAATCGGCCTCAAAGACAGAGAACGTGTGTATCAAGTTCAATCTGTGTTTCAAACAATAGCCTTAAGTATCTCCCTAGAAACAGGACTCGTGACAAAAATAAAGGAATACAGAACTAAGTAAGGCAATGGAGATGGAAAATACTCATCAGCCAGAATTTTGCTTCTCTGATGATGTATTCAGAGTTAGTTTATGAATTAAATGCCATTTCTCTTTTCTAAATTATATATTTATTTTCTTAGAAGCCATATATTCTGTTACATGAAACAAAATCTGTGCTTACTTAAAGAGCAAAACAATTAAATAGCTGAATTTGAGAGGAAGGTCTACTTTGCTATTTTGAAGCAAGTTTTCAATAGCGATGTTATTGGGTTGGCCAAGAAGTTCGTTTGGGTTTTTGGTAGCAGCCCAATTTTTTTTTTTCTAAAATCCATACAGGATTTATGAAAATCATCTCTCTGAAAGATCTGAAGGATCAGTATTTGTGTCGATAGTAGACTGAATTTGTGCGACAGGCTCAGATTCTCATCCTCCACCTCTGATGCTGAAAATGCCTAAGGGCTCTCCAGTGACACGTGAAATGATCTTCCAACAACAGCCGCGATCCTGAAGGAACTTCTACCATATGACCCAACCTTTCAATCATCTGGCATTATTCGTCACCATGAGTTATTTCTCTTTAACCAGTCTGGATTTCTTGCTATTGTCTGAAGAGGTTCTCAAATTCCCTACAATTTTTTTTAACATCTTTATTGGATTAATCTCTTACACTTTTTATCAGACGGATGTCCACACAGAACACACTTGACTCTTCTTTTCTGGGAATGCGGCCAGGAGCTGCCCCTCCACCAGTGGCCAGCGGCGCACTAAGATTTTTGTTTTTCTCCAAACAGAGGGTTATTCTGTCCCAAGGCGGGGTGGGGGTGGGTATGGCTTTTACTTTAGAACTCTAGAGGAGTGTGCGGTGACTCACACACTGAGGAATGCCACAGGTATCTCCAGCACTACCGGACCTCCCAGGTCATACCACCTTTTCTCAGAATACCCTGAACCACAGCTTGAACCGGCTACAGTACTCATTCTCCCTCTCTCTGGCTCTAGGCCCTACGTAAAACGTGAAGGCATCTGTTAATCTAATAGAAGGATCCCAGGAGTGCTTTTTTCTTAAAGCAGAGAGAGACTTTCTTCCGGCATCATTACAGGTAATGCATTGCACACGCGCTAACTGGCAGACGGTACAAGCCCCACCAGGCTGTAAGCAGATAAATCAGCAGAGAGAACTGCACTGAAGTACAGCAAGAGGACAACCCTAAACTTCAAACACGAGACTGAAACTCACGTTACCGAAAACAAGCAAAGGAAAGCAAGCAGTCACGTTTATATTTTTTTAAGTGTCAGCGCTTAAGTGGAAAAGCATCAAAAGTATCAAACGATACGCCCAATTAGCTGTGTAACACTTGACTTTGGCTGTTCCTTCCCTCCGTGGTCCAGCCTGTCCTATTTTATAGCTTAAAAGGTTCATATTTTCATCTTTGGGGATACTTTTAATATTTTCTTTCTATATTAATTTCTTAAACACACCAACATAACACTTAGCTAATATTCATCAGTTGTAAGCATTAAGACCAAAAACTTTCCCTTCCTAAGGTTTAGGTCTGAGTAAAAAAGAAACCAAACATCTTAAAAAGTCAAATAGAGGAGCCAGTGCCAATTTTTAAAAAAAGCACGCCTATCCTCCCTTAGAGTTCTACTTCGATAACTATTAACATTTAACCAGTTAACAAAACAGTTAACCCCGTTACCAGATTAACGGTGTCATTCCGATAGTCACTCTTCTGTGCATAGGATGTGTGGGAAAGATGAACTTCTTATTTGATAAAGCAGAGTTGAAAGACCGTTTGCAGGAAAGTGCGCCTCTCAACACCAGTTTCAGCTCAGAAAAATGAATATAGGCCTCTAGCAACTGAGTGAAATAGAAAATAGACTGAGGCTCAGGAAAAATGGAAGAGAAAGAGCTGCAGACGTGGAACGTGAGTGGAAGGAGAGAAAAAAGAAGGACTGGGAACAGAAAAAGGGAGACAGCGAGTGCCAACAGCGGGAAAATCCCTCTCACAGAAGTATTCTTAAGTGAGACATGCGTGGCCCCCAAAATGCAAAGCTATTAACTAACTGCTTACCTCTGTCTTCTCAGCAGGAGTTGCAAGGTGCAACCACTTCCTCTTTACCTTAGAGGGGAACGTCCCAGCATGACCGAGACCCTGTAATTTTTACTATACGTTTTACTGATATGGCATTCCCCTGAATGTCCACGGAGTTCACTCCTACTTCCTGGAACATGTGCTTTGATAGAAGGCTTGGAATACTTGTATCTTCCTGATCGCCGGGTCTAATTAGCATAATGTCATCCACAGAGTAGACCAGCGTGATGTTCTTTAGAATGTCACCTTGACTGTGGTCCCTATGTACTGTACTATGAAAGACAGCAGGCGAAGTAACACAGCTCTGGGGCAAGACAAGGAATGTGTGCTGCTGTTCTCACTATTTAGAGGCAAACTGTTCTTACTCTTCCCCAGTGGTGGGTAGAAAGAAGAAAGCAGTTGCCAGATAAAAGGCCACATACAGAGAGCCAGAAGCTGTGTTGATACGTTCTGTTAAAATAACAGCACATCCAACACAGCGGCTGTGATGGGGCTACCAGCGCATTGAGAGAAGCAACCTGCCATTGGACCTGAGTGTGCCTGCCTGCCCTTGCTGAGCACGCCAAGGGGGCAAGGTCCTGACCACCCTCTACCTGAGACGTTTCTAGGGCTTGGGTTTCCAGTGAGCAACCTCGAGGGATGGGGTGATGTCTCGCGGTGGACATTATGTTCCCACATCTCTGAGTTCCTCAGCTGTGATGCAAACGCACTGTTTCTGCAGAGCGTAGTCATGTGATGGTTGCCTTGGCTGCGGATAACCCGTCCATGGCTGCTTATACAACAGCGTGAGTCCCCGTATCCCGTATCCTTTCTTTAATTCTACGTGAAGGAAATTCTGGCATCTTTACTTCGTTTGCTTACGCAGAGCTATGTCTGGATGTCAGGGGCTTTCCCGGAACACCATTTGGATGAGTTCCCAGTGTCCTTGCAAAACACTGAATCCTAAATCATGGGTCAGTGTCCCTTTTGTGGTAAACACAATAATGGCTCTCCAAAGATGTCCAAGTCCTAACCCTTGAAACTTGTGAACGTGGTACCTTACATGGAAAAGAGACTTGTTAGATTAATTTTAGACATTTGTGAAGGGGAGATTACCCAGGTGGATGCAATGTTATCACAAGGTCCTTTTAAGAGGGAGGCAGGAGGGTCAGATTCAGAACAGGAGAGGCTGGTATGACACTAGGAAGAAACTGCCAGGGAAGTGGTCAACCTCCAGAAGCTGGAAAGGCAAGTAAATAGATTTTTCCCTAAAACCTCCAGAATGAACACAGCCCTGCTGAGCCATTTTAGGCTTCTGACCTACAGAATACTCAGATAATACATACATATTTGTTATTCTGAAGCAAAGTATTTGTGGTTGTTATATCATCAGCAGTAAACTAACACATCTGTTCAGCCTTCCATTTAATATTTATCCTTCCCCTCTCAGCCTAATTCCCCGAGACCTACTGCCCTGAGTCTTGTCCCACTTTCTGCCAGTAAACGTTGGCCAAATCTGACTTGCATTCTGGAGAAGGCTTGAATTTCTCTGCTAGGACTATACTACGACCTAGAGGCAAAGAGGAGAGGTGAGAATGGTTCTGCAGGAAAGTAAGCAGCATCTTGCTGGACGGTGGGATCACGGCACAGTCTCCATGGCAGGGGTAGGAGCTACTTCTGCTCAAGCGTTTAAAGCTATTTGGGGAGAAGTATTTGGGGATTTACTCAAATATTCCTATCCTAAGTCTTAGGGTCCCACTGTCCCTTTGAGAACCCCGAGTCGGGCAAAGTTTCAAACGGAGCCGATTTTGTGTCGAGGCCACCATCATAACGTGATCCTGAACTGATTTTTAGCTCAAGAGGTAAGACTACTTATTACAGCTGCCACAGAGGCTCTCTGGTTTCCAAATATGTCTTAAGTTGTCAATTATCTGCTCTGAACTCAAGTATCTGAAATATTTTCAGGATTTCATTTTTATTTCAGTGTCTTGTCTTTAAGCTATCATCCTCACCACCTTTAATTACATCAAAGCTAGACCACTGTCAACCAAAATAATACAGTATTACAAGTGAAGGTCAAATAGCAGCTGTGGAGTCTGTAGACTGTATTCCAAGCCACACTTCTCACGAAGCTGAACGGCTAATACAGATTAGGTATCTGACCACCAGAATGCACCCAAAAGGCAAACAGAGACCGGTAAGGGGACTTTCTGTGCTACTGTTCCTTCCTCAGCCACTCCAATGACTCATTTGGTTTAGGTCAGTCAGTTTTATAGTTTTTGCAGGACTGGAAGACTGCCATTTAAACTGCCCTAAATTTATCATTTTTTCACTCCAAATATATGCTATAATCTTTCTTCTGATGGTTAGCAACTTAGAAGCGTACGGTGATGTAAGCTTAAGGGTGTGACAATACAGGTTTTGGTTTTTTTTTCTAGAGTCCTTATTATCAACGTTGGAGTGTTTTTCAGGGTCAGCATAGGAAGAGTGGGACTTTCGGGTGGAATCTGATTGCTAGGTAGGCTATGTAATGCTTTCTTGGGAAAGTAAGTCTGATGATTGGGGTAGACAGGCAAGCATTTTACCATCAAAGGTTGCTAAGTCATCTCGGTGTCCTCAGGGTTGCCAGTTGCTCATACAGCACATTTATAAAAATTGCTAAAAAGCATCCCTACCTCCAGACACTTTACTTCCATCTACAGGAAAATTTTCGTAATGTATTGTTCTTCTTATGACACTCTAACACCATATTCCAGAAAAATTGTGATAATGAGTATATACATCTCTAGCGTGTACAGTATGAATGACTCACACTTAGATGTGGTGCCCTGTGCACTAGACACCTGAAGAATTCAGCGTGCGTGTCCTCACAGAGTCCTAACTATTGGCTATATAGGTTCTTATAAAACTCTAGTCTTACATTGGTCTTAGGGGTTATGGTTTCAGTGGTATAAGACCAAGTTGATTAGTAGTAAGGTTTAATCTAAAAGTTCACATAGTTTTCAGTTAATGAAATATAAGAGGCAAATCCAATGTTAAGTAAAATCCCTCTTCTTTCTTATAAAGTCAATTTATGGCATATTCACGGGGAATACGTGACTGATGAATCACTAATAGTAAATGGATAATCTTAATAGAGAACCACTGAGACTGTCCTCTCAGTCTCTCTTAATAGAGAACCACTGAGACGCATCCTCTTTCTAGTCATGCAAAAACTCCGAGAGTTAGCCTGGAATAAGGGCCATCACAGTAGATTTAACCCTCTTAGACCACGGGCTCCTGAATTTTAATCCAAGGGAATATATGAAGATTTCATGTAAGCACGTGATGATATTTCAATTGAAGTAGTTATAAAGGACCTCAGTCATCAGTATTGAAAGATGATATTTATTCTGCATAACTGCAGTATTATTTCCAATGCTTTTAAATTTCTGCTTATTTTCATCACGATAAAAATAATTTCAAAGTTCTTTACTTTCTTCTAGTGGATTCCTGGCATCTTCTGCAGCACCTGCTGGTAAGCATGATAAATATTCTCCAAATTATCTGAGTACCCCTTTTATCTTTATTTTTAAATAATCCCTTAAACTCTCCACCTCCAATATCTAACAAAAATACCAAAGTTACAAAAATCTAGCGTAGCAGTTATTAAAATGTATAGCATTATTTTTAAAAATCCCCAAAGCATCAGTAAAACCCAAAGCCCAAAATCTATATCCACAGAAAATGCTGGATATTGGGAGGTATTATGACATGTAAATCATATAATCTAATAGTCATGTTTTAGACTTCATCATATCTTCATGCTCAATGACATTCAGAACTACTTGTTCTTGTCTTTATCCCCATCCCTTTGTTCAAACACTCCCTTCCCTTGACTTTGGTGTTCTATTGTCCTCGCTCTGCCCAGCATTCTGACCACATTCAGGTTCATCATCCTCTACTTGGCTGTTAGATGTTGGAATTTCTCAGGCTTTTTCTCCTCCCATTGACTCCAGGAAATATAATCCACTCTCAATGATTCACAAAAAATTACAATTTTTTTTCTCTAAGGTGAAACTTGACTACATGATATCTTTTTTTGTGCCTGAGTAGATTAAATCATTGATCAGCCACATTTACTCCCAACTCCATTGGAAAAGTATAATTACCTTCTGATACTGAACTTTCTCTGAGACTTTGGTCTCATGATTTTCAGTGTCACAAGATCAACTGAAACTAACCACATTCAAAACCAGAATGATGATTTCACCTGTCTTCATCCACACTCATCTTAGTTGCCTAATTCTCATAATGATACCTCCACCTAAGAGAAAAATATCTTTTGGCATAAAGCCAGAATCCTTTAGACCACACATGAAAGCCCTTCATGTGCATGTCAAATCCATGAACAAATCCTTTCAATTTCACTTTCAAAACATTTTATAAGAGAAATTATCTGTTATAAATTTTTTAGTCCAGGCTATCATCATTTTTTACCTAAACTACTGCAAAAATATGGTAAAGTTTCTCCATCTTCACTAAAGCCAATTTACAATTTTAACCTCAACTATTACCCCAAGTATCCAGGACAAAACAGCTGAACAAATCCATTAATCATCACAGTCTACCTTAAAAAATAGGTGGTTTCTTAAGTTTCTGTATTGACCTACACCTCGACACAGGGCAATAATCAAAGTACAGCAAGATGTATTAGTGATTATACAGATTTCATCTTTGCCTGCAACCAGAAAGTCAAAGGGCAATTCTATCATCCCCAACAACCCTGGAGAAATCAGGCTCAACCGAAATTCTTCCCAGGGCTTACATAGTGTCATTGATCACTTAATCTTAGGGACAAATTTTGAATTTAAACACATGCTTCTAAATAACATACCATTCAAAAGGAAAATTAGACAATATTTGGAAATAAAAACACAACACATCAAAATGTGTAGGATGCACATAAAGCAGTGCTTAGAGGAAATCTTATAGTATTAAATGCTTATGTTATCAAAGAAGAGTTCTCAAGACAATAATCTAAGCTTTGACGTCAAGATATGAGAAAAAGAAAATTAAGTTCACAGCCAACCAAATGAAAGGTAACTGTAAAAATAAGATAGAAATACAATGTAATTGCAACCAGAAAAACCAATGGATATCATCAATGAAACCAAAAGGAAGTTGTTTAAACTGAGTAATAAAACAGATAACTCTCTAGCTAGACAGATGAAGGGGGATGGGGGGAGACACAAATTAACAACATCAGGAGTATAGGACATCACTAGCATCATTCTAGACCCTATAAACATAAAAAAAGAACTATAATGCAGTTTATGCCTATAAATTAGACAATTTTGATAAAAATTGAGAAATTCATTGAATGACAGAAATTACCAAACCTCTCTCAAGGAGAAGTACATAAACTGCACAGTCTATGACTACAAGAGAAATTGAATTTGTAATTAAACTTTCCACAAAAAGCATTCCAGGCCTAGATGACATCTCTGTTGAATGAAATCAAACAATTAAAGAAGAAATAATGCCAATTCTACTCAAACTCTTCAACATAATAGAAGATGAAGGACCATTTCATGAAAACACTATTACCCTGTCACTAAAACCAGACACAGACATCAACAGACAGTTTTCAGGCTGTATCTCTTATGAACATAGATCTAAAACCTTCAGTAAAATATTAAGAAACTGAATATTAAGGGACATACAGAGCAGTACAAAATGATCAAAAGGTCAACCTACAAAGAATACATAGCAGCCCTAAATATGTATTCAAACTGTAGCAGTGTAAAACATACAAAGCAAAAACTGACTAAAAAATAAATTCACAAGCAAAATTGGAGACATCAACTCCCCTACTTCAACAACAGTTAGAAAATCATCAAGGATACAGAAGAACTCAACAAGACCATCAACCAATTGACATTTACAGAAAACTCAACAACACCAGAATACAATTTTTTCAAGCACCCATAGAATATTCACCAATATAAATTATACCATGAATCACAAAATAAACCTAAGATTTTAAATGACTGAAATCATAGGTTGTCTGACCACAACGGCATCAACCTAGAAATCATTAACAAGAAAGACAGCAAAAACAAATCTCCAACACTTAGAAACACACTTCTAAATAATCCATTGGTTAAAGAACACATCAATTCTTTGAATAAGTCTCATTCCTTTGGAAATAAAAAAAAAAATTACAGTGAGTAGATAAAAATATAACATCTTAAAATGTGTGGAATGCAGCTAAAGCAATTCAGAGAGGAAAATGCATAGCACTAAATGCTTAAGGTAGAAAAGAAGAAATATAACAAATCAATCTAATTTCCTGCCACAAGACACTAGGAAAAGAAAAGCAAACCCAAAGGATGTGCAAGGAATAAAGATAAGATCAGAAATCAATGAACTTGTGAGCAGAAAAACAATAGAGAAGCCAATAAAAGAAATAACTTTACAGTGGTGGTTAACACAAATCTACACATGTGATAAAATGACATAAAACTATATACACATGTTTTACTAATGTCAATTTCTTGATTTTAATATGGTACTATAATTACTTAACCAATGGAGAAAACCGGGCAAAGCATAAACAGAACATCTCTGTATCATCTTCAACTTCCTATGAATTTACAATTACTTTAAAATAATAATGTAAAAAAAAAAGAATGCTCAGAAAATGACAAGTCACTTCACTAAAACAGAAATATGGGTGACAAGTAAGCATGTGAAATGGTTCAACATCACTAGGCATTAGGAAAATGCAAATTAAAATTACCATGCCTTTTGTTTCTACATATCTTTCATAACAGCTAAAATTTAAAATACATATATACAAACTAACAATAATGGACTCTGGCCAGAAAGCAGAGCAACTGGAACTCTCATTCGTCGCTGGTGCAAATGCAAAATGACGCAGTCACTTGGGAAAACAGTTTGGCAAATTTAATCATTCACTATCCTGAAACTCAGCAATCCCAGTCCCAGGTATTTACTCAGGTCAGCTGAAGATGTATGTTCCCACAAAGACACGTACTTGAATGTTTAATAGTATCTCTATGCATCATTAGCAAAACTTGGAAACAAACCAAATACCTTTTAACTGGTGAAAGGATAAACATACCAACAACCACCACTGCAGTGGAGTGCTGGTCAGCAATAAAAAGGAATGAGCTGGTGATTTATACAACAAAATGAATAAATCTCAGATTAATTATGCTAATTGTAAAAGCCAAAACGCTACATACTGTATCCTATTTATATGACCCTGGAGGACAGAAAAATCTCTAGGGAGAAAGAAACAGTCACTGCAAGGGGTAGGGCACGAGTAGGAAATGACTGCAAAAGGGAGACAGGGAGTTTAAGATGAAGGAACGGCTCTACATTTTTGTTGTGTTGGTATTACAGGTCTTTATGTCAAATATGGTGGTTTATGTCAAAAATGTTGGTATTATAGGTCTTTATGACAAAACCCATAGAACTCTACACCTGAAAGGGTAAATTTTAACTGTATGTGAATTATACCACAGTATTAAATAGGAAAGAAAAGAGAATGGCTAATAGGAAACACAAATTAAGATGATAGATTTAAGTTTAAATATACCCCTTATCCCCAAAATACATATTTAACCTGATCTTTTAAAAGAAAATCTCAGATTGGATAAAATTATAAAGTCATCTAAATACTCTTAAATCAGATACATATGTAAAAGGTAATGGCTCAAAGAGTCTAAAAGGATGGAAATAATGTGTCATACAAATACTTAGCAAGAAAACAAGGTTTAATAATATCAGAATAAGTAGATTATAATGCAAAAATTGAAAACAAAATGCAAAAGTATCATTTACTTTCACAGGGGACTTTTAAATGTATCTTAAATTCTGATAATAGAAAACAATAAATTTGTTGCATCTGATTTTATTGGCACATAGTAGTCTTCTATGTGTTAATTAATCAAGGAGGCCATTAGGCTGAGATGGCGCTAACGCCACAGCAGCCTACAGAAGCAAACCAAAATCTAAGCCTGTAAATGCCTCAAGGTTACAAAACCAAAACCTAAGGACAACCAATCACAAACAGCCAACTACACTTTAAGCCACCGCCAGTCAGTAATGTCTTTACTTTGCTTCCCCCTTTTCTGTATGAAAGTCTGACCCTGAGCTCTTGTCCACAGAGACCCTAACCACTTCCAGTTCGGCATTGCCCAATTCAAAACCATTTTTGCTCAAACTCTTAGAAATTTTAATATGCCTCAATGTATCTTTTAAAATATATTTGAAATATTTTAACTGAAATAAGTATAAAAAGCAAATAAGTACAAGATACAGTAAAGCTCTAGAAATTTTTAACCTGGAGAAATTTCCTAGGAAGTCAGCTCTACCCTTTAATTTCTTTGTCCACTTCTGGTCATCAGTCTCATTTGAGTATCCCCTTTTATGGCTGTGCACACCTTATACACACATGCATCCCACACATCTAAAATTTATATTCACAATAACTAAGGTTTTATTGAGAAAGCTATCAGCAAAGAGTGTGGGTACTCAGGATCATACTTTTTCTCTAGCAACAAGTTAACAGTCCCCTGGTATTAATTAATAGCAGCAAGGGATGGGTAGGGAATTTTAAAAGGCAGAATAAAAGAGATCACTGAATAATGAGCTATCGTTAGATACCTGGGGCCATAGGCAGCACTAAAATAGAACAAATAAACAGTCAACAGGAGATTCAGACAGTGATTTCAATTAGAAAAATAACGGGTGTGTCCTTTGTAAAACTATGAGATGTAGTCAATTCAAGTCTGAGGGCTGAGCATATTTTTTATGCCAGATCTGCATATCATGGACAAGTCTGTTTAGACAGTAAGTAGTAAGGTATCAACTGGAATTTATTGTACCTCTTGATATCTGGGAGCAACCCGTTCATTTGCCTGCCTGAAGTTTTGCTCCCACACACTAATTAAGGTAGGAAGACTTGCAATCTCCCAGAAATATGGCCAGACGACTGCCACTGTATCCCCCTTGATGAGAAAGTACAAAATAAATTAAGGCAAGTAATTGGTGTGAAAATGTCTTCAAAAAAAAAAAAAAATCCATGCGTAGGAAATATTTTGAGAGGTGCGAGGAGAATAGGGTACGATGGAATATTCCCTGAAAAGATTTCACGGAGGCAGAAATGTCATTTTGCTTTTTGCTGGGCTGCCAGACTGTAGAGCAGCAGCTACGCATAGTCGATGCTTAAGCAAAGTTTTTAAACGAAGGAGTGAAAGACGGGATTCGTTCCCCTGCCGAAGGCAGATAATACCAGCATGTTTGAAACGCTGAGAAAAGCAAGAGGTCCAAGTAGCCTTCTCTAACCACTGTTCCCTCAAAGGCTTCAGACAAAGGGAGAACCCGGGCTGTCAGATGTATGTCACGAGGCTCTGAATACAAGAGATGAGCTAAGGTTTGGACCCCTCGTAAGAAACCAGTCCGCTCTCGAAGGGTGATTTACCGGGTTTGTTTCTAGATTAGCTTGACTGAAAGACCCAGGAGTCCACAGTAGATGGTGAGGAGTGAGGGCTGGGGTCGAGGTGGGGAGTTTAATCTAAAGGTTCATTTAGGTTCCGGGCTGGAACTTCCTTGAGCGGCCGGTGATGATGTGCATAAAGTGGCTGTGTAGACAGGAGCATGGTACACATTCTGGGCAGAGAGTAGCAGAGCCGGATGACACGTGGCCCGAGGGAGAAAGTAAGGGCAAATTTTTTCATAACTTTTCAATTCTAGTGCAACTCAAGATTATTTTCTGCACTTTTCTGTTGTTAAACGATAAGAGCTTGAGCAAAATTCAGTTTAAATCGGGTAGCACCAAACAGGAAGTAGTTAGCAACGCTCCACCCACAGGAACTTGGAGGGACTTTTAGAGAGAAAACAAAACAGGAAGCAAAGTAAGGACATTATTGATTGGCTGTAGCTTAAAGCCTAGTTGGCCGTGATTGGTTATCCTCTGGTTTCCATTTTGTAAGCTTGAGGCATTTTTAGGCTTAGATTTCACTTTTCTTCCATAGCTGCCATGGCACTGAGTCTAAAGGCTTCACTGAATTATTTTAACAACTATTATGATAGAACTTTTTATGCTTTCAATTGATTCATTAGAAATAAATGTCGAACTCCTACTTTATGTTATGCACTACTCTTTATGCTAAGACATAAAACAATGGACAAATAAAATCTGTGCTCTCAGGACTTATATTTGCATGGGGCAAGGAGGGGAAGCAGATAATGGACAAGAAAATCAATTTTACATATACGTGTATCTATATATATATGTATATAAGTACAACATGGTAAGTAAAGGGGGACAAGGGGAAAAGAAAAGGTTAGCAATTGGATTTGACTGCAGTTTTATGACAAGTGATCAGAGAAAGACTCACCAATAAAGTAATTAAGAAGTCATTAGCAGAGGTATTTAAGTCATGAGACTGGATGAAATAACCCAAGAAGTGTATAAAAAAGAACAAATTTAATTTTTAACTTTTTTCTTTTTATACTTACTTCAAGAGATTTCTGCTCTTTGCAACCAAACAAGTCTGAATTAAAAGAAGAATTGTTACAGGAAGTAGCCATAAGTCCCTGATGCCACTTTGTTCCCAATTCTGGATCTTAGAATGAATGCCCAGCTATGTTTTGCCTCTCTCCTTCATTAACTCCCCTTTATTTGAATTAGATTGGTTGGGTTTCCTTCAACTATCACCCTTTATGAAAGAAACTTAATAATAAATTTGG
The DNA here is from genome assembly GCF_964374135.1 of Grampus griseus. Lineage (NCBI taxonomy): Eukaryota > Metazoa > Chordata > Mammalia > Artiodactyla > Delphinidae > Grampus > Grampus griseus. The sequence continues at coordinate 82,318,917 of NC_139006.1, read as the reverse complement.
CTTCAAACAACACTGTACTTGTTTGGTCCTCTTAAAAACTCTTTGTGGGCTTCCCTGGTGGCGCAGTGGTTGAGAATCTGCCTGCCAATGCAGGGGACACAGGTTCGAGCCCTGGTCTGGGAGGATCCCACATGCCGCGGAGCAACTAGGCCCGTGAGCCACAACTACTGAGCCTGCGCGTCTGGAGCTTGTGCTCCGCAACAAGAGAGGCCGGGACAGTGAGAGGCCCGCGCACCGCGATGAAGAGTGGCCCCTGCTCGCCGCAACTAGAGAAAGCCCTCACACAGAAACGAAGACCCAACACAGCCAAAAATAAATTAATTAATTAATTTAAAAAAAAAAACCTCTTTGTATCCCTCTGCACAATTAGAACGAACAGAAATATTGCCATTTGGCTGGGTCCCTAAAACTAGTTTTGCAGTAATTTAATTTTGATCTTCTTTAAAAACGATTAAGGCAGAGATGACAATAAGTCATTACAAATAAATTATTTCCTTAAGTAGTGAAATATATAATAATGTCTACTTTCAGTCTGTAGAAAATAATGTTAGAGCAAGCAGGATGTCGGCCATACTCTTAACAACCTTCTGTACTGGCTGACTGAAGAATTCTCTGGAGACAGTCTGTCAAATATATCAAACAAATGACACTCAGAAATTGTTGCCTGCTGTAGCTGAAGCCTTCTGACATATTTTTCTAGTACTTTGTAGAATCAGAGACCTTTCTGTGTCCAACCAAAATTTTTTTTCCCCTTCATTAAAAAATTTAGTTCTGGTTTGTTTATTCTTGAAACAGACAAAATAATACTCCTTACTTTGTTGAAACCGTTAATGATTTTCCCCCAAAGGCTGAAAAGTAGATGGCCAGGATAATGAGCAAAAACCAACTTGAATCCACTTCGATTTTATTTTTTCTCTAAAATATTAGGCATATTTTTCACCTGTTCAATGTGATAATTTTGACTGTTATTTTGATGCAGCAAAAATCTGAATTCCAGGCTAATAATCAATAAGTTCTATTGACTTGTCACTAAATAGACCACTGTGCTAGAGAGTTACAAAGACTCTCGCAGGAGGGGAGGTTAACACTATACTAGCGACTATGCCCTAGGTAAGCCTAAAATCTGATACTTGTGAAACTGTGAGATCACACTGAAGTACCAGAGATGTATCAGTACAACGTTGACAGTTAGACTGTAGGAGAAGGAGAGGGCCACGTGGCCTGGAGAATTCATGGAAAGCTTCTCAAAGGAGAAAAGTCTAATAGGGGCCTTCTGAGAGGTTATGAAAAAAAAATTGTTCTGATTCCCTTTAATGTTCCATTTAATGAACACTTATTGAGTATCCACCATGCAGAAAGTATCTTGCAACATCACAGGAAAGCACAGACTTCATAAACTCGAATAAGACCTTGCCTCTGACCTCAAATGATGGCAGAACTCCTGGGAGTAGGAACCACTGTTTATGCAAAGACCAGGTAGACGAAGAAGGAGGGCCATGAGCTTCAACGGAATTAGTCTCAGGTTTCCTTCCTAAAGCATTTTTATTAAGGGCACGCTTCCTTTAAAATCTGTTCTAATGATGCTGTTGATGAGAGAAAACTGAACGGCATTTACTAATAAGGCCAATGGGAGGGACCAATTTTTAAGCCTGTTCCCCCCTCCACCTCCCCAAATTAGACAAAAAACCTAAGTGGTGAAATACAGAGAAAATGTTAAGTGAGCTATTGTACATACAATGGATTAACACGCTTTCATTTTTTATTGTACTATGCCCATCCTATAGCAACACAGGAGTATAAACACAGACATATCAATATTGACTGTTATCAGGAGGGACAGGAAACCAGACAGACAACACTTACGTAAACCGAACAAAACCTACTTATCTACATCATATAGAAGTAGTTTGGCCCTGTAAAGTTACCCAGCAGAAAGTTTCGCAGTATTTTTTAGAACGATGCAAACTTCCTGGGCCCCCAAATCTCACCAGATGGGCACAAGGGAATGGATGACAGTATCTAGACTGAAAATGTTACATCAGAAATTCCCAATGAGATATCATAATGCTAAAGATCTGTATGATTTTGTAAAGTATTTTTCATAATCTCTTAAATTCTTCTAACTTCCCTAGATGTGAGAAATTAGGGAAACAAAGAATTGGGAGAATTCTGTCAACTTTGCATTTCTTTTTGGAGAAACAATCATTTAAACAGAACATGTCTGTTTCTAATGATCTGATAACACTGCCCCGAAGGACAAGAAAGACAAGTTTCCAAAAGTAAGTGCGTAATTCAGGTGGTTATGGTATCTGAAAATTACTGAGGAGCATTTTATCCTGGGATAACTATGTGGCTAATTTTGATACGGCAAAAATAAAAACATATAACATTTAATTTTTCAGCATCCATGTACGCTTAGGTAAAAGAAGGTAAAAAGAAATCATTGATGTAGGTTTCTAAGAGACATCCAAAACATTTAGAACTGCTCACAATGTTTCTGTGTAACATTCTGATATTCTATTAATGACATTTTTCTAAGTCTGAGATTTGTATAGTCTATCCTTTAGGTTTCTGTTTAGTTCATTTCCTAAGATGTTAAGTCCAGTGGGCAGGTTCAATTATATTTAGCTCCCAATGTACAAGAAAATTCTCTAATTCAAAAGGATTGGCAATGCTTGTTTCAAAGCTGGAAATCAAAATGTAATTTAATCATTTATTTTCAGATTGATTAGTTGTCTACTGGAACAGTCAACAAAAGATGGCTAATTACAAAAGATTGAGATAGAAAGGGTGCTATTTACACATAAATAGTGTTTCCAAAATGGGAAATCCAGGGGAAAAAAAAATCACAGGGCTTAAAAGAGGACTGGGGAGGACTGAATCAAGTCCTCCCCCCTTCATTGTGAAAGTTATGATTAAAAAAAAAAAATTGCTCGCTACCTTAGCAGGGAAAGGTACTTGGACACAGGTAAACAGCTGCAGCACAAGGATTTTTATTCTGCTGAGCCTCCTGTGGTTTAAGGGTAGGAGGCAGAGACTTGAGGAAACGCTGTTTGTGTTTGGAACGCGGATACTAACAGCCTTTCCTGGTGTGCAAGGGCCGGGAGTATTTGGGTTTCATGTTGATCCTGGGGAATCTTGAGAAAGAACTGAGGAAAAGGTATGAAGTCTGGTACTGAAGTAGAGATGCAGGCAAACGGCCAGTGGATGGTAGGGGAAGATGGCTCCAGGCCAGGCACTTCCCTTGGAGGGAACTCAACCCTCACCTGCATCTCGGCAAGCAGGCTTGCACCTGGAGAGAAGGCAGGATCGTGGGCGAAAGAAAGCTCTAGTTCAGATTCCACATATAAATGATATATGATATTTGTCTTTCTCTGACTTACTTCACTCAGTATGATCATTTCTAGGTCCATCATGCTGCTGCAAATGGCATTATCTCATTCTTTTTAATGGCTGAGTAATATTCCATTGTAGAACTAATAAGGACCCTACTGTATAGCACAGGGAACTCTACTCAATACTCTGTTATGGCCTATATGGGAAAAGAATCTAAAAAGAGTGGATATATGTATTCACTTTGCTGTTTACCTGAAACTAACACAACACTGTAAATCAACTATGCTCCAATAAAAATTTAAAAACAACAAAAAAGAAAGCTCTAGTTCATGACCTGGTCCCCACCCTGAGAAGCATGCTCTCTGCAACCCGACTTCATGTAACAGCGATGTTCTCTGCCCACTGTGACAGAGCGTGGTCACAGCTCTGCAGTGCTGGCACACGACCACAGTGCTGCAATGCCCATCACAACAAAAAGCAGATTTTCATCTCTATCAGGAATCACGGTGTGAACAGGGCAAAGAGCAGAGTTCCACCTGCTTGAGAGCAACTGACTGCATCTGTCAGCGATGGGGCTGCAGAGCCTGGTGTACGTAGCCTCGGGGGTGAGGGAAGGAAGTGTGTCTGGTGTCATCGTCCAGTCTTAACTTTTGGAGTTGGGATGAACTTTGTGGGAGGTCCTACTCCATTTCTTCCCAGACAAGCGTATCACAGTGTTCTTCTTAATTCTCCAGAATTCTTTACAGTAGCGGTGCAGCTAGAGTTCTCCTATTGCACAGACTTTGGGTGGTTTGTCACCTCTTCATAACCCCCCATCCTAGTTATCGGACCTAAGGGTCAGCCACTCTAGATTCGTCCGAAAGGTGAAATCATACAACCAAAGTTTTTAACAAATGGTGAATCTGCACAATTCTCCATGTTTTGTTTCCTTGTCGGTTTTTGTCACCTGTGCGCATAAAGCTTCCTGCACAGATTTACACCAGAGAAATTCACAAGGCCCTTGTGCATATAGATCAGTTTTTAAATCTGTATGGCTATTCAGCTATTCAAGGGCTATTTAGCCCTTTTAATGTCAATGTGGTTAGTGAAATTGAGGAATGAAAGTATTTTATTTAATATAAATTTAAATAGCCCCATGTGACTATTGGCTACTGTTTACACAACAGGTCTATAAGGTAATAGGAAAAATGATTATTTTATTTAAATCTGTAACTTAAGATTCTCATTTTTGTCAGTATAAAATGTCTTCCCCACCAAGCTACCAATGAGAGGCTAGCTTACAGTTACAGCAAACTGCTAAGTGTTGTTATACACAAAATTCTCCACTAGGTGCTGGTATCTCCTCTCCTACTGAGCGACTGGTAAAAAAGGAAAAAAAGAATGGACCCTGATGCAGGCAGAAGAATAAGCAAACAGTAACGATTTAAGGCCATTCTTTCTGGAAAATATTAGCCTCTGATTAATTGTGAGTTGGCTAAGTCACAACCCAAGACCCCCAAAAGTGTCATTTAGCCACTTTGAAGCAATTTATTACTTATCCAAGTGGTGAAATATTTTTATCAAATACTGGAAAGGATGGGGAGTTAGATAATATCGATAGATTTTGTTTTGTTCTTTTCCTGTACTTTAACTTTTGTTCACATAAATTAAAGTTATCATCTACAACTATCTGAAGTTTTCTTCTAGTCTCTAATAAATGCTGATGGAGACAGATGTGTCAATCATATGTACATTCTACCGTTTTGATGAGCAACTTTCTTCTCCATGACAGCTAATGTTGACCACTTTAAAAATTATGACTCTACATCTTAAATTTATGTTTGCATTGTTCTTTGCAGAATGCAAAATGTGATCTCCACTTTTAGCATCAGGACCATTTTTGATGGATGTAAATAGTGGCCAACAGAATGCTACTCAGAAGGAAAGATTGACAGTCGACATCAGTTCCCTGATTTACGGAGTACTTCACTCTCCTGAATCAACTTGAAGAAAAAGAAGCACTTAGCACTTAAGATATTATCAATGACAACCTGCCATTTTCTATGTGGGTTAAAGTAGTGTGAAGGTAGTTTCATGCCGGAGTCACACATACTCCTGACATCCTACTGGCAGGCATAGGTAAGGACGTACATTACATTTCAGGGTTTGTTCAATTTTAGTTGATGAACAACAGATTATGAGACTAGCTTTAACAAGTACGGTTTTGCCTTATCCACGCCACCCAATTTGGAAACAGTAGTCTAACATATGTCATTTCGAGGGCACAAGAATTATTGGCACTCTCGCATGTAAGGTAGTAAAGCGCTTTCTCCCTCTCTATGCAGTAAAAAAAGAACGTATTGGTGAAAAATCCAGGATAGATCACATGTACTTGCCTTTTACCTTCAGTGCTTCTTATATTTGTAATGGGCAGTAGCAACACTATAAAAACTTCATGAAAAGACCGTGGATGACTTCTGAATGGAATCACCTGTGAAATCAATCTTTACACGCACCAGTCCCCAATCCTATTTAGTTGCACTTAAACCTACATCTTGTAGTTACTTAAAAATGTATTTTTTTAAAGAAAAAAAAATGCTGCTACTTTCAACTGATACAAAATTGGAGGAAATTTTCCAAGAGTTTGTTTCAAATATGTACATATTTAGAAATAATGTTTATGAGCACTAAAATGTATGATTCTTATCAGATCTGTTTTACTCTTCAATGGTAAGTTATAGCTGTGATATTGGGTACTTTAACAAAAGCACACTCATCTTTCTACAAACTCCACTATATGAGGAAAATCACTTCCCCATTGCTGTGGACAGAACCGTGTCTCCCAAAATTCATGTTGAATCCTTAATCCCTAATGTGACTGTATTTGGAGATGGGGCTTTTAAAAAGGAAATTTAAGTTAAATGAAGTCATAAGGGTGAAGGGCCCTAATCCAATAGAACTGGTGTCCTCATAAGATGAGAGCACAAGTACACACCTTCTACAAGCTGGGAAAAAAGCCTTCACCAGAATCCGACCACACTGGCAACCTGATCTTGGATTTCCAGCCTCCAGATCAACCACTACAATATTCTGTAAAAATAAAGCGACTTATTGCTCATAAGAGTAAGAATAAACATGTCAGATGTCCTCAGTATACATGCATATGAGTGAATGGTACCCTACGTAGTTATATAGCATACAGTGTAAAATGGCAAGCCAAGATGGGGTTATCCTTCTAGAAACAAAGACTGGTAGAAGACATTAAACAAACTCAGGATCATGAACGAAATAGATTCTATAAATATCGGTCTCTAGCATTACACACTGAACAGATTGAGTATATGTAACACCAATATCCAACTGAGTGCAAAATTTGCTTCTCAGAGTAAAGAGTAGTTACTCAGTGAATGAAAATCATACACACCATATTGTGAGTGTAGATGGAAGTCGAATTTGTAGATCTCCAATGTTCATGTATCTAAACATCTAGAAAATCCAAAACATTCATCTGGCAAGAATATCACCTAAGGGTTTCACGTTAGCATATTTCACTTAGAAATTTAACAACACTATCACTTACTTGGAAGATAAATATAAACAAATGATTTTTACCTCGGTATTCAATAACTTCTAAAGATCCTTAATCTTAATTGATGAATTCATTTTATAGTTAAACAGCCACTGTGTGGCATTATTTATTAGTACAGTTCATACTGTAAATCTTATCCTCAATCACTGTCAAACAGATAAGATTAAAGACGTCTGAAAAAAATCTGTCTGTGACCTGAGGGAGCTACTGTTCCAGACTGAAAGCATCACTGACACAGGGTCCTGTGAGAGGCGCTTCCCCCTGCCCTGCCCTGGAATGTTGGTGGCCACATGGTTCCAGCCTCCCCTGTATCTTCTCACGCCCCCCATTCCCGTATCACCATGACACAGAGACTCCCCTAAGGGCATCACTAAGTTTTCTCTTCCTCCCAGGATTCAGAAGGCCAGTTCTCATGCTGACCAAAAATGCAGCATTTCATAGAAATAGTAATTCCAAACTGTTCCATATCAAACTCATTAACTTCCTCTTGTCTCAAAACAGCGTTCTGTTTTTTCCAGTAGAGGAGACCTGACGACCAAACAAGATAAATGACTTTGGCAGCATCATCTCTGGTTTTCTGCCTTTTATTCTTCCACAATTCAATTCTGAAAACTCTCCTTTTCATTCCCTTTGTTCCATCCCTGAGTACACTTGACCAACTTTAAACTTTTATCTTCAGTAAATCTTCCTACCTGTAACCAATTGTCCTGTTAAACAACTGAGTGTTTTCCAAGTTTTTGCAGTATTACGTTTCCACTTTCAAATGCTCAATGCCAGAAGCTTACAACTTTTCAGCGTGGCATTTAACGAATTCTTCCATCCAACATTATTCCAAGGTTTTAATATTGTCTCCTGTTTCCACCTACTCCATCCCTATCCAATAAACCTGGTGCTTGTTCATTCCAAATATGTGCCTGTGTTTGTACTGTTTTAGAAATGCCTGTCCCCTTCTCTGTGAAACCTCTTCTCTAGCCCCCAAACACATGTGATTCCAGGGCACAAAAAAGTTGACAGACATCACATGCTCTCAGATCACAGTAGCTGGTATATATGTAGCTGGTACTCTAACCGGATTGGGAATTTTTAAGTATCCTGTTTTAGTTTCTTTCCCCCAATTCCTAATGCATGACTTAACGCAAGGCAAATGCTTTTTAAGCATGTGTTGAAACGATTTTAATTTAATTTAACATCAAACAATTTTGAGTTCAAAAAAAGAACAATACATGTATTTGCAACCACTCCCTAACTTCCCAAATTCTGTATAAATATTTTTGGCTTTATTTTTGCATCTCACTGCACTGGCCTAATCGTTAAGCCTTTTAAGTTAAATATTCTCAAAGACTGGTCATGGATATGGGTTGCTATGGTAACGTGGTCCTGCCAATATCTAGTGCTCTTAAAACTTCATGAGCTTTCTGAATGTAAGAACCCTGGAATAAGCATAACCTTTACACTTTAGGTGCAACTATATAATTTTGAAAGTTATGTCTAAAGGAAAAAGTAAAGATAAACTCATATTCACGTAAGAATACTATTCTATGTAAGAAGTTTAGGGCCCATAGGTATCATGGGACCGCTGAGCCTGCGCATCCGGAGCCTGTGCTCCGCAACGGGAGAGGCCACAACAGTGAGAGGCCCGTGTACCGCAAAAAAATAATAATAAAAAAAATGAAAATAAAGACCTAACTTAAGAAATCTAATATTGTAAATTTCAAAGGTCTTTAACATAATTACACTTGATTATTCATACTTTTATTTAGTTGAGTGTATCTCTGTAACTGTGTTTTTTAAGTTAGTGAATTCACCCAAAACATGTCTCGTGAATGCTTTATTTCAAGGCTATTTTATTCTCAGGGACATACAATTTTAAGCTGCTATATATCAATGCCTCCAGATAACAAGATAAAGAATTAACAATCTATTTAAATAAAGATTGTGCTTATGAGTGGTTAAAGATACTGTTATTCATAAACATGCTAAATTTCAGATTTTTTCTTACATTTTAGAGTTTTGTTTAGATTATATTAACCGTAAAAGAACTCAATATATCTTGAAAAATGCAATAGATTTTTCCCATAGACATAATACCTCACATAAAATTATGAAGTGAGTAACGATATAAACTCAAAGAATAAAAGATTTTTCTTTGTGTTCATCCATTCTAATGAGTGAGTGGCAGTCATACATTGCTTTGTTTCTCATTACCCTATGGCTTTGGTCATAAACTCCTGTTTTCAAGTGCAGAAGACAGTAGCAACTGACCACATCAATCTATATGTGATTGAATTATTGCTCATTTTCCCTAAGTAGTTGTTACAGGAAACTGCAGGTTTCATGAAGGAAGCTCAGAAGTTGCATAAGCTAAGAGAAACAATGATTTTGTGCTGTTACAAGCTGGTTTGCAATGGTCAACGAGCTGACCCATTAGAGAGCAAAGAAAATCTGTCCCGTATGCACGGAAGTTACTCAGCTTCTTCCCTAAGGACAAATCACTGTGTAGCCGAGTTAAAGGATCTACAGCCAAAATGGTTTCTTATCAATAAAAAGTATACTAAGTCACTAATTCAAATTTTCATACACTCCTTCCGCGAAAAATGTAAAGAAAAAATACATAATTACAGATTATTTAGAATTCTGAACGAGCACCTTCACTGGGTACCAAAGGCTTGAAATTTATTCTTACAAAACTACATTTGGACAAATCGCAACTCTCCTCAAATCCTTTTTGCCCTTATAGGGATCATTAATGTCTCACTCCGCTGTCCACATCTGTATCTGTATCTCTATCCTTATACCTATACCTCTGTGTGTATCTACATCTAAATCCATACCGTTTCTCTGCGTACATGCATATGTATTTATTTGAAAACATGGTTTGAAATATATATGACCTGAAAATACATTTAATAAACTGTGTCAGAAGCTTCTCATGAATAGTTTATGAAACACCAAATCATTATTATAAGGGTTTATAAAATTATAAAACGAAGACTTTTAAAATATAACGCTTTTTAAACACACATGCGTGTTGTAATAGTTTACACTAACAATCCATTTAGCTAGAAATCAGTCTCCCAGATAAGGCCAGGCTGGAAAATATTCATGGAGAGAAGGCGTTCAGTTCATAGCGGTTGCTGCTGTGGAAGAGCAAAAGCTAAGATAAGACCACATCCAGCGCTGAGATGACCAAAACTAAAGCAGATGTATGAGGCAAAGTACTTACGGAAGTGGCAGGGGGCTACCCTGCAATCCTCAAAGCAACCAGGCATATTTAGAGATTCAGTCTGGTAGTCATCTGGCTAGAAGTTAAATTACTCATCTGACAGCATCCTCCCAGCTCATTCTCTACATTACATGTTGGAGATCAGTATCTACTAGCTAACATCATCCAGACTTAGTCTAGTCCTCTGATTCAGACATCTTGGGCATTTTTTTCAGTTGTTCTCTAAAGAATGCTCCTTTTTTTGTTTGTTTTTTGTACGCGGGCCTCTCACTGCTGTGGCCTCTCCCGTTGCGGAGCACAGGCTCCGGACGCGCAGGCTCGGCGGCCATGGCTCTCGGGCCCAGCCGCTCCGCGGCATGTGGGGTCTTCCCGGACCGGGGCACGAACCCGTGTCCCCTGCATCGGCAGGCGGACTCCCAACCCCTGCGCCACCAGGGAAGCCCAGAATGCTCCTTTTTATCAGGGTCAGAGAACATGTGACAGATTTTCTGTAACAGCAACCAAGCAGATTGTAAACCAAGACACTTTGGCAATTATAACTAAGTATTTACCATTAGCTAATACCAACACAAAGGTATTTCACAGGAAGATGGTTAAATGGAATGAACCTAGAGCTTTCTATGCTCTCTGCTTTCACCTTCAACTTTTCAAAGCAGGTAAGCAAACCCAAAGCCGGAGTATCACCCTACCCTCACGAGCTCAAGCCCAGTTATAAATAAATATTGAAAATATACTTTGGCCTAGTGTAGATTTATTCATTGACCCTTGTAAAGACTCAGCCATATAAAATAATGATATCACTGGCTTGATGTGTGTAGATATCAGCAAGTTATCCTTCTACTAAGGAATCCCTCAAGAGAACACTGCCACTACAATCAAGAGCTTATAACACCAGTGAAGTCACTGCTTGCTTTTGACAAAATCACCTGCTTAAATTCTTCAACACCTAATTAACGCCTTTGATCAATGCCATTTACTATACTAGTGCATCATTCCGCAAATGCTGATGATACATTAAATGTGCCTGATCGATATTAACGTAGTGAGTTGTAATCTATTTCAACTAAAAGTAATGGTATTATTTTAAGGCTTTACAGCTCTATATCCACTGCTTCATGGATTGCACTGTGTGATCTGCGAGATTCTCTGTCTTTCACAAACACTGCAAAGAGCTGTGCTCAGAGAACAAAACTGCATTATCTCATCAAAAATACGTGGTTTGAAAATGCCAATACTTTTACCCTTAAAAATCAATATTTGGAAGACAAAGCACAGTATCTGAAGGAGGAGTGTGACCTGTGACTTAAGAAGACTTTGCCTTTTTTAAAGGAGAAGGTTTGGGCACTGGATGCGAAAGATCACAGAGGAGTGAGCAGGTCCGTTTGAACGAGGAATCTCAGATCTCCTGGGAAGGGAAATTATGAATGCCTTATTTCTGAGATTCAAAGCCAGCGAAACCTTTCAGAATAGATCTGGTGGCACAAATCACGGACCAATGGCTGAGAAGAAATGGGGTTGACATGATAAAATCACTGAGAAGACAAGCTTGCCTGCCCTATAACGAATGAGAATGGGTGACAGAGCACAGTGGTTTGGGGAGATCCGATAAAGCAAACGTTGAACCTGTTTCCACTGGATCCCTGCAATGGCAGGCTTGCTCCCGACCCCGGCTCCACCTGTGCTCCTAGACTGAAGCATGGTGGGCTGGTGGGAAACACGGAAAGGTCATCTTCCCTTGCCTTTGAAAACAAACGCTGCTTTGGGATGGCTACGTACCAGTGAGAGAAAGCCCTAGGCGTCATTTTACTAGAACAAGTTGTGAACAATCTTTTCAGTATTTCCAGGTTTCCAGGAAACCACAGCAAAGTGGCAACAAGAAGTTTTTGTCACTTTTGATAGATTCTCCCAACCTCAAAGACGGCTGGCTTCTCAGAGCTCTAATGTCGGTGGTTCAAATGGAAACAGGACTGTGCTTAAAAAAACAGAAGAAAACAACACGTTCCTAGGCGAAAAATGCTGGACTCCCTTCTAATACAGTAGGGAGGGCCTACATTGTTCTTGAATTATTGACACTTTTTGCAAATGTAAATTATAAAGCAAAGTGCTCCAGTTAAATGGATAAATCTACTGCCTGACCTAAACCCTCGCCCAGGGAGTAACTAAGATGTACCACAGTGAGTCCCGTCTAAGATACAGGCCGACTTCTCTTTCCTCGCCTGCATACCAGCAACCCAGTGTCCTCTGATAATCAAGATCAATTAGCCCAGGCAGTAGAATGACTTCCTTCTCTGCTTATCTGCTCAGCATGTGAGGGGCCCAAAATGGCTGGGAAGCTGTTCCACCTTCCAGTTCAGCAGAACCACGGCTCTGTTCTTGGGTAACAGCACGTGTCCCTTGAGCAATAGGACCTTCAAGCTGCTGAGGCCAGAGTTGCTACTACAAGGAGGGAAAGGTCCTCCCGATTTAATAGTGACAAGGGCCACTTCCACTTCCACTCTTTTCCCCCCTGCATCTGTGAGTTCTGATTACAGGAAGGGAAAGTGGGAGGGAGATGGGGAAGGGGGGAAGGGAGAGAGAGGGAGAGAAGCAATAAAATCCAGTCTTTTCGTAGCCTAATCCCATGATTTGTTCTGTGCAAACCCACCACGCAAATCCAATAGTTAGGAGGAATTTACCATGTCCAGCCCACTCTGTAGCAGAGATTATACAGGGCATGAGTTCGCAGAGGAAAGGACGCTTAGGAGCCGTTTTGGAGGCTGCCTACCACAGAGGGGATCACAGTAATGAAACTGCCGTGTACAGACTGGTCTGCTCACCGCGAGACTTGCGATAAGCTTCTTTGCCAGGCAGGGTACCCGTCAGTAGCGGCCGCCAGACCAGCTTTGATAAAAGGCGATGTTCAAGGGCCCACTGAAAAACACCTGAATGGCCAGGGAGGGAAGTTGACGAATGGCCAGGGAAGGAAGTTGACTGGTATGTACAATGGGTCATCTTGTCTACCTAATATGTGAACGCTTACTGTCTACCCTCTGGTAGACATTTCTGTGGGATGCAAATAGTTGCATACTCTATTTCCATTTCAAAATATATACCTTCCTCTTAGAGGTCTGTCGTGAACTTTTCAGTCTTTTTTTTTTTTCCCCTAAGTCTTCGTCCAGACAGCCAATCATTGCTCAAGGATGGATGTATATTCTCACCTCAGGCCGTTTCTCATTCCACCCAAGGTGGACCAACGTACTACCCAAAGTTCTACTCATGGCAATTCTCTTCATCAATGCGGTACTGGGTCAATCTGAGTGAGACTCGAATTCTATAGCAGTCCAATTTTAACTGGTACCAACTTACCCTGTAAATACTTTAACTGACCGTTATCAGGTTATAGCAACCCCCTTAAAGGTTCATCTCTGTAGACAGAGAGAGAAGCAGTAAAATAGGGTGAGCAAGTACCATGAACGTCTGAGCCACCTGCCCTTCACGTTGCTTACGTGCACCTTCCAGACCTGCCGGGAGCCAGTCTCATATACAGCATTTCCCATTTATAATGGGACGTGAATGTCTTGATATGTCGCATAACCGCCAGTCCTGAGAGGAGAAGTTTGGGTGAAGGCATTGCCCCTCAGGTCTCCGAGACAGGTGCTAACATGAGGTGTGCTGTCAGCTCACGGCTGTCCACACACACGCCCTGGGATCCGCTACCGCGTCCACACCAAAGCCACGCTCTCCGTGGGCTGCTCCCAGCCACTACTGAGCACAGCAGGAGTTCTACAGCTGAGCCATTTTGGTCCCATGCTGACCTCCTCTAATGAAATCTTTGCCCTGGGCCTCCTTCAGCCTGGACAACACTTTCTCAAAACTGCCCCGCACGCTGGGGCTATTCCTGCTGCCGTCTGTGCCTCCTTCCAGAGCTATCACTGTTCCCGTGGTCTAAACGTTCTCTCTGCTTACTCCCGGCTCCCTCTTCCCTCTGCCCTTATGAGTCCTTCCCCCAGTAAGTCATCTGTGTTTCTTTTTTTTAATTTTTTTTTAAAGGTTTTTTTTTTTTTTTAAGGTACGCGGGCCTCTCACTGCCGTGGCCTCTCCCGCTGCGGAGCACAGGCTCCGGACGCGCAGGCTCAGCGGCCACGGCTCACGGGCCCAGCCGCTCCGCGGCACGCAGGATCCTCCCAGACCGGGGAACGAACCCGCGTCCCCTGCATCGGCAGGCGGACTCCCAACCACTGCGCCACCAGGGAAGCCCTATCTGTGTTTCTAATTCTGTCTTGACCTCTGCTTCTCAGAGGACCTGAATTGACATTAGCAGCATAGTTACTTGGTTTCCCATGGTCAGAGCCGCTCAGCCTCTACCGGTGCTCGGTAGCAAGTCAAGAGAGCTTTTCAAACAGGACGGTGTGGCCTTACTTCAAAACCCTAGGGACCTGTACCTAATATGCTTCTACTAAGAAGACTGGGATTTGCCACGTGTACCATACTGTTTCTCTCTCACAGTCACACCCAGTAGCATCGGTACACTATGCCGTCTGGGCCATGGTACCTACACTCCAATAGCTTTGTGCCTACACTTCAGGCTGTGTGGTCTTTTCCTAATCAGCCTCCTGGGTTATCTGGTAATTGGGTTATGCTGGGTGTGGACGTGCAGAATTTGCCTCTTGCCGTACAGAGGTATAACTGATGTGTCCAAGACCAGTGGACCCCTAGAAACTTCACTAATAAAGCAACATCTCAGGATGTACCTTGCGCCTATCGGCATGCATGTCTTTTTAAGGCAACCACAGTACTTGCTACTTCCTGCTCACTAGGCCCAAGTAGCTTAATCTTATTATATAAAAAACTGTAATGTCCAGAGGGATTTCAAAATCATCAAGATATCTCTGGACTTCATGATGGCAGCGAGTAAAAGGGTGGACTCACCTCTGCAGCTTTTAAGATACAGCCTTGTCCCTGCTTCTGCTTTCTTTACTGAAAACAATGGCAAACTGCTAGATCAAGAGCTGAATACCAGGTGCCAGAGGCTCTATTGATTTGCTAGCATACAGACAGCACGTCCAGAAATCCGGCTACAATTGATAAGACCATGATTAAGTCTGCAATAATTTCCTGTCATTCTCCCTCATCCATCTGGCTTTTGCTGTGTCCAAACAAGAAATTTAAAACTGGGACTGTGGTGGGAACGTGGTAGGAAGTGAAACCCTGCATCTCAGCAGCCTTTGACAATAACACCAATCTCTTCCTTTGCCTCGGAAGCATGGTATTGCTTCTGGCTTATTGCCTTGATGGAACACGGAAACACGCCCAAGGGCTCCTTGCCCATTCCTATCAGAATAGCTCCTATTCCAGGGGTCAGGGAACAAAGGAGGGTTTCTGTTGGCTTCTAAGTATCTTTACACAAGATACTACAGAGTCATCATGACAATACGTAACGGCAATATCTTTTCTGGTTGTACAGGTGTTCTATTCTTGGATCAAGACTTGTACTAACTGTCCATGATCCCTACACTGGGAATTAATCCTAGTTATAGACCTGGAGGCTATGAACGGTAGTGGAACAGGTAGCACAGACACCTGCCACCCCTTGTGAGGAATCTGCCCCAGGTACAGCCATTACAGGAGATCTGATGTAAAAGACGGTTCCCCAGGCAGGACGTGGGGGACCTGCCTCTGCCACCAGGGGAGATGCAGGGGGGTTAGGGGAACAGAGTCCTCAGCCTGTGTTCTTGACATCTGCCAGCATCCCACTTCCCCCCACCTGTGTGGGGTGTGACCATTTACTTGACTCTGACTCTGCCACTCTCACTCTCAGGTCTCTGGTTTGACGCTGGGGTGTGTGTCCTGCAATTACAGGAGATGAAGGACTTCTCAGCAGCCATCATCCTTTCCGACAATTGACCTGCTTCCTTAGACCCTCACAGCTCTCATTTTCTCTCTTCCCCTGTCTGTGCGTGCTCTGTGCTCTATGACACACTAGAAGTCAGGTCACTCTCCAATCTTTTCCATCAACATGGTCACCATAGTGTCCAAGTGTCACTGTCACTGGTTCTCTGGACACCTGGCTCTCCAGCTGCATCAATACACCAACCTCAGGCCAGGACAGTGAGAATTCGAGAAATAGAGATGTCACTATGCTGGGTAATACCCTGGCTCTTTTATTCCAGTTAGAAGGTCATCCATGAGCTCTTCAAGTACGTGAACAACCCATCCCAGCATTCAACTTTGAGAGTCAGTTTCCTGGTTTGTTCTGGCATTAATTACTGTATCAGTCAGTAGAAAAGCAGGAACACTACCTGTGCTAATGTAAGTCACTATTAATAAATGCACTATATTCACGGGTGTGGGTGGGATGTAGAGAACTGAAAATGGGTAATAATGCCAAAATCCTTTACTCCACTGGGCCTGATGTAGTGAGGGCAGGTAGCCCTTCAGGCTACCTCGGGCCCAGGCTTCCTCATGTATAAAACAGTAATAGTGACAATTAATGGCTCATAATTAGTTTGAAGAGTAAATGAGATGATATTTGTAAAGTGCCTGGAAAGTACATAATAAACAATATATTTTAAGACCTCTAATCATATTACAAATTTTAATGGTTTCACTTCCTAAGGACCCAGCACTGCACTAAGGCATGTCATCTCTGCTACAACCCTACGAGGTAGGTATTATTTGTATCCCCATTTTTCAGAAGAAGAAACAGGCTCTAAGAGGTTAAGAAACTTGCCCAAGATGACACAGTGAGTAACTGTCGGAGCTGGGATTTGAATCCAGGCTGTCTGCCTCCAGAACCCTTGGACCAATATGCTATATTACCTCTGATTCGGGTGAAGGACTCCCTTGCAAATTGTCTTGAGAGCCCATCCTCTTTCCAGCATATTCTCTTTGTGGATGACGGAGCACATGTAACAGCTGAATAGAGGCCAGAGGGTAAGTGTGAGCTCACAGAACCGAACAGCTTGGAATCATTCTTGACTCATTTCTCCCACAACTTCATCTAATCCATTTTAAAAATTCTACTTTACAGCTGTGATATATCCAGAATGTTATCTATTCTTTTTTTTTTTGACTTGTAACATTACTTAATTTTACTTGGCTTTTCTGTTCATACTTGCTTTAAATGAGTCCATCGCATTGTCCTGTGATTAGACAATTCTAGGAGAAAGGCTATTGCATTTCTTGGAGTTGCTGACTTGATACACAACCAAAGCCGCCTGCCTATGGACAAACCTAGGAAGATAACAGATTTCCATAGCCACCTGAGCAGAAGCAGGCAGGCTATTGCTTCTGTGTACCATTCAAGCCACATGTAGGGGAGCGAGGGGCCCAAGAACTCAATGGAGATACAGCAAGTTAATTAAAACACATAGGATCTTACCTATGCTTAACTCAACTACTACCTCATTCCACCTGGACCAGTCTCCCAAATAATCTCCCTGGAGTTTATTCTTCAGGTAGTATTGGTATCTCTTCTAAACTCTTAGACAAATCATGTCACTGCTCTCTACAAAATCTTTAAATAGCTCCCTATCTCATTCTCATTACCATTCAGAAACCTCTAGGATACATCCCTCATCTCCCTCACGCTTCTCTCACTCCCTGCAGACACCCTGCCTACCTTATGGTTCATCAGACACACCAAGCATATGACCACCTTGGGATCCCTCACTGGAGTATCCCCCTGAAACGTCCATATGGTTTCCTCCTTGATGTCCCTCAGATCTGTGCTCAATTGTTGCTTTACCTGATCAACCTATCAATACTACAGTGAAAATTTTCCTCCTAATTTTTACAAACTTATGGATAAGAAATTGTATTATATTAATCTTTAGCCAGGTTAAAGATTGTGTTTGGACGTATGGCTTCAGTTCCAAAAGTTAATGTGCTTGGAAATCATCACTCCTGTCCTTACAACAAGAAAACACTGGACAAGTGATAATCAGTGACTTTTTTGGACCCATTCAAGCAGGTTACAGGGAAATCTGCTTCCCTAAATCTACAGAGAAAGGAACATCCAGAGAAACACAGCTGATATCCATGTACCTGGACTTGAAGCCACCAGAACTAAAAAACACTAGGAATGCTTAAATGGTACTTTTGACTAATTCGTGTACCAGCATGAAAGTGAAAAACTCCAGAGGCCCACAGCCTTCGGGGGGGTGCTCCCACACTTTTATGGGCTTTACCTCCTGGTTCTCATGATGAAGATTCAAAAAAAATTCCCTCCTGGTTCTTATGGAAAAAGGAGAAGAGTAATCATTATTAAATAAACCCAGCACCTTGTCCACAGCAAAGACCTACTTTCCAGTGGAAAGGACTTTCCCAGACCCTTATCTAGTTGGGGGAAGCTGGATAAGGCTCCCACTCCAGCCCCCTCTAGCCTTCCTGTCTAACCTAAGAGGGGGAAATAGAGTCAACAGGGTTTAGGGCTTCAAGAAAATAGATTAGGAATGCTGCAACCAGGAAAGGGAGTAGGAGGCAAGGTGGAAAACAGCTATACCATTGTAGAAATATCTCTCAGGACCACAGATCTAAAGACACAGAGCTACTAAAAGCCTAAAGACTGGAAGAATTCACAGCACCCCTCCTCTTGTACACCTTATGACCATACCGACAAGGCAGCACAGTAAAAGTGAATTCCAGC
Organism: Grampus griseus; assembly: GCF_964374135.1. Classification (NCBI taxonomy): domain Eukaryota; kingdom Metazoa; phylum Chordata; class Mammalia; order Artiodactyla; family Delphinidae; genus Grampus; species Grampus griseus. The sequence goes on along the minus strand of NC_139006.1, from coordinate 82,300,164 downwards.
TAAAGAGTCAAGAGAAGAAACAAAAACAAGGACACCACCAGAATTCGAAGGCTCTGCCATCTACAGCCACCGAAACATTAAACGGGCCAACTTCTAGACAGATTAACATAAATCCTCACACTGAAGAACTATTTAAGTTCATATCACCCAATGCAAAATGTATACCTTTCAACAAAAAAATTACAAGCCATGCCAAAAGAAAAAACAGTCTGAAGAGACAAAGCAAATCATCAGAACCAGATATGACACATGTGTTGGAATTATCTTTCAGGGATAAATATACTATGAATATGCAAAAGACTAACGGAAAAAGTAGCAAAAGCAGGCAGACAGCTATCTCCAGAAAGATGGAAATTGTATGGAAGACTCAAAAGGAAATGCTCCAAGTCAAAGCACTATAACAGAAATGAAGAATGCCTTTGAAAGGCTCATCCTTGCTCTTGCCACGGCCAAGAATCAGCAATGTCACAAGAAATGGGAGGGAGAAATTGAGAGCACTCTAAGATTCTTGTACTACACATGAAGCGGCACAACTGAAGTTGGATTCACATCAGTTTAAAATGTATATTTTAAACACTAAGAGAATCACTGTTCTTTTCAAATCGGCATAACTGGTACAGTAAGAGAGGAGATAAAAGGGACTTACACTAATGCTCAGTTAAAACCAGATAAGGTAGAAAATGGGGTTTAAGGCAAGTGGGAGACAAATAATAGAAAGATTTACAAATATGGTAGATATTAAACCAAGTATTTCAATAATCACTTCAAATGTGCATGGTCTAAGTGTGCCAATTAAAATATAGGTTCAAAAGCATCCCAAAAGTTATGCAACAAAACGTTGTCTACAAGAAACCCACTTTATAAAAAGACTCCAATAGGTTAGCAGTTAAGAAATGGAGAAAGATATACCATCCTAACACTAATAAAGAGAAAGGTGGAGTATCTATATTAGTGTAAGACAAAGTAGTCTTCAGAGCAAGAAATATAAGCAGTGAGAAAGAGGGGGGCATTCTTGTATTAGTTTGCTAGAAATGTGTATGTCTTCTAGGGTTCCCATAACATGACATAGGGTGGTTTAAACCACAGAAATTTTCTCATCGTTCTGGAGGCTGGGGAGTCCAAGATCAAGGTGCTGGCCGATTTAGTTCCTGGTAAGAGCTCTCTTCCCGGCTTGCAGGTAGACACCTTCTTGCTGTGTCCTCGTGTGGTGAGGGTAGAGAGAAAGTTTGCTTGCCGCTGTCTCTTCTTACAAGGGCACCAACCCTATTGGCTCAGGAGTCCACCCTTACAACTTCATCTAACCTTCATCATCTCCTTATAGCCCTATTTCCAACTACAGCCACACTGAGGGTTTGAGTTTCAACATACACATTTTGGAAGACACAATTCAGTCCACAGCATATTAAGCATAACAAAATAACACAGACAGGGCGGCTTAAACAGCAGAAATTCTGGAGGCTGGAAGACTGAGAAAAAGATGTTGGCAGGTTTAGTTTCTCCTGAGGCTTTCTCCATTGGGGCCACCTTCCCACTGTGTCCTCACATGGTCTTTCCTCTGTGTGTTTGCATCGCTCATGCCTCTCTTTGGGTCCAAATTTCCTCTCCTTACAAGGACAGCAGTCAGATTGGATTAGGATCCACCTAATAGACCCTTATGCATTAATCGTCTCTTTAAAGGCCCTATCCCCCAATATAGTAACATTCTGGGGTACTGGAGGTTAGAGCTTCAACATGTGACC